>NW_026694286.1:4800000-6000000 GCF_021218885.2 Marmota monax | reverse complement strand
CTAGATATTTTCATGTTTGCTACATAACAGATATCATGCTGGATGAGTCTGGAATGTTTGAAAATAAATATAACATAGGTACCTTTAAATTTTGCCCTTTCAAGTTATTTTTAAAAAGAATTTCAGCATGAGTAGTTCATCAACTATTCAAGAACAAGTACTTTAGTGGTGATTACTAGCTTCTACTGGTTGTAATGACATAATTTTCAAATGTGGCATATTCAAAAGTTTTAAATTGCAAAACTGAGCACTTTTCTCATGTGCTTAGGTAAACTTACTTATAATTTATGTGCATGAACACTAACACTGTTATTATACGAAGTGATAATTGACATTCTTTCTTCTTATATTTATACCATGTCATTATAATTAAGAAGACCTCTCAGAAAGAATATTTAGATTGAATCAAGTGAGCTTTGGCAAGGAAATGTTTACTGTATATATTAATCACTGCAAAGTATAACTCTCTTAGAGTCAGGCAGAAGATATGTTGTTAATCCTCTAAAAAATATCCCTCAGGAGATTAAGGAAGTCAGGAAGAAACAAGACCCTATCTATAATGAAGGAACCTCAGTATCATATCCTCTGTGTGTGTGTGTATGTGTGTGTGTGTGTGTGCATGAGCTTGCTTGCTTGCTTGAGTAGTACTTTGTTCTCCAATTCCCAGAGAAGGGGGCAGCTCAGGGAGGCAGATCTCAACAATGATAGTATAATTGCTGCCCAAAGTCAATTTATGCATTCATTCACACATTCAGAATGTGTTTGTTGTGTGGCCTACATGCCAAGCACTGTGTTCTGAGTCATGGTGAACTGTATGGTGACTCATACACTGTACCTTCCCTGGAGGGAATAAACATCTGGTGAAGGGAAGGTTAAGGTAATCCATTAGCTACTATGCAGGAAGAGTGAAATAAGGACTAGCACTATCCTTCAGGGCTGTGTAAGTCTTCTCCTTCATTTAATCACCTTGACTAGAAACTTGAATAGACACTATGCACACAGAACAAAGTCCAAACTCCTTTGCTTGGTGTTTCAAACTTGCTTTCATGTGCTTCTCCAAACTCATTTCTGAATACATGATACTGCTGCATTATGTTACCCTCTGATTTTTAAGGAGATGAGCCCCCAACACACTTAGGGGGCTTTTCTGATACTGCTTTTGCTCATATACTTTTACCTGCCTGAGAGAGGAAACAGTCACCTCTGTGAGATTTACCTATTCAGTTTCACTGATTCCACTCACACACTGATTGCGTAGAAGGACTCTGCAAGCATGGTGGCCTGTGGGTAGGCCAGACCTACTTTAGGAAGCTAACTATCTGGATAATGTGTGGGGGAGCTGGGGAGACCTACAATAAGTAAATTAATAATTCTATAATACAAAGAATAGAAGGAGCAAACGGTGGTAAGATAAAAGACTTTGTTGGAAGAAAAGGGTCCATACACAGCCATTCAGACTGGCTGGTGAAACTGGTGTCAGTGACACCGAGATCTGAACTTTATGCAGGATCAGTCAGTTTGTGAATTTGGAGAATAATAGCATGGATGAAGTCCATACAACAGAATTGTGCTTGCCCCAGGTAATGATCAGACAGAAAGCCTGTGTGGTCTTTGGGGGCTAAAGGAGTACACAGGGGCTATCCCATGCCTAGTTTTGATCCCCAAGATTAAAATTTTGGATACATACAATGGGCAACCTTTGAAATATATACATATATATTTGTACCAGGGATTGAACCACTTAGCCACTGAGCCATGTCCCCAGATCTTTTTTTATTTTGAGACAGGGTCTCACTAAGTTGTTGAGGCTGGCCTCAAACTTGCAATCCTCCTACACCAGCCTACAAAGCTGCTGGGATTACAAGCATTGTGCCACCATGCCTAGCATCATTTGAATGCATTTAAATTGGCAATAAAATAATCTGCCTTTCTTTTATCACCTTGGATATATATCAATCATATACACATATATGTATATGTACACACACACATATTTAATATAACCTTGGATGAAAGTTTTATTTTGATTGAAGGTGACAATAAAAGTAGAAGGGAGACCACTAGGAACTATGCCAGATTGGGAGTAGCTTTTAAGAATACAGGAGAGAGGATACTGTGGCTTCTACTACGTGGGGTGGAGAAAGCAAGAAATTAGTAGTGTTGGCATATTTTAGAGACAAAATAGAATTCAATGAAGGACTGGATATGCAGAAAAGAGGGAATAATCAAGAGTAGGTAACTATGTTTCAGGCCTAAGCAAAAAGGTGAACCCATTTTTGGAAATGAGATGAAATGAATAAGAAGGAATTTACAGATGGATGTGGACATGTCAAGTTTGAAATGCCTTTGACAGTCAAGTTGACATATGTGCATGACATGAAAATACAATTTGAGAGAGGGCTAGGTGGGATAGAAATAGAGACCTAGAGGTGTTCAGCATTGCAATAATGTTAGGATGGTTTAGAAATGGGTGCAATCACAGGGAGTTCAGAGAAAAAGAAGGAGACCCAGAACCATGCCCATGCAGGCAAAGAGACAGAGAAGCCAGAAAAAAGTGAAATGACAGAGAGGAGAGAGAAGGAAGAGAGAAGGGGGGGGGTGCAGGCGAGCATGAGCATGAGTGCATTCTTGTTAAAAAAAAATTTAAAAGAAAAAGAGACAAAGTGTTTCAAGAAGGAAATACTTTTAAAGATGTTTCTGGGAATCAGGCAAGACTGGGACAACAAAGTGCGCATCCACATCTCTAACCAGAGTCCCAATATTCCTTATCTGTAAAGCCATCCTAAGTGTAGCCTACCAATCATGCATCAAACACCCACCCACTACTGATGTTGTGTTCCTAAACTTCATTTGGCAATGAGTCATGGAGTGCTGTAAAAATATTTTGTTTTAGTCTTAAATCAGGAGCTAACTGTCAAGGGATCAGAACGTTTCATTTAATTTTATCTCCTTTCTGAGGAGTGACATGTTTTATCCTCGTTTCTGATTCCACTGTGATCAGTAAATATTTGGCACTCAGTATATATTTTCCTAAAAAGACTCCTGGGATGTGCAGGTGTGTGTGTGTGCACATTTGCTCCTATAAACACACTAGTACAAGCAGGTCCTCACTGTACCAGCACAGACTATAAGCAAATGCTTTATTAAGGGGATCACTGCTGCTTGGGGAATGGGGGTTTGTATCCACCCATGGGCACAGAGTAGCAGGATGTGCTACACTGGTGGATCTTCATTTTTAGTCATGGCCCTTACATGTAGATCCTCTTTCCCTGTCCCTGCAATATGTATATATAGAATAATTCATGCTCTCCTGAAATTACCAATCTTCTTCCTCATCCCTAACAAGTGTGTTGTACATATCTGTACACATAAAATTTCAGAATGCCCATGGATCCCCCTCTCCCAAACCCCTTCGCAGAGTCTGGGAGTCCAAATTCCAAGAATGAAAAACAGATCTTTAGGAAAAGAACAACCAATTCTACTTCCTGCCATAGAGATAAGTCAGTGAACAGCTAAGGCCTGGGCAGCAATTTTCAAGGCACCAAGATATACCTCCACTGTCAAACCCACATGTGTCACATTCTGCTGGAATTTGTTTCTTCACTTATTCATTCAATAACTGTTTATTAAGTGCCTATTAGGTACCAGGCACTGGAAACAGCAGCAGGAGTCTCACAGAAGGAAGGTGTAGGAAAGTTTTTACACCTGCACCAAGCTGCTGTCTAAGGATGGAGAAAATTTTAATGAAGCCTCTTTAAAGAAACCTGATGGTCCCATGTTGCATCCAATGTTATGGGACGTACCAAGATGAAAGTCCTGATACATACACAACATGGTGGAGGGAGGGGGGATTTAAATTTAGGTGAGGTGGAATGATCTGTTGTTTATTTTTGGATGATTTCTCATTTGCAGGTAAATGCCTGATATTTTACCAAATTATTTTCTCCTTCTCTCCTTAAAGTCTCAAATTTTAACCAAAGAGTTTCATAGAGAACCAAATGTAATGATGTTTTAGGGAATTAAAATCATCCAGAGCATGAGATGATAGTAATTGCAGCCAGTGTAAAATATAGACTTTTCATTAAGGCCTAAGCAATTTTCTCTGTGAACACAAAGAAATGAATAATTAAATCTGATTTCAGTGGAGGAAAATACTTATAACACTTCGAAGGAAAGTATAGTATTTGAAGGACATACTGAAAGATCAGCAGATGTACCATTGGAGGAGAGTGGAGGGGTGGCATAGGAGGACAGAACATATCAAAAGAAGAGTGGTGTGAGAATTCAGAAGGTTCTAGGAGAAAGGAAATTTTTATACACATGACTCACTAAATTTCAGGAGAAGAAAATTGAAGATGAAGTAATAAATATAAAGTGGAATTAGATCATGGGAGGCATTGAATATTGGAAGAACTTTTCTTAAAATGGCCCCTAAATTATCATTACTTTTACATTATTACCTATTCCAATCCATGATGATTAAATTAGCCCTGTCCCCTTACCTCCAGGATCAATCAGTCCCAATCAACTGACAATTTCAGACTAATCCACCCTCCTTTACCATGTGCCTGAGCAAAACTGCACTTTAGATGCTATTCATTTGTGAAAAGAGCACCTAACTTTAAAACTTATTTAATTCTTTCTCTAGTAAGTTGCTTATAGGAAAGTTACTTCTAGTAGAGAAAGGACAATATCTTTTCTATTTTTGTCTCTTCCTGTATCTTACACATTTGAAATATTAAAAACACACCCACAACATGTTGACCAGTAGTGCAGAATTTACTAATTAGGCAATCAAGAGATATACATAATAAGGTTATGAGGCATAATGCAAATACGTGGACATATATCCTTGTGCATTTGGAAGTATTAATGACTTATAAATTTCTAAAAATAGGCTTGATACATAATGTTCAAATTTTCATAGGAACTCTCAACTTGCCTACAAAAGAGGTTGCAAAATATATGCATGTACACATTTATCATGTCACTAAGACTTGATATTATACAAAATTAAATTTTCTGTATACTTGTTTTACTTCACTGTTTAATCATTAGTAAGGTTGGATAGGCATATTACCATATACATGCATGCCTGCCAGATTTTTTTTAGTTGCCCTCTCTTGTTCTTTGTTATTTTCTAATTTTTTCTTTTACTAATAAATTTGTATTGACTCTACATTTTACAGCTGCTGGACTGTTAACACAAAGTGTTGGATATAATTTCTCTAAGTCTTCTTTTTGTATTTAGACTTTTATTCCTTTATACATTCATCATTTGTAGTTTAAAATCTTACATAACCAATCTGCTGATTTTAAAAAAAAAATGGCTTCTAGGACTCTATGTCAAGCTTTGAAAGACATGTTACAAAAATGTCCTCCATATTTTTCTTATTATGTTCTTATAAGTTAAATTTTTGTGTTTAGTTCATGAATCTATGTAGTATTTATTTTTGCTTAATGTTAGATAGGGTTCATATATGGCATATGATTTTTGTAATTAAATGCTAGGTTTACTAATATTTATTAATTTACATTCACCTCTATTCATAAATAAACTTGCATATAGTTTCTTCCTTTTAAAATTTTTGGAATACTTGTGTCTAGCTGTTAAGAGTAGTTACTTCTTAAAAGTAAAACTGAGAAGCAAGAATATTTTGTTTCATATAATTCTTATTTAAAACATTCTTTCAGATAACAGTATTTCATTTATAACTTGACAAAATGAGAGATTTTGATTTTATTGGGGAAGGATGTAAACACTAGATCCAGTTTTTAGGAAGATAAATCTGATAAAACTCAATAGCTGAAGTAGGAAGTCAAGTATGAGAAGAGCTAGAGCCAGGATGATGACTAGGACAGAAACACATGGCTATTTTGGTGAAAAACAAGAATAGAAGTTAAAATATAAAAGAGAGGTCAAAGAATAAAACTGGAAAAACATTGTACATTGACATAACTTTTGGAGAAAACAATGCTGTTAGCATTTTTCTATCATCAATCCTTTGGTATGTCCTTCATAAGATGCACAAAAAGAATCCAGGTATAATCTAAATATAACATATTCATTTATATCTATAACAACCAATCTGTTTTAACTTCTGACTTTAAACCATCCAAGTGCATTGCCTGCTTTAAAGAGACACTTGTGCTAATTATAACAAAAGTTTTTCCAATCATAATGATTTATTTTTCCTTTCCCTCTTTACTTATATTCAAATGGGATAGAATCCACTGTTACTACTCCCTACATCTTTTAAGGCAACTGTTTGGATTTCTTGACATGATATCTGTCCCTGAAGACTAAGATCCTCCAGAGATGGGACCAGTCTGGATCCATACCAATCTCCAGCTCCAGCAGGATGCTACGTATTTTGCAGCTTCTAGCATAGGCTGAGGGAATCACAGTATACAGGTGCCTCTCTATTACAGAAGGAGCCCACCTAAGGCCCACCACAAAGAGTCTGGAAGTTTCCTTCTTTCCTACTTCTAGAAATGGGGTGGAGGGGAGACAGAAAGATTTAGTGTCCAGAAAACTTATATTTAATCTCTTAAGCCTGATTTATACATTTGACATTTCCCCCTTTGGTTCCCTTAAAAATGAGCCAACCTGCTCTACTTACAAATATCTGATTTTTAAAACCTTGATTTATGACACATTCATGCATCCCCATTGTACCAGCATTTAGATCAGTGTTCAACTGGGAGATCCTGGCTGCTGAGTCAGAGAGATTAATGGGCTTTTCCTTTGAATTATTATTATTCCTGCTGTTTTCATGGTAAAGTTACTTATCATACAAAGATAAATGTCCAGTGGGATTTGAAAGAAAGAATCTTGCTATTACTTTCTGACAGTATAGATAGCAACATGTGGCTTTTATAACAGGTGAACTTACTGCTTGGATCTTAAAATACATTTCAAATACTGTGCCTTTGCCAGTTAAAAAAAAATACAAACCTGCTCTTCTTAGGTGAGAATCCTCAAAACTGAGGTCTAAAAATGGTCATAGGGTCACAGATATGGACTAGAGAAATCTTTTCTCTAAGAAAAAAATTCAAAGTTGTTTGATGTGATTATAAAACTTAGCTCCATAAAAGCTGAGCCATGAATTTTTCATAACACTCAATTCTTTTAAAATAAAGCAGCCAATGAACAAACATCAACATTAACAGCATAAAATTACTTCTTTTCTTTTATCTTTCTTCATTTTGTTTTCAATTATTTATTTATTTTGCATTTCAATACCAATTTTCAAAAGACATAGGGAAACAAATTTGAGGCTAGTAGGGTCAGAGAAGAGGTTTACTGGTGATGACTGTCTGACAGCTCATCTGCACAGGCTTTTGTCAGAAGTTCTGAAAGGTATTCAGGCAGAGGTTCCATATGAGAATCTGCCATGATTTTTAGAAACCTTAAAACATATAATTTTGTTGAATTTGCATTCAAATAAATGCTAGCTTTAAAAAACTGTACCTGCTTGTTTCTATGACAATAGGCACAGTGAAATGATGCTCGAAAGATGTGATGAGGAATGTCACCCCATTATTGCTGTGATGTTTCCCTTGAATTCATTAAATTCTGCTCTGCTATCTATCACTCCACCATTTGATATGCCTCAGTAGACAAAACCGTGTCAGTGAAATCTAACAAATGTTTTACTAATATTAAGAAACCAAATGACATTATTCTATGGTTACTCCTGATACAATTCTTTATTGACTTTGCTAATTGGACAAACAGTGTTCTTCTATAATTGAGTAGAAAAATATTTCACAGCTAAGCAAGAATAGGATTTAGTGTTTGCCTTATAATCAATGTATGTTTCAAAATACTCTGGTTTATAATACAAATGACTTTCTAATAAGTTATGTTGTCTTTATATAGTAACATACAATCCCCAAATATCCAACTTATTTTCAATATGCATTTTTAAACTGCCATAATTAAAAAAACTTATTAAACTTTTTTGGCTTTTATATAATAATTATAATAACTATAGAAAGCATTGAATTTCTCCAAAGGCATTGTGCAATTACATGTATATTTTAAATAGTAGGTTATAAGAAATAATACTGAAAAATTATATTACCAACAAATATATATATATACCTCATATAAAGTGATAACACCATAAGTTTGAGTTGGTTCTCTCCATTGAAGAAATATCTTCTCTTCAAAGGTACTTCCTTGGATGGATTCAGTAGGAACCGCACCAGGGACTAAAGGAGAGTGGGGAGAAATTAATATGTGGCAATAAATTAGCCCCCACCCTCACCCAGAGTAGGGTTTAACCCTTTATTGAGACATTGATTTTTAATGGTCTATATATACAGTCAGATTTATTCTCAACATATAAAATCTAAAGCCATTTTAGCTACACTGACTTTACAAAAACAATTTATCATTTTTTCATTAAAGTTTGAGTTACTGGGGTTGTGGCTCAGTGGTAGAACACTCACCTAGCACGTCCACATAAAAATAAATTTAAAAACTAAAGGTATTGTGTTCAACTAGGACTAAAATACATAAATAAAAAATATATAAATCTCAGTATCTTTTAAGTAAACATTTTGTTTTTCATTCTTCCAATACAAATGAAGATACGGAACAATGAAAGTCAGTATATACTGCTTGTGGGAGTGTAACTTGGTATAGTCAGTTTGGAAAATAAGTAATGTTTAGTAAAATTAAAATGCACAGACCAGACCATAATGCCCCCAAAAAACAACTTCTGGGTAAATTCCCTGGTAAAATTCTTGTACATATTTACCAGGAGATATTTGCAAGAGACACTAACATAGCAGTGTCTTTAATAAGTATAATAATAAAAATAATAATAATAATAAAAATAAACTGAAAACAAACCAAATAGTTTAATAAACTGTGTTTAGTTATATGATAAAAGGCTAAAAAGATTGAAAGTAAATGACTTATCTACATCATCACAGATATCTCTTAATATTGAGTGAGAAAAACCACGTTAAAAGGGATATATATGAACTACTGAAATATATAAATACACACAAAATGGAAGCTGATTAAATAACAATAGAGGTTTTAAAAATTATTTAATTTCTACTATGTGAGAAAATTCGATCCTATTTTTTAAAAACCTAAAATATGAAACATATTTTTGCAAGGAAATCTAATTGACATAGGAAAGATGGAATATTTCTTGGCAATTCTCTATAAAATAAGATTTATTATTATTATTTTTCAGTATTATTTCTCATCATCCTTTTACATTCAGCCTCTGAATATACTTCTTTCATATGCAATTAGTGTACTGGTATGTTCATCCTGCTAACAGGCTGTCTATACCATTTACAAATATATATATTTGGGGGTGCATGAGTAAATTGTTGGATGATGGAGAAAGTTATTCAAAAGTGGCTAGAGGGAAGTCGAAATTTACAACAAATCTACAATAATCAAAACAGTATGGTTTTAGAATAAGGCAGATATTCAAGTTAAAGGAATAGAACTGACAATTTCAGAAACAAGCCATTATGTTTATAGTCAACTGCTTTTAATAAGAGCACCACAAAATTCAATGAGAAGAAAATGATCTTTTTAACAAATGTGCTGGCACCAATGGATCACTACATACAAAAAATGAGGTTGGATTCTTCTCTCATACTATTCATAAAATAAATAAAACTAATTAACAAGCTAAATACAGGAACTAAAAACAAACAAACAAACAAATACTCTTAGAAAAAAACCCATTGGTGTAAATCTACATGATCTTTGCATTAGGCAAGGATTAGATAGGACACCCAGAGCAGAAGCAATGACATAAAATATCAATAAAATATACATCATTAAAATGGAAATTTTTTCATGCTTCAAAGTGCAATACTCAAGTGAAAAGACAACAGAGAGTGGGAGTTTTTGCAAATCATATATCTGATAACAGACTTGTATCTACAGTATTATAAAGACCTTTAAAACCTAATAGTAAGAAAATAACCTAATTAGAAATGGAACTCCCCATTTCTCAATATAAAGTTCTCCAAAGGAATACAGATAGCCAATCATCATGTGAAAAGTTATGCAATATCTTTAGCCAGTAGGAAACGGAATATTAAAACCACAATGAAACATTACCTCGCACCTACTAGGATTGCTGAAATTACAAGAAATATGATAACAAGTGTTGGTAAGATTGTGATGATTTGAGAATCTTATTAAAGGCAAATAAGGTCAGAAGTATGAGAGTAATATGGGTGGAAGGGCTAGAGAAATCTTCATGCCAGACTTGAAATGAGAAAACTTTAAAGGGTAGAGAAGAGATAGACTTGAGAAATATTAGGTAGAAAAGATATTAGCCAAGAAGAGCTGGGAAGGGCAGAAGCCCAGGAAGTGAGGAGCATGACAGACAGGACCTTCTCTGAGGTGACACCTTTGCAGAATGAGCTGCAGTGGAGGAAAGTTATTATCTTAGGAAAATGGACCAAGAATACAGAGGAGCTCAGGACTTAAGGCTTTGGAATGAAAGACAAAGAACCAGGGAAGGTTAGTGCTCTATCTGATATGTGAGGGGTAAAGATTTGCTCCTAAGATGTAGGCTCTCTATTCACCTCACAGATTGTTTCTTTTGCTGAGAAGAAACTTTTTATTTTTTTTTATTTTATTTTTTTTTATAATTAGAGCACTCTAGAAGGTATGATTTATTCATGTGTTGAATCATTATAATATAAGATGATAAGAAAACCTGGTCTAATTTAAAACCAGCTATAGATAAATTGTGAAATGTACGTATTAGTTTATAAGTTGTCTTATAGAAGAGTTTTGGTATTTTAATTTATTCACAATTACCTACTTTATTTGCAGCTTAAATACATAATGTAATTATATAAGTACAAGAATCAATTTATAAGACATTTCTGAGTTTACTCACAGCTATCCAAACTTTTTAGTTTGAATCCATACCATTTATTCATTCTTGATTTTAATTCTTGTACCAAAGGAGTCTTATTAAGGAAGTTTGGGCCTAATCCCACATGATGGAGATTAGGACCCATTTTTTCTTCTATTAGATGCAGGGTCTCTGGTTTTATTCCTAAGTCCTTGATCCATTTTGAGTTGAGTGTTGTTCATGGTGTCAGATAGGGGTTCAATTTAATTTCGTTGCATATGGATTTCCAGTTTTCCTAGCACCATTTGTTGAAAAGGCTAACTTTTCTCCAGTGCATGTTTTGGGCACCTTTGTCTAATATAAGATAATTGTAATTTTGTGGGTTAGTCTCTGTGTCCTCTATTCTGTACCGTTGTTCTACCAGTCTAAAGATCAGTGATGGGAGGAAGCTGAAACCACAATAAGGGTGAGAGATGAGAATGGAAATTTTAACATAAGATTATGAGGGTCTGAATATAGGTGGTGGAAGCTAAGATAAGAGAACAATGTGGCACTGTGGAAGAGACAAAAAAGTTTGGACCATAGTCACTCAGAAATTCAGAGAAGAAGGGCCAGTAATGGCTGCTGACAATGTTGACGCCATCTTCCTTCCTTCCTGAGAAACAATGGAGAGCTAGGAGAAACAGGAGACAGGGCTTCCTGTCTCAGCCTTAATGGAGCAACCTGATCGAGCTAAGACCCCAAATAACCAATAAACGTACTCTAAGAGTAATCAACACAAGCAGGATATGAGGGGCAACAAAGGACAAGAGAGAAGGATGTGAAGTGAGCATCTTATTTGTGCCAGCTGTTTCTGTATTTTTCAGTGGTGGGAAAATAATAAACACTAAATGTACTTTGCTAGTTGTTCAAAGGAAACAAAGTTTCATTATAAACAGTCATTCATTACTTAATGATCAAAATTATACAATTGGTTGTCTGAAGAAACAAAAGTTAAACATCTATTCTTTCCCCCAGAATAAGTTTAGTCATTTAATGAACTTCCCAAGTTCTTTATTTTCATGGTTGACAAATGAATGTCTGGCCAAATAAGTGACACACTATCTTTATGTTTTATATGCTATATGATCATGTTATTGTACACAAACATTCCCCACATAATCAATGTAAAAATCACATTTATATTTTGCTACAGGGTTTAAAGCATAATTTTACTATTTTAAAATAGTGCAGAGGTTTATTACAACTGTGCATTTGCTTTGATTTTTGGATGTGTTCTGGTGACATATATGGCTTCTTTGTTAAGTCATTGGTTATTAAAGCAATATCCAATTATAACATTGTTCCTGTGGGAAAAATGATTAATTTCACAAACATCAACAATTCTCAGTACTGTGTTGAAAATCCAGAGAAGCCTCTATATTGTGCTAAGTTTTTAATGGAACTATAAAAAATGTTTCAGAATGCTGTTTACATATATTTAAAATAAGCACTTCATATAACAATTCTAACACCTGAAACAATTTTTTGGCCTAATATGATAATAAAATTTGAATGGGGAACTAATTAGAACAATACAGAATTACCATATAGAGAATAGTATTATATGACTAATAAAGAATTATATCTTTATATCTATATCTTTATATATTATATCTATATCTTTATTCCTTTTCTTTCCTCAGTGCTTAAGCATAGATACACATTTGTATTATTCAAGAAAGTTCTTTTCATGACTAAGATTCTCAAGATTCTCAACATAAAAGAAAAACAAATTGTTTTGAAATAACATATTTCATACAAATATCATTTAAAAGTACTCACGGTCTTCATCTGTTTGTACTATGAGTTCTTGACTCTCCTTTCTCCCCTCGGGGTTCATGAGAATGAGCTTCACACTCACATTGGTGTATGGTGACAGGTTAGTGATTGTATGCTGGGGGTGTGAATTATCAGTATCCCAGCTTACTTCTTCTCGTACTTGTTCTTGTCCTCCCACTTGGTAACAGTAGTGGACTGTGAGATTGTAACTATGGCAACGAGTTACATTATACCCAAATGGCTCCCATCGGATGGTGATTTGCCGAGATTTGACCTCTACTACTTCCAGTTTCCTTGGGCCACGCATGGGATCTATTTTTTTAAAAAAGGAAGAAAACATAGGGGGAAAGTATTATAAAAGATCTAGTGGATCCCATATACCCCAGATATATGTACTTATCCAAAACACCTGGTCTCCTCTAGTTCCTGTATAATAAAATCCCTAAATCTTCCCTGGGGATAAGGCTACCCAGAATAAAGACTACAATTCCCATTCTCCTCTGCAGTGGAATGTGGCCATATGCCTAATTTCTGATGAAGGCATGTAAAATGAAACATAAACAAATATTTCTGGGAGATATTCTTAAAAGGAAGGGGCTCACCATTTTTGTTCTGTTTTCCTTCACCCTAGCTAGATTAAGGATATGATGTTTGGATCTCATGCAGCCATCACGGACCATGGAGTACTTTAACATAAAGAATCTTAGCAATGATAAAGCAGGATTCAGGGACCTGTAATTACTTAGCTGTTGTACCAGCCTTGAACTAACTAATTCCAAATTTTTCATTAGGAAAAAATTAGATGTCATCTTACTTAAGCCTTTTTTCCTCTGGGTTTCTAACAGAAAACAAAAAAATCTTAATACTAACTGATAAACACAATGTCTCTTTAAAGTAAACTTATGTAATTGACACAGATACAATTACACAATAGAGCACTAATCTCCGGGATATATAAAGAACTCAAAAAACTTAACACCAAAAACAAATAAACAAACAACAACAACAAAAAAAAACCCCACAAATAACACAATAATTAAATGGGCTAAGGAACTGAATGGACACCTCACAGAGAAGAAATACAATCCTTTGATAAACATTTGAAAAAATGTTCATCATCTCTGGCAATTAGAGAAATGCAAATCAAAACCACTCTAAGATTCCATCTTACTCCAGTCAGAAAGGTAATTATCAAGAATACAAGCAATAATAAGTGTTGCTAAGGATGTGGGGGAAAAGGTACACTCATTCATTGCTGGCAGGAATGGAAGTTGGGGCAATCATATGGAAAGAAGTACGGAGAATCCTCAGACAACCTGGATGAAACCACCATTCGGCCCAGCTATTCCCCTTCTTGGTTTATACCCAAAGGACTTAAAATCAGCATACTACAGTGGTTCAGTCACATGAATGTTTATAGCAGTTCAATTCACAATAGCTAACCAATGGAACCAACCTAGATGCCCTTCAACAGATGAATGGATGAGGAAAATGTGGTACATATATGCAATGGAATATTACTCAGCCTTAAAGAAGAATGAAATTATGTCATTTGCAGGTAAATGGATGGAACTAGAAAATATCATGCTAAGCGAAATAAGCCAATCCTCCCCAAAACAAAGGCTGAATGTTTTCTCTAATAAACACATACTGATCATAGTGGGGGTGGGTGGGTAGTGAAGAACAAAGGAACTCTGGATTGAGCAGAGCGGAGTGAGGGGAGGGGTGGGGCTGTGGGGATGGGAAAGACGGTAGATTGAGATAGACATTATTACCCTATATATGTGTATGATTATGCTACTGGTGTGACTGCACTACTGGTGTGACTCTGCAGCATGTACAGCCAGAGGAATGAGAAGCTGCGCTCCATTTGTGTGTAATGTGTCAAAATACATTCTACTGTCATGTATATCTAATTAGAACAAATTTAAAAAATTAAAAAATAATAAGCATAAAAAAGTTAACTTGTATAATTACAAATATAAGAGTAAAAGCTTTAGAATTCTGCATGAAGTAAAATAATGATGAGAGAGCAGATTTCTGGGATTTCTGGGCAGAATTCCAGGGCTTTCTGCATTTGATTTGCACAGAAGTCCATATAATCAAGCTAAGGTAGTTCCTGCCTACTCATGACAATGTCTCCGTATTCTTCATTAAACAAAGATCTAAGTACAGTTTCAACCTTAGAAATCTAAATAAAAAGCAAGAAATATGCACAATTTGAACAGTTCAAATTACAATATACATAGAGAAATCTTAAGCATGTTTATGAAATAATGATAAAATGCAGTAAGACTAAATACAGGACATTTATCGAGCACTTTGTCCAATGCACTGCTCCAGGAAGTTCACCATTCGGGGGTTTGGGGAATGCCTAATTTAGAATGTTCTGCTTTGGCATTATACATTTGATAATTTTAATTTTTTTCTGAAGTACTGTCACTATTTATGAATGTAAAGAAATTAATAGTTAGTAAGGGAACTATACATAGAAATTTGAGAAATCATAATTACCATTTCCTGTGAATCTACTACATGTGAGCTGCTTTACATATACATATTTTCATTCCCTCAAAACATTCCAGTAGATTGAATACTTTTATGCCCAATATACTGATGCAAAACTTGTGGCCAAGGTAGGCTCAATAACTTGAGCAGGGTCAAGGAACTGTGGTACTCAGATTTAGATGTAAAATTGAAACATTGTGCTGCTTCCTCTCTACTGTTGAATCTCTACTAAAGAAAATTCCTCCCTCACCCCATCTCTCTCTCTCTCTCTCTCTCTCTCTCTCTCTCTCTCTCTCACACACACACACACACACACACACACAAGAAATTAGGATATCAAAGATACTTAAACATAACCAAAGAATATAAAATGTGATCAAGATTCAGTGCATTTAATTTTGACACAAAAGTGCTGGGAAGAATTCTCCTTTCCCTCATTTCACAGAAGAGGAGGTCATAGCCATGGTCCCCAGCTCAGCTATACCAGGCAGAGCACTAGAAATGTGTCTGAATATTACTGAGGGTTCACTTCTAATCTCCATTTGTGCCTATCCCTTGGGTGTCTGTTCTGTTTAGGACCTTGAGAGAACTCAAAACCATCCTTTTACCTAGCACCTCCAATCCATGAAAATGTTGAAAGTGAAATAATATTTTGATTTAATATACGAAAATTGGGATTTATCTGCCAGATATCTGCTCAAAACATGAAATAAGGTTAATACTGATCATTCATGCTGCTCTTGCCCAATAACTTCAGGGACCATGGACAAGAGAGATGAAAATTGCTCCAAGAAATCTTGAGTGACAGTCTTATGGAATGTTCGTTATTGCCAAATTAATTTTTTATATTTAAATTACCAGTGTTAAGGAAAATATCATAAATAAGTTATTTAGAAATAACACTGAAGATTTCTTCCAGATTAGTGAGTTCTTATGGTTTAAAAGAAATGTCTAATTTTATTTAATGCTTCATTAGCTGAATGTTTACAAAAACTTTTAATAAGCTCCAGATCCCTTATACATAAACAGATTAACATGTGTCTCTTTGCCCTTTCCCTTATTAATCACTGGTCTCCGCAAGAACTGTTCTAAAGCATTTCCCCAAGGTTTTCATCAATTTTACTTACTTAATAAAATGACTAAAAGCTTCAGATATTAGCTTAAACAAGCAGTGAAGTTCTAACTTAATTTCAGTAGAAAACAACTTCCCACTTCATAAATTAGTCTGCATAAATTCAGCATTCCTTGGCCCAGAAAATACACACTTAAATTAAACCCCTAGATTAAAAATAAATGGTTCTATCTACTTAGTCAAGTTTACTTGAAACTCTTTGTTAGTATCTTTGGGTTTTTTTTTTTTTTGGTAGTCAAGATTAAACCCAGGGGTGCTTTACCATTGAGCTACATCCCCAGCCCTTTTTAATATTTTATTTAGAGACAGTGCCTTGCAGACTTGCTGAGATCTCTTGATCCTCCTGCCTCAGCCTCCCAAGCAGGTGGGGCATGGGTGTGCACCACTGCACCCAGCTTTTCTTAGTATCTTTTAAAATTCCACCACAATAAAAATAAATCTTGAGCTTTCCTACACTTGTCAAGTAGCATAGCCTAGCACACACACAAAAAAAAAACCATCTCCATGACCAAGTCTCCCATGTCACTATTGTCATGGGTGGTAATTAACAGACTAAGGACAGTGGATGTCTGAGGTCTAAATCCTTGTTTAAGAGTTACACTCACTCACAGGCATATGCAAGTTCCAGATTAGCCCAAACAAAATAATCCTGTAGATGCATTTGCACAGTACAGATTGTCCCCAATCTAAGATGGATTAACTCATGATCTTTCAACTTTACAACAGTGTGAAAAAGAAACCATACTTCAAATTTTGAATTTCAAACTTTCCCCAGGCTTCCAACATTTAGTGCCATTTTCTCCTAAGATCCAGGGCAGCAGCAGCAAGCCACAGTTCCCCGTCACCCCTGTGATCAAGAGGGAAAAGAAAATGGCACTCTGTGGTGCTCTGCATGGCTAAATGGCAATGCTTTGCAGCTTAGGGTGATTAATGCAATTTTTACTTAGATATTTTCAACTTACGATGAGTTTCAGAGGATATAACTCCATCATAAGTAGAAAAGTATACAGGGCAGAGTCAGTATCAACAGAAACAAGAATGAATCACACCAGCAGGCTGTAGGGATGAGGACCACTTTGATTCCTAAACACTTACCACACTTGTCAAAAGCTTGAGAAAATACAAATCAACACATGGTACAGGTGATATGTCCCCCTCGGGTGAGTACTGCCAATTTCCCTTGCCAGGACACAAAGGCAAAATCAAGTGAGTGGGGGAAATCCGCTAATTGAAAAAAGATACACAGATTGGAGGTATAGCTCAGTGGTAAAATATATGCATGAGCCCTGGAATACAATCCCCAGCATCCAAATAAATCCATAAATCCATAAATAAAACAGGTACATCCAAGAACACAAATGGAACCTATGTGCTATTATCATGTACCTGTGTAGCACTCCTTTAATGACAAGGTTGATTGGCTGAGTCAAGTGACAGTCCTATCAACTCACCCTAAGCATCCATTATTTTTCTTTGCCTCTGCCATTCTGCAAAAATTTAGTTCCATACAGCAAAAGATTTATAACAATTGCATGTGAAGTTAGCATTTTACAGAAGCTTTATTTTCAATGTTTCTGTGGAACCATTTCTATTAAAGTGCTTCTCACTGCGAATGAGCCATTCCATAGGGACATTTTCAATAGGGAGCTATATTGATGATCACTGAATACTTTCAAGGGCATCACTGCAGAAATATTTTACATGATAGGAAATATATGGCATCTTCATAACAGAAATGTGTAATTTCAGTAGGTTAATTGCAACTTACATTACATTTCTACAAGCAGAGCACAAATATTGCCCAAAACAATGCTTGGCATTCCATTACTACCATTTTATTTGCACAACATAAATCTTTTACAGTTAGATAATAGGGCAATAAATTATATTACTAGGCCTACTAATTTTAGGATATTTGCTCCTTTTTCCTCATAATCCTAAAGATGCTACTCAGAACAGGAATCAATTCCAATGTCATTTCTCTACACTCTCACATCCTAGGGTCACACTGACATATTCCTCTTCCCTGGACTGGGTATCATGACAGGCCCCGTTGGCATAAATCGTGAGGCCAGCTGATACAATCTGGGCCCTCTGACTCATGATAGGAGACTAGAATGGCCTCCCTATGGAAGAGGATGGCTGTCATGCCTGAAGCTTAGTTGGGAGTCCCTCCCCATTCCCTCGCTGGCGCCTGCAGCATTTCTCATTTTGTTCTCTTTTTGCCAGTTTGAGCCAGGTTTCAAGCAGAGAAGTCTGACAGTTGCAGTCCTGACCTCAGGGACTAGCAAGCCCAGTTCTAGCCTCCAGCACTTTGGTATCCTATTTAATCAGTGATCCTGGCTCCTTCTACATTCAGTTCCATTTTTTTTTCTCTGAATCAGGGCAGAAAGGGACTGATAGGATCAATTTCCATTGTAGGTTCAATTCACAGCTCATTTCTCTGTAACTCTGCACTTTACCTTCTATTACTCCTACAGTGCTTTTTCAGAAACTCAATTTCAGGACCTGTGAGAGATATTTGGGTGTAATTTTAGGATCCTGTCATTGATAATCAAAAACATAGATTACAACCAATGCTCCTGCTAACAGGTTTCTCTTTTCTACCTCTTCATGAACCATACAGAAGTCTATTACAATAAGGGCTGTAACACCTGAACAGCATGGCTCAGGGTAGACATATTCACATAATGCCTTTCATGTTTTCCAAGGGATGATTTGAACTTAGGCTACTTTGTAAAGATAAGCAACCTACTAACCCATGTCTATGGGAAATGGACCATCTACATATCAATATCAGCACCTTCAGTTCTTACATTTCTGCCTCAAAGTCACACAAAATAGAGAAAAATAATTAGGCCACTGTTTTATTTACTTTACTATTCACTTATATCAGAGTAAAGACATGATTAATATTTTATTGGCTTAAATAATAATTCAGTTTTCCTAAGCAGTTACAATTCCAGGTACATTGTTTGACATTGTTTGTGAGTGGTATGGCTATAGGTTTTGAATGACTCACTGCTTTCCAAAGTTTAAAGGGCATTTTTGTCAGTCAAGTGGAAATTTTTGAAATATGTTACCTTTAATTACACTATCCTAAGGCATCTATATGCCTGTGACATGCCTGAATGAATTAAAACCTCTCATAAGAATTATATAATTTGAAAACTCCTCCATCAGAATATTTTTCACATATATTACTATTTTTAATAGTTTGGCATCAGTAGAATTAAAAGTCCTTGAAAATAATCTGTTTTTCTCAAATATATCAGAAAATCCTACACAAAGGAAGAATAATTTCATTTCCTAAACAAAAGTTAAATTAAAAAATAATAGTAATACAAGATACTGAAAAACCAGTCTTCCTGAATGAATAAATGAAGGTGTGGCAATGTCAAGTCCACATTCCAATCTATTTCTTGGCTTGGAGTAGACATATTCACAAATGTCTCTCAAGTTCTCCAAGGGATGATTTGAACTTAGCCTACTTTGTAAAGATAAGCAACCTACTAACCCACATCTATGGGAAATGCACTATTTATGTATCAATATCATCGATCATTTAAATTTGAATCACATTAAACAGCTGAAGTTTCTCTTCACATTTCATGAAAAGCATACAGGAGTATCTTACCTAAAAAAATAAGTAGGACATACACTTAAGGAACACAAGTCCTCTCAGGCAACAGGCTGAACATAGATCTCCTGGATGGCAAGGAGGGTCTTTCTGTAGCTTCTCCAGCAGTATTAAGAATAGTGTAGACAAACACTTTGTTTAATTCCTGGCTTGGTTTGTAGATTTATAAAATAAAGTAAAAGAATACACCTTAACCTAGGTTACTCACTCAAGGTGTCTACTTTCAGGATAACCTCAAAATCTTTCAGAGTAAATTTTTTAGAGAATTATTAAAGTTTTTTACCTTTTTAAGTGAAAAGTCTGATAGATGAAGACTGGAAATGGGGTAAAAATTTACTATTGATGCCTTTGAAAAACAAAGAAATCTGGATATCAATGAGGTATCTGATGACAATGACATTTGTCATATTCTACCTGAATTGATTAATAGTACAAAATAATACTAGAAGTCACACAAGGAATGAAAGATGTTTTACTTTGAAACATAAAGTATTCTTTTCTGACTGGGGTTTAAGGTTTTGGAAATCTTAAATTATATCTTTAAAACACTGCAAAGTACAAAAGAAAATAATCACTCATACCCACTAACATCAAATGTTGACATTTTCTGTTTTGCCTTAGTCATTTCATTAAAGAAATAAAATATTGACAATATAAATTCCTTCTACCTTCCTGATTTCTGTCCTAAGGTTAACTTTATGCTTTATTATCAGACATATTTTATATACATAGTATATATATATATATATATATATATATATATATATATATATACATATATATATATTACTATATACATAGTATATGTAATATTATTACATACATAGTATATGTATATCTATATTTATATCTGCATCTATATGTATGTACATATCTATATTTATATATAGTAATATATAAATAACATTTATGTATTATATATAAATTATTTATATATTTACTATTTATATATTACTATATATATAAATATTTGTACAAATGCTACCATTCTTTGCAACTTGAGGTTTCATTCAACACAGCCAAGTTAAAGCATATGGGTTTAGTTATCTTTTTAACGAGTATATAGAATTCCATTAAATTAAGAAACTACAGTTTACTTATTCATGTTCCTATTGAGGGACAGGTGGCTGAGTCTATACTTTTACTAGTACAAGTGCTGCAATGGATATCCTTGTATATGTGTCCTCTTGGCCACAGCCTCCCTTTGGGTCAACATAACAAGCGGGACCATTGGCTTGTTGACTTTGCAAATCCTAAAGTGTACTTAAATCAATCAAATTGCTCAATTGTGTTCCAAATAGAGAGAGAAACAAAACAAACAAAATCAACCAACCAACCACCCCTAAAAGATCACCAATGTTCAAATGTCCCATTTTCTTAAAAAATATTATTTTTCAAGACGATGAGTTAATATCAGTTGCTGAGGACAGTTCTTGGCCAATTGGGGCTGGTTTCAGTTAAATGTAAATAAACAAAATCTAATATGAGATTGTTTTATGAATTGTAACATTTCTTTGAAATAACCCTCGGAAGAAATTTATAATTCACAGACTTCTTTCTTTATTGATAGACTTTTCTGCTTAAAAGAAGCTAAAAAGATCTCCCCTACAAACCATTTATCATGTGATACCATTATGTTGCATTTGTGTGAAAGGAAATAAAATATTAAAACTCATCAGAGAATAAGTTTAATAAGCTGATAGGTGTCCCTAAAATGATTAAGATTTCTAATTAAAATAAAATACCACATCATTTACTCTAAAAGACTCTCCCATCCATAAAACAATTTTCCCTTATGATTTTTTTTTCTAGGGGTTAGTACAGGGAATTGAAGCCAGGGATGCTTTATCACTGAGATATAGCCCCAGTCCTTTTTTATTTTTTTTGAGACAGCGTCTCACTAAGTTTCTAAGGGTTTCACTAGATTGCTGAGACTGGCTTTAAACTTGTAATCCCCCTGCCTCAGGTTCCAGACTCGCTGGGATTACATGTGGGTGCGAATGACGGGCATAATTCCCTTACTGCATAGGCTGTGGCTGCCTCCAGTGATATCTTACACTGGGCCCCTCATATAAGAGAAGTGAAAATTCAAACGAAAGTTGCATCAGCTCTGAATCTCAAAATTGAACCCCGGGCCAGTGACAGCATAAGGGAAACTAAACATGATGGCCCTGGGCTAATTTCACATAATTATAGTGGCTAAAGCATCCACAGTTAATGCTGTTCTCCTGGATCCCAGCTGACACAAACACGAATATTCTACACATGAAACAATCTTAAATGAGGCTCCACGTTTTCATAGTCCAAATAACTATGGGCTTCCTAGTAAAGATCATCCAAAATACCCAAAGACAAAAATGCCATGAGAGAGAGTAGAAATACAAAAGAACAGATGTATAACACCTAAATTATCGGATACAAAATATAAAATTAGTAACTTTAAAGTTTAAAAATGTAATCATAAAAATGAACACGCAATAGGTCACTATGACCAGAAAATTAAAAAAAAAAACTAATAGAACTTCAAGAAAGATATAAACTATTGAAACAAAATGAAAACTCAGTGGATCCCATCAATTCTGTAGGCTGAGGCAGGAGGACCACAAGTCTTGAGATTAGCCTCAGCAACTTAGAGATCCTCAGGAACTTAATGAGACCCTGTTTCAAAATAAAAAAAATAAAAAGGACTGGGGATGGATTAAACAGTAAGACTAACTGAGATTAAGAAATTAAGTAAACTAAAGATAAAGTGGTTAAAATACACAGGAGGTAACATGGAACATTAGAAATAAAAATAGAGTAATAATAGAAAAGAAAGACAAAGACAGAGTTAGAGGGTTTACCTGTGTATAACTGGACATCTAAAAGTAGAACTCAGAGAACAGACAGAAGTCACATATTGCCCAGGGTTGACCTCAATCAAAATATACAAAAAGTATAAAATTTAAAAAAGAAAAAAAAGAAAATTAAATCCATATTTAGATACTCTTAGTCAAACTATAGATACAAAAATCAATGAGAAGATCTTAGTAGTGTCTAGATTTTTAGAAAAGGTACAATCATTTACAAAAAATATCTGCAATTAGATGGACAAAGAGTTCTCAGTTGACACAGGGGAAGGCTGAGCACAAGGGGATGATATATTCAAAGAGCGGAGAGGAAACATACCAACTCAGAATTATGTTCCTACCAAAACTGTCTTTCCAGGATCATAATGAAATAAAGATGTCTTCATAGACTCATAACTTTTCAAGCTTACTACCAACTACAAGAAGGATAAAAGTGATATTCGAAGGAAGGTTTGAGATACAAGGAGATATGGTAAGCAAAGAAACTTTTAAACTTATGTGCATACAATAATGTCTGATTTGAAGGATTTTAAACAATGCAGAACTGAACTACTGATAACATGAACATGTAAGCAGTGGGGTAGCACTCAGCTCCAATGTTATAAGATCCTTACGTAATGAGGAGGGAGGTTTACTACCTCAGGCACAGACTTTAAGTATACACAGCAAATTTTCTAGAAAACCCACTGTAAGGATAGCAGTAGAGTGATACCTTTAGCAATAGGAAAAACAATAACAAATAAAAACTAACAAAAATTAAAAAAGTAGAAGTTCACTAGATTAGACAAAGGGGAAAGAAGGGAAGGGAGGGGGACAGGAATAGGAAAGACAGTGGAATGATTCTGACATAACTTTTCTATGTATTTTAATGGATACACCATAGTGAATCTCTACATCATGTACAACCCAAAACTGGGATCCTAATTAGAATAAGATGTACTCTAGGTTTGTATAAATATGTCAAAACATACTTTACTGTCATGTATAACTAAAAAAAATAAATAAATGATATAAAGGTAATCCATCTAAAGAGAAAAAAGTATTATCAGTCAATTGTGTATAGGGGGACAAAAAGTGCAAGAAGGGGGAGGGACATAGAATACAAGGGAAAACACTGAAAAGTGATTAAAATGTATTAGTAAAGAATATACAGTAAATGAAATCTTGCTAATTAATAAAAGACAGAGGTGTAAAATCAATATCCTACTGTATTCCATATTCTATTTAAATCTAAGCCACATGTACACAGAAAGTTGAAAGTAAACAAATGCAAAATGATGGCTGCAAATATTAACCAAAAGAAACAGTAGTTGCATTAAGGGACACAGAAAATCACTACATAATGATAAAAGCATTACTTCATCAACAAGATATAACAACTCTAGATTTTTATGCACTCTAATATGGCTTTAAAATATATGAAGCAATTGGTAGTCTTAACATAGAAACAAGGGTGGGATGAGCAATGTACTTCATTCATGAGGATGGGCATAAAACTCTAAGGAAAATATTCAAATCCATCCTCATACTTATAAAACACTATGTGACCAAGTTGGATTAATTATAATGATTTAGTATTTTTAAAAAATCTATTAATATAATTCATCACATTACCCAATTAAATAAGAAAAACAAGACTGGGGTTGTGGCTCAGTGGTAGAGCACTTGCCTCATATGTGTGAGGCACCGGGTTCAATCCTCACACCACATAAAAATAAATAATTAAAATAAAGGTATTGTGCCCATCTACAACCAAAAATATTTCTTATAAAAAGAAGAAAAAATATGAACATTTCAATTAATTTAGAAAGAGAACTTGGTGAAATATCCATTTATAATAAAATTTTTAGCAGATTAAAACAAAACAAGGGCTGGGTTATGGCTCAGCCATAGAGCACTCTCCTAGAACATGTGAGGCCCTGGGTTCAATCCTCAGCACCACATAAAAATGAATAAATAAAATAAAGATATTGTGTCCAACTAAAAAATAAATATTAAAAAAATAAAATTTCACAACTCTAATTAGCAAACTTCATTTTTAAGATATTAAGGTATAATACAAGATGTACACTATCCCTGCTTATATACAATATTTTCTGAGAAGTTCTATTCAGGAGAAAGAAAAGAGTAAAAGGAAGAAACAAAATTTTAATTGTATACAATGTGAATGTTTTAGTATGTGCATGCACACACACACAAACACACAGGATATGTAAATTATAAAAAGTAGCAAATGTTTAGTACAATGGTTGAATATGAGATAAATATTGAAATCCTCTGTATTTCTATACAGTGAACACCAAAAGAAGCACTAATTTATTTTTTTTCATTTACTACAGGACCAAAATATAAAAATACTCAGGTATAAATCATAAAAGAGCACAGTAGTGGATAAATGTCTGAAACTTTATTGAAAAGCATTAGTGAAGCTCAAAATAATTAAAGAACAATCCTCTATTTTTGAATGGGAAGAATCAATATTGTAAAACTTTTAGTTTTTTTCCTGTTAATCTAGGAGTCAATGCAATTTCTATACAAATCTGGAGATTTGAGGAACTTGAAAGTTTATTAAAATATAAGGAGGGCTGTGGATACCGTACAGTGATTAAGCACAAATTTAATTTGTACAAGACCCTGGGTTCCATCCAGCACCACAAAAACAGAGGAAGGATGAAAAGGAAGAAAGGGAAGAAAGAAAAGTAAAGTTTCCCTATAGTCCTGAAAGAAAACCAAGTAGGAAAATTTGTCCTATGAGACAGCAAGTTACTAAAAACTATGATAATTAAACAGGGAGATATGGCTAAAAGAATAAACAGAGTTAGATCAGAAACCTTAATATATGATTAAAAGTGGCATTTCTGATTTCAGGGGAAAAGACAAATGGTGGTGATACAGGAAGAAAATGGAACTAGATTCCTACCCTATACCATAAACAAAAATCAATTCCAAGTAAATGAAGTCTATGAAAACTCAAGTTAATTTTGTTTGTTTTTTTTACAAAAAAGTGGGACATTATTTATCCAATTGTAGGATAAGGAAATATTTAAGATAAAAAAAAGCCAGGTGCAGTGGTGCATGTCTGTAATCCCATTGACTCTTGAGGCCTAGGCAGGAGGATCACAAGTTTGAGGCCAACTTCAGCAACTTAGCATGGCTCTAAGTACCTTAGTCTCAAAATGAAAATTT
The DNA here is from genome assembly GCF_021218885.2 of Marmota monax. Taxonomy (NCBI): domain Eukaryota; kingdom Metazoa; phylum Chordata; class Mammalia; order Rodentia; family Sciuridae; genus Marmota; species Marmota monax. The sequence continues at coordinate 5,974,002 of NW_026694286.1, read as the reverse complement.
AAAATATTTGGGGATGTAGCTCAGAGGTAAAGCGTCCCTCATTTCATTTCCAATATCGGAAAAAAATATTAATATAAAGCTAAAAAAAAAGGTGTGTGTGTGTGTGTGTGTGTGTGTATATATATATATACATATATATATATATATATAGAGAGAGAGAGAGAGAGAGAAAGAGAGAGAGAGAAAATCAAAAAGTTACATTTTTCAAAACATACTATAAATAATGCGAAAATCTAAACTAAACCTTACTCATCTAAGGAAAAGGAAACAACTAAAAAGGGCAAAAGATACAATAGGCATCAAATAAAAGTAAGCCATATAGAAGATGGAAGCAATAATTTAACAAGGAAAAGTTATGAATATCATATACAGAGTGTCTACCTATCACAAGAAAAAGATAACAACTCTAAAGAAAGTTTGCCAACATGATCTGTGGGTAGGATGAAGACCCAGCAAAGAGTCAAACACACAGTTTATGGAACCGGTAACCAACTATGGGTGGCAATGTGGTGTTGTCTTGGCCACAAACAATAGAACTCCATAGAACCAGCAGCTATATTCTTCTATGTTCTAGAACAGTACTTTTAAACTTCTCTGATGAGAACAACAACATGCATACGTTTTACATATAAAGTTTTCTGGGTCTCATCCCCAGAGATTCACTTTCACTGAAGCTCAGAATTTGAACCTTAAAGAAGCAGTCCAGGCTATTCTTATCATCAGAGAAGTTGAAGAAATAGTCTATAACCTGCTACTCAAAGTAAGTTTCTCCACTAACGAAATAAATTGAAGAAGACCTTAGAAGATGGAAAGATCTCCCATGTTCTTGGATAGGCAAAATTAATATTGTCAAAATGGTCATACTACCAAAAGTATTACACTTTTAGATTTAATGCAATTCCTATTAAAATTCCAATGACATTCTTCATAAAATTTTTAAAAAGCAGTCATTAAATTCATTTGGAAAAATAAGAGGCCCTGAATAACCAAAGCAATTTGTAGTGAGAAAAGTGAAGCATCACAATACCAGACCTTAAATTATACTACAGGGCTATAGTAACAAAATTGGAATGATATTGACACAAAAACAAGCATGAATACCAATGTCACAGAATAGAAGACAGATAAATCCACATCAATACAGTTATCTCATACTAGACAAAGGCACCATAAAACATAACCTCTTCAACAAATGGTTGAAAAGATAGCCTCTTCAACAAATGGTTGTTGGAAAACTGGAAATCCATATGGAGTAGAATAAAATTTAACCTCTATCTCTCACCCTACACAAAGCTCAACTCAAAAGGGATCAAGGAGTTAGGCAGTAGACCAGAGATCCTGTGCATACTAGAAGAAAATGTAGGCCCAACTCTACATCATGTCGGCTTAGAAATCGAGTTCCTCAACAAGATTCCAAAAGAGCAAAATTAAAATAAGAATCCATAAATGAAATGGTATCAAACTGAAAAGCTTCTTTACAGCAAAGGAAACAATAAAAAATGTGAATAAACAGCTCAGAATGGGAGAAAAATCTCACCTCAGATAGCACATTAATCTCCAGGATATATAAAAAACCCAAAGGCTTAACACAAAAAAACCAAATAACTCAATCAATTAATGAGGAACTGAACAGGCACTTGACAGAAGAAGAAATACGAATGGGTATCAAATATATGAAAAAGTGTAACTAGCAATTAGAGAAATGCAAATCAAAACTACACTGAGATTTCATCTCACTCTGGTCAATTATCAAGAATACAAGTAACAATAAACATTGGCAAGGATGTGGAGAAAAAGGTTCACTCATGTATTGTTGGTAGGAATGCAAACTGGGGCAACCACTGTGGAAAGCAGTATGGAGATTCCTCAGAAAATTTGGAATGGAACCACCATTTGACCCAGCTATCTCATTCCTTGGTTTATACCCAAAGGACTTAAAATGAGCATACTATAGTGATGCGGCCATATCAAAGTTTATAGCAACTCAATTCACAATAGCTAACTATGGAACCAACCAAGATACCCTTCAACAAATGAATGAATGAAGAAAATGCAGTATTTACACACTGTGGAAAATTACTCAGCCATAAAGAAGAAGAAATTATAGCATTTACAGGTAAATGGATGGAACTGGAGACTATCATGCTAAGTGAAATAAGTCAATCCCCAAAAAACAAAGGCCAAATGTTCTCTCTGATATGTGGATGCTGACACACAATGGGGTACGGGAAGAATAGAAGTTCACTGAATTAGACAAAAGGGAATGAAAGAAAGGGAGTGGGGTTGAGAATAGCAAAAAAGTAGAATGAATCAGATATAACTTTCCTGTGTTCATATATGAATACAGAACCATATCATGTACAACTACAAGAATGGGATTCTAATTATAATAAGTTATACTCCATGTATGTACAATATGTCAAAACACACTCTACTGTCATGTGTATCTAAAAAAAAAAAAACAACAGTTATTTTTTTTTAAGTAGGGTTCTCATACCAGCACCAGCACTAGCACCCGGAAGTATATCAGAAGTGCAGAAACTCAAGCCTCCCAGCTTCTTGAAGCTGAACCTTCCTTTATACAGCAAAGCTGAGAAGCTCTGACTTAGAGGAATATTTCCACAGTGCAGACTGGATCCCCAGATCATATACTGACAGTATCATTTGTTTTAAAGAAGGAGTGGAAAAAGAAACATCAAAATATTTTAGGTCAAAAGGTGAGGATTGCACAGAATAATAACTAGGTCACAATGCAAAATATACTTCATGTTGCCTTAAAAGAATTTGACAATTCCAGATAAATTCATACTAGTGGATGCCAGGAGATAAGCAAAGAAATATCTTCAGCAGTACTGTTGTTAAAATAACAAGAAAGTTAAGCATGTAAATAATCTGCTGAGTAGAAAACAAACACCCATGCAGAGGAAAATTATACTACAGTGAAGATGAATGAACAGCAGTTAAAGCAATAAAGGATCTAAAAACACCCAGTACTGAGTAGAAAATGTAAATCATCGAAGACTACTAATGGGCAATTTTACAAGACTAAAAAAACATGCAAACAGGAATTGTTTGATTCATATATATGTGATAAAACTATTTGAATAACAAAGAAAGAAGGGAAAAGAAAAGTGTATATAAGAACTCAGGATATTGGTTACCTCTGCAGTTCCACACAAAGGATCTTGGGTTATCCCATTTTTAAGCTAGGGAGTCAATTATTGATATGCTTTGAAACATACAATCTTTTATATGTCAATTATTACATAATGATTTCAAAAGAAGATTATTTCAGGAAAAGCATGACTACTCCAGAAACACTGTGGGCTCTTGGACAAATATCCATGTTTGGGTGAGTGTGGTGGTGCATGCCTGTAATCTTAGCAGCTTTGGAGGCCGAGGCAGGAGGATCACAAGTTCAAACAAAGCCAGCCTCAGCAAAAGCCAGGCACTAAGCAACTCTGTGAGACCCTGTCCTATAAAATACAAAATAGGCCTAGAGATGTGGCTCAATATTCAAGTTCAATCCCCAGTCCTCTCCCACCCCCCAAAATTTCCATGTTTGGTTCTTATAAGAGAGGTATAATGGTATTTACCAGGCCAACTTTAGGAAGCAAGATCATATGCCATTGAAGATGTTCTGGGAAGCACCTATAGTATACCTTAACGCTGTCATCCCTAGCCCTCAGGCCTAGGTTTAATCTGGATATAACACTTAAGGGGACATCAAAGGACCATTTCATGCTTTCATTCTAGGATACATATGACTGAATTCAACATGGAACTCAGGAATTCACATTAGGAGGGAGAGAATATCAGGCAAGTATTTGTTCAAGGTCATAGATGACCTACAAGGTACCTTTTGCCAATTTGAAGAAGAGTTCTCTCCTGTTCAAAAAATTGAAAAGAAAAATAAAAGTAAGGAAGGAAGAGAATCTGTTTTTCAAGTCCCTGTTGGGAGTCATCTGTGAGAAAAATTTCACAAAAAAGATACAAATCTACAAGTCATTTGAATGGGCACTCCAAATTTATTATGATTATGGCATATAAAATCTACACAACTGTGCACAGGGGCTCTGTTTGAATCAGTGTGTAACACGAATGTTTGGGTGCTATCCAAAATGTGCAAATTATGTGAGGAAAAAATATGCATTTTGACAAATATGCTAAGGATTTGTAGTGTATGTGATATAGACTCACATATATAGTATATGGTTTATATGTATATTCTTTTTGTATAGGCAACCAAATAACATATGCTGTATAACCTGTATTCATTAATATACATGTTATATAGTATATGTTACATATACTAAAAGCCCTCAGAGAGTACATTTGTAAATAACAATTTCAAAGCTTATGACAAATTAGGACTGCAGAAGTGAATATGGTGAGGTATGCATGTTGACAGAAACGTATTATTTTCCCATGAAATTAATACCCATACTTATTTACCAGACTTTATTATTCACATGTGCCATGAAGTACTTAAAATACATTTTCCAAAGGTTCTAATTCTAGCTATTCCTTCCTAATCTTATCTGTTCTTCATGCCACCATCAGAATGCCTTCCTGATGTGACAGTTCATCTGTATCAACTGAAGGACTTCTAATTCGGGCTGTCTATCTTCTAAACCAAATAAAAATGTTTCCATTAGAAAGTCACAACTATCAAACTGATCACATAACGCTATCACTATCCATACTGGCCAGGTGAATCTATCTGCTGCCCTTCAAATACAGTTCTTCCTGGAAAATGAATTTCTCTGCTTGGATGGATACATACACATGGATTGATAGGTACTTTCTCATCTGCCAACAAGTAGCCTTCAATTCTTTTCCATCATAGTTCAAAATCAAACTCCTGTTTATTCTTAATTGCAATAAAAATCAGGTATTTGAAGACCCAAGATGATCAAAATCCCCAATTACATTTGTTGACCATGGCTTTATCATTTTTGTAGTAACCAAATTACATATCTCACCCTGGATCTATATGAATCTTAATCCTGGAAAATGTCTATAACTGTCAATAAATGTTAAAAGAGCATTAACACAGAATAATAAGCAATAAGATCTTGCTCAATACTTTGGTTCTCATAAGTTCATTCAAGAAACATTTCTTTTTTTCCAGTATTTATCTATGCTGTTTATTTTATAAATTTTTATTTGATGTATAATGATTTGAACATATTTATGGGGTACAGTGTGATAATTGCATACATGGATACAATGTTTAATGATTAAACCTGAGTAATTAGTGTTTCTATCTCCTTAAGAATTTATCATTTCTTTGTGTTGGGAGTCTTTGAATTCCTCTTTTCTAGTTCTTTATAAAATATATAATAAATTATAATCATCCAATTTTGACCAAGAACACAAAACTTACCCCTTTTAACTGCCTCCTCCTACCTGTTAGCCAATCTCCCTTTCCGCTTTTCCCCATCCCGACCTCTTATGACAATTTTTCTGCTCTAACATTTTTAGCTTCCACATAAGGGAAAGAACATTCAGTTTCTCAAAAACTGAAAACAGAAGTAATAACTGATCCAGCAAACAAACTACTGGAAACACATGCAAAATAAGTAAAATCAGCATCTCAAAGACACATTGGTAGTTCACTGCAAAACAATTCACAATAGCCAAGATGTGGAATTGCCTGAGGTATCCAACATGGATGGGTACACCAAAAAATGTAGCATATATACACATTGGAATAGTATTTAGCCACTAGAAAGAATAAAATCCCGTCATTTGGCAGCAAATGAATGAAGTAGAGTATGTGCCTATTTTCTGTGAACAGCCTTTTCCAGTTTCTGTGTTGCGACACTCATCTCTGTTTTCCTTTACTGCTTTGAAGAAGTCACCCAGGCACCATACACATGGTTTCCACTAACCACCAGAATAGCTCTGACTTTGCCTGCACTCCTTGGTGACATTTCCAAAGTGTAAAGTTCATCACTACAGAATGAACACTGCTGCTTTACTCAAAATTAGAATCTTGAATTGTTTCAATGCACTGGAAGGAACAAACTGCAATTCATCCTATAGATGAACTTTACAAGAAAACTGTTGTAGGAAATAAAAGTGAGTCTGCAGTAAAAGACTTCCTTGGTATTTATTTCAGACTATATAAAACAGGAGGAGGCAAAATGATTTTCACAGAATTTTTCAGAACTGTCAAAAATTGGTTTGGAATGGATTTTGACCTTTTCTAACCCTCATAAAGCTATGATACCCACAAAAAAGCCTTAGAAGTTTGGAACTGATATTTTACCCAAGGCAAAAGAGGACACAAACTATTCACTCTTTCTTTCTTATAGAAGTAATGTTATTAGTGATAGAAAAAAGCCAATCAAAGACAATTTTACTTTTATCCACAGGTAACTGTGCTCTAGCTAATATTAAGCAGATAAATGTTATTTAAAATATTTTTGTACATTAACAGCTTCCTATGTTGGCATTTGCAACCTTTTTATGATCATACAATTTCCTCTTTGAAGTTGTTTACGGATCTGGGCAAATGGTTTCACAAAAGGCCACGCTCAACTCTGCTGGATTTATGGTTATGTTGTAGTTACTCCTCTCTGTTTTATCAACAAAGTTCTTATTTAAAACCTAGGTTTGGGAGCTCAGTGGTAAATTGGTGCACTTAGCATATTCATTTGAGACCCAGGGTTCTATACCCAGCATAAAAACAAACAAGAGTCCCAAGTCCTAGGTTTTCCATCTTGTTCCACTTGGGAAGCTAGGAAGAGAGGGTGAAGGAAAGAGAAGGAAAGTAGTTCTAGCAAGAGAGAATGTATCCAGTGTTCCACTTAGGACTGTCACCAGGAGAATGGGAAGAGGTATGGCCAGGGAATAAATGAACCAGGTTTTTAGATTTGAAAAGATGAGAAGAAAACCAAGGTTCTGACTTGAAATTACTTACTTGTTCAGAAAAGTGTGCCTCAATGCTGAATGGAATCCACAGTTTATTACCACATTAGTGCTATTTGAGAGTTTCTCCTTAAAAGCAGTTTTTGTTCAGGATCAACTCTATTTTCCCACCAAAGTCAGAAGAGTTTGCAATGTTACTTTTCTAACCCTTGCAAATATTAAGCCTAAGGTAATATGAGAAAGTTCAATGTCCTGATTTTAAAAAATGGAAAGGCAATGTGGATTTTTTTTTCATTGTTTTCTTGGAAGTCAGGAAATCCATTATTTATTGAAGATGTACTGATTTGCAATCATTTATTCCGGCACTCTTGGACTCCTGTCATCTGTTCCAAGTCCCTTTGAGAACAGTCTATTACATTTATTTACAAATGGTTGCCCAACTTCTCCTTCAAATGAACTTTTATCTCTTGATTTTATAGCCCAATGGGAAAAAATTCCTGCAGTTATCTATCTCCAGAGTCCAAAAACATGAGGAAGGTGTGGATGGTGCTGTCCTCACCCCCAGAATCCTTTACCATGTCACCCACACAGTCACTTATTCCACACTCCCTTGATTCTGACATTCAATTCCTCTGGAAAGAGGATGGGGGACTGTTAGGGTTCAGGGTAACATGGCACTTTGTGAAGCTCCCCAGGTGATTCAGAAACCACCTGGAAAGGAGTCAATCCCTCAACAGCAAACATGTACGCACACACAATACTCATTTAATACCCACAGAAGCTGCGCTGTGTGACTGATTCAGTACAGCACGCTTTGATTTTTGGGTGGTTTGGGGCTACCCTTTTTCTTTTAAAAACCTTGCTATATTTTCTAGGTATCACTTTTTGAGTAAAGTAATAATGAAGCTATCACAAAACAGAGATATTATACATCTGATTGCTCACTGTATTTTTGAAAGTGAATTGCAGTTTACCAATGTGCAATTTTTTTCATTTGCCAGAGAAACTTCTTTTTATTACTGAGAAGTATGTTTCCTTGCATATTGGTTAAAAGTGGCTTAAGACTAGGCAATGTATTGAGTCACCTTAATACAGTGGAGCATTCACTTGCCATCTAGTGTTCAGTTTAGATAATAATAGCCACGATTCATGGCATGAGAAATTTAACTAAATTTTTCATGAGAATTCACAAATAATAATTCTAATGGACCAGTAATATAATAAACATTTTTTAAAAACTTTTTTTTAGCATTTTTAGCATCTTAGTAAATAGTCATACAAAACTGAACATAATCTCTCTCTGGGCTAGTGCTCATTTGAGTTTCCAGTCTTCGCCCTTATTAATACTTGTGACTACAGCACATGGCAGGTTGGATGTAGTATGGAACAAACCTAAACAGGCATGAAAAGGTGGTGGTGTGAGCTTTGACTTGGATGTGGAGAAATATGGATTCTGTAGAGTCATAGATCTCTGCTATGTACACCTGTGACTGGACAAAATCAATCTGACCACACTGTGAACACTGGGAGACACCAGATCCAGAAACAATATCTTCTGTGATGGAGAAGAAGCAGAGAGAGAATAAAAAAGAGACTCCATTTACCAGTCATTTCTCATTGGCAACCCATTCCCACTAGCCCTTAGCAACCACTAATATAGTCCTGTTCTCTATAGACATTTTCACAATATTTTAGACATTTCGTAAAACTGGGATCATACAACATGTGGTCTGTTACAACTTTTTCCTTGGCACATTATTCCCAAAGTTTATACAGGCTGTAGGCAGTATCAGACTTGAATCCTTTTTATTGCCAGATAACATGCCATTGGATAGAAATGTCACATGATTTTTTTTAATACACACGATATTTTTAATATATTAATCAGTTGATGTTAACTGTGTTTTCACACCTTTTGGCCATATAAATAGCACTGCCATAAACATTCAGGTACAAATTTTGTGTGGCTGTGTGCTTTTCTTATGTATTAGGGATGTATCAGTGAAACTTTTGGGTTATGTGTTTACTCTATGTTTAACTATTTGAAGAAGTGTACAACTGCTTTCCAAAGTTACCATATTTTACATTCTCATCAGCAATGTACAAGTGATCAAATTTTTCCATGTTTGCCATTATTTGTATTTTGTGTGTTTTTTCTTTTTTCTTTTTTTTACACTATCCTACTGGATAAAGTGGCACTGGATATCCTACTATATAAAGTGGCACCTTATTTTGACTTTGGTTTTCAGTTTTCTAAAGGCTAATGATGTTAAACATCTTTTCTCATACTTGCTGGACATTTGTATAACTGGGTACTAGGCCACTCACTCCTGTGAGTCAAGTCAGTGCAGGGCCTGAGGACAGTACATTTTTAAGTTTACATATGGGAGTAAGTGGCTACAGCCCTGAGAAGTCTGACGAGCTTAGTATGCAGACATGGTGAACAGTTTAGGCAGTGAGGTGGACTAGACAGAGAAAGCTTGCAGGAAAGAGGGAAGGCTGGAGACTTCAAGGAAGGACTATATTAGCAGTGGGTAAACAGACTGGACTATACAGTTTTCTAAAGGCTAATGATGTTAAACATCTTTTCTCACACTTGCTATACATTTGTATATGTCTATATACATGTATAGACATTTGTATAGAAAAATGTCTATTCAAATCCTTTGTCCATTTTTTATCCATATTATTTTTTTTATTATTGAGTTGTAAGAGATTCTTTATATACTATACATACCAGTCCTTTCCAGAGATGTTTTAAAAAGAGTGTCTCCCATTTTTTGGATTGTCTCTTAATTTTTTATGGTATCTTTCGAACCACAAGCATTTTAAATTAAGTATGTTGAAAGTATTTTTACTTTTGTCACTTGTGCTTTGATGTCCAATCTAGATCCAAGCTCATAAGAATTTATCCCTATAGTTTCTTCTGTGAGTTTTATAATTTTAGTTTCTACATTTGGTCTCTGACCCATTCTGAGTTAATTTTTGTAAATGGTGTGATGTCAGGGCTCAAATTCATTCATTAGCATGTGAATATCCAGTTGTCTCATGAGTGTTCATTTGAAAAGAATACTCTTTCCCCATAGAATGGTTTTGACATCCTTCGCTTACTGGCCAGAATATATATGGATGTATTTCTAAACTTCTGGCTCTATGTTTTAACAACACCAAAAAAAAATTTTTTTAAAATAAATAAATAACATAACTAAAATTTAAAAAAATAATACTTATTTCTAATATCAACTCAATAAATATCAAGCATATATTATAAAGATATTACCATGAACCAATAATAGAGAGAGGAAGACAAATGGTAATGAAGATAAATGATGCTGTAGCATGTCTGTTCAGAGGATAATTTACATTGAAGGCAGTGTTGTCAAGACAGGGAACGAGATTGGGAGGCAGGGTTTAGCTGAGGTGGCTCTCAGTGTTGCTCAGTCACATGCTGTTACAACATGAGGTTGTCATAAGGAAAGTATAGGCATGGAATGGAATCCAGGGAAGATCTTAGGTATATTAAGGAAGAGTGTCAGGTACTGAAATAGATGAGCACATTGTTGCTTGGTATAAGTATAAATTGGGATTAGACCTGATCATAATTACTGGGATAAAACAAGTTAAAAGAAATCCAGATGTCAGTTAACTAGGTACTAGGCCACAAGTTAAAAGAAATCCAGATGTCAGTTAACTGGGTACTAGGCCACTCACTCCTGTGAGTCAAGTCAGTGCAGGGCCTGGGGACAGTACATTTTTAAGTTTGCATATGGGAGTAAGTGGCTACAGCCATGAGAAGTCTGACGAGCTTAGTATGCAGACATGGTGAACAGTTTAGGCAGTGAGGTGGACTAGATGGAGAAAGCTTGCAGGAAAGAGGGAAGGCTGGAGACTTCAAGGAAGGACTATATTAGCAGTGGGTAAACAGACTGGACTAGGAGAATGGCAACATGATATACATCTTGGGAACAAACCATTGGATGTGGTCAAGTAGTTGAGCAGGGGTAAGGGTGGAAGGTAGGTTGAGGGAAAGAAAAAAGATCAACAAAAACCCAATTTACATTGAAGACAGTGTTGTCAAGACAGGGAACAAAGTTGGGAGGTGGGGTTTAGCTGAGATGGCTCTCAGTGGTGCTCAGTCAGATATCCTTGTCAGGACACCAACATGTCACTCAGGATAGTTCTGTACTCAGTTGGAGTGGAAGATTAGAAGGTTATGTGATTATTCAAGCCACCAATCAACAGGATGATTCCCAGGAAAAACATTTAAAAAATTTAAAAGGAGAAGAAAATATGTGAAAAAATACCTTAGCCATAGTTCATTTATTTTTTTTTCCCTCTCAAGATTCTTCAAGGCATCTGCCCTGTCACATGAAACTGACAGTAATAAGATATTAAAGAGTTATAATTTTTAAACCATTCATTCTTTGATACATGCCACTTTTAATATATTATTTTACAATAGGTAGTGTTTGAATTTTTATAAAAAAATCTAAGTTTTTAGTCAAGTGCAGGATTTTCACCTCTGAACTTAAGCCAACTGGTATTCAGATTTTTATATTTAGTATGTACTTAATAGTTACACACTTTAGAGAATGCCTCATTTAAATTCTAATGTATTTTAATAAGGAATGAAAGAAAATATCATCCAGTATTTTTTTCTTAAATTACCCCTAGTTCTTGATTACTCCTCCACAATCAAAATCATGTCTTAAATATGAATGATACAAAACAAGACTACAGACGGAATGTCTAACAGAGAGATTTTAGCTGCTTGTTTAAAATGACATACCTAGCTATTCAGTAATCACTTTATAATAACCCCTTTCATTTCCAAATCTACTTAGCCATCAGGCAGCAGTGAGGAAAAGCTGGCAGCAGTTTTTACAACTGCACATTAGTTTTACATTTCATGACAAGCTAATTCTAGAGAGTTCTAAAGAGAGATAAGCACGGGTCCTTGTGATTTTCTTTCCTTTGCATGAAGGAAACATGTGTCTAGCTGATAAATGAAAGATAAAAGAATACAGGCATATACTTTTCACTTCACCCTATGTCAGTGACAGTTTGCCCTAGCTGCACCCCAAGTGACATGGTACATAGTAAAGTTAATAAAATGTAACTAGTCTAGACAATTCCTCCTTAGACCTACTCAAGGCCTTGGAATCCCAACCACATGTGGAGATGTTCCCAGAATGATGGCCACCTTTCCATCAAAACTTCTGGGTTTAAACGCAGCCTGAACACAATGTCAAACACTGCATCCACATTTCATAAGGCAAACAATGCAACCATACTATACAAGAAATGATAAATATGCGTGTCCTTTTTTTTTTCCCTTCTGTCTCCAAAGTGTATTTCAGTGCAGACTAACTCAAGGTCATTCCTTTAATGATGCATCTTGTTGAGAGCCACAGCCAAAGGGGCCCCAGCAAACTTCCAGCTGCCAGCAAACTTCCAGCTGCCAGCTGATGATTGGCTCACAGCGGCCCCAGCAACATCTAGCTGATTGGCTCCTCTGCGGTGATGCTCATTGGACTGTTTCCCTGCCCTTTCAGACCACGGAGCTGCTCATTGGGGGACTTTTTTGGCTCCGCCCACGTGACCCAGCCAATCGGCCTCAAGAGCAGGAGGATTGTGGGAGGTGGAGAGAAGCTTGTGTGGGAGAGAGAGGCTTGTGGAAAGCCAGTGGTGGCAGTTGAGGCTCTGAGGGTTTTTCCTGAGAGGCTGTTTTGTTTGGCGTGTGTGGTTCTAAAAATAAAGTTAGTTTCTTTTGACAAGTGGCTCCTGATTGTGCCCAGCCAGACTGCGGCAGCATCTAATTAAATTCAAAACCCCACCAAGTGTCAAGTGTGAGTCCATTTGGCACTGAAGAACTGAAAGAGCAAAATGGCTTTCAAGGCATTATTGAATCCAATCCATGATCCACACCTGAGCAATGCTTTATGCTCTCAATTTAAGCTTTTAAGATTGCCATGAAAATCACCTGGTAAAATGATAAACCATAGCATAAATCTTTGCAGATTTTAGCAGTTACATCCTTGCCAGAAAAGCAGAGGCACAGATGTTGTTTATAATGTTGTACAAAAATAAATGGGATATGCTATTTGATACATCAGTTTGAAGAAGATGGAGCAGGACAATCCTTGCTATCATTGCTGTCTATCTCGATGACAAACAGCACTAATCCCAAATCATCAGCAGCAAACTTAGATAAATTGTGAGACAAGATTTTACTGGACCAAAATTACAAGACTGCATGCTCACATCAATCTATGCTAAAGAAATGTTATCATCAGATGCTATATGACTAAATAGCAGAGTTAATTTTATTCTAAATGGTTAGATTCTGATAAGTATAATCAGCCTGAATGAAAGAATACTGAATAAAATCAATTTTGGCAAGTTAGCTCCAAAATGCAAGAATTGATAAGTGAACAATATTCTCCAGATCAACTGGTGTTATAAACCTTGAACTGCTCATTACATTCAAGTATAGAATGAACAGAAATAGCTCTTTCACCAAGCAATTATGTTTTAACTGTTTTAAACATCTGGAAACAAGACAGAAAAGAACACAGATGTAAAAACTGAAAAAATCTGAGATTAAAAGATAACAAGTGGAAATTCACATTTGGATTCTGGTGGAATCATCTTGTTTTAAATCCCGACATGAGTATATGTATCACTGTTCTCAAACAATCTGATTCTGTTCTTTAAATCCTACCACTTGGACTACATCTTTAACTATATCTCTTTTACTTCAAGTGAACTTTTGTTGGTCTTGCTACATATTTTAATAATACTAGACATACTACTAGTCCAATGAAACCTTATACTTCATTGTACCTGAACTTCCTCTTGCTCCGAGAGGAAGGATGCAGAATTAGCTGGCACTGAATCTTGGGTGATAATTCACATATGAAAATAATTCTGAATGGGAAGAATGCTTAGATCCAAAGACAGTGAGATTCATGCTTTCCTGCCACATATCAAAACATGCAGTACAGGACTGGGGATGGGGCTTGGTGGTAGAGTGCTTGAGTAGAATGTGTGAGGCCCTGGGTTTCACCCCCAGCATTGCAAAACTAAACTAACAAATAAATAAATAAAAGTAGCATAACATGTTTGCCAATCAGATAAAGCAGGACAGCTGGATGGCATCCCCTTGCTCTCCATACGCTGAGACACATCCCACACAGGGCTTCCAGAGCCAAGGTTCAAATGCAGAAGCTTGGGATAGATCACTCAAAAGACTGAAATAACTGACAGCAATTAGTAGCAAAGACACCACACCATCACTGATTAGGGCTCTCATAGCAAGAGGAAGGTGAAGTAAGTGGGGAGAAGTGAAGGAGGACCCCACACTGAATGTAACCCATCCTCTGCTTATGGGGAAATAATCCAATGCTTTCATAAAAAATATTATTACTTCAGTAAAGCCAAGAATGGAAACAATTTTTAATGACTGAACCTAATATGTTCTATCAGTTTGCATAATGTCCAGTTTTCAATATCTCTAAAAGATTTTAAGTGTGGGTATGTGTGTGTGTGTCTGTGTATGTGTGTTGTAGGGCCTTTCACATGCTAGGTATGCTTTCTACCACTAAGCCATGACCCCAGCTCAAATTTTGTTTTGAGACAAGGTCTCATTATTTTGCTCAGACTGGTCTTGAACTCATGGACTAAAATGATTCTGTTGCCTTAGTCTCCAGATTAGCTGGGACTACAGGCCCATGCACCACTCCTAGCTTCAGATGTTTATTTTAAATAGGAGTTTTTATTATTATTTTTGACCAGGAACTAGGGATCCACACTATGCAAAGGCCTTTTTAGTAATCTCAAAGACTCAAGAATTTTAGTAGTCTGGGGCTGGGGTTGTCGCTTAGAGGTAGAGTGCTTGCCTAGCCCATGTGAGGCATTGGGTTCAGTCCTCAGCACCAAATAAAAATAAATAACAAAATATAGGTATAGTGTCCATCTACAACTAAAAAAAAATTATAATTAAAAAAAAAAGAACTTCAGTAGTCTCATCTAAATTACTCGTCCTCTAAAAATCTTCTTTCTTTGGATACAATAAACATGGAGACTTGAGGAATAAGCTTTAGAGATCTAGTGTACAACATGGTGACCAGATAACAGCCATGTACTATATAATTGAAAATCACTATGAGAATAGATCCTAAATATTCTCACCAAAACACAAAAGGAATGTGAAGTAATATATTATTATTACTGAGCTTGATTTAGCCAACCTACAATGTGTATACATTTCAAGACATCATGTTATAGACCATAAATTTATACAATTTTTGTCAGTTTAAAAAAAAAAATTAGGTGTGATGGTGCCTACCTGCAACCCCAGTTACTTGGGAGGCTGAGATAGGAGGATCTCAAGACAGAGACCAGTTTCACAACTAAGTGAGACTCTGTCTCAAAATTAAAAAAAAGGTTTGGGGATGTAATTCAGTGGTAAAGTGCCCATAGTTTCAATACCCAGTACTAAAATTAAATTAAATTAAATATAAATAAAACTGCAAAACCATATATCAAATACTCATTAAAAATAACAGTAAGGTAAATTGTAACAAGTGGCAAATTGAAACAAGGTAAATTATAACAAATATTCATTTTTGAATATTCATGTATCAAAGCAGTATTCTAAGCAGGTTATGCACACACACACACACACACACAACGTTTTCTGAAGCAAAACTATTTACAAATATAAAAGGAATTATTGTAAAATCTAAAATTAAGATAAAACTCTTTTAATTAATTAATTAACTAGTTTCATTTTGGTTGTGCTTGGGATTAAACCTGGGCCTCAGAATGTTCTACCACTTTACCAGTGAGGCAAACCTCCTTTAAATGAGAAAACAGAACAGAACAAGTACCATATTATTAAGGAGAGAAATAAAATAATTTGCAAAAGTTCCCAGAACTTCTTATGAGGCTTCATTTCCACATGTGTGGTTTATATGCATACAAAATAATATACAAGATTTAACAGGTATTTGCAACACTGACAACTGCATTTTATTAACTTCAAAGGCTGTTTTCTAGACAATAAATCTAGTGGATTCTAATAACGTAGGAGCTAAAAATCTGCGACTCACAGAATTATGAATCCGGTAATTACTTTTGAGTTGCACAAAATCATAAAATGTATCAGGTTTTCTCTAATACAATTCTGGCAAAAATATAAGCTTAAAAATAATTCCAGTTATTTACTAATACGAAAACTTGTTCAAGATGTCACAAAGACATATTCTTCCATGGATATCTTCCTAGAACTTAACTCTACCATATATCTTAATTTCTCCTATGTGTGTAACTTCAATCATTTTGCAGTTTCCCTGAACTTAAAGGTAAAGCTGGTGGGGGCGGGGAGAAGAAGGGAGGGACTTACATAAATAAAAGTCTAAATACTGGCCAAAAGGCTACTGGTATAAATCAAAATATAGCTGCCTTCTAAAACTCAAAAAGCTAATAGGGGAAAGAAAGCTAGAAAGTAAGCGTCAATTTTTAAAACCTGAGTACCCTTTTCCTCATCTTATCTTTTTAGCTGTTTGTCTCCTGCTGAAACAAACAAAACAGATTCATATGACCATTAAGTTCATTCTAAAATTCCATAAATGCAATCCGTTTTAGGGGTGCATGTAAAGATGTCATGGATATAGCATAGCCAACACAATATCAAACTACAGTAGAAGATAGAGGTAGCTATGACTGTCTTCTATCCCAAGAAATTCACAAGAAGAATCTGGGACAAAATCTTGAGGCACTCAATGAACAATAACTGCACATATGTCATGAATTAAGAGGGGATATCAATATAAAAAGGACAAGGAACTCAGAGTCTATTACATCAGTCCCACATAAATAATTCCAATATACTATAGTTATCAGAAGCAGAAGCCACACAGTGGCACATATGAGTAAATCCAGCTTCTCGGGAGGCAGAGGCAGAGGGATCACAAATTTGAGGCCAGCCTTGGTAACTTAGTGAAAAATGCCTCAAAGTAGAAAGTGAAAAAGCATATAAGCACAGGCTATGAGTTCCTCAACAGATACCTAAAACTCATGAAATAATGCCAAGAATTAATAAACGGTATGGCATCAAATTAAAAAGCTTCTGCATAACAAAGGAGACAAGAATCTGAACAGGGAGCCTACAGAATGGTAGAAAATCCCAGAAGTTCTGGGAACTTTTACAAATTATTTTATTTCTCTCTTTAATATTCAAATTCTTCAGAAATAAGGGAGGGGAAAGAGTAGGTACTGGGGAATGAAACTGACCAAATTTTGTTGTGTGCATTGTGTGTGTATATGAATTTGCAACAATAAATCCCACTATTATGTATAATTATAATGTGAAAATTAAAAAAATAATTTCACCAATAAAAGTGTGAAAAAAATTTCAAAAATAGAACCATGTTCAAGGTCAAGTGAGGTCATAAAAAAGGAGGGAAGATACAAGTATTAACAGGTCAATGACAGCAACATGGAAGATCAATATCAAGATATTAATATCCAACAGAGGATTAATATCTAGAAAAAATATACATATAAAAAATCTTGTCACCAAAAAATAAATAACCCTATCAATAAATGGGCAAATTAACTAAACAGATACTGCTCAAAAGAAGTAAAAACAGCCAACAAATATATAAAAAAAAATTCAAATTCTTTAGAAATAAGGAAGATATAAATCAAAACCACACTGAGATTTCATCTCACTCCAGTTAGAATGGAAGCCATTGAGAATATAAATAATAATATATGCTGACAAGGATGTGGGGCAGGGCATTTATACACTTAGGATTGTAAATCAATACAACCATTATGGAAATCAGATTGGCGGGTACTCAAAGGACCAGAAAGGAACCATCATATGACCCAATTATACCATGCCTCCGTATTTATCCTAAAGAATTAAAGTCAGCATACCATAGGAATACATGTATACCCATGTTTATAGCAGCACAATTTACAATAGCCAAATTATGGAATAAGCCTATGTGTCCATCAATAGGTGAATGGATAAAGAAAACAAGATGTCATCACACACACACACACACACTCTCTCACACACACACTCACACACACATATATACAATGGAATTTTATGAACCACAAGAATGAAATTATGTTGTTTGCAGGAAATTGAATGGAACTTGAAAAGCATTATACTAAGCAAAATAAATCAAACTCAGAAAGTCAACAGTTCCATGTTTTCTCTCATATGTGAAAGCTAGAAAGAAAACGGGGCAACGGGATCAGAGTCTCATAAAAAAGAAAAGGGAGCAAATAGAGTAGAGAAAGGAGACTGAGGAGGAGGGAGGGGAAAGGGTAGGTACTGGGGAATGAAACTGACTAAATTTGTGTGCATTGTGTGCATATATAAATTTACAACAATAAATTCTACTATTATGTATAATTATAATATGAAAATTAAAAAAAAATAATTTCACCAATAAAAGTGTGAAAAAAATTTCAAAAGTAGAACCATGTTCAAGGTCAAGTGAGGACATATAAAAAGGAGGGAAGATACAAGTATTAACAGGTCAATGACAGCAACATGGAGCTCCAGTCATTTGCTGGTGTGCAGGTTTCTCCACTGTTCCATCACTATCACAGACCTCATCCTCAGACTCGAAGAGCACTGACTTACAATTCACTCTTTAAAGACAGCCTTTAAAGACAGCCCAGAGACAGCCTACAGAAAGGGACAAAATCTTTACCATACACATATCAGATAGAGCACTAATCTCTAGGATATATAAAAAACTCAAAAAACGTACGACCAAAAACCAAAAAATAATCCAATCAATAAATGGGGTAAGAAGCTGAATATACACTTCACAGAAGAAGATATAAAATTGAGCAACAAATATATGAAAAAATGTTCAGCATCTTTAGCAATTAGAGAAATGCAAATAAAAACTAAGATTTCATCTCATTCCAGTCAGAATGTCAATTATCAAGAATACAATCAACAATAGGTGTTGTCAAGGATGTGGGGGGAAAGGTATGCTCATACATTATTGGTGGGACTGCAAATTGGTGCAACCACTCTGGAAACCAGTATGGAGATTACTTAGAAAATTTGAAATGGAACCACAATTTTACCTAGCTATCCCACTCCTTGGTTTATACCCAAAGCCAAAAGACTTAAAAATCAGCATACTACAGTGACACAGCCACATTGATGATTACAGCAGCTCAATTCACAATAGCTAACTATGGAACCAAACTAGATGCCCTGTTTTAAACAGATAAATGGATAAAGGAAATGTGGTATGTGTGTGTATATATATATATATATATATATATATATATATATATATATATATATAGTATATATATATACATATATACATATACATATATACAATGGAATATTACTCAGCCTTAAAGAAAAATGATATTATGGCATTTGCAGGTAAATGAATGGAGTTGGAGAATATCATGCTAAAAGAAATAAGCCAATCCCCAAAAATCAAAGGCCAAATGTTTTCTCTGATATGTGGATGCTGATCTATAACGGGGGGAGGGGAGGTGGCTACAGAAAAATGGAGGAACTTTGGATTGGACAGAGGGGAGAGAGCAGAGTTGGGGGGTGTGGAACCGGGAAGGATGGTAGAATGAGAAGGACATTATTACCCTATGTATATGCACAAACAGTGTGACTGCATTGTGTACAGCCATAAAAATGAGATGGAGACATTGTACTGCTCCATCTGTGTATAATGAGGTGAGATGTTTTCTGCTGGCATGTATAACTAATTATGAAAAATAAAAAGAACACAGCCCCCAAACTTGAGAAAGCCAACTGCTATGGTTTGAATTTGAAATGTCCCTCAAAGGCTCATGTATTACATTCTTGGGTGCCAGTCTGGGGCACTCCTGGGAGGCGACAGCACTTTTAGAATGTGGGTCTAGTGGGAGTAGTTAGGCCAATGGAGGGCATGATCTTGAAGGGGACCTAGGGATCCTGGCCCCTTCTTATCACTTTATTTCCAGGCTGCCATGAGGTGAGCAGCTTTGCTCTTATGTGCTCCCACCATGTCACAGACCCAGAGGAATAGGCCAAGTGACCACAGACTAAAACCTGTGACACTGTGGGCCAAAATGAACCCTTCTTTCTTTTATGTTGTTATCTCATGTTCATCCCAGCATCAGGAAGCTAACATATCAACCCATTTAAATGTTTTACAAATTTGAATTGGCTGAGTTAAAAAAAGAAAGGGGATAATCGGAGAATTAGAACCTTAATGATTTGTGAAACTATGACAGCAGGTAGAGAATACAGACCATTTTATTCCCTTATACACTTAACTCATTTCTCAAAATGAGAAATTCAGTACCTCAAAGGAAATGGGTATTTTTTTCAATAATTGCAGTTAACTAAATATAGGCTTCTTACACTTAAGATGTTGAATCAGCAAAAGAAAAATGACAGTTTGCTGCCTCAGAAATTAAATAGTAAAATCATGTCTATAAAGTAAAGGGGAACTTTTCAAACATCTAAAGAAGCTATTATCTGAGGCATAATATATTTTTCCTGATAAGTACACTTCTAATGGTCTGAGAAATTAGTGAAGATGTAAGAAATTTACTTCCTCTTAAGTAGATGAGATAGGGATGTGATAATTCCCACTAATGAAGGTATTAAGTGTGAGAGGGGTACAAAGATATTACAAGAAAGAACCCACAAACTTTGAAAAACCCTTTATCTATTCTGAGAAGACAGGCCCCAGAATGAGACTGCCTCCTTAACCTAGATGTTTTATTCAACTTCATATATTACTTATATGCAATTTTCATATTTTGTTCAGATCATTCATTTCTGGCTGAAAGACTCATTCTCTTTAAGGTGCAATGTCTTTCATAAAACAAGAAACCCATAAACCTGGTTTATAAACAGAAAATTGCTCAGCACAAAAACCCTAGGATTGATAAGTATCCAGTAAAGGCAACTTCTCTGTAGTCTGAAGTTAAATCACTGCAGACATGTGTATGATTATGTTTACATTACCAGTTGTATAGGTGGCCATCTTTGAATCAGCACAGCACATATCCAGTTTAGATTTATTCTTATCAAATGTGCAGTCAAGTAAGGTATATATATATTTTTTTTCTCCAATATTATTGGAACTCTGCTAACAGTGGAAGAAATAAGAAATCAGAACATGCCTAAAATCTTCATTGTGAACTAGTCTTAATAATCTTATTTTTAAAAAATACTTTGGTTTTATATTCAGATATTATATTCATGATTATGGTGAAAATATAGTAAAAATCAATATACCATTTAATATATATTCACATAATAGTTTATATTGGATGAGAAAATTATGAATATATAATTCACATTTTATCCTAACCATACAAGGAACTTGCATTCATTAGTCCCTTGATACTGGGATTTTTAAAATTTGTTCTTTTTAGATATACATGGCAGTGGAGTGTATTTGACATATTATACATATGTGGAGTATGATTTATTCTACTTAGGATACCACTCTCCCATCTTAATGTTCTTAAACAGAACTTAAATTGCACTCAAAATAATCAGGTTTTCTGTGGAATGTTTTCCACGTTCCAGTTTTTGTATCTTAGTCAATTCTTGTTAATATAGTAGAGAAGCTAAATAGAAAAGTAAGTCTTCAACTTGGGGCCTGAGTCCACTGTTTAGAATTTAGAAGGGAATTAAGGACAATTTATTACAACTTTCTAACCAATGCATAAATCTCCCTAAAACATCTCTAGCAGGTTACTTTGCCTTCTTTCTCAGTCTGCACTGCTTTGGGGCAGCCAGTTTGTTTGGTGAGTAATCTAAGGATAGAACATTCTTTCTATTGTGTCAGAATAGCCTCATTGAATAAATCCACTTTTCCTTTGAAGCCAAACTAAATAATGTTTATTCTGTCTTCCATAGGCATCTTGACATGTTAGGAGGTACTCCCAACCCCTCAACTCTTCCTTCCTCACAGCTAAACTCAACTGGGTAGATTCAAACTTCAGCATGATATAGCTAGCCAACTTGAAACTATTATTTTTTTTTACTGTATTTCAATAATAATTGGTTATTTATTCCATTTAACACCTCATTCCTACCAAGCCCTAGATGCTTTCTCAAAGATACCCAAAAGGAATACACTAAGGTATAATAGATATTTCGCCAAGGTTCTAAAATCCTTTTTAGTAGAATATTTATTTTCTTTATCTTGAACCTTGATTTCTTTCTATTATTAAAAGGTCAGATGAAGTATAACTAAGATACAAAAATGCACATATTTAATGCATAAAATTTGATGAGTTTGGATTATGCATACACCCATTCACTACCATCATGGTAATAACACATTTTTCATAGTCAAAAGCTTCCTTGTGATCCTCTGTTTTTTATTTCTTTGGCTTATGTGTGGCAAGGACACTTAACAGGAGTATAGTACCCAGCACATATTATGCTATTCTTATTTTTAGATAGCTATAACTTTTTTTTTTTAGTTTTAAGGGACACATAATTGTACAAAATGAGAATTCAACATGTTTATACATTGGATGATCAACCAGGGTAATCAGCATTTCCATTTCCTTAAACTTTATCACTTCTTCAAATCAGGAGACTTGGAACACCTATCTTCAAATTTTTGTATATACAACAAATTATTATAAATCATATTCATCATGCTGGGCTGCATAACATTAGAACAAATTCCTTCTATTTGACTGCATTTTTGCACTTGTTACCCCAAATCTTGGTAATCCCCTCCCTGCTGCCTTCTTTCCCAGCCTCTAGTGACCACTATTCTACACTCTGCCTCTATGAAATAGATCAACTTTCTTACCTTCCACATATGACTGAGAACATATACTACAATTATTCCTGTGCCTGGCTTACTTTTCATGTAATGTCTCCCAGTTCTATCCCTATTGCCACAAATTACAGGATTTTATTTTTATTGGCTCCAGATAATTCTCGACTGTGTATACATAACACATTTTTAAAATTCACTCACCCACTATGAACACCTCAGTAAATGCTGTATCTTGGCTATTGTGAATATGAATGCAAGTATCTGACACATTGATTTCATTTCCTCTGGATATATATCCAGTAGTGTATATTTGGATTATAACTATAAAGTTATATCTTTTTCTAGTTTTTAAAGGAACTTCCAGACTTTTATCCATAATATTGTTAGAAAAACATCATAAATGTAATTGTTTAAAATTTTGAAATGCAAATATAAAAACAAAGAAGAAAGAAGTCTAAACCATCTAAATTTTTATTGCTCACAGATAACTGAGCTTAATGTTTTGGAGTATAGAATCTATTCTTATTCTGTGTGAGTATGTATATAATTATACAAAATTGGAATCATTCAAAGTCACCTATAATGGCTACTTATTGGATTTATTACAGAGAACCTTCTGACACCGATAATTTAAAAAAATGTTCTTTTAAAAGGATACACAATACTCTACTAATTATACATACCAAAATCTATTAAACCAATTCCCTTTTGGTGGGCTCTGAGGGTATTCACAAATTTTAATATAGAATTCATTATAACAAATATTCTTAAAACTCTTCTTGCCAGTATGCATTATTCTCTCCTTCCCATCTTTTCATTATTATTTCTAGGAATAGAAATGATGGCTCAAAAGACAGTCCATATTCTAAAATTTCACTAGAGGGGCTGAAGTTGTAGATCAGTGGTAGAGCACTTGCCTAGCATTTATGAGGCACTGGGTTCAATCCTCAACACCACATAAAAATAAATTAAGAAAATAAAGGTATTTTGTCTATTTACAACTAAAAACTGTCCTTTAGAAAACTGGTCTACCTTACACTTAGAAAAACAATGTCTGAGAACTTATTTTCTCTAATATTAGATACAATACAGGATTGAATATTTTGCCCCCACCCACAAGATATGTCTATGTCCTAGAACATGGAAATGTGACCTAATTTAGAAAAAGGATCTTTGCAGATGTAAATCTTCAGATGAAGAAAACATCCTGGATCATGCATGTGGGTCATAAATCTAGTGATAAGGATTATTACAGAGGAGATTTGCCAGACAGAAAAGGAGAGGACCATGGGAAGATCCCAGCAGAACTGAAATAATGGAGTCATAAGCTAAGCAATGCCTGCAAGCAGCAAAAATAAATAGAATCTCCCCTAGTCTCTGCAAGGAGTATGGCGCTGGCAACATCATGACTTTGGACCACTGTATCTGTCCACTTAATGTCCTTTATAAAATTATGATTGGGCCTGCAGAACTGTCATTCTATGCCTGTGAGTTTGGGGTCATTTATCATAGAAGTCATGCAAAAACATCATGATGCTGTGATAAATATCTAAAAATGCAGACCTAGCTGTGGAATTGGGTAGCAGATATTAGCTGAATAATATTGGGGGCACATGGTATTAAAACAAACAAACAAAAATTAACCAAACTTAGACTGCTCTGAAAAGACTGTTGGTAGGAATGAGGATATTAAAGGTGTTACTGGTGAGGCCATAGAAGTAAATAAGGAAGATGTTATTGCAAACTGGAGGAAGGCAATCTATTATATAAGGGTAGAAAACACAGTGGAATTTGGACCTACAAGTTATGTACAAAGCAGAATTTTTAAGTGATAAGCAAGGAAATTTAACTGAGATTTCCAAGACAAATGTTGAAGATGAAGTCTGTTTTCCCCTTGGCTGCTTGTAATGAAATGCAAGAGGAATTGAGACAAATTGAGTGGGTGGGGGGAATCCTGTTAAGTCAAAGGAACTTAACTTCATTATTTGCAAAATTCTCAGCCTATTCAGATTTCAAAGGATGCTAAAATTGGTATTCACTGTTTTCACTGTTGGGAAAGGTGTTCTGGAGAGAGGGTCAGGGAAGAAATGGATGCCCAACCTTTTCTGATGAGATTATGTGGGTCCAATCAACCATCTCAGCAGAAGATAGAAAGACAGATGGGTTAACAACAAAAATCCCAAGAAGGACCCTGGATCCTGTGACACACACAGGAGATCCAAAAGTTTTGGGTTTTTTGTTTTGTTTTGTTTTGTTTTTTATTTGAAAATGTTTCATCAACAGAAACACTGCTAGCTTGGACAGAATGGGGACAGAGACAAAATGAGTTGAAGGAAGGTCCTCAGACTTCTGGAACTTTACAGATAGAAAACAGGCTAGTAGAGCAACTCCACTGAGAACATGTGATATCCTTGAAAGAAAAGGAAAACAATCCCTAAGGCAATACCTTAGGCCCTGAGGCAGAGGCTGGCAGAACTGAGGGCCAGACTTGGCCATTGTTCTCAGGTCTTGAAAGCTATTGGAATTTACCCTGCTGGATTTCAAACTTTCCTGGAACTTGGGGCCCCAGTATTCCTTTTTGAAATGAGAATGACTATCCTATGCCTGTCTCATGACTGTATTCTAGAGGGAGATAATTTTTTTTAGTTTCATAGGAATACGGATGGAGAGGGATTTTGCCCCAGCACACACCATCCCAGAGTCTCAGTAATAATTTAGATGATTACAATGATGAAGCTTTGAACTTTTGAGTCAATAACATTCAGTTGAGATTTTGAATTTAGATCTAATGCTGTTACAGATTGAGGCTTTTGGAATAGGGTGCATAGGATTGGTATAAGGATAGACTAGGTGGGTTGAGAGGTAGCCATGTATAAATATAACCTAATTTGGAAAGAAAGTTTACAATGTAATACATTTAAAGAGCTAGAGATGAAAAGATCATCTTAGATTACATGGTTAGGCCCTAAAACCAAAAGTTGTGTCTTCATAGGATTCACACAGGGGAATCTTAACAAACAGAAGATAAGGATCATAAAGATGGAGGCAGAGA
This sequence comes from Marmota monax, assembly GCF_021218885.2. Classification (NCBI taxonomy): domain Eukaryota; kingdom Metazoa; phylum Chordata; class Mammalia; order Rodentia; family Sciuridae; genus Marmota; species Marmota monax. The sequence continues at coordinate 5,948,244 of NW_026694286.1, read as the reverse complement.
TTCAAGTGATGTGGCCACAAGCCAAGCAAGGCAGACAACAACCAGAGCTGGAAGATACAAGGAGTTCCCCTGAAGCTTCCAAAGGTTTCCATCTTGCTTTCAGATTTTTGGCCTTCAGATTGCAAAAGAATATATGTCTACTGTTTTAAAATTAATCGGTGGTAATTTGTTACGATAATTACTACCAAGTTACCATCCCCCAATATAAGTACTATCATTTTTTTAAAATAAACTTTCTAATTTCATTTATGCTAAAAAAAATGTATCATTTGAATCCACTTTTTTTCTATTTAAAGCTGTTGCTGACTTTTAAAATGCTTAATATTTTGAGTGCTATGTTAATATAAATTTTTTCATAAATTCCATCTTGCAATTATTTGTCTGTTTTAATATTATAATATTAATTTTTTCTTATTGATTTTTTAAGAGTGCATAATAATATATTCATCATTTTTTAGTGCAAGGCTGGGGAAGGAACACAGGGCCTTGTCCATGGTAGGAGAAGAATTCTACCACTGAAAAATACCCCAGCCCCCATTTTCTCTCTCTTTTTTTATTCTTTATTTCCAGTTTTAATCAGGCTCTAATTTGTCTTTTGTTTTATGTTTTTTTATTTATAGACATAAAAATACTCAAATCTAACAATCTTTTCTTTAATGGTTTGGAGTCTTGAGATCATGCTGAGAAAAATTTCATAATGATCCATGTCCAGTACTACAAATATATTTGCCTATCTTATTTATTTATTTTTTTCATTCTTTCAAGTCTTTATCTTTCTTGGTTATACCTTAGTCTTTCTTAAATTTCTCGTCATAAGAAGTTAAACAAACATGTAATAGTATTTTTTTCCAGATGATAATTCTACTGTCTCTAAAACATTTATTATATGACTCATTTTTATTCACCTGTATTTGCAATGGTGCCTTTATAAATTTCAAATACTTGTATTTTCTATTTTATTGCACTGAATTATAAAGTTTTTGTTATAGTTACTATACCATGTTTAAATACATGGTAGGGCAAGTCACCCTCTTCCAAATGTTTCTGTTTCAATTTTTGTTAGTTTTTCAATCTTATAATCATCTAAATAAACTTTAAAATATTTAGTTCTTATTGAGATAACTGAAATTATTTTACATTCATAGATACTGACATTTTTGAAATATGAAGATCTCCATGTATTGTAATATTCCTTGTTAGGTTTTGTCTGACGCACTGTATATACTTTGATTATTATTATACATGGATTCTTCTTAATTATAGTTTATATAAATATTCTAGGAAGGCAAGGCACAGAAATACAAACAACTGAGATCAAATACCTACCCTACACTAACGATGTAGTGGGAGCTGTTGGAAAGCTTTACAGATATAATTTATTAATAGCCACTAATACCAAAAAGGAAACTGAGGAACAAATGCCAAGGAAGCTGCCCAAGTTCACAAAACTGACAGGTGGTAGAGCCAGAATCAGAATCCAGGCAGGGATGGCTCCAGAATTCTTGACTTTTATACACTTAACTCAGTAGTCAGTAGCTACATTTTTCCCTGGAAAGTCATATTACCTTTAACAATTTTCCAGTAGATTCTTTCACATTTTCCCAGAAGAGAATACATGATCAAAAATGACTGATGCTTCTGTCCACCACTACTATACTTTATTTTTCTCCTAATTTATTGAGTTGGTAAATAGTTTCCTAATGTCGAATAATGTTGAATCTACACTTTAGGACTTTGCTCATTTTTGTATCTGGTTAAGTGTTTTACATGCTTGTACATGTCATTATTCATCTTTCCCATGTTTCTTTCATCCTCTTGCCTAACTCAGGCCTTGGTCATGTTCTCCCCTCTATTGAATAAAGACTTGAGACTGGCCTAGGAAACACTGCAGATTTCCTTGGGCTCAGGAATTTCCAAGTTCAGCCACAGCATTAGGATGCCCCTCTCCAAAACTCTACACAGTGGCCACACAATTGTGGAATCCTTTTGAGCAAGAAGACAAAGTTAACCTTCATCCTCTGCCTATATTTTCTCTTCCTATCAGACAGGAAAGTGCTCTTACTACACTGAATTTCTTGAAGATCTTCACTTAGCACAGAATTGGAAGACATATTTTTGCCCTGTGTTTTTTTGCAGAATTGGCTTGCTGTCTCGACAGTTTGATTCTGGCATTTTCATTAATTCTGTGCATATTGCATCTGACAGAATTACTGCTGTTTGTTGACAGGACCCTCTGGCCTCCAAACATCAAATGCATGATGTCCCTATCAAATTTGACACCTGTTTTTCATTCCCAAGCATTGATTTTTCCACCCACTAGCCAACATAATTCATAGAAAAACCTGTTAGCACTATCTGCAAAGTATTGATTGCAAGAACACTGAAATCCTACCTGAAAATTTACAGCCTTAATTTCCAGTAGGTTACACCAGTTATCTTCAAGTGGGCAAAGATTTACACGTGTGATCAGCATGTGCTAACTACACTGTTTGCTACTGAGCAGCCTACATGACCTACAACCTATAACAAAATTAAAAATATTGAAATAAACATTACGTAATTACTAAAGTTTCCCAATATTCAGATAAATGACCAGTTCTTTTCCAAGAAGAGAGTCCAAATTCACACAAAGCATATACGCTTTCAAAAAAAGAAAAGAGATCCAAAATAGAAAGAAAACGCAAGTTTTCAATGTTGCAATTTAGAAAGAAAAAGATGAGGTAGTATAGAGGTAATTTATTCTACTATTAAGATTAGAAAGTGGTAGCCAATAATGGCAAGGACCCTGTCTAAAAGAAGAGAAAGAGAGAGAGTAGAGCGTGTCTTTTTTTTTTTTTTTTTTGTCTTTTGCAAAACGTTCAGACCCAGAAGTTACCATTTTATTTGTGAAACATATAGGATCTCACTGAGTTTTCATTATCTCATTCAATCATCAATAATTACATATGAAGAGCCTACTAATGTGTTAGTTACTATATTAAGAATTTAATTTAAAGTTGGGCACAGTGGCACACACCTGTAATCCCAGCAGTTTGGGAAGCTGAGGCAGGAGGATCATGAGTTCAAAGCCAGCCTCAGCAAAAACGAGGTGCTGAGCAATTCAGTGAGACTGTGTCTCTAAATAAAAAATACAAAATAGTGTTTGAGATGTGGTTCAGTGGCTGAGTCCCCCTGAGTTCAATTCCCAGTAGCCCTACCCCTGCAAAAAAAAAAAAAAAGATTTTCATTTGAATCATCTCATGTTGACTTCATATTTGGAAAGTCTATACAGTATTTTCCATACCTTTTGAGAGAGAACACCTTACATATCCTTAGATATGTTATCCTCATATTTGTAAGGTCTATAAAGTATTTTCCATAACTTTTGAGAGAGAACACCTTAGATAGAGAGAGAATGTTTTCAATATTGGAACTGAAAAGAGTTAATATTTCAAATGTTATTATACTGAATGAACAAATTTCAAAAGAATCCCAGGGTCAGCCTGCTATCCTGTTACTACAGGAATATGTACCAAAGAAATACTACTCATACAGGTATTTGTACCTAATTCTTTCTGTGGTTTTGAATAAACTCTCACTCTACAGGAACACAGCAAGGGAACAGCTACTAGACACTTATTTGAAGTTACCTCTGAGACACCAGGATGTCAAGGTCTAGGTCCCAAATCACATTCTAATCTATCCTACCTATAGCACTTGTTATCTAAACATAAGGTCCATACTGTATTCAGTGCTGCTGGAAATACAAAAGAACTCTAAGGTATAAGTCTTATGCTCAGAAACTCTTTTTTTGAATGGATAAAAGTCCACTATACAGGCAATATGTAAGTGAAGTGGTATACAATGTCAATACTGCACTGTGCAAAGCATATAGTATCTCTTCTTGGACAGTTCTTAAGAGACGAGATGCAACACAGGCTGGGATGGGCCTCTAAAGTTTCTGAACACAGTGGCATCTGGGCTCTTATGTGATAGAAGGGATTGGTCTGTTTTAGTCTGCTTTAGAAATGCTGTTGCCAAAATACCCAGCAAGAACAACTTAAAGGAGGAAAAATTTACGAGGAGGTTAATGGTTTCAGAGATCTCAGTCCATGGATGGCTGATTTAATTTCTCTGACCCATCTCATGAGTGTGAGGCAGTGCATCATGATGGAAGGGCCCAGAAGAGGAAAGCTTCGCAGTTCATGGTGAGGTCAGGAAGTAAAGGCCAAGATCCCAGAAAGAGCCAGAGAGAAGATGCATCCTTCCAGGTCATACCCCTAGTGACCCATCTCTTCCAGCCATGCCACATTTGCCTACAGTTACCACCTCAGTCCATTCAAACTATGAATATTCTGCATTGCTCATTAGGCAGAAAGAATGGAGGAGGAAATTCTGGCAAGGACAACATCACCTAAAAAATTCTGATGTGAAATTAATGCCTCTGAGTCAGAATGCTGAGGTCATATAGACAGATCAGCTCTGCCATACCTGAGTTTGGGCAATAGGAAAGTTTCCATAGTAGAAAATGTAGGAGGAAAACATCCCATTCAACAAATATTTACTGGCTTCATTGTGTGCAAGGTATTATATTGAGGCTGAAAATATGGAAAGTAGTAAGTAAATAAAATATATTTCCTCCTCTAATGAAGCTCATATTAGTGGGAAAGACTGACATATACAGTAGACCTCCCTTATCCATGGAGACTTTATCATCAGATAGTATAGAACCCTATATATACCATGTTTTTCTCTGAATGACTTGGAGCATTGCCAAATAGTACCTGGGTTAATCTGTCCTTCCATACTTTATGTCCTGGTGCCTCCTTTGCATCACTATTCTTGTTCTTTAGGGATCATTATTAAGTTAAAAAAAGGGTTAAATGAACATAAGCAGTGTGATACTACAAACTGATAACCAAGGCAGTTACTAAGTGATGATTGTGCAGGTAGCATATATACTGGACAAAAGGATGGTTCATGTCCTGGGATGGCTGGAATTATAAAACATGAGATTTCTTCAATCTTTTCAGAACTGCTCACAATTAAAATTTATGAATTTTTTTTATTTCTTGAATTCTCCATGTAATATTCTGAAAGTGTAGTTGACTTAGTAACAAATCATGGGCAGTGAAGCCATAGATCAAAGGAGACGCTATAAACTACTAAGACAAAATAGAATTACATAAAAGATCCAAAACAGCACAAGTAAAAATAATACATTCTTTTAGGATATGGGGTAGAGTGGTAGGGGATCCAGTGCCAGTAGGCTTCCAAAGGAGGTGCCTAGTGAACTAGGGTTGAAAGGGCAGGTAATGGCACGAGGCAGGCAAGGGTGTAGGGCAGGCATGTCAGGGAGGCCCAATTGGAAGTGAGATGAGGGAGACTGTCTGAATGAAGCCAGATGGGAAGTTATTACAGACACCATTTAGGAAAATATGTAAATCTCTATTTCACAAAGAAGCTCAATGAAGGACCTACCTTTTTTTCCTTGGAGGATTTACCTGGATGGTAATGCTCTACACCTAAACACCAAAGAAAGTGAATTAAAATGTATTGACTTTGCCAGCATTTGGTTTGTTATTGCCAAATTAATAAAAGGCACATTGGTGAAGGGGACACTTCAGAGACTCAATCACGATCTTTGCACACTTTGTCATCCATATCACATCATCTTAGCAAATGCCAATGCTGATCAACCAGTTGATTCTAGAAATGTAGATAGCATTTCTGATCTGGACTCATAATCCTCTCTTCTTCCCACACATGGAATTCCTTCTTACATTCTGTGTGATTTATTTCCTAAAGTTCCCTTGAATTAATTGATTTTTCACCATGTCCGTTTCCCACATTGCAATCCAAGCCACCATCTTTTATCTAGACTACTGCAATGGCCCCCTAACTCCAATGACTGATATTACAGGGCACTAATACACATTAGCTTCATTAATGAGCAACTCATTGATTAAGGTAATCACTAAGAAGGGCTCTAGGAGTCAGCACACGTGGTATCAAGGGGTCAAGTGGGAACAATAGTTCTTATTGATCCTGCCCATGAATGTAAAAGATGCTAAAGGTACTCTAAATATAAAAACATACATGTATCTATTATTGAATAGATTTCTGTAGAGCAATACTAAGGACCAAGCATGGTACTAGGATCCATTCATTTTCTAAGAAGAAAAATCAGTTATCAGATTAGAAAGAATCATCAGGATTGATAATCAGCCTGCAAGGTATCTAGAGAAAGAGTGGTCATGTGTGAAAAGATACACAACCAAGAGACAGTAGCAGGATAAAACTGAGATGGAATGAAGGAGGGATGGGGAAGGGAGGAGAGTAGGAGGAGAGGGGCAGGGCCAGAGAGAGAGGAAGTCATGGGTAGATGAAAAAGGAACCAAAAATAAATTCTATTTTTCTATTTGTAATTAAAAAAAATAAGACTCATCTAAATTTCACATCTAAATGATATAAACAATCATTTTTCTAGAACTGTAGTAACTCTATTGCCTTTCACTTGGTTACACTTTGTCTTCTCTTCCTTACTAAATCAGAAACTATGTTCTCCTTTTAAAATTAATTTCCACAGGCTAAGTTCCTTCTGGTTTTATGTTGTTTTGCTTTTTTTATTTTTAACTTTTGCTATGTGGGAAGTCTTATTTAATGTGTGATGGATAAACAGATAGTTTTATACATGTATAGATTTGGCAATGAACTATGTTTGAGGAAATGGGCAATATATGGTTAAACAGAATCCTTAAAATGAATTATGAAGGTTATTAACTCACCAGTATACATATTTACATACAAAACAGATTCCAGAGGAAAAGTAAAATCTTAATAACTTTCATATGCCAAAGCTGTAAGGACTTCAGTTTTCTTAATGGAAAAATTTCTCATTCTAGAATTAGAAAGAACTAATTATTAGGGCATCCCTCTCAAACACAAAATAATTGTTTTTTCTAATTTATTTATATTAAAATGATAAAAAAGACTGAATTATCTGTCAATCAAATTCTGGAACACTAATCCTTAAATGTACAGATCAAGACAATTTACTTAAACATGATTTTATGCTTTTTTAAAGCTAAATTTTTATTGAAGAAATGAGTATTACCAAATTCAGGCAAATGTTCTTTATTTTATATATATAGTTTATAAGGGATAAGCTGGTACCAATAAATATCTATTTGTGTACTAATAAATATCAATAATTTGGGAATCTGGTATCTGTATACTATCAGTTCCAGAAATTAGTGTCCTGTAGTATAATATAGTGAGTATCACATGAGTCAAACTGACATAGTGTGATCTATTTTAAGCATACCAGTATTTTGAAATATAACACTGAAGTACTGTGAAGCAACAGACCACATATTAAGAAACCAGCATAACGTTAGAAAATAACTGTACCTTCTTCAGCCTTCTCATATTCTTATGGATTTGAGTCCCATTCTTTTATACTTCATATACAGTCAGCCCTTCTTATCCAAGGATTCTGCATCCTCAGATTCCACGAACCTCAGACTAAAAATATCTGGGAAAAAATGTGCTACACTGAACATGTACAGATCCTGTGTTGTCATTATTCCCTTAAAATACTGTATACTGACTATTTGCATAGCATTTGCATTGAACTGGGTATTATAAGTAATCTAGACATAATTTAATGTGTGTAGTTTATGTAGGAGACTTGAACATCCCTAGATTTGGGCACCTGGAACCAATTGTTGATGGTTACCAAGGGAAAACTGTATTGATATTTTGCTATATTATACTAAAAAGTATCACTTCAATTCCTCCATACCATTCAACCTAGAACTTCTGGTCCACATTAAAGGAACCATGACCTTGTGAGGGAGATGTAGAAGGGCTTAGGCAGCCAGGGAAAGATGGCCAGTGAGGAGGTCGGGGTCAGGGCCATGGAGAGGGTCTTTTAATGAGGTCAACATCTTGGTTGATGAAAGTGCTCAGCGACACAAGCAGGGGACCCAACCAGACAGACACTTTCTACTCATGCTCCTTTCAGCGGAATCTAATAGAAAAACTAAAACAGACGCATAGACAGAGGGGCACCAATCAATAATAGTGAAGAGCAAGTGGACAGAGGAGGAGGTGAGGAAAGGAGGAAATTCCAGAGACCATAAAGAGAACAAGCCAAAAATTCTCACCAGATTCCCAGTTCTGGAGCCCCTTCTCTTCAGAGAAGTCTGTCTCTGTCAGTTTTGAAAAGAAAATGCTGTTTGCTTGCTATCTCTGCCCTGTTCTGCTCTTCAATTCTTTGCTGAAGAGAGACAATGAACCCAGTACCCCTAGATGGTAACATCTAGATATATATAACCAAATGAAAAAAAAAAATTGGTCTTTGCTATTATTTGCATCCCCTTATCTAAGTTTTTCCTATGTGACCAAGGCATTCTCAGACATCCAGGGAGACAAAACATTCTTATAAACTTGGAACTTGAAGGTGAGCTAAGACATCTTGCATCAGCAATACCAAAGAAACTGTCTTCAAGCCTGCAATGGAGCACTAGGCTGTCTGGCCTCTGCTCAGCCATTTCTCTAAGGATTTTTGAATGTGTGGGAATATACTGTCTCTTTCTTCCAGCTATTAGCACTTGCTTAATTGTGCTGATAAATGTAATGAGTGCTCAAGTGCACTAGGGCATCATAGGCATTACCGAAAAACACCTCTCTGCCTTGAAACCCTCCCATGCAGTCATTTACAAATGCAACAGAGCTTAAGGAAGTTCTCATGGAGTGGACCAGAAGGACTTCTGAACAGACCCATGTTGGCCAAGACTAAATATTGAGAAGAAATCCCCTAGCCATCCTTCATCATCAAGCTCGGCCCTGCTTCCTCACTCCTTCCACCTTCAAATCCCTGTTTTCACCTAGAAAAGGGAAGCTCTCTTTGTTTTCTTGTCACCTGTAAACCTGTGTGTGGTCTTGGGTTCTTTTCAATACAAAACAGTTTACCAAGGTGTTTTCCCAGCAGTAGAGCTCCTTTCCTAATCTGATGCAACTATTGAAATAATTCATTTCTTATATTTTTGCTATTGTAACATGTTATATCGTATGAAACACAGACATAGAGCAAACAATCACATCAAAAAGGTTTGTTAAATGAATCAATGACTACTTTTCTTGAGTATATTTCCCTCTTTCAAGAAGTTTTACAAACAAAACAGTGATAAATACAAAGCAGAAACCTCAGGTGGCACCAGCTCAGGCAGATTTTCAAGAGTAATTTGAGGGGAGGAAGTTTTTCCTCTTCATCCAGTCACAACCTTTATGTCTCTAAGAGAGGCAGGAAGAGCAACAGCAGGGTTCCAATGTTTTCAGAATGGAGATAACTAGCTTTGCTTGTCTTCAAATTTTGGGTCACTTAAGTCAGTTCTTTTCAAACATTTAGACAAAAGCACCACCAGCAACAGACCAGAGAGAACAGAGGCATAGGAATGCTATATTAAGCAACTTGCTATAAAGATAATGTTTCTTTGAAGATCCCAAATTTTATCTTAAAACTATGCTGACTTTGGGTCGTGTTGCATAAGAAAAATGTGTCTAGTATTTATCACTGGTTAAAACTTCTATACTAGGAAGGTGTCACTTCTACTCTGTAGTTTTGCATATGAATTTAATATCCAGATTCGCTTGTTTCAAAATGCAGTATTATGTAAGAGTGATTTAGTAATGGGCAATTTAAAACTTGGAATTGCAAAATGTTACCATATGTCCTGGTCTGCAATGGGTTCAAATGTGTTGTCTTGGAGTCACTGTTAATAGCCCTAAGTACACTGATTTGGATGGCAAATTATATTGCCACAAGCCACCTAAATGCCAAGATATTGTCAATTCACAGTCCTCATTGCCAGAAATGTCCACAGTCATGAAGTGTAACAACAGCCCAAGTTATGAACAACCCATCAGACTCCAGGAGAAACTAATGTATGAAGATAAACAGGATGATAAACAATGTCAGAAATTTGACATCTAAATAACCAGTTACTTGAAATAAATGGAAAAGTCAACCAACGGTGCTCCAACAAACAAGAAATTTTATTAGTACTGGAAAGAGGCAGAAATATAAACAAAGTAAAACAAATACATGGAGCTCATCTCATACCAGATAAGAAAAATTACTGTCCTCATAATGTATAAACCATAGAAGGATTTCCAAGGGCAAGTATAGGCCATGTCTGGCTCCCCTAAGAGGACCCAGGGCTAAGGTAAAGGCATGCATTCAGTGTGTGATCAATAAGGACACCATAAGTCATTTTGGTTACTGACTTAGCATTCCTTCTATCGAATGAAGCACAGATTAGAAAAATGCTTTCATTAAAGACAGATAAACTCAAAGCAAGAAAATGGTTCACTTGAGGGGATGTGTATGTGTGTATCTATGTATTCTGATAATTTTCCTCATTAATTATTCATATTTTGTATTATTTGAAGCCATCTTTAAAATGTTCAATTCCAATCAGCTTCAATAATTGAAAATATTTCCCTCTAATTAAAAATAATGAGCTTTTCAAAAATTGCCTAACACTGAACTTTTTCATTTCATTTTTTAAGGTTCTCCTCATATTACCTAGTACAATTTAGTGTTATTAAAATGCAAGACTGGACCCTCCCCAGACTCATTTTCTTGATAAATGCCCCTTGGGCACATGATCAGACCCTTTTCCCTTCTCGACCATGATGTGATATATCCAGATGGTGGCGCCATGCTGGTTGAACTTTCCAGCCACCAAAATAATGATCTAGGTAAACCTCTTTCCTTTATACATTACCCTATACTATATATTTTGATTAAGCAACACAAAATAGACCAAGAAAATTAATCTTTTGAACTGGTTATGTCAATCACAGAAATAAGAATTTAATTTATTATGTCTCTGTTCCTAGATATCCAAGTTCAGAGATGTAGACAGCCTCCCATGAGAACCACAGAATAGGAGATATGATGAGAGAGAGAGAGACAGACAGACAGACAGACAGACAGAAGAGAGAGGAGGCAGAGATGCAAGACAGAGAAGACTGGATTAAGTTCCAGACAGGAATCTGTGTAAAATAAGAATTATATCTGGAGAGTAAGGAGGAAACTTTAAGAGAAACAATAAATAAATAAATAAATAAATAAATAAATAAAAGTGCTTCCTAATATTCCTTGCTTTCTCTGCACAGAATGTCCTAAATGTTCATTACTTATCACCAACCTTTGTGAGTCCTGGCTATAAGCTGGACCTGTATCGAATTTTCTACATGCCTGTTATACTTAACTTCATATCACTTGGTCTCTGTTTCTTGGAACCAAAGATCATTAACTAATATAACAACAGCTCTTGTAGGACTGCTTCAAGCAGCCACTTCAGGTCAACACAGGCTGATGTCAGAAATGCTTAAGTGTCACCACACAAAGTAATTTCTAATACAACTTTCAAAAATGGCATGTGGCATGAGTCACTAGGTATTGTTACTCTGAGGATTCCCAGACCCTAAGGACTTTTCTCGAAGCCCTAGTAAGAGGTGTTTTCAGACAGGATCCCCAGTGTCTGTCACCAGTTTTTCTGGTTGTAACAAAGTCTCACTACTGCAGTGAAAACAAAAGGCTCTAAGAATGCCACTAGACCTGTGCCTGGGAAGCTTCTAGAATCACAAATGCCAGAACTTTAAAAATCATATTTCTCCACTCAACTGTCCCAAATGGTGCTTTGCAGAACATATATAAACAATATGCACCGTACACATAGGTTGACTGTGTTGAATGATTGCCACCAAATACCACCCAGGAACAAAACAATCAAACAGAGGTGGAAGAAAAACACTGAAATAATGGTATGCAGGCCAATATAAATATACCATAACTGGGCTGTAAATGTACCAAATAAGTACTAAGAGAGCAAGGGGTGATTCTGCTGATTAAGCAAAGATAAGCAAAGATTGCAGAAACACAGACAATACACCAGGTTCAAAAACATTTTAAAAATTCTCATGAGCCATAATTTTTTTGAAAATTGTTTTCACCTTGTTTAAAACCTCATAGGAAAAACAATAACAAAACATGGAGTGTTGAGAGCCACAGCCGAAGGGGCCCCAGCAAACTTCCAGCTGCCAGCAAACTTCCAGCTGCTGGCTGATGATTGGCTCACAGCGGCCCCAGCAACATCTAGCTGATTGGCTCCTCTGCGGTGATGCTCATTGGGCTGTTTCCCTGCCCTTTCAGACCATGGAGCTACTCATTGGGGGACTTTTTTGGCTTCGCCCACGTGACCCAGCCAATCGGCCTCAAGAGCAGGAGGATTGTGGGAGGTGGAGAGAAGCTTGTGTGGGAGAGAGAGGCTTGTGGAAAGCCGGTGGTGGCAGTTGAGGCTCTGAGGGTTTTTCCTGAGAGGCTGTTTTGTTTGGTGTGTGTGGTTCTAAAAATAAAGTTAGTTTCTTTTGACAAGTGGCTCCTGATTGTGCCCAGCCAGACTGCGGCATTTGGTGGCTCGCACGGGGAGCGACTGAGGGTAAGTATAACTGCTCGCCCCTGAGGGCAGAGCGAGAGGATGGGTAGCCATTTTAAGATTCCTCTTTTATTTTGCTTCACTTTTGTTTTAAGTTGCCTGTCCCTGGAGATGAGTGAGACGGAAGAAAAACTGCTCACATCTGAGGAAAAACTATTTACGTCTGAGGAACAGATAGGGAGAAAGGACGGATGCCCATGTCAGGAGGATAGAAAGGCTATAATGACTTTTTGTTGTTCCCTTTTTATTTCATTCTGTCTCGGTTTTGTTTGGCGTCATCTTGTTGGGTTGTATTATAGTAGAAATATGGGATCAGAAATTAGTAAAAAACAAACTGAAAGAGTGTTAAGTAAATTGTTAGAGGAAGGAGGCATCCCAGTAAAATCAAGAGCAGTCAGGGCATACGTTGATACAATACAAAAATGTAGCCCATGGCTTTTTAAGGAGGAGTTGTTAAATATATCACAATGGAACCATCATGGTGAAGATTTAAAAAGAATAGAAAAGAAAAGCCCAGGGACTCTGCCAGTTGGCACATTGCCATCATGGACATTCATATCTTGTTTGCTTAGTCCAAAGCCTTCAGTTCAGACAATGGTAGAGGAAGGAGAAGACATAATGATTCAAGTAAAAGAGAAGGTCTCTCAAGTTAGTCAGACAGAGGAAAAGATTCAAGTAAAAGAGAAGGCCTCTCAAGCTAGTCAGACAGAGAAAGAAAGTGTAAAACAGAAAAAGGCATCAGGGGGAAAGTTACAACAGGAGACTGCTACTAACACCTTTCTATCACCAGAGGGTGTAAGTGTCCAACCAACAGCACCACCTCTACAGGAGACTGCTACTAACACCTTTCTATCACCAGAGGACGTAAGTGTCCAACTAACAAGGCCACCTCCATATGCTGGGAGGTCCCCAACCCCCGCAGTTGATAGTTGGGATCCTGAGACAAGATCTCAAATATTAACATGCCCTGTATTTGAGGCAGGAGGGCAGCGATTTTACCAAGTTTTAAATTTCAAAACAGTGAAGCAGCTAAAAGAGGCTGTAACAACCTATGGTCCTCAAGCACCCTTCACTGTAAGCATGGTCGAATCCATTAACAACTTGAACATGACGCCAGCAGATTGGGCTAATATGTGTAAAGCTGTGCTAAATGGAGGACAATACCTATTATGGAAGGTTGCCAATGAGGAATTTTGCAAGGAGACGGCTAGGCGAAATGCAGCAGCTGGTTATCCTCAGAGAAATCTAGATATGTTGTTAGGAAAGGGACCTTATGAGGATCAGCAGCAACAAATTGCATATGATCCTGGTGTATATGCACAAATTGCTGTAGATGCAATTAAGGCATGGAAGACTTTACAAGGACATGGATGTTTACAAGGTCAATTATCTAAGGTAATACAAGGAGCTAATGAACCTTATGCTGAATTTGTAGATAGGCTTATTCAAACAGCTACCAGAGTTTTTGGGAATACAGAACAAGCAATGCCATTACTAAAACACCTGGCTAATGAGCAAGCGAATCGTTGGTGCAGAGATATCATTAGACCATGGAAACATGAAGATTTAAACACATATATTAAATTATGTAGAGACATTAATGAACAAGAGCAAGTCGTGGCAGCTGCAGTAAAACAGGCTTTAGATGCCAGAGACATTAATGAACAAGGGCAAATTGTGGCAGCTGCAGTAAAACAGGCTTTAGATGACAGGCCAAGAACATGCTACAATTGTGAACAAACAGGACATTTTAAAAGGAATTGCCCCATTGGAGCAGGGTTTAACAAAACTAGGTATCAAACGAGTAGAATACCAGGTATTTGCCCACGATGCCGTAGAGGGAGACATTGGGCTAATGAATGCCGTTCTCAAACCACCATAGAGGGTACTCCATTATCAAAAAACGAACAAGGACCAGGTGTTTATCCACGATATCGTGGAGAAAGGCATCGGGCTCCATTGCCAAAAAATGGACAGGGGGGGCCAATGCTCCGGGGCCCAAAACCACAAATATACGGAGCACTGGAGGAACCCAGCAACCCCATCAGGGTAGTGCCCAGGACACATTGTCCATCAGATCCCTCACTAGACAAACCAGAGGGAGCTCAGGGTTGGACATCTGTGCCTCCGCCAGAGCAGTACTAACTCCAGAGATGGGAGTTCAAATCATTCCCACAGGGGTGAAAGGACCTCTTCCCAAAGGAACAGTAGGCTTATTATTGGGACGCAGCTCTTCTACTCTAAAAGGACTTATGATAAGTCCTGGGGTAATTGATCCCGATTATGAAGGTGAAATAAAAATTATAGCCAGTTCTCCAAAGGGTATATCAGTAATTTCACCAGGAGATAGAATAGCACAGTTACTAATAATACCCAGCCTACATGATAAATTTTCCAGTCGTACTGTAGAAAGAGGTTCCAAGGGATTAGGCTCCACAGGTGTAGATTGGGCTATGCTTTCTTTAAATTTAGATTCTCGCCCCATGCTAAAACTAAATATTCAAGGACATGAATTTAATGGGCTACTGGAAACAGGTGCAGACCTTAGCATCATCTCTCATCAAGAATGGCCAAAACATTGGCCATTACAACAAGCCACTCAAACGCTTCGAGGCCTAGGAGTGACGACTAATCCCCATAGAAGTGCAATGGTATTAGATTGGAAGGATCCTGAAGGATGTGAAGGAACTATACAGCCATATGTATTGGATCATCTTCCCGTAAATTTATGGGAACGAGATGTCCTAGATCAATTAGGTTTGACATTAACAAATAACATCAATCAAAATGCACCCACTATTATGACTAGACAAGGTTTTAGGAAAGGAAAAAGATTAGAAAAACAAGAACAAGGTATAGCAGCACCAATACAAATAGATCAAGGAACAGAAAGACATGGGTTGGATTTTCAGAAAGGGCCACTGAGACAATAAAAATTACTTGGAAATCAGAAAGACCAGTATGGGTTCCTCAATGGCCCCTGACTAAAGAAAAGATACAAGCAGCCCATGACCTGGTCAAACAACAATTAGCAGAAGGACATATACAACCTTCTGTATCTCCCCATAATACTCCCATTTTTGTCATCAAAAAGAAATCTGGTAAATGGAGATTATTGCAAGATTTAAGAGCCATTAATAATGAGATGGTTATTATGGGACCTGCTCAATCAGGGATTCCTCAGTTGTCTGCTTTGCCAAAAACCTGGTATGTTTTAGTTATAGATATTAAAGATTGTTTTTTTTCAATTCCAATTCATCCTGAGGATAGTCCACGTTTTGCATTTACTATCCCTGCACTGAATCATGAAGGTCCTGATCAGAGATATGAATGGAAAGTACTCCCTCAAGGGATGGCTAACAGCCCAACTATGTGTCAAATTTATGTTTGACATGTTTATGTTAACAAAGTAATCCAGCCACTTAGAAATCAAAATCCTGAACTACAAATATTTCACTATATGGATGATGAATTATTAGCACACAAAGATAAAAACACATTGCTAGAATGTTATGCCACACTTACAAACTTATTAAAAAATTATAATCTAGAGATAGCAATAGATAAAGTACAATTAAATTTTCCAATTAATTATTTAGGAGTTCTATTATCCTCAACCATGGTCCGTCCACCAAAAATTCAAATACGAGTAGATCAACTCAAATCACTTAATGACTTTCAAAAGTTATTAGGAGACATAAATTGGATAAGGCCTTATTTAGGTATACCAACAGGAGAGTTGGGACCTTTATTTGATATCCTAAAAGGTCCATCAGATCCAAATTCACCCCGAATGTTAACGCCTGAAGCAAGAAAGGCATTAAAAATCATTGAAACATATATGGAAAATATGCATTTGGATAGAATTGATATAAGTTTGCCTTTATTATTTATTGTACTACCAACAAAAAATATTTCTACAGGAGTATTTTGGCAAGAAGGTCCATTATTATGGATACATTTATCTTATTCTCCTAACACTATTCTTACTAGGTATCCTGAGGCTGTAGGACAATTAATACTCAAAGGAATAAAAGCAGCAAAGGGAGTGTTTGGAATTTCTCCCCATAAAATTATTATTCCATATACTATGAATCAAATTGATGAGTTAGCTAATGAGTTAAATACTTGGGCAATAATCATGTGCAAATCTAATGTTTCATTTGATAACCACTTACCATCTAATCCTTTATTGTCTTTTTGGTCATTGCATCCTGTAATTTTTCCAAAAATGACAAGAAAAACACCTATCATGAATGCTCCAAATATATTCACTGATGGGTGAAATAATGGTACAGCAGCAATAGTTACACCTGATCAAACTTTTACATTTTTAGTACCCAAACAATCAGCTCAAAAGGTAGAGCTTAATGCAGTTTTACAAGCTTTTGTGATGTTTAAAGATTCTGTATTTAATTTATTTTCCGATAGTCAGTATATAGTTAATGCTATAGTATCCCTTGAAGACGCTGGTAGGATTTCCCCTTCCTCTACTGTTTTCTCTTTGCTTTCCACTATACAAAGTCTAATCTGGGACAGAAAAGATCCATTCTTTATAGGACATATCAGGGCACATACAGGATTGCCTGGAGCCCTTAGTTTGGGCAATGATTTAGCAGATAAAACTACACATGACATACATATTTTCTCTACACTAGAAGAAGCTATAAATTTTCATAAAAAGTTCCATGTCAATGCTAATACTTTACAAAAGCATTTTAAAATAACTAAGGAACAAGCTAGACAAATAATAAAACAATGTCAAAATTGTGTGACCTTTTTACCACAAGTTAATCTTGGAGTCAATCCTAGAGGATTGATACCTAACCATATTTGGCAGATGGACGTCACACACTTGCCAGAATTTGGAAAATTAAAATATTTGCATGTTACAGTTGATACTTCTTCCGGATTTTTGATGGGCTCCCTTCATGCCGGAGAAAAAACTAAAGATGTTATAGCTCATTGCTTAAAAATTTTGCCACTGTGGGTGTTCCAAAACAGTTAAAAACAGATAATGCCCCTGGTTATACTTCTTCCTCTTTTAAACAATTTTGCTCAACATTTGGCATTACTCATATAACAGGAATTCCATACAATCCACAGGGACAAGGCATAGTTGAAAGAGCTCATCAAACTATTAAAATGTACTTATTAAAGCAAAAAGAAGGAATTGGGAAGGGGTATATATTCCCCAAAGATAAACTTAAAATAACCCTTTTTACTCTAAACTTTTTAAATTTGGATTCATCAGGACTTAGTGCTGTGGAAAGGCATATGTGTCCAAAAAATGTGCATAAGCCCAAGGTACTTTGGAAGGATATTCTAACAGGACAATGGAAAGGTCCTGACCCAGTAATTGTCTGGAGTCGGGGGTCTGTTTGTGTGTTTCCACAGGGAGAACAGCAGCCGATTTGGATTCCAGAGAGATTAACCAAGGTCCTGACCCAGTGATTGTCTGGAGTCGGGGGTCTGTTTATGTGTTTCCACAGGGAGAACAGCAGCCGATTTGGATTCCAGAAAGATTAACTAAAGCGATTTCTACAGACCAAAAAGAAGATGATTTGGCTCAAATCCATAACAACTGATATCCAAAACTCCAGTTTGGCTATTCTTACATCTGCAACAGAACCAGGATGCTTTTTTCAATATCTATTTTATTATTGCCCTTTGCCATATCATGAAGTTCTATTTTGTTTTTTGAGCTCATACAGACCTAGGTTAATGTTTTGCTGATCAGTTCTATTTTTTGACTATAGAGTTTTTAAACATTGCAATGGAGATTTCACCTGTAAAAAGTTATAAGGCCTTTACTATAATGTTATGTGTTGTATGTATTATATTATGTGTGCACACTTGTGTTTTGTGTTATATGTTTGAATGTACGTATGTCCATATATCATATATGATGAGTGCTCATGATAAAATGGATCCAAATTTTTTTTCACGTGATTTATATGGTTTAATTTAAATTGGGTAAACAACTGTTGAGGATTGTTTTAATATGTAAACAAAAAAGAAGGTTAACAGATCTGTTTATTTACTTTCACCTTTCCTTTTCATTATATTTAATAATTCTCTTAAAGATAATGTAAATTGTTAAGAAAATTGTTTTCTTTTAGTGTCTTCTGTAATGTTACATAATTTTTTCTTTAGCAATTATTGCCAGAATTCGTAACTTCATCCCAGTGCCGGTGAAGACAATGTAAATTGTTAAGAAAATTGTTTTCTTTTAGTGCCTTCTGTAATGTTACATAATTTTTTCTTTAGCCATTATTGCCAGAATTCCTATCTTCATCCCAGTGCTGGTGAAGTCAAAGATAAAACCAATCTACAGCTTCTACAATAGCCATCACTGAACTGCTTGCAGAACTTGCCTGGACACATTGTGAGCTCACCTGTATGCATTGTGAACTATCTGTTGGTGCAGCGACTTGTGGTAGTGTTGGGGTATTTTTGCTGATGATGTCATTGGTGGTACAATTTTTCCAAAAGGAGCCATCAATTGGCTTGGTGTATCTTCCTCCCTTCTGCTTGTCATGATCGTCCAGCTAAAATTTGGGGGCCAACAGAGGTGAGGCAAAGAACCTCACCCCCCCTGCTGGTACAAAGACCTCTCCACAGGTGTGGCTGTATACTGGACCGGTAGTCAGTGACGGGTAAGATCCAATTGCAATGGTACCAACCTAAGGACCATATGTACTATTGGACAACCTAAGGCAGGCACGGTCCGTAAGCCACATGCTTGTTGTTTAAACAGAGAGGGGGAGATGTTGAGAGCCACAGCCGAAGGGGCCCCAGCAAACTTCCAGCTGCCAGCAAACTTCCAGCTGCCGGCTGATGATTGGCTCACAGCGGCCCCAGCAACATCTAGCTGATTGGCTCCTCTGCGGTGATGCTCATTGGGCTGTTTCCCTGCCCTTTCAGACCATGGAGCTACTCATTGGGGGACTTTTTTGGCTTCGCCCATGTGACCCAGCCAATCGGCCTCAAGAGCAGGAGGATTGTGGGAGGTGGAGAGAAGCTTGTGTGGGAGAGAGAGGCTTGTGGAAAGCCGGTGGTGGCAGTTGAGGCTCTGAGGGTTTTTCCTGAGAGGCTGTTTTGTTTGGTGTGTGTGGTTCTAAAAATAAAGTTAGTTTCTTTTGACAAGTGGCTCTTGATTGTGCCCAGCCAGACTGCGGCATTGGAGCACTTCAGAAGTCTTAGATCTATCTCCCCACATAACTTTTGAATGTTCAGGGATGTGGGAAAACTACTATAATTCACGTGTATTATATCTCAGACCCAAGGTTTACAATACAGCTGAAAAAGACTCTGCCCTGAATTTCCTTTGTTTCATAAACATGTATAAACCAATAAACACTAAAAATTCCACCAATGTGAGTCAAATGAAAGGAATGGTTTTGGACCAAGTAATGGGGATGACTTTTAACCTCAGCCATATGCTTTTAAAAAAAAAAAGGCATGGGTGGAGATTAACAAGCATAGAAACTTCAGGGTTTTTTTTAACCACAGCTACTTTAATAAGAATAGCTAATGAAGTTTAGTGCCAACAGTTAATTATAAATGATTCATGTATGTTAAAACTTGTCCTCAAAAGTGTCAATTCTTGTTACCCTGGTTAACTGGGAAAAAAGTAACAGTGTCCATCCAAATCCTTTTAAGTAATAATCAAGTTTATCAGCAGGATATTTTCCTCAGTTGCTTTGGGTTGGCAGGAATTTGCCTCAAGGGAATCATGGACACATGGCAACATTTATATATAATGAACTTCCAAGTCCTCGCAAGAGAAGTAAAGCATTACCTCTAATCATCCTTCTTTAATTCTGTGATAGCAAAGGAGAATAGAAGGTATTTTTTTATTTTCAATCATTGCAGACTTCAAAAATACTACACGTGACTGGGCACAGTGATGCACTCTTATAATCCCAGTGGTTTGGGATGCTGAGGCAGGAGGATCATGAGTTCAAAGCCAGCCTTGGCCAACGTGCAGTGCTAAGCAACTCAGTGAAACCCTGTCTTTGAATAAAACGCAAAATAGGGTTGGGGATATGGCTTAGTGGTCAAGTGCCCCTGAGTTCAAATCCCGATAAATCTCCCCGCCCCCTGAAAAAAAATTCTGCACGTGGACTAGAACGTTGGTGGAAATATTGGAAATAATGACCAAATTAAAAATATGACCAACTAGTCCTATGTTCTTCCACACAATTTTAGTGCTTTATACATATCTTTATGTCCTTGTATATTTTACATATTTATATATAAATATTTATACATAAAAATGTTTTTACATATTTTATTAATTCTTTTTTCTTTTTTTGGAATTCTTTTTTTTTACTATAATTTGTTATATGACAGAAGATTGCATTACAATTCATATTACACATACAGAGAACAATTTTTCCTATCTCTGATTGTATACAAAGTATATTCACACCATTCATGTCTTCATACATGTACTTAATGATGTCCATCTTATTCCACCATCTTTTCTCCCCGCCCCATGGCCCCTCTTCTCCTCCTACCTCTTTGCCCTATCTAGAGTTTGTCTAATCTTCCCATGTTCCCCTTCCAAACCTCACTATGAATCAGCCTCCTTATATCAGAGAAAACATTCAGCATTTGTTTTTTGGGGATTGGCTACCTTCACTTAGCATTATATTCTCCAACTCCATTCATTTATCTGCAAATGTCATGATTTTATTCTCCATTGCTGAGTAATATTCCATTGTGTATATATACCATAGTTTCTTTATCCATTCATCTATTGAATGGCATCTAGGTTGGTTCCACAGTTCAGCTATTGTGAATTGTGCCGCTATGAATACTGAGGTGGCCGTGTCCCTGTAGTATGCTGTTTTTAAGACCTTTGGGTACAGACCAAGGAGTGGGATGGCTGGGTCAGATGGTGGGTCCATTCCCAGTTTCCCAAGGAATCTCCATACTGCTTTCCATATAGGCTGTACCAATTTGCAGTCCCACCAGCAATGTATGAGTGTGTCTTTTGTCCCCACATCCTTGCCAGCACTTATTGTTGTTTGTATTCTTAATACCTGCCATTCTGACTAGAGTGAGATGAAATTTTAGAGTAGTTTTGATTTGCATTTTCTAATGTCTAGAGATATTGAACACTTTTTCATATATTTGTTGATTGTATATCATCTTCTCAGAAGTGTCTGGTTTTTCTTCATATATTTGCATGTGTCAAAACCAAAAGAGAAACTGAGGTAGAATTTTCCTGAATATGAATAAATTTACATACCTTCACTTAATTCTTACAAGTTATCAGTATGATAAAGAACCAGACTTAGTCAAATTGAGTAACTTGTCCAGAGCCATTTAAATAATGAGTAACAGTCACTCCCAGGGCAATGCACTGTGCTATACTTTTTCTCTTCTGCTGATCTACCTTTAAGGGGAGGTATTTAAGACTATAGAGTTTCAATGGGGTCCTTTTATGAAGCATAAAGAAAATTGATGCTATATTCTCTAGAAGCCTTTTCTCTTGCTTATCTTATTCAAAACTTTTCTAAGAAGTCCAAAGACTATCATATATTACCTTATTAATTTTACCATTTATCTGTATACACCAGTTTGGGATGTTATTACCACTGTTATTATGGATGGAAAAACTAACATGAGCATTGGTGAACACAAATGTCAGCCAGTGAGTGGCAGCAGGGGCTAGAAGTCTTGCCACCTAATACATAATCCAGAGCCCCAGCCACTAAATCTTGCTTTTTGTGATATGGTAAAGCACATAAGACCATGCTGCTATTAATCTTTAATGAAACCAAATGTCAGCTATACTATTCTGAATCATCACTCAGATTCTAGGATAATATTCAGTATATATTCAATCTTAAGACCACACATTCATATGTAAAGGTTGAAACAAAATCCAATTTCCTTCCTATAATTACATAAATTATTTTTAACATGTCACAACAATTTTACATGAGAAAGGAAAATTGATTTCCCCATCAATTTAGACTAGCATATTTTCCCTGGCTTTCACGAGTTGATCCTTTGTTATTGTAGATTGATGATTTTTCCTTTTCATAAAGAATTCTTTAAAATAATGATGTCATTCTGATAAATGTCCGGTTTTCTATCCATCAGTGGCAGATGCCTCCTTCTGCCAGAGGATGAGTTTAATGCTCTGTGACCACAAGGGAGTATAACAATCGACCATAATGCAACTTGACTCTGCTCAAACTGGGTTCTCCAGGCTGTTTCTTCCTTTTACGACACACAGCAAATATAAAAGCTGCCATTTAAAAAGTTTCCTACATATTTTCCCCAAACCCATAACATCATTAATAATCAGACTAGTAGCTGGGCCCAGTGGTACATGCCTGCAATCCCAGTGACTCTGAAGGCATAAATATAGTATAAAGACCATGTGTTCAAGGCCAGCCTGGACAACTTAGCAAGACCTGTCTCAAAATGATAAACAAACAAACAAACAAAGAAGCATTAGGGATGTATCTCAGTGGTAGATTAAATTTCTGGATTCAATTCAAAGAACTGACAAAATAAACAATAAAATCAGATTCTTATTTACTAAGATCACATGCAAAAAATTATCTGTTAGGTAGTCCATTGGCAAAAATTAAAATGAGGCTAGAAAAACAACACAATGTAAAAGTCAAGCTACAACCCTTAAATATATGACACATGTACCCGGATGGCTTAAAATTATACTTCTTAAAAAATAATAATTAAAAAACACTGCTTTTACCTCCTCTGTGTCTCACTACACACCATTCCTTCAGCCTAGAATATTCTCTTACTTTTCTCCGTTGTGAAAGGCCCAATCCAGTTACCCTTCTAGGCCTGGCAGAAATATGCATCTTCACTTTAGATTTTACTGACATCCAATGTGCCCCAGCCCCAGTGCCCATTGGATCATACAATATTTGTGGTTAAAATTAAGCAAGTACTTTCTGTTTGCTACCTAATCTCATCTATTCCCATTCTTTCAAAGGCTTGGAGCTCCTTCAGAGGTGGGACCAAGCTTGCTTAATCTCTGTACTCTTCTAGCACATTTTCATACTCCTGTTTCAGATAGGTTTGCCATTAATATTGGGCAAATATAGTATAGAGACCCCTTGAACTATGAAGTTCTCGAGTCCATGCAATGTACCAATGCCTTGTATAGGGAATGCCTCAGGTATAAAATGGACTGATAGTACCTTCTTCTGGGAACCTATAAACCCCAAAGCATTATAAAAATGTTTTAGAAATTGTTTCTTTATATACAAGTATAAGGTATTACTATGGTTTTTGGACAAATGCTCAAGTGTGAAAGGCTTGGTCTCCAACTCATATCACAATTGGAAAGTGGTGATGTCTTTAAGGGGTGTGGCCTAGTGGGTGGTCTTAGGTTAGTGGGTGTGGGCTCAAAGGGACTTATGCAATGCCTGTCACATCTTTTCTCTCTCTCTGCTTCCCAGCAGCATGATATGAGCAGCTTTGTTCTACCACATGTTCCCTGCCCAAGCAACCGGGCCAACATGATCATGGACCAAACCTTCTGAAACCATGAGCCAAAACAAAACTTTTTTCTCTGTAAGTTGATTATCTGAAGTATTTTGTTAAGAGTATATGAAAGTTAGCCAATAAAGGTATCATACCTTTATGTATGTGTATTTTTGAAAGATAAAATGTAAAATACTTAAAATAACAAGTGTTTGGTATATATATTATATTTTGATATACTTCAATAAAAAACATGGTTAAAGGAATACTTTCAGAAACCTTCAAGAGGTAGCACTGGTATTTCATTAATAGATGATCATGGGGAAAATCTGTGCTATTTCATTTATATACTTAGCATTTAAATATTTTACCATAACTAGAATGGTACCACATAAACATGGGGAACAGAGGAGAAACCTAAATGCATCAGTGAGTGAACATAGGCCAGCAACACAGTGTAAGAAAATAAAGAGAACCAGAATTGTTACCCAGAGCCCTCAATTATGTTCTTTGTTTAAAAACGTGTAATCATCTTCAGATTTTTCATATGCACAGAGATGTTCTATTAAAAATGAGAGCTGCATTTCTAGTGATTGAACAGCATAAAGTGCCACATACATTATATTCTGCTTGTTCTAAGTAGCCCTGTGGGCAGCTCTCTCTTTATGCCCTAGCTTCCCTGTCCACATGTTTCTGTTTGTTCCTGTAAGTATCTGAATGCAGACATTTTCAGTTCCTTTGGGATGTACCAGAAAGAATGGGTCTATATAAGGAATTGATGATAAATGGGTCTATATAAGGAATTTGATAATAAAAATAATATTTTTATTATGATTCTTATAGGTTAAGGAAATCAGGATGGTCCAAAAAATGCTAAAATATACGAATGATACCATCTGTTTTTTTTTTTTTCCCATCAGCCAGCAATAGTTCTAGCTCACTGTTCTTTCTTGGTCTACGTAGCCACCTCTTCCAACAGTTATATCTTTTTTAAGTAACACAGTATCATAGAACCATCTCAAATTTACTCCAAAACATCATTCTAGTATTTACACAAAATAAAGGATCCTAGTTAAATGTCAGAAAACATTTTAGGTACTATCTCTTATACAAAGATTATTTTTTCCATTATCACAAGGCACCTAGAAAATTTTAATTTTATTTATTTTTGGGGGGGTAGAATTTTCAATTATAATTCCAATTATAAAGACTCTAAAAATGAAAAATTAGCACTTCTACCCTTACCTTGCAAATGATTAGTAATAACCCTCTTTCAAAGTTAAGGAACATCCATATAAAAAGTTTCATTCTTGTTACAGATCCCTTGGAAAAGTTTTCCTCTAAATTAAGTTCAAAATTAACATACTAAGTCAAGTAAATTCTAACCAATCAGGAGATTCTGGCCCATACTATTGTTCAAAGACTCAGGGACATTTCCCTTTACTGGGCTTGAAGCTATGCTCCATATTTTGAAGGACATAAAAACAGTTTCAATGTATAAGGCTTTGCAATAAAATAAAATAAACATCTTTAAATGAGAAAGTGATTTCTTTTAATATGAAAATGCCAATGATTGAAGAAGTTTTTGTCCTTTTCAAATTAAGGTGAAAGAGAAAACAACTACGGAATTACCATGAGCAGTGATTTTTTTTCATTTTGCCTTCTGGCTGTTTGCTGGAGAGGACCTTTGTGTTAGGTCAGAGGTTAGGTTCAGCTTTGTGGCCCAGTAGAAGTGTGATGTCCTGCTGCTCTGGCTGAGTCTGGCTGACTCACTAAGCCAGGAGCACAGATGTGCATGTGTTGAAAGGAGGTGATTTCAGAAAGCAGTGAGCCTATCAGAATGAGTTCTGATACACACAGACAACACTCTCAGACATGGAAAGTGAGGTGTAGAGGTCAGCAAAGCTCTTTTCTCCATCTCTAGGTAGGCACTGCAGCATGGAAAAAGATTCTCTGACAACCTCCTGTGGATGCAGAGTGATGCATTATCCATTGCAACTTGATGAATGAACTGTTATGAAGGATGAATCCCATTTGTTTTTCACCATAAATATTTAATGCTTAGTATAACTTTGTTTTAGTGTATATGGTATATATGTGCTTGTGTGTGATGCATATATACACATGTATTTATGGATGTGTGTGTGTGTGTATCCATATGTGTGTGTGTGTGTTCTTTAGACTTCTAGATAGTACAATTTCTCTCGTGTCTATTCGATCTGTTTTATGCCTTATCCCTTAGTTTAATATACATGTCTGCATTTCATTTAGCAGTAAACAACTGAAGCATAATGTATCCATAAAAGACAATTATTCTAACAGTTCTAATTATCTTGTAACACTTTCACATTTCTCCTTTAGTGTGTGGGTACACAAATGTTTACCTTCTTCAAAAGAGAAAAAAATGTAGACAAAAAAAAAAACACTTTTGTTTTAAACCAATTCACTAAGCCAGGAGAACGTTATTTCCTCAAACTCAAACAACAACAACAACAAAATTAAGAAAATATGATAAAAAAATTTTCCAGGCAAAAGGCTACCACAAAAAAAAAAAACAAATCACTGGTTTAAAAGTGTTTTCTAACTTTATACACACACACACACACACACACACACACATATTTCAGTGTCAACTTTTACTTTTTTTTTTTGTTTCATTGCTTAAATCCTTGCTGTTAGGCAACATTTTCTTCCAAATAATGGCTTAATATTAATTTCCTGTATATTAAAAGTCAAGGGAAATGTTACCTAATTTCTTCCGAATCCATTTACATAGGGCTGGGTTGTGGCTCAGTGGGACAGTACTTGCCTAGCATGTGGCAAGACCCTGGGTTTGATCACTGGCACCAAAAAAGAGAACAACAACAACAACAAAACTTAACTAAATAATCTAAATTAAAATAAGACCTTATTTTTTTTCCACATTCCCATGTTAAAGACAAGGGAAAACTGGAACTCCTACTAAAAACCTGTTTGTTTGTTTTTAAACTTGCATTTGTTGTTTATGACAAAATCTTGAACTTCAGGATGATATATTTAGGATACAATTTTCATTAATGGATGGTAAAAGAAATATGAACCTAAAACATATATTCATACATTTCTTTTGTAAGGTCTAAATTTTAAATACTAAAAAACATAATCTGTGTAAGTAGAATGGTGCAACTACTACAGTTGGGTATTTCTGAAACTATAGGAAACTTTCAGAAGGCTCAAATAGATTTTTCTCCCTAAAAACGAAGAGTGACCATTTCAACTAGTTCCTATTGTCCTTAATGGCATCCTCCTTCACAGTGGCCCAAAGCAGTGTGGAGGGAGTCAGTATTTTCTCAACTAAAAGAGACTGAAATCTAGGATTTGGGTTGCTACAAACTAAAAAAAAAAAAAAAAAAAAAATGTCACTTAATACTATTTTCATAATGCCTTTTAAAGATTTTTATGCTTTTAAAAACCGAACCAGTCTTTACACACACGAATATATTGAGAATAGTGTTTATAACAAGATAGGGTATTTTCCCACTGAAACTCTCAAGTGGGTTCCTCTAAGGAAGGGTCATGAATAGCCTTTGGCAAATACTTTTCCACCTCTATACTCCCCACTCCAGGAGCAACTGCTGGAGGCATCCACTACCCACCCCTGAATTTTCCAGCTCTTTTGTGTTTCACACTAGTCTGTACTCTGGGAAAAACAAAAAACACACTTCATTTGAGAGATGCAACATCCAATGAATCATTATTCCCTTGGTTAAGAGAGAACATTTCAAAACGACAGTGGTGCTCATGCAAAGAACAAAAATGACACAATTAGAAGGCTGTAGAATGCCAGTGGGAGGTCCTGGGAGAAGCAAAGTTACCATTCTAGAGAAAAACTCCACAGCTCCTCCATCTATCAAAGACATGCCTGTCATTTAGAGTCTCCAAAAACAAACAAACAAACAAACAAAAAGGCATTTCTAAAATAACTCTTTGAAATCACAGCAGATGTACTATTTCCCAGAGTTGTATGAAATCAATAAAGGAAACTATGTATCTAAAAACAAACTACCAGAGGCTTAACTACTATTTCAAAAGAGGTAAAAATTCACTGAAGTGGGGCTGGGGTTGTAGCTTAGTGGTGGCACGCTTGCCTCACACATGTGGGGCGCTGTGTTCAATCCTTAGCACCACATAAAAATAAATAAACAAAATAAAGATATTGTGTTCATGTACATCTTAAAAAAATAAAAAAAAAAGAATTCATTGAAGTGCTCAGAAAGCACAAGGCAATATCATCACAGGGTGGGGTCCTCTCATCATGTGAGCTGTGCCCATACAGAGGGGGATCCAGAAATATAGAAAAGGTAGGCAGCAACACCAAATCCTGATGTTCTTCTCTAAGAGACAAAGGGATGGAATAAGAGAAAAGGTACATGGCACATTTCATTTTATACCATTCTTTATATCTACAAAGTTGGTTACTATTGGTATACGTACTGATTAATGCCTATTTCTGAACAGTGAATATCACATGGTTGTGAGCTGTGTTCCGAATATGCCACTTCAAACTTTGTCCTTACCATTGTATTTGAGTTAATTAGCCACCACAAATCCTGCACTTCACCTGAGGTTACTTTCTTGAGCAATTACTTAGTAATAGCTATAATGGGTGTAATTCTAAAGCTTACCTTTCTACTGGAAAATTAATATGGAAAGACAAGAGCAGGGAATCATGAAAACAAATTTTCTATTTCTGCAAAAGCTTTTTCCAGGTTACAATAGTTTGCTTTGGGCAAACAGTGTCTCAAAGAAAGCATTTTTAGAGACATCTTTAAATGACTCTAAAAAGGGATGAAAAGAAACTTATAGAAGTGGAGTGAAAATATGAAAATGTTTCCAACCAGTACAAAACGGGATGAATGGCCTTGAAGAACTGTCAGATGTGCCCCAGTCAGTCCCTCCTTCACAGAGAGATTCCCTGCCTAACCTTCCTGCTCCTGGCAGGCAGGCCCTGCTCCAGAGATTCGGGATGTCAATATTTTAGCTGTAGTTTTCCACTGCAGACACAAGTCTCCAATCTGCCCACCAACCTGAGCCACATAAGATTTACTCTTTTCTCATTTTCTTTGAACAAATCAAATCCTTTCCCACTCTGGTCCAAATATTCATTCCCTGTCCCTTTCTAGAAACGCTATTGTGTTGGAAGCAGACACTCCTTTTATTTCCAGCTGGATTTTCCTATATCAAAATACCATCCTCCTTGGAAATATCCTGAGCTATAGGAAAGGATCTTGGCTTGTGCTCTTCAAGGCCTCTTCCAAGCCTTTTTGGCTTTTTTGCTTTTTGACCACTTTCCTTGCATTCAAGATGCTGTCTGCCAGGCTATCTCCATGACATCCAAACATCTTCCCACTGTGTCTCACTCCTTATTCACATCTTTCATATATACTCTACAGACTTTTGTCTTTCTAGGAGCCACATTTAAAATGAATCTGGCTTCAAAGAATCCCAAGCCTTTCACTTTTAAAGATGCCTTTAACCTCAAAGTTTGCCGCCTCCAGCATCTTAAGTATACCTCTGACCCTGGCTAATTTCCACCTCCCATATTCAACATCCTTTCCTGCTCCCTCCATCTTCACAGAGTCTAAGCTCTTTGACCCTCCTCATCTACCCACTGTGTTAGCTCATGGCCACCCAGCTTAGGCAGAATCACAATGTCAGCATTATTGTATGCATTTCTCAACTCTTGCTCTTTCCAACATGCTGTTTACTCTTTCTTGTGCTGCATTTTTCATGATGGAGAGGATTTGACTAAGCTGTGAAACAAATGACCAAAAAAATAAAATAACTACAAAAAAAACCAGAATGTTGGGAGAAAATAGGTCTGTGAGTCAACCAGGCCAGCAGAGATTAAAAAGTTCATAAAGAAAAACAGTATGAGGTGACACTGAAAAGGTGAAGAACTCACACAAGAATGATGAATATTTTTACATTTGCCCAAAAGTAAGCACTGAAAGCTTTGGAGCAGGAAAATAACCCGATCAAAGAGATTTTTTAGGAAAATTAATTTGGTAATCAAGAAAAAGAGAGATAATAGGAGTCACCTTTTAAATCATGAATGATCCTAAGAAGTCATTTAGTCTAGAATATTCTCTGCATAATACACCATTACAGGTACCACATCTACTATAAAACACTTTCAAAAATAGATATTCCATGACTTCCTACCTTCTGGATTTCAGGATGGAAGTTTCTCATGTAAAGTAATGCCCATTCAACTCTTACCTACCTGTTCTTAAAATTTAACTCCCAAATAATTAACTAGTGTTTTACTATTAGTCAGAATATGAAGTGAGTATACAGCAAAGTTTTATATGTATGTGATGTATGTGTGTGTGTGTGTGTGTGTGTGTATATATATATATATATAAACTTAGGGAAAATATCAGCATTTAACACTACTGTCTCCAGTCCTAGTTTTCTTCACTATTATAGGAAAGTAGATTGTCTGTATTTCAAAATGGAAAGTAATTGAGGTATCTTTTAGTTTAACTGGCACATTTACATGGAAGAAAAATAAGATATAAAGCAAAAGGTGATTTATTATCTTCTTAGATACTTGGTGAATAAGCCAAGACTCTAACTTAAGTAAGTAATTGGCTCCTTGAGGCTAGTAGGATTTTGAAAAATTTTAAAAAGTTACAGAAGCCAGGGAAACATAACTGGTTCATTCATTGTCTTGTGAGGCCGCATCTCTCAAGCACATGCTCCCAAGTGACAGCTGAAAGGTACTAAACACTTTGTGTGCCAGGTATCATGCTCTATGATGTACATAGTTCCTCACCAATTCTCAACCAGTACACAAGACCAATTTATGCATGAAGAAAACTGTACTAGACACACCTTGGTATGAAATGTCTTTGCTGTTTCCTCTCTATTTATTTAAACATTGCTTGCTTCAAAAAGTTCGGGTTAAGTTTCCAACCATCTGAGAAGCTTTTTTTGGTAGCCACTAGTAACCAAAGCATCCCCACCAAGTAACTTTAGCATAACTTGCTTGCCTGACCTGATCATCCATCCCTAAACTTCAAGCCTCCTTCTTTCATCACTAAGCATTTCATATTTGTTCTTGATTTCTCCTCCCAGACTCTAAATTCCAGTGGGCAGGGTTTAGGTCTTGTATATTTTCATATCTCCATTGTCTATTGAGCAATATCTGCATCAAAATGCTGCCTGCTGAAGGGCATAAGGTCAGTGTGGCTCTCTAAGTGCAGAAGCAATGCCATGAAATCAAGCACTAAGGAGACATGGCTTCCAGCAGCAATGCCCTCTTCCAGAAAGCCTGAAAAACTCTGGAGTAAAGGAAAAACAACATTCCCTGCCAAAGCTACAGGAAGTCAAAGAGAACAATTCATTATGTTTTCTCTGTCAACCAACCACATTATTAAACTCTAAAATACAAAGAAATAACATTGCTGGTTATTTAAGTTTGGAACCAATATATTCAAGCACTAAAATGGGGAACACGTTTTTCTCTCATTCTTCAATTATCTATTTCCAAAAACAATAAGAACTTTATTTTTTAATATAAAACAAAAAAGCCTTTTTCTTTTGGAATGTTTAAGCCAGAAGATCAAACCTTTCACCAACCTTCTTTGTCAGCCTTTAATTTTCCCCTCGTTCGTCCTGTCAGCTGCTGCTGTTAGTTTCTGGGCTTTATTCTGTATTATGCAGAACTGAACTGCTGGTCTCCTACCCAAGGCATCACATCTTCTGCATTTTAGGGGAAAGGGAGGAAGAGGACCTCACATAGGCTTATAGCAAGACAGTGACATTTGTACAGGATCAGGTGGACTCTGTCTCTACCATGCCACCTCAGTTGATTAATCTCCAAGCAACAGTCAGAGAACAAATAGTTCATAGCTATATTAAAAATAGTTCCCATAGAAAATATTCTAAGGTCTTAAATGGACTCTAATGTAGAGGTAAAGATGGACTGTTCCCTTAAAAATGGAAGATGACAACACAAGCAGAAGTCCCCTCACAGCCCAGGCACAGCAAGGCAGTTACCAAGGGGAACTCAAATGAATAAAAAGGATTGATTCCTCTCCTAACATCTTAGAACATGAGACAGGACTCCACCAGCAGAAACAATCACAATGTGTGAAATAATTTAAAATACAGTTCTCTCTCATATTACAACTTCAGTTTTTAGAATTAGACCCTCAGTGGTCAGTGGCAGATTTAGTATTGAATCTCGAGCAGTAGAACCCACAATACTACTACATGTGGTTTGTTATCTTCATTCTTTAAAACAACAGATCTCACTCATGATCTCTCAGACATTTATTTGATCAATTCTTATTTATTATTTTGCTTTGGTGCTGGGGATTAAACCTAAGGTCTCATCACTCTACCACTGAGCAATAGACACAGCCCCAATTCCCATCTACTGGCTTGTACCTTTATGCAAGTCACTTGAATTTGAGGTGTTTTAATTTTGCTTGAAAAAGATATAAACTCACAAAATAACTCACAATACTTGGTAAACTGCAAATGGCTTTAGTAAATAAGAGAAGAGCAATGGAACATAAACTCTTAAACACTGTGAGAATAATCAAATCATTATTTGTTATCTAACTAAGGTAAATTTCCTAACATAAGATTTGAGAGAGTGTCGAATAGTTATATAACTCAGATAATATCCACATTAAAATCCACACTAAAGTGCAAGTACTTATACAAAGGCACCTTTGCTTGTCTGTCCTTTGAGCAGCTGTACGAATGCTCTGGATTGACATGAGGGAAGATCAAGAAACACACGAAACTGTGACCCAGGAGGCCTGCTGCTTCTAAAATCTCCAATCTGAGTGAGGTGAGGTTGCCATGGTTTTAGCAATAGAAGATCCTCTGAGTTCTAGCACTGATCTGCCAGAAACAGGGACAGAACATGCCAGCTTCCAGAACTGGGAAGAGCCAAGAGCAGAGAGAGGCAAGCTGAAGGTGAGCCTGCCTCCACTAGGAGCTCTTTGGCTCTGTACTTACAGTATGTTTTAGATGCACACACTTTCTAACAAACTTGGTGAGGCCAGGAAGGAAGCTTCATGATGTAATATGCAAATACTTACTGCTAAATATTCACTGTGCCAACAAAAACATGGTGACAGAGGTGCATCCCATAGACAGAACAGTGACCATGGCCCTGACTTTTTCCTGCACAATGTGCATGCTTGTTTTTATTAAAGTGAAGTCTTATAAAGAAATTTAAATCATTGAAGAAGTATTTAGAAATGTTTCCAAAAATTTAGAAATGTTTATTCAGGACAAAGGACATGAGCTAGTCATTCCCAGTGCAGGAGCTAGTGGCCATGCAGAAACAGATTTTCCCTAATTAGTAATCAAAACACAGCAGCCTGTCCTGGTAAACAGCAGGTCTAACAGGAGCTGGCTTGGAAGAGCCCAAGTTCATCTGTTCCAACAAACCCTCCTGGGAGCTCCAGCAGCCACAGGCAGCCATCGAAAGAGGAAGAAATCAAGAATCCTTCTTTTACCTCATGTTCCTTTAAGTCGCCCTAAAACCAAATAAATTAGGTTCTCACTAATCAAAGAGCCAGAGTGATCCAGGGGACTTTGTGAAGGATGTTCCCCATCTCTGATAGGGCTCCTGAAATTACCTTTATTAAGGAAGAAAGACCAGTTATTCCATCATTAGAAATTAAAAGGCTTAAAATACAAAATACAGGGGCTGGGGATGTGGCTCAAGCGGTAGCGCGCTCGCCTGGCATGCGTGCGGCCTGGGTTCGATCCTCAGCACCACATACAAACAAAGATGTTGTGTCTGCCGAAAACTGAAAAATAAATATTAAAAAATTCTCTCTCTCTCTCTCACTCTTTAAAAAAAAAATACAAAATACAGATTGAGATACTGCTTAAGTATAAATGAGTTTCAGCTGTATAATAATAATAGCATAACTATGGAGAACTGTAATCAGAGGAGGGGAGGAAAGTGAGTAGCTCTGGAGAGCACTAGGTACCTGATGGGGGAGGGGTCACCCCTGAAGTGACAAAAAGGCACTGTTACCCAATAAAAATACTGCTGGTGGGGACATAATATATTCTGAAGAAATGACCCCAAAGAGCCATGTGTGAAAGACTTGTTCCTTAGCCCATGGTGCTATGGGGATGTGGCAGGACCTTTAAGAAGTCGCCTAGTTGGGTGTCTTCAGATCATGCGGGGGTGTGCCTTTGAAGAGAATATTGAGACCCATGCCCTTCTTCCTTCTATTCTGGCTTCCCGTTCTCTGTGAGGTGAGCAGCTTCCTCTTTCCCCAACCCTGGACTAACCACCAGAACTGTGAACCAAAACTAAACCTTTTCTATTTTTAAGTTGATTACCTCAGTTTTTTTCCCCTATAGTTATGCCAAGTAAACTAGTCCAGGACAGGAGTCTGAATCTGTGCCCTGCTATTTGCTTGCTGTAAAATTCAAGAAGAGTATGCATTGTGCAGAACCACAATTTACCCATCTGTAAAACGGGTACTATGACAACCGCAACCATTGCTCTGAGAATTAGATGGGGCTATTTATGTAAACACATTTTTGAAAAGGAAAAAGCCATGTATCAAAAAGAAGCAATATTTTTGCATCAGAAAGGTAGGGCCAGAAAATAAAAACTTCCCAGAGAGGTGACTTTGTGTGAAATGGACCTGCTTGTTTTTCAAGAGAGAGTGAGAGAGAGAGAGAATTTTAATATTTATTTATTTATTTTTTTACTTCTCCGCGGACCCAACATCTTTGTTTGTATGTGGTGCTGAGGATCAAACCCGGGCCGCACGCATGCCAGGCAAGCGCGCTACCACTTGAGCCACATCCCCAGCCCCCCTGCTTGTTTTTAATGGGATAAAAGATGTGAAGACATTTTGATTCTGAAGGTATAAAGTCAGGTGGCTCTACTTGAGAGGGCTGATGAATGATTCTGTATGATTGTAACAGATGACCTGATTACTAAAGGGCACCCATTAGCTAAGACTAATCTGCAGCATTACTGCCCTACCTTTCAGTGTATTTCCATGCAACCATTCTCCAGGCAGGACCCGGCCAAAGGGCCATTCTTTAAACTGGCTCTAAAACCAATTTAACACTTAGCTATACAAGCTTCAAACATGCTTCTGGAAAACACAATATAGTCTACACTCATCATTTACATAACCAGATATCTGGAGTCTACAGAAATGCAAATTCTGTCATTGCTTTAATACAATGAAAAAAATATTCTTCACTGAAATGCAAGGGTGAAGGGCAACTATTTGAGGGAAAAGAGTTTGTAACAAATTCAAACCATAAGCAAATAAAGACAAAATCAAATTTTCTGCAAAAGTAAGCCATTTGTGTGGGGGTCGATTTTCTTTATGTCACTCTATGTTAGTTTTGACTTTTGGCCTGAGCCATGTGGTTCTCTGGGCTCTCCTTGGGATTCCATCCAACTTTGCACAATCTATGGCAAGGTGCTATGGAAGCCCTCTCCTTCTCCTGGAATTATGGGCTTTTCTTCATTCTTTCTTTCTTCCCTATGCCAGTCATCTTCTGAACTGAATTACTGGGGGCTGCAAGGAATACTGACTCAGACCCACCCTATCTTTGCAATCTCAGTTCCAAACCCATTAGAACTTTTGCTTACTCTCTTTTTCTTTCTTTCTCTTCCCTTTCTTCCATTCCTCCCACACTTCCTTCCTTCCAACCTTCCTTCCTCCCTTTTCATTCATTTTCTTTCTTTCCTAGTAGATAGGTAGGCAGGCAAATAGCCAATCAATATATGCTATCTTGTGCCAAACATTACTAGTATGAATTTCCTGGGCAATTTTTCTACCCAATTTCCTATAAGACATTGCATGCATACATGCATGCACACATACACACATACACAACTGACATAAAAGCATAAGCAAAATCCATGAACTGCAAAATTACAGTGATTCTATGGACCTGTTTCATTATTTTAAAATAAGGGACCTTAGCCAACATGAAATCTCTTGATCCTCACTCTAAATAAGTGGCTGCTTTCAATTTAAAACCCAAATCACTGTTAGCCCTGAAAACAATCCTCAATTCACTCTCAAATCACAGGAAGTGATTTGGATTCTGGAAATTTCAGTGCTCAGCTGAGATTTCTCTTCTGTCATATTCTTTCAGGCTACATCAGGCTCGGGAAGGTTAATAGGGCAATTTACAAAAAAATAATTTCTATTTCTTTTGAGAGGCATGTGTTCTCTGCACAGTCAACACTTGGCCATCAGAAGAGTTAATGTAAGTGTCCTCCAAGGCTGGAAGAATGCACTCAGCTTCCATTTTCCAGAACCATCACTATATTCCCAGAGCATCTGGCAGGAAATGAGTGACTGAACTTGGTGCTCCTATAGGAAGAAAAGGAATCTGAATATTTTTCTTCTTTCTTCCTTAAGTTTCTTTAAATAGAGGCAAAGGGCCAAGAAGTAGCACAAATAGAGCACCCTTGTATGCAGCAGGCTCTCAAACGTGAATTGAACAAAGATGTTGAACTAATGGCCGAAATTATACAGATGCAAAAACATACAACAATCTATTAAAAGCTTTAATGAACATATATAATAGGCTTAACCTCTAGAATTTAGTTCAGGGATTTGAGGCAGCATTATGACTTTTTTGCATAAGTTAAAATTCTTTCTTTGCCTAGTAGTCCAGAAGGCATGTGAAAAGGGGATGATCTGTAATTCATTCATATGTGAATATGACAGGGCCTGAGACCAACTTTTGCCAGTACAGAAACTAGTTGTTCTGGCCCAGCAACCTCTCTCTCTCTCTCTCTCTCTCTCTCTCTCTCTCTCTCTCTCTCTCTCCCCTAGAGAACACTGATCCTGTCGTCTACACTAGAAATGGGATGCCCCCATTTGCAAACTTTCTCTTTTGTGGCAAGATAATAAATACTCTGGGTGACACAATACAAAAGCAAATGCCAGACTGTTTTGTATATTTCATTTTCATTTTGGTCCTCATAGGAAACTTCCAGAGGATCCTTTGACGTTTCAGATTTTAATAGAAAATTTTGCAATTATAAAATGTACTCCCCAAACCTATTAATCCCTTAAATGGCTTTCAAATTGGTGGGTAAAAATATGTGGTCATCTCTTATCCTAATCTTAGGCTGAGGATTATGATCATGAAAAAAACGGTCCATGAAATCACCATAACCTCTCTTCTATTGGGGGATGCCCCTTACTGGTACTCAAATTTTAGAACACATGCAAAGAACCAGAAGACTTGTTAAAACAAGATTGCCCAGAGTTTCTGACTCAATATATCTGAGCTGGGGCCTGGGATTTTGCATTTCTTGCAACATCTCAGAGAATGCTGAAGCTGGCTGGTGGAGGGGCCACCTTAAGAGAATTACAGACAAAGAACATGCAGAGATGGTTCCCACAAGGAGAAACAAGTAGACTGAGCTTCTCCCAGGCTCACTGATCTCTCTTACCAGTATTTGTCACCTACACTCTAGGCAACTAATGACTTGATACTTGTCTTTGCAGCCCCTGGTTCTGCCTTTTATCTTGTTCTGGGTCTTGCTCAATTCAATCCTATAGTGGTACTGGCTTAGTACTAAAAAATTAACATATATGTTCAGGGTTGCTCAGACCTTTAAAGAATTAAAGAATGTATCACCCTTATAGCAGGACAGTCAATTCTTCCTGAATGCTTGTTTTCAGTGTTACAAAGGTATTTAGAAACCAAACTCAAGTAAGAAAAGAGGACAGAAACTACACATGTACACACTGCACTCAGCACTCAGACACATAAATATCTGCTAGCAATCCTTTCCAGGAAGTATGTTTCTTCTGCTTTGGGCAGGGATTTATAAATCTAAATCCAGTGTGAACATAAGTGGATGGATTACCTGAAATTTCCTATGATCTCATCTCACATGGTACTTTAATGGCCAAAATAATCAAAAGCCATTTTCAACATTTAACAGTAACTCTTTTTTAAATTCTGGAACTTAATGACATTAACTGAGGCAGAACCATTTAAGAACACCAAAGGAAAATGTCAATTATAATACACAGCAGGGACTGTCAATGAAGTTTGTGCTAGAAACCATAAATCTATGTCTTAACATTAGTAGAGTATTATTTGTTCAGTAAGTCCAGTCTGTGAGCCTTCTGCCTGGAGGTTATGAAAATGCTTGCAGTTGCTAACTGAAGTTGATCACTGCTACTGGGGTACAGCAAAAAAAGGTGATCAACAAGGACACTGCCTGGATTTGCATTGAGAATACTAGTGCAGAACAAGGGGCACTGGATCTTTGAGCCATGCACATTTGACTATGGGTTCATAGAATT
Organism: Marmota monax; assembly: GCF_021218885.2. Lineage (NCBI taxonomy): Eukaryota > Metazoa > Chordata > Mammalia > Rodentia > Sciuridae > Marmota > Marmota monax. The sequence continues at coordinate 5,909,924 of NW_026694286.1, read as the reverse complement.
TCATAATTTTTCCTAATTATAGAATATATATCGGGGCTGGGGATGTGGCTCAAGTGGTAGCGCGCTCTCCTGGCATGCATGCAGCCCGGGTTCGATCCTCAGCACCACATACAAAGATGTAACTAAAAAACAAAAAAATAAATATTAAAATTCTCTCTCTCTCTCTCTCTCTCTCTCTCTCTCTCTGTCTCTCTCTCTTTAAAAAAAAAGAATATATATCTACAGATAGCCTTACAAGTCATAAAAAGCAGTGTATATGCAGGCTGGTAGAGGGGCAAAACAAAAGTCATACCTTTCATTCAATCCTCCAGAACCAGAAAAACTTTAGCCAGAGCAGTAGGTCCAACTTTCATGAAATCTTCTGGGCCAGTTACACATACATCAGCCCAACACATGTCAAATTTCAATTCTCATACCTGGCTATTGTTTCATGCCATGTCATACTAAACAGGTAGCAGTCACTCTCCAGTAGTTGTGGCAGCAAAGCCCTGTACCTATAGACACAACCCTGGCTCAACCCTGCTTTGTCCCAGAGGTCCCTAGCAGAACACACTAGAATGAAAAGGATCAGCCTACTCAGCAGAGACTTGGAGTGATAGGCTCCCTCACCAAATAAATCATGGTCATAGGCAGAGAGAAACCTGCAGCCTCAGGCTCATTATTTCAGTCCAGCTCCTTTCTATATTCTCTTCTGAAGCTTCATCAGTTGCTCACTCTGCTGCCTCCTGAGTCAAGTTCAGTTTCCTTGAAAGTGCCATTTTTCAGTCATATTTTGGAATGGTGATATCTTTCCTAGATGCTCACGTTTCACAAATGTAAGACCCCCCCACACCCTGATGCTCCCTAAAGTCATTTACTGTGCTCCAGATTGAGCAGTTCATTCAAGTGCCTGTCACCACTGCAGAAGCAGGTCAATAATTCTTTGGAGAAGAAATGTGAGCAACTGTGAAAGCCAACTACTTTGGTGACCTCAAGCACAAGAGCAAAGAGATGATCCCCAACTTTTTTCCTCTTCTCCTTGTGGCTTTATGGCATGTGGTGTGTAACATTAAATAGACACAGAGAGGCACACCTATTTCTATCAAACTTGATCTACAAAGGTAGGTCTCAAGGTCATACGTTAGACTGTGTCCATGAATAGGAATATTTATTCCTAACAGTCCTATTTCTAACCTTATTATACAGGATGGCTATTTCTTTGCTTTAACTAAGGCTCCAGACCACATTAGCAATGATTGTTGCATTAAAAATATGAATTGAGATAGGGCTCTCCTAAGAACTGACAAAATATATATGCTAGCAATATGGTTTTCATGTACAAGCTAGTGCACATTTGCATGGGAGTCTGTATTCCCCATGTCTGTGGGACCTAGTGCCCATCTGTTATAGTTTGTATCTGAAATGTCCCCCAAAGGTCCTTGTGTTGAAGGCTTGGTCTCCGGATGGTGGCTGCTACTGGAAGGTGAGGGAACCTTTAGGAGATGAGGCCTACTCAGAAGAAGTAAGTCATGGGTGAGTGCCTTTGAAGTGTTTATTTTATCCCTGACCCCTTTTTCTTTTTCTTTCTCTACTTTCAGGCAGCCACGAGGTAAGCAGCTTTGTACCACCAACACCCTCCCTGCCATGATGCTCTGCCTTCATTCAAGCCCAGAAATAATGCAGCCAAGTGACATGGGACTGAAACCTTTGAAATAATGAGCCAAACTAAATATTTCCACCATTAAGTTGTTTTTATCAGGTATTTTGTCACAGTGATGAAAAGCTGACTAATACACCATCCTATCAGTAATTACTGAAGATAAAGAAAAGACAGGTGTTAAAAGGTACCTGCAAATGCAAAGTTGGACTTTTGTGATTTAACTACAGAAGGGAGGTACTCTGCAGGGTAAAGAAGCACTGAGTTAAACAATATTGCTCTGACACATCATCTCATCAACACCTGTTGATAAATCTTTTCTAGTAAAGCAACTATTGCTGTAAGAAGTTTTTCTTGTTTTTTTGTTTTTTTTTTAAAGAGAGAGTGAGAGAGAGAGAGAGAGAGAGAGAGAATTTTAATATTTATTTATTTTTTTTAGTTTTCGGCGGACACAACATCTTTGTTTGTATGTGGTGCTGAGGATCGAACCCGGACCACACGCATGCCAGGCGAGCGCGCTACCGCTTGAGCCACATCCCCAGCCCTTCAAGAAGTTTTTCCCTTGCTTCCATGCTTGATTAACTGAACAATTTAGGGTAGTTATTCAAGAAACAAATTATACTTTTGTAGTCACAATATTTTGTTAAGCAAGATCATATTTAGTGCAGCTATTCTGGGTATAGCAGGCACAGGGTCAGAGGAACTCCCTCTCCTTCCTGTCTACCAAGCGACTGAGTAAAATGTACATCAGATTTAAGCAAAAGATATCACTTCCCTTAAAGGAGCTAAATATCTTTCCTCCTTTTGTCTGATCTTATTTTCTTTGCATTTTTCCTTTTACTGGAGGGCAACCAAAGTTGTTGTTGGTGGTGGGGGGTCTTTTGCCCAACCACAACATCTCATTAGAAAAATACTTTTTAAAAGGGCTGTTAACCCACAAGTCTGAAGCATCACCCATATATCTCATTATTGGTCCTTCCCTACATAGTTCCAGGAAGTTATGGGCTTCCAGTGCATACCTCCTAAGTCTTAAGCCTTTAAAATATTCACTGCATCTTTTTCTGGGAATCAGAAACCACATGAACCATCAAAAAAGCCCTAATGGTAATAAGCTCTCCCAGGCCAGTGGTCTAACATTTTTTTTTAGTTTAAAACTAAACAGAAGCAAAAATATTCAAATAAATTGCTAGATTGTGTTACTACTAAAAAATATAAATCTGTTTGGTGTAGTTTGTTCTTTTCAGGAAAAGGTTTTGTTGAAAGGATGCTAATGAAATTAGACCCTGGAACTCTGTTGAATACTAAGGCCTTGCAAACAAATATGTCTGTTTTACTTTAATAACTGCTTCAGAAGATTGCCTTAGATTTGCCTCTATTCTTTTCCACCTTCTCTTTCTCCCTCCCTTCCTAGTTTGAGCCACTTTCCAGTCACAAGAATAGTAATTCTGTTCACATTACTGTTACAGCCATCACAATCCTCAAGTGGTTAAAAGCATTGTGTCCTGTGAATAAAACAACCTCTACTGCCCTTATTTTGCATTATTCTTCACTTTAAAGAATAGTTACCAACCGACATGGTGTTTAATAGGGAGTAGGTAGCATGGATTTCTAAAACTGGATTTTTTTCTTTTTAATTTCTGCAATGCCTTCATAAAAATTCTCTCTGAGGTCAGGGAATAAGCAAAAAAAAAAAAAAAGGAAAATAAAGAAAAATAAAAATAGGAAACTTATTCATGGTTTCTTCATTCTCAAGAACATAACTGATGATATTAACTGTAAGGATATAAATTCACTGATTTCACTGAATTACACTCTATTATACTGGGTCAGTAAGCTTTGAGCAAACCAGAGCTTTAATCAGAATCATTTTCATAAGGCCTCCATTAGCTATAACAGTCATTCATGTAAGAAACCATTAGGACTCACTGTCACCTGCAAAGCCTGGCACATTGAGAGACATTTTCTGCAACCTACCCATCTCCTGCTTCCAGAAACCCACAATCATTTATACATAGGAAAGAAGGTTGATATGAACACAGAATATATTCTACGGAGAAGAAGAATTTATAAAAATGCAGCATGGAGGAAGAAGAGCCTCCTCTATTTAGGTGACCAGGGGCGACTGTGTACCTGTGAGCTCCAGGTTTATCCCTCAAGGATAGAAGGCTAAATTCATCATCTTCATGAATCAGTACCAACCAGGATTGCCATCCTTCTGGGAAAAATACCTTGACTCCTAAAAGTAATCCAGGTGAACTATTAACCTTAAAATACTTTTGCTACATAAGATTTTTATTTCATATTTTTACTGTTTATCCATGGGTTCCACATTTTAGATTCAACCAACATGTATAGAAAATATGTTTTAAAAAAGAGTTGCATATCTACTAAATGTGTATAGACTTTTTCTGGTTGCTATTTCCTGAACAATACTGTGAAACAACTATTTGCATAACATTTCTATTGCACTAGGCATTAGAAGTAATCTAGAGATAATTTAAAGTATTCTGGAGCATCATGATATGAATGAGGTACTACCATCCTTGACACTAGGTATTTGGCACTGGAAAAAAAGGAATTGAATACCTGGAGTAGAGGTATGTTGAGGTCTTTCAAAGCCTAAAATTGTTAAGAGTTTTCGAATTAAAATGAAAAGTCCATTGAAATATTGTACAAATTTTAATTTCCAATCATAATCCACTAAAGCAAAAGCTTCTGGGGTCCTTTTTCATTCTCACTCTGAAAGTGAAAAATGTCCCAGCCAGAGATGACTGCTGGGGGTTATGTCCAGGCCTGACTGCACTATTTCTTGCTCTGACCTCACAAAAAGCCATTATGAGGGAATTTCAAATACTGGGCATAGAAGAGGTTGGCTGGGGCTGAGTTTTAGTCCATAAGTACAGGAAGCTCTTCATGGTGACCTGTTGGACTCCCAGATAGTGTGTTTGTTGTTGGCGTTTGGCAGTTGGTGGCTGTGGTCTTTGGATACTGGTTTCTTTTTGATTTTGATCAATTGTTTTGGCTTGTCTTTATTTATTTATTTATTCATTTACTTTTTTATGTATTTCTTTTTAGCTAGCATCCTTAGTTGGGGTTCCTGATTAGGATGTGTAGCAAGAGGAGTCAGACTAGTATACTGTTGCAGGGGTCTAGCTCCTCTGATGAGACGGCCTTCACGGACCGTTATGAAGTTCTGAGGGCCATTGGACATGGTGGGTTTTCCCAGGTAAAACTAGCCTGCCATCTCCTCACTGGGGTGGAGGTGGCGGTGAAAGTCCTTTCAAAGAAAAAAGAGAACTTCTCGGGACACTCTGAAGCAAATGTGATGATGGACCTGGAACATCCCAATGTGATCCAGCTATTTCAGGTTATTGAAACTGCTCAACATATTTACATTGTCATGGAGCATGCAGATGGGGGACAGCTACATGACTACATAAAGTCAGGTGGCATGCAGGAAGAAGAGGCCCGAAGACTATTCAGGCAGATTGTGTGTGCGGTGGGCCACAAGAAAAACATCACACACCGAGACCTGAAGGTTGAGAACATCATGCTGGATGCCAGAGGCAACATCAAACTCCTTGACTTTGGCATAAGCATGAAATTCAGACCTGGGCAGAAACTCCCTTATGTTGCCCCCGAAATCATCCAGCGGGAAGAATATGAGGGCCCCCTGGTGGATGCCTGGAGCCTAGGTGTCATTCTGTTTTATATGTTGTCAGGGAGACGCCCATTTAGGAAGATCTTCCCTTGGGACCTGGCGACACAGATTGTGGAGGCAAGGTACCACATTCCTGATCATGTTCCCACCCAAGCTAGAAGACTCATCTGTAAAATGCTGAACAAGAACCCTGCACATCGGCCCTCAGTAGAGGAGATCCTTCAGCACCCATGGCTGAAGGAAGGTGAAGAGTATTCTGCCCATCGATTTAGTGAGCCACAACCCAAATGCCCAGACCCAGCACTAATGACAATCCTGTTTGACATGGGTTATAACCCATACAGGATCTGGGTGTCCCTAGCCAATAGAAAGTTTGATGATTCCATGGCCACGTACCTGATTCTCCAGCACCAGGTGAGCCAGGGCTTCAAGATCCAGGTGAAGCCTGGGTGTCAGAGGGTTTGGCCTCACCTACAACCCACGGGTCATTCCAATTTCCCTGACCTTTCCAAGAAGTGTTTTAGTGAGCCTGTACTCCACACCTTCCCCTTGCCCTGTGAGCATCAGCTGCCTGAGGAAGCCAAGCAGCCAGGAAACAAGGGCATTAGAAGATTCAGCCTGACTCTCACTGATCTCCACTACTTATGTGCCTCCCAGCATGACTCTGGGTCCCACATGCCCAACTCCAGTACAATCTTCATTAGGGATGTCTCAGCAGCAGATGGCAGCAATTTCTCCCAAGATACCTCCAGAGGGCAACCCCAGGACAACAACAAAGCATGGAAGAGGGTGACCAGGAGGATCGCTGCCTGCTTTCAACAACTGTGTTGTTGTATGCCCTGTGTCAGCAGAACAGTGGCTCCCATCCAAGGAGGGTCAAAATGTGGGAAATTCAAAAACAGAGTAGTACCAAAGTAAATATGCAGAGCTGCGACAGGCAAAATGAATAGACAGCCAGCCATTGGACCCTATGTTCTGTGGATTCTGACATCATGGGGTAGGCATCAGGCACAGGGACTCTTTAACAGCTGCAGGATCCAGGTAGGGATATGCCTCAGGCTTCTCTGCACCAGTTCATCTAGGGGCACCTCTGGATCCACCTGGACTCTTCTGCCCCCACCTGTGAGAGACATCAGAGACTGTTTTTCCTGGGACACATCCCCCTGCCCTGTTCTGTCTGTTTTCCCATGCTCTGGGATGGCAGGGATGTTTCTTAAAAAAATTGGTTTCTTGCTTTTGTATAATAAAATTGATGTTCAAAGATTTTTAAAAAGTTGACTGTCTCAGGAATTTTCTTATAGTAATAGACAGCTGACTAACATACTAGATGTTTAATATCTGGCAAATAGTTAAATTTCTATGTATTTCACTTTCATCACTGGTTATTAGGGATACCCACCTCATAGGGTATTTTGAAGATAAATGAATTCATACACATGAAATGCTTAAGCAGCACTAATCCTAACCCATGTTGAGTACCGTGTAAGCATTTACTCTCTGATTTATTATTACTCTAAGTAATTCAGCAAGCAGGCTGAAAGGACTAGAGAATTGGAGTTTATTTCCATGCTCTGCCAACAACTACCTCTGAATGCTAGTTTTGACATCTCTAGGTTTCTGTCTTTACATCTGTAAAATAAGTATGTAGGCCAAATGGAAAAGCTTCAGGAAAAAAATACTGCAACAATTTACCTGTCCCTCCAATTTTTCCCTTTCAAAATGAAAATGTATGGGATTGTTGCAATTAAGAAATTATACTATGAATGTGTAAGCACCATAAATGCAAAACAAATGTAATGCTGGTTTACGGTATAGTTGTCGGGTGTATTCAATACTGCATTCATGATGAAAACATTCCAATATTAATTACCAATGAATAAGTCCCAACTACATTGCAAATATAAAATTAAGTGGGCATCAAAGAAAATAAGACAACTACAGAATTTTTTAATAAGATGGTTTGCCTAATGACCCAGGGTTTCTTCTTTTACCTCTCTTCTCACTGCTCACCTTTGCTTTCTCTCAAACTTCCTGTTCTCACTCAAGGAATCATATGTTTCCAGAACTAGAAGCATCTTTCTTGATTTCCTTATAATTGAATACTCTCCCATCCTTTCTGAAAATTAGATTTTTCATTTGTTTCCTTCTATTATAGTAATATTATTGACTTACTGATGGGGTAGGTTTAGCTGAGCCATGGGGATATTTAATAGATTGGTTAAAAAAATCTGTAAATGATGGAGCTCTGTGAAGAATATATGCAGGAAACATGAATTAATCTGTGGCAGTTGATTGTGTGGGCTTTTCCTACCTGCTTTTATCATTTGAGTGAAAATATAGGTTAAAATTTCAAAATACTGAAATATTTACATAAAAAATTATAGTGGCCCTATAAATATATGATCATAGCATTTTAAAAGTCAAAAGGACCTTAAAGCTTATCTAGGTAAAATCTGATGACTTAAATAATAATTAGATTATATGATAAAAATATGCTTTGCCTCTGTACTATTCTTTCCCAAATCCTATAACTCTAGACTTATCCTAAGAAGAACATCAGACAAGACCAGATTGGGGCAAAATTCTTTCAGGATGCCTGGTTGGCTTTCCTTCAAACTGATAAAGGCATGAAGAACAAGACTGAGAAGCTGTTGTAGGACAAAGACAACTGGGGAGATGAGATAAAGTATCACAATGTAGTTCCCTGGGTTGAATCCTGGAGCAGAAAGAGGACATCTATGGAAAGACTTGTGAAATCCAAAGAAAGGTAGAGCCAAGCACTAACTGGAGGATATTGGTCCCCCTAGAAACCTCTGAACTCAGGACTGTGGGTCCTCCTGCCTGGATGGGAGCAGGGTACCTTCCTTCCCTTTCCAAACTTTCTCACCTCCCTTCTCTCCTAAAACACCTAGTTATGACTCTCAGATCATCTGATGATACAGTTTGTCACCCCTTCCCCACCACTGCCACTCTCCTTGAGCTCTCTCTCTTTTTTAAACTGATGACAGAACTTTTATTTGTAAAATAAAATGTGTTATCAAACAATAAAATTAATCTGTTACTGTATCCCATATGACAAATGAGAGAATGAACAATTCCAACAAAAGCATTCCAACAATCTTCTCTCTGAGCTTGAAAGCAGGACTATTCAACCTGTTTTCCAGAAATATTCCATCATCAAACCTATCATTCACCCAATTTTCCACTGTCTTCATGTCAGGTGTTTTTTTTCAACAATATCGATAATTAGTTTAAACATAAATGAACTAGATATTATAATTAAAATATATAATGTTCAATGTGTAAAAAGCAAGCAATAATTATATGGTCTCTACATATGCTAGACTTTAAATATGATTACACCAATAGGATAAAAGCAAAAGATGGGGAAAGTAAGCATGAGAAATCTGAAGTAGAGGAAACTGCGACTTTGCAAAAAAATTTAGGTGTATATTCTACTCCCCATTCTCACCATTAATCAGACTAAAGGCCGCTAGTTGTATCAATGATGGGGATGGAATGCTGTGATCTCTTGAAATTTCCTCCATCACATTAATTAATACATCACTTTTAAATTCAGCTTCACACAGAGTCTTGGGATGTGGGCAAAATATCATCAAGTTCTCAAAACCAAATCTGTTTCAGTTAGCATTTTTCCCCTCACTGTAACTAACATCTACTCTTGTCAATAAGAAGAGCTTAGAAAATGAAATTTGTCCAGGGCTAATGATTTCAGTGGTCTCAGTCCACAGATGGCCAAATCCATTCCTCTGGGCTCCAGGTGAGGCAACTTATCATGTGCCAAGAGCTCAGCCAAGGAAAGCTTCTTACCTTGGGGCAGGAAGAAAGCAGAGACAGGGGGAGGGACTGCAGGGAAGAAACACCTTTCCTAGCCTTGACCCCTGTCACTCAACTCCTCTCATATTCCACCATATGTCTCCAGTTCCTACTCTGTCAATGCACTGAAACTAGGAAGGTTGGCTTATTTTAGGGTTCTCATAATCTAATCATTTTACCTTTGAATTTTCCTATAATAAGACAGGAGCTTGTGTGGGTGTGAGGAAAGCCAATCTACTTGGGACACTGAAGATAGAAACTAGCCTGAGCACATTAGCAAGATCTTGTCTGAAAATTCAAAGGCTGGAGATGTACCTCTGTGATAGAGCATAACCCTAATATTTGCAAGGCCCTGCATTCAATCAACAGAACATTTAAGTAAAAACAAAAGGTGCTTAAGGGAATTAGTTTCAACCTCCTGCCTCTTCCATCCTGTCAGGATACACCAACACAATGCTTTGACCTTGAACTTGCCAGTGTACAGAAATGTGATAAATTAATTTCTGTCAATAAATTACCCAGTTAAAGGTATTCTGTCACAGCAGCTTGAGAACACCTCCATTTCTTGTCCCCATGGGAGGGACACTTTTACTGGTTAGAACCAGCATTCTTGGATTACATGTTTTGTCCTTTATTGTTTTGAATGTATCAACCCACTTGATACATTGCATTCCAGAGTTTCTAATGAGAAATCTGATGGAGATCTTATGGGGATCTAGGATGAGCCTCTCCTCCCTCTCAACAGCATAGGTATGAATACTATGCTCTACAGGGAACAGAGTATTTTTATGCATAGGCACATCATTTTATGGAAGGGACAAGATCATCAGAGAATTTTTGAGTCCAAGGGGATGTTCTCATATCAATCCCCTGAGGTTACTGAAGGATGATGTCCTCATACCAATTCCCTAAGGATACTAAAGGATGACTAAGTAGTTATTCTCAAAAATACCATCAGTAAAACCATTTACTACATGGGAAATTGTTCAATACTATCCAAGGTCTTCATACTGCACAACTGAAAAGGTCCTGGTACATTTTTAATAATCACTGGTGTTAGGACAGGGAAGACGGGAGAAAGCACCAACTTGATAATTAGGGAAAGCTCTGAATATCTTCAGGAAAAGAGAGAGGCCCAGGGGAAGATATGTAGGGGCAAGACAGTGAATACTATAGGCAAGCAGTTCTCATTTGCTGGGCAAAAGCTATAACTTTATAAAACTTGTAGAAATGAATGTATTCAAAAGTCTTGCAGACCAAGAAGAATCAAGTAGAGATAATAGAAAAATTGAAGTAAACAAAAGGAAAAGAGGTTAGCCAGTGGGGTGCAGTACCAACATACTGCACATGGTGAATGGCCAGGAAATCTGAAACCTCTTGCTTAGAAGTAAGGAGATGTGAAAGTGCTGCTCACTGTCCCTCGAAGTCCCACATGTGGAGTCACAGCTAAGCTTTAATTCCCATAAGCACTGAAGATTGATAAGTACTGTAAAATCTGTATTGTGTTAAGATGAACTGATGAGAGAGGGAGGCTTAGGGATAATAATAGTAATATATAATAAGCAAGATGAGTACAGATTTTGATTCTGAACCTACTAGCCCTGGTAAACTGCCCATGGTTGGTATAACAACGGCAGTTACTAGATGGCATTTCTTTTTTTCCTGTTAATTTTGCTTTTAATTAGTATAAATCAGCCACACCCACAAACATGGTTTTCTTGGATTTATGTTAATGGCAAATATAATAGTAAACCACACAAAAAAATGTAAAAACAGAGAGAACTTTCAGCTTAATTAAATCAAACAAATATTAACTGAATATATATAAATATAATGGGCAAAGTATGGATAAACACCTAATAAAGGTGACATATTCTCTGAGCAATAATAACTCTCTAGATGAGTTCCTCATGCTTATATTGAACTTGATCTCCAATGTGCAATGTACTAGGAGTTGAATCCAATTTGGGTCAAAAGCCCTTAAAACTTGAATAGATACTTGTGCATGAACATTCATAGCAGCAGTCTTTACAAAAGAAGAAATGTGGAAATAACCCAAGTTTCCATCAATTGATGAATAGATAAAGTCAGTCTATATACTTAATGGAAATAATTCAGCCACAAAAAGGAATGGATTTTGATATATGCTACAATATGAATTGATCTTGAAAATACCATGCTTAGTGAATTACACCAGAAGTAAAATACACAGAAGAACAAATGCTGTATCATTCAGTTTAGATGTGATACTTACTGATAGCAAATTCATAGAAAATAAAATAAAGGCTGCCAGGATTTGGGTGGAGGAGAGAGAAGTGAGGTTTTGTACCTTTTGTTTAAAAGGTACAGAGGTTAATTGCAGAATGATGAACATGTTTGGGGGATAGATAATTACATGGCTTGTGAATGTATTTAATGTCCCTGATTTGTATACTTAGAAATGGCTGAAACGATAAATATCATCATGTATATTTTACCACAATAAAAATTATAAAAGCCTTTTTTTATTTTTTTAAATCAAAATTAGAAAGAATCTATTAATTCTCTTCAAATCATAAACTAATAAAATGTTTACCAAAGATTTCAGATGACTGAAAGTGTGTTTAAATCATTTTTATTTTCAAATGCATACTTGTTTTTAAAGACAATAATGAATGAAATGTTTTGGCTTACTTAAAATTCACTAAGAATAGTGAACAAAAATGATGTTGACTCTGGGAAATATTTTTTTAATCTTGATGGTCAGTTTTGAAAATTAGATAACATACTATTCATGTAAGTGTTAAATCAACTGTATCTTCACAAGTTTTCTGAAACTGAAATAAAATCAAAATATTGTCCGGGTCAGTTTCCATATCTGCTCAGTTTTGTCATGAAGTCCTGTGATCCCCATTTCCCTTCACCTGTTCCCCTGAAAATCATCAACATAGACACACCTGCTGTTGGTCTTACCCCCCAACTCACCACCAGTTACCTAGTAGAGTGACAAGGGGCTTGCCATGAGACACTCGTGACCAATCTTCCCCAATCACTGATTCTTACATCTACAATATATCATTTTAAAGTGAGTTTATGCCATTAATAATTTACAAATAATTAAAGACAGCAAACATTTGTCCAGTTGTTCTTTACCAGTGGCTTTAACAATTTCCAATGACTCGCTTAATCACAACCCAATCAACTTCCCTCTGGTTTTAAGAATAATCCTTTAAAAACCATATGTCAAAATAATGACGAATATTGACCTACATTTTTAGATGTAAGAACACAACTTTGGCTGGTCTGAATAACAATTTTTCGATGTTACAATGGTATAAAAACATAGTATGTAACTGCCGTTTTTCACTTTTGGTATTGTGTTCAATAAATTGCAAAAGCTTTACTCAACTCTTCATTACAAATTAGGCTTTGTATTAGATTATTTTGATGAACTACAGGCTAATTGAAGTGTTTGCAGCACCTTTTAGGTAAGCTAGACTAAGTCATGTTAATATATAGGACAGGTGTATTAAGTCCCTTTTTGGCTTAGGGTATTTTCAACCTATGATGGATGAAATAACCTCATCATGAATGGAAGACCACCTGCATATGTTTCTCAAGAAGCACACTGTGGGTAGTAAAAAATAAAGGTAAATTTTAGAGCCAAGTTAGAGCTTGGAAGAGCTGTGTTAAACTGTCTCTGAGAGGGGGTTATCAATGGCATTATCGGGCCACTTCTTCTATATAAACAAAGTGCCATGGTCTGGGGGCTTCAATGATAGACCTATTATTTCACAGCAATCAAAGTGGTCTTCCCTCTGTACAGTATCTGTATCCTCATCTCTCTCTCCTTAAAAGAACACCAGTCACTCTAGATTACACTTTAGCTTAATTATCCATTTAAAGACTCTCTCTTAAACACAGTCACAATCTTGGTACCAGGGTCTGGCACTTTAATGTGTAAATTTTGGGGGAATACAACTCAACCTACAATAACAACTCAACACACGATAAATTATTGTGTATGAAGACATTTGCCAAGTTTTAAAATGGTTGGTACATTTGGATCATCTCTTTTTGCAATCTCACCCACAGCTGCTTCCTGATACTGAATAACTGCAGGCCCAGCCCCGGCTGCTGATCTCTAATAAGTCCTGATACCTTCATTCACTAGCCTTGGCGAAGACCTGTATGCACTATTCCAGACGTCAGGCACGAGTTTCCAAGCCCCACAACAACAATGCCATGCCAGCTCTTTCTGGCAGGTGATGGGAAGTACTGTCCAGGTAACAGCTGGCAATCACAGATTTGAATAAGTTCGATTGTGCTGCTCCAAGAGTGGTCCAGAACCACAGAATAAAAAATATTCCTAGGTGACCAGGTACATAAAAGTAAGGAATCTGCTTTTCTCTTTCCTAAGAAAATGAAACACATTTTCAAAACCCTACAAAGGGCTTTGATTCCTGTATGTGTTCGGCTTAGCTAAGCTGCTTTAAACCCTGTTTCACAGTACTGAAGACTTGGAACTATGGGAGATCTGTTGTTCACATTCATTTTGAATTCTGATAAGCTCACCAGAATTTTTTTAAAAATGTTTTTAGTCCCTCTATTTGAGCACTGGGCCTTAGACAGCTCTCCTTTTATCTTCAAACTTCAAAGTGTAATTTTGAAATAAAGGTTTACTTTCCTGTGGAATTCTGAAAGTTTGATACTGTCAGTGACAATGGGTTGAAGTTTCTAGAAATGCATCTCAGATTCTGAAAGAACTTTCATTTGCATTGCACATCCTCCCCCTTAGCAGGTGGCTGGGAATATTAAAAGGGAGAGAGATATTGTATATACTCAACTGTACAATAATCCTGGGGTCTCTTATCTCTGGGACACTACATGAGGTTTACTCTTTGAATATTAATCATGATGGTAAATTTTCTAAATATTTTATTCATGTGTGTCAATTTGAAATGTTGATTTCCCTAACAATGGATTAGCTATGCTGTAACAGAAGGAACCCTATTTGGAGTCAGACACATTTGGAAATATATTGAAGTTTTATGTGACCTCTGAATATCACTTAACCTCTCTGATCTTATCCTGATTTGGACAGTGATGATACTGCTATCTTCATTGTAATCATTATAGAGACTAAGTAAGAAAATGGTTATGACCGTGTCTTATAAACAATTGTGCTCTAAAGAAAGTATGGGTGGTGGCATTTCTTTTATTCGTCAATGACTCTGTTGCTAATAAGCAGTCAACACCATCCTTGCTTTGTTTAAAAGCACCAGGATGGCATCATAGCATGAGGCTTCTTCATATCCTGCTTTTATTTGGAGGTTATTTCATAAGGAATATCAAAATACACTGCTTTCCAGAATACACCATATTCAAACGATTTACATTTTTATTGATCAAGCCAACAATATTTTCAAGGCAAATTGATAGTCTAGCAAGCTTGATAATGTCAATTTACTATTATGGTGAAAATCTCAAATGTCTCTTGCTCTTTAGCATTAAATATTGAGTGGAAGTGGAGCTTTTATTGGCAGCTTTATTACTTTATTTTACTACCACACGTTTTTATGTGACAGTAAAGCAGCTAAACACACATTAAATAAGTGCTGAGATAACTTGATAATGACCTTTCACAGATTATTTTCTCAAGAAAGGTTAGTGGCAAGGAAGATGGGCAAACATATTGCAAGTAGAAAGTAGCTTCACCTAGACAGAACAAGGAGCAGTGATTTAAATGCTCAAAATGTTTCCCAGGCTCCTAATGTGTTCTAGGTTTGGAACACAAGAGATAAGAAGAAATAAAATCTTTAGCCTTATAGAGACTAATGATGGAGCTAGAGACAGAAAATACATTTAGAGTATAAGAGACAAATCCCTGTTTTCAGTTCAATAGCAGGGCAGAAAAAGGGGCATAGAATTTTGTCTGGTGAATAAGATAAGGCATCCCATTTCCTTTCTACCAAGGATGTGGAAGTGTTGACAAATAGAAAAGAGGATGGAAAGGCATCCTCTGAGACAGGAACAGCATGTGACAAAGCACAAAGATATAAAAGAATATATCGGGATAATGTGCTAGGAAAGATTCCTAGAAGGTTCCAACCAACTGAAATAGAAGGTATGGGGAGGCCACAGTGAGGGGCTCTGAGTCATTGAAGTGCTAGCTTCAAGGGCCTTAAAGAAGCCTCCTGACTTTTAATAACCCTCAGAGAACTATATACACTTAAAACTCATATGTTCTAAGGCCTGTCATGTGACAGCTATTCCCCAGGAGCAATATGAGCCCAGAAACTCCCAGCTCCCAATCACAATCTAAACTTGGTAGGCTATGTATAGAAAGATTGGTAGTTGTTTTTTGTTGTTGTTGTTGGTGGTGGTGATGATAATGAGTATTGAACCCAGGGTCACTTAACCACTGAACCACATTCCTAGCCCTATTTATATTTCATTTAGGGACAGGGCCTTGCTGAGTTGCTTAAGGTCTAAGTAGCTGAGGCTGGCTTTGAATTCCCAATCCTCCTGCCTCAGCCTCCCAAGGAACTGGGATTACAGGCATGTGCCACTACGCCCATCTCAGGAAGATTGTTTGAGTCTGCATTTTTGTTGCTGGGACTAAAAGAACTGACAAGAACAATTTTAAAGGAGAAAAAGCTTATGTGGGGTTTATGGTTTCAGAGGTATCAGTCCAAATATGGCCAAGGGCCTTGCTTTGGGCCTAAGGTGAGGAAGAACATCATGGCAAAAAGGTGTGGAGGATGAAAGCAGCTCAGACATGAAAACCAGGAAGCAGAGAAAGGGTTCTTATCATCAGGAACAAAATAAAAACTTTAAAGGCATGCCCCCAGCAACCTAACTCCTCCAGCCACACCCTACATTCCTAGAGTCACCACCTACTTAATCCATTCAAGTGGATCCATGCACTGATTAGGTTAAGGCTTTCATGACCAGATCACCTCACCTCTACACTTTCTTGCACTGTCTAATACATGAGCTTTTGGGGGACTCTGAATATCTAATCCATGACAATGGTGCTTCCACTGATACAACTGGTTCTATCCAGGAGAAAAATGACCCTTCACTATACTTGTTAGATGCTAATCCACTTTCTGAACAACAACTATTCATTCCTCTGAATATCTGAGCATTCACACTGGTTTAGATACTGTGTGTCATCAATGACAAGACAGACATGGTCATGAAGACTTGAGGTTTCCATAACAATAGATAGATCAGACAATTCAAAAATAACTATAAGATAGAGGCCTTAGCAAAGTGGTAAAGCATTTGTCCAGAATGTTCAAGGACCTGGGTTTGATCTCTGCCATCATCAAATAATCATCATAATAATTTTAAAATAATAAGACCTACAAGAGAATGCATGGATTCTTTGTTCAGAGGTTGCTTAGGGAAAAGTGCCCTGAGCAAGGGGTATTTAAGCAGACAGTGAAGTGAGGGACAGAGAACAGGGGTGGGACAGTACTTAATGGTGGGCAAAGGATGACACCTTCATCTTCTATGACACCTTCATCTTATAAAGCAGGGAAGAGCAATCCAATTTCAAGAACAGGAATGAAATGCAACAAAGTTGAAGCTGAGAGAACTCAGGAGACAATGAGACGAGTTTCTGGGGAGAAGGCCAGAGCCAGACAAAATAGGGACCAGAGGTCAATCATTCAGCTATTCCTTAAAGGCCTTCCATGGCTTAGGTGCTGCAAACTAGACAGAATCCCTGTGCACTCCAGCTTATACTCTAGTATAAAGAGATTGGCATACAAACTCATCATCTAGATGTCCCACTGGAGGAGAGTTATAGAAAAAATGGAAGCTGGAAAGGGACCTGGGGAGTGGGGCCAGCTGCACAGGAGGGAGTTGGTAAGTCACTGGCTGTCCACTTTTGAGTAAGAATACAATGGCTGAGTTTCATTTTAAAACAATCTTCGACTATCAAATAGAGAAACTCTGTTGGAAAGTAAAAGGAACTTGAATGGTGAGCTACAAGGGTGTCACAGAGAGGAATGAACGGGACTGAGGCTGGGCCAGTGGCACTGCAGAATCTCCCTAAACCCAGAGACATACAGGAAGGAGAACAGGTAGGACTTAGTGATAAATTTGGTATAGAAGGAGAAGTAGCGAAGAGTCAAGGGTCAGTCGGAGGTTTCTGGCAAACTGCATGGGTAGTTTACAGAATTATTTAAGGAAGTAAGGGATACAGGCAGGGGAAAAATATACATATATGTGTGTATATATATGTGTGTCTGTATATATATGTGTGTATATATGTGTATGTTTATTTATTTATTTATTTATTTATTTATTTATGGGATGGGGTGTTCCTAGGGAAGAACATAATGTTACAGGGAGGAAGATGTTGAGTTACATCTCAGGGATGCAGATTTAGAGATGCCCTGGGAATCCACATGCAGGTGTCTGATAAACAGCACACCTGGAGGCAGGAGATACAGCCAGGTCAAGCTCAGAACCAGGAAGAGGGGGCACCCCTGGGAGGAATCAAACACACTGACTAGTTAGATGAACCCCTTGCTTCACAGTCCCTATCCCTTCTCAGTGGGGAAAAGCAGCTGCCAGGTAAAAGCCTTCCTTGTATCCCTTTTGCACTTCTAGTGCAGCCTTCCTTGTGTCCTCTCCACACTTCTAGTGCTGCAGGTGACAAGGGAATACTCAACAAAACCCCAAGATGTGGAAGCCTGCGATTTTCAATTCTCATTTCTGACTTTGTATTTCATTTCTATCATTACTTATTCAAAATGATGTCATTTTCTGAGAATAAACTGCTGGGAAAAGATAAGTAATGCAAACACATTTGATGGGCTTCTACACTATCTTTGGGAAAAGAAGGTTTAACTTAAACAAATATTTTACATTTGGGCTAATATGTCATATGTTAACTATTCTTCTCAAAGGAAACACCTGAGATTCAGAATGTGTCTAAAAGAATAGTTTAGATCTACCTTTCTAAATTCATTATTAAAATGTTTCTTGGGAAGAAACATCATTCTAAGTGGAGAAAAATTGGAAGCATTTCCTCTAGAAATTGGAACAAGACAGGGCTGCCCTCTTTCACCATATATATTCAACATAGTCCTTGAAACTCTAGCCAGAGCAGTTAGATGAAAGAAATTAAAGGGATACAAATAGGAAAAGAAAAACTCAAACTATCATAATTTGCCAATGATATGATTCTATACTTAGAGCATCCAAAAAACTCCACAGGAAAACTTATAGAATTAATAAATGAATTCAGCAAAGTGGCAGGATATAAAATCAATATCCATATATCAAATGTATTTCTATATATCAGTGATCAATCCTCTGAAAAAGAAATTAGGAAACTACCCCATTCATAATAGCCTCAAAAAAATAAAATACTTGGGAATCAATTAAACAAAAGAGGTGAAAGACCTCCAATAAAAAACTATAGAACACTGAAGAAAGAAATAGAAGCAGATCTTAGAAGATGGAAAGATCTCTCATACTCTTGGATAGGCAGAATTAATATTGTTAAAATGGCCATAGTACCCAAAGTGCTATACAGATTCAATGTGATTCTAATTAAAATCCCAACATCATTTCTTATAGAAATAGAAAAGCAATCATGAAATTCATTTGGAAAAGTAAGAGACCCAGAAGAGCCAAAGCAACCCTTAGCAAAAAGAGTGAAGCAGAAGGCATCACAATACCAGACCTTAAAGTATACTACAAAGCTATAGTAACAAAACCAGCATGGTATTGGCACCAAAATAGACATGTAGACCAATGGTACAGAATAGAAGACACAGAGACAAACCACATAAATACAGTTATCTCCTACTAGACAAAGGAGCCAAAAACCCACACTGGAAAAAAGATAATCTTTTCAACAAATGGTGCTGGGAAAACTGGAGATCCATATGCAGCAAAATGAAACTAAGCCCCTATCTCTTACCATGCATAAGACTCAACTCAAAGTAGATCAAGGGCATAGGAATTAGACTAGAGGCCCCATGCCTAATAGAGGAAAAAGTAGGCCCAAATCTTCATCACATAAGATTAGGTCCCCAAATTTCCTTAACAAGACTCCTAAAGCACAAGAAATACAATCAAAAATCAATAAATGGAATGGATTCCAACTAAAAAAAGCTTCTTCTCAGGAAAAGAAACAATCAATGAGGTGAACAGAGAGCCTACATCCTGGGAACAAATTTTTGTCACACTCACATCAGATAGAGCACTAATCTCCAGAATATACAAAGAACTCAAAAAACTTCACTCCAAAAAAAAAAAAAATAACTCAATCAATCAATGGGTTAAGGAGCTGAACAGACACTTCTCCGAAGAAGATACACATTCAATCAACACATACATGAAAAAATGTTCAACATCTCTAGCAGTTAGAGAAATGCAAATCAACACTACTGTAAGATTTCATCTCACACCAGTCAGAATGGCAGTTATCAACAATACAAAACAACAATAAGTGTTGCTAAGGATGTGGGGGAAAAGGTACACTCATGCATTGTTGGTGGGATTGCAAATTGGTGCAATCAGTCTGAAAAGCTGTATGGAGATTGCTTAGAAAATTTGGAATGGAGCCAACATTTTATCCAGCTATCCTTCTCCTTGGTCTATCCCAAAGGAATTAAAAACAGCATACTACAAGTGTCAAAGCCACCTCAATGTTTATAGCAGCACAATTCACCATATCTAAACCGAGGAACCAACCTAGATATCCTTCAATAACGAATGGAAAAAGAAACTGTGGTATATGTACACAATGGAATGTTACTCAGCATTAAAAGAGAATAAAATTATGGCATTTGTAGGTAAATGGATGGAGTTGGAGAATATCATGCTAAGCAAAATAAGCCAATCCCCAAACACCAAAGGCTGAATGTTCTCTCTGATAAGTGGATGCTAATTCATAATTCGGGGAGAGGGATGTGGGGAAAATGGAGGAACTCTGATTGGGCCAAGGGAAGGAAAGGAAGGGGATGGGGTATGGGGATAGGAACGATGGTGGAATGATATGAACATCATCATTACCCTAGGTACATGTATGCTGCATATATGGTGCGACTCTACATCATGTACAACCAGAGAAATTAAAAGTAGTGCTCCCTTTGTGTACAATGGATCAACAAGCTTTCTGCTGTCATGTACAACTGATTAGAACCACCAAAAAGTAAATTAAATTAAAAAAAATAAAATTGGTCCCACTGATTGTTGACAATCAGTGGGGGAGGGTCCAGGAAGAAGGGCAGCTGGAGCCCCACTCTAAAAAAGGCCAACTCTGTTTTTCAGCTGGGCCCCTGCCTAAAAGGAAACAGAAGTCCCTTCTGTTAGGTGGCATTCAACAACTAGGCCATCCCTTGGAAGAATCATATCTTAAGGGGACACAAATATTTTCTATGTGAGATATAGGGCCAGAAGGAAACAATAAACAAAAAGATAAAATAAGAAAAAAAAATTCCAAAGGTATCCCACTGATGAACTTATCAGAAAGAATTATAAATTGCCAAATATTAAATTTCTGCATCACAAATCCCCAATAATTTTATGTATACATTAACCTATATTGCTGATCTCTTTAAGAGTCACTCTTAGAAATTCCAGGATTTTCTCCTGGAATGGAACTTTTGTGTGTTGCCAAGGTTGACAGAACACAGGAAATCATAATATCGGGTCGGTGATTTCCTTTGTTGGGCAGATCCAGTTCATCTGCAGAAATCAACTCTGCTATCAATTTTGCTTTCAGACACTTTGGCAACTGTTACAGCTTCAATATGGCAGCAATGAAATGAAAGATAAGGTCAGTTTATAGATAAGGTCATCTGGGCAACATTCAATTTTCTTTGCCACAGGCCTATAGCTCAGTAGAAACACAGGTGGAGGGCCCACAGCCATGTTCTGCCAGCTTCCAGGTGAAGCATTATTTTTTAATGTCTCTATAGGTAATTCTGAAAGTGGAAAGATGTTTCTATGTTTTTAGGAAAAAAATCAAGAGACTATAATGAGATCTATATGAAAGGATATTTTGCCACATGCTCAGAGAACATACATAATGTTGGTATCCTAATTCCATTATAATGATATAATTTTTTTAATTATTGAAGCTGAGATTAATCCCTTTAAGAGTTACACATAATACTAATGGACTACAGAATAAGAGTCAGGATTTCACAGTACAACAACAACAAATTCTTTTTAAAGAGAAAAAGACAGATGCTAACATGTCAGCACAGGAAAAAGTATCATCATGGCACATCTCATGAGTTAGCAGGTTAGTCCCACTAATGGGAGAGGTTAAATGCATACAAAATATTTAATGTGATCACCTTACTAAGTTCACATATTCTTCCACCAGGAGGCATATTTAAGACCTAGTGGTCAAATAGACTTCCAATTTATAATTTAAATTGTTAACCACCCTCACTGAATTTCAGCAACAAGCAAGCATATCAAAAAATAATGGAGAAGGTCCACTGACATTCAATTCCAGTTCTCAGAAGAGTTACAGCTAAATGACTCTGGCAGACAAACATCATACAGTGTTGTGGATCCCTGTCTGGTTATATCTATATGATGCATACAACTAAACACCCCATTTAGTTTTTGTCAATTTCATCTGGTTCTGGCTTGAAATGAGAGGTACTTATGGTTTGATCAGATCCTTGAATCAACTCTAAGCCAGGGTTGTAAGCTTTTGTTCTTGGTGAGACAAGAAGCAAGGTGTAGATTTAGAAGTGCTGGTTCTGACAAATCCTCTGCAGAAATGGACTTATTGCTCTCTTGTACAAACAGAATCACTGTGCACTTGAGTAAATCACTTCAGTCATCCAGATCCTGATTTCCCAGTCAACAAAATGTAGGAGTTAGGGAAGTTATAAAGAAGTTCATTTTTTTTTTCTTTCAAGAATATTGTTAAAAACTGTGAAGGGTCTAAGAATTTAATCAACTTTCAAGCTAATAAGGAAATCTGACATAGTTTCATTGGTGCTGGCAGAAGAAATGATACTCCTGGGTCAGAGACAGAGGTTTCCTTACTGACAAGGCAACAAGGAGCATGAGCTTAATGTTGTTCTTATCAGTGACTTCCTCTTAAAAGCCCATGGGGGGACAGATGGAGAAGTCTAAGTAAACAATACATACAAAACCAATTTGAGTCACTGCTGAAGAACCTTGAGTTTTGAAAACCCAGATCATTTGTTTTGGATAGAGAGCAAACCTGCCTGCCCTTTGCAATAGAGACAGATATTATCTTTCTTATCATGGACAGCAAAAAAAGGTTGTCTGTCCTCTGCCTCAGGGAGACTATGTTTATTTCCCAAGTTGGTTCTTCACAGAAACATCCTTGAAGAGATGGTCTAGAACATAGGCCATCAGTGTCTCTGCTTACAAGATGCACACAGGCAGGAGATCTAAGTAGAGACCCAAATCCTCTCAATGATTAAGATACTATAAATCCTTCTCATTGTAACTACACTCAAGGTTAGAGCCACACTTATTATGAAGAATGGGTTTCTAATTGTTCCTCATAGACAAATGGTATAGTATCCCTGCTAATATGAAGCTTTTTTATTTAATGAAAAGCAAGATTCCTTGCAGATCCCAATTCTGATTCAATGACAGTACTTAATAAGCTCAAACACATTTTGTCAAGATCAGAAATGGGCATTTGACTACAAATACTGCATAATTCACATCACCTTGTATACTGAACCATGTCAGTTGCTTTCCTAACATCCATCTACCTTTCCCCTTCCAAATAGCTCCCCAAATTTTTTTCAATGCTGGGGACCAACACAGAGCCCTGTGCCTGCTAGGTAAGTACCCTACCATTGAGCCACATTCCTAGCCCCCAAATCCCCAACTATTTAGTCCTTCATACCTTTGGCTCAGAGATGATACCAAGGCTAGACCCAAGGGGGAATCTTTTTCTAATACCCTTTATTTTTAGAGCAGTTGTTTTATAGAAAAACTGAGCTAAAGACAGACTTCCCATATCTCCTGCCCCACACATGCACAGCCTCCTCCATTATAATCATCCTAAAACACATTTCTACAGGCAAAAAATCTACATCAATTTGTTAATATGACCCAAGGTCCACAATTTAGGGCTCACTCTTGGTGTTGTACTTTCATGACTTGTGACAATGTATAAGAACATGTATTCCCTATTACAGTAACCTCCAAATGTTTCACTGCTCTGAAACTTCTCTGTGCCTCCCCATTCATCTTTCCCTGATGCCTACCTAGTACCTGGTAACCATTGAAATTTTGACTCTCTTCCTTTTCCAGAATGTCAAATATCTGGAATCACACAATAGAAAGTGCTTTCAGGTTGGAATTTTTTCCTTAGTATTGTACATTTAAGTCTCCTCCATCCCTTTTCATGACTTGCTCACTCATTTCTTTTCAATGCTGAATAATTCTAGTTTCTGAATACACCCTTGTTAACACCATTCACTACTGAAGGCTAAGTAGGCTGCTTCCAAGTGTTGGCAATTATTTAAAAAAAAAACTAGTATGAAACTCTATGTGGACATAAGTTTTCATAAGTTTATCCTTTGGGTAAATGCCAACTAGCATGACTGTCAAGTTATTTGGTAAGAGCCAAAATACCCTCTAAAGTGGCTGTACCAACATCCTCTCTGGCACTTGGTATAGGTGTTCTGGTTTTTGCTCCTTATTCTAATAATTGTGGTATACTTTCATTACTACAAATCAGTAGTTCTCAACAAGCAACATCATCATTACTGAGAAATTTGTTAGAAATGTTAATTTCTGAGTCTGTACTGTACCTAAGCCCACTGAATCAAAAGGTCTGGGGAAACATCCTTCAATCTATATTTTAATGTGATCTTGATGTATATTAACATTACTAAAGTATATTATTTTTTAACAATAAGTACATTAGGTCAAAATGCTTATGAAATTTTCTTGATATTATTATTAGTCTTGCATTGGCTTAAAATGCTAAAAAGGAGAATTATACTCCACATTTGGGGAAACATTTTTATCTCCTTTCTACTGGATGTGAACAAAACACAATTCCCTAGTTGCTTATGAAGGTCACACTGTCACCATGAAGTGGTGACAAGAAGAGCCCTGTGAGGAAACCAGTGGAGCAGAGATCTTGAGAGAACCCATGTCCCTACTCATACTTCTGAAACACAAAATGAACAATCCCTGAAGTGAGGCATAGTCTAAGTGGATTTCCTGTCAATACAAGTTAATACAATTCCTTCCTCATTAGTCTATTTGAGCTGAGTACACATTACTTGCAACCCAAACATACTGATTAAAAATAATTATTTGTAAAGTTCCAGGCTGCCCTAATGTTTATTAGGCCTTACTCCCCACAACTCATCTGGGAATCCCTGTGAGCTTTGCCTCATGTAAACATGTGTACACACTGCAAATCAACGAAGAACTGGATGATTTCAAAAGCTATGTCCATGAGGGTGGGGAACTCGTGTTTTATCTACCACTGCATCCTCAAAGCCTAGGAAACCACCTGTCAAATAAGATTCTCAACAAAAATTGTTGACTAGAGCAATAAATGGATGAAGCAAACCAAATAAGGTATGGAGGGCATCTGCACTCATACACGTCTTTTCTGCTTCCACAGGAGCTGTCACTTCAGCTGGTTACCTGTTGCATCCCTACATACTACATCATACAACATTCAGAGGTGAGAAGGGACCATTGTCCTTGAATATCGTTAAGACAAAATAAAAGCTTTCCTAGAAAGCCCCAAGCCTCATAGTCCTCCTTTGGATCTTTTTGACCAGAATTTCATTCATTTAATATCCAAGTATAAAAATAGAGTTCAAAATAAGTCCAATTAAAATTAGAAAAATAACTTCAAAAATAAGACTAAGAAGTGAAAAGACATTAGGAAAAATCACATCAAGTTGGCAGAGTAAAACCTGATAGAACCTTCCAGAATATAATCTTGTAGCATTTCCTAAATGCATGTATCCTTGATCCAGCAATTCTATCATAAAACCATAATCTACCAAAATAAAAATATTTGAAAGTAAAAAGCTATATTTATGGGTATTTGTTGAGGGCCACAGCAGAGTCGGGATGACACATGGCATTTTGAGAGGTGACGCCAGGGAGCCATTAAGATGATGACTTTTGAGTTCTCCCGGAGTTCCCGTTGAGTTCCCGTTGAGCTCTCCCGGGGATTCCTGAAGAGTTAGCGTTGGTTGGTGAAGTTCCAGTGGTGGGAGTTCCGGTTGGTGTGTGGTGTGTTCCTGGAGGAGCCATGTGGGTGGCGTTCGGGAGAGTTCCCGGGGAGTGTGCTGGTGGAGTTTGGAAATAAAGTTTGTTCCTTCTTGAGTGGCTCGTGATTTGTGCCCAGCCAGACTTCGGCAGGTATTTATTGAAATATTCCTTTTAATAGTGAACATCAATGATCTGACTATCCATCAAAAAAGGACTGAGTAGGGGCTGGGGTTGTGGCTCAGTGGTAGAGTAGCTTGCCTAACACATCTGAGGCCCTGAGTTCGATCCTCAGCACCACATAAAATAAACATATAAAATAAAGTATTGTGCCCAACTACAATTAAAAAATAAATATTTTTTAAAAAGGAGTGAGTAAACAAAGGTATTCACATTTCATGAATTACTAGTAAAACTGAGCTAAATCTACATACATATATTGCATTAAACTCTTGCAAACAGAGACACATTTAGAGAATACTGAAAGACATGAAAGCAAGATGCAGATGACATATACAGTATGGTCCTATTTTGTTAGAATCAGATCAGTAGGGAAGGGACCAGACACATATATTGATATTTATATATCTAAATGGGCATAGGGAGAGCTGTCATAGTTTCTGGAATGTTCCCCAAATGCCTGTATATTAAAGGTTTGGTCCTCAGCTTGGCACTATTGGGAGGTGGTGGAAGCTTTAAGAGGTAGGGACTAGCACAAGGTCTTCTAGTCATTGGGAATGTGCCTTCATTGGGAATAGTGATATCCCTTATTCATCTGTTTGTTTGTTTGTCTTGACCCTGGATGTGAGGTGAATGATGTGCCCCTTCCATGATAAGCTGCCTTATCATATGCAAAAAGTGATGGGGCCACTTGATCATGGGCTAAAACCTTCAAAACAATGACTCAAATTAAACCTTTTCTCCTAATAAGTTGTTTGTCTCAGGCTTTTGTTTCAGTGATGAAAAGCTAAACAATACAAATACTGACAATAATTACCCCTGAGAAGGAGCCAAAAGGAAAATAAAGTACTTGATTAGTTTCTTCATCCTATATTTGTTTAATTTTTGCATTTTATATGGCATCTATGACTTCAGTAATTAAAGTAGACTACTAAGAAGAAATAAACATTAACAAATAGAATGTTACTGATGATGGATTCATGAACTAAAATAGAAGAATACAGTCTAGCTAAAGAGTAGTGAATAGAAATACAAAATATATAACAAATATATTTTGACACATCTGTTCTAATAATAATTCATGCTAGAAGTGATTTTCAATGTCTACTATAAATATGTGTCTACAGCTACTGGTCTAGATCTATAAGAAAGAAATTTTGCTATTTGGTCAATAGAAATATATCACTTGAATAGTTATATTACTTGTATTACTCATTCTACAATGGTAATAACGTGGATGGAAGACCAGCAATTTTGGTATCAAGGAGTTCTATTATCTTTCTTATTTTAATAACAGGTATAACCATATTTTCTAATAAAATTTCTTGTATTTGTAGCTTTAATTTCATTTATATGCATTATTCATTTTAAAGCTTTCTCTTCACTTCTAATTTATTCTATAGGTAACGTAATTACCAATTCTTTATATTCTTAAAATTAATTTATAAAAAAAGTTGCACAAACAAAAGAAACATGGTTAACCCTCATAAACTACAATTTTGACATGTCATCAAGCTTTTATAATCTCTTGTTATTGCTGTACCAGTTTTAGCTTTCATTTATTTTTCTTTTCATTAATTTAACTTTTAAAATCCCAAGCAGCAGCATTGTCCTTGGGTTTTTAAAAGATGAAGCAGGTGAGTTCTAATGGAAAGCTGAATGCCACACAAAAAAATGTTCAAATGGTTTTTGCACCCACATGAAGCTGAGAGTTCATTTGATAAGAAGAGAGTGAAGTTGGGTGTGCTACAGGGAGAATGAACAGAGGATGTGACATACCCGGTCACAGACAAAACTCATTTCCCCATGCGTAACACTGGTTTTGGCAGTGCTCCTCCATTCTAGAGATCAAGCACAGCACATAACATGCCTGAGAAGTGAAGAATGAGTGAACAGAAGACTAGAGGGTTCAGAAGACTAAGATATTCTGAGAGGAGTTCTTTCTGCTCTTGGCTCAGGGGCACAAGACGCAGATAGATGTGGCTGAGAATCAGCCCTCATTCTTAGAATATTTTATTGTGTGCTTCAGTGTCTTAGATCTGTGGCATCAGGACTGAGTCTCCATCCTCACTTAGCAAGGATTCTCTACTTTCTGAGACCTGCACATAATTGAGCAAAAGGGAAAACAGGCCTACAGGACTCCTCAGCCACAATGCTTTAAACTAAATTGTCCTTACCCAGGTTTGTTTGTTCTATGTGAACTTAGAAGTATTTAAGATTAGGCGAGTGCCCTCCAAAGGGTTTAAAGTGCACCAATACTCATGGCATCACTAATAACTGCAGCATATACACTACCATGACAACATCTCACCTGTGAATAAAGCCTTCACAGTTATTCTATTTTCTCTGTCATCCTGCAAAGTGACACTGGGTCATTATGCTGTTTTCAAGCCTGACAACACTGTAAAGAACAAAAGCAAAAAGTTCTCTCAGGATCCAGTGAATGTGTGATCATTTTTTGGAACTAGCTTGAGTTCATATAGGTTCTTTGTTTTATTTTGTTTCTCTTTAAGTGAACTGCAACTTGAAGTGGGTGTGTCAAGTGAAATCAACCCATTGGACTTAAAAGTCCTAATAGAAGATTTTACCAGAGCAGTACATATCCCCAATTGTAAGAAAAATTAATTTTATTAACCAATCGGAGTTTGACAGCAAGTTTTCATGGGATTTAGAAGGTACCAGTTGATCAAGATACTCTGTCAACCAGTTTTCACACATTAGCAGATCTGATTTTCCAGCATTTTAGGAGGGAAGATGCTGGTATTGGCAGGAAGCTGACTAAAAGTATTGGGAAATGTAAGTTCAGAATGGCTCAGTAATATGTTTAGAATTTTTAGCTGTCAGTGTCAGATGAATCACTTGCCAGAGTCAGTCAAGACTATAAAGATAAAGAAGTTAATGGAACACTCACTCTTTCCGAATGTTCATAAAGGCAGTGAGAAAATTATCAGCCTTGGTGATAAGTTAAAATTCTCCAAGTCCTATAGGACAACAAAAACATGCAGTACAGATTGATTATGCATGTGACACTTGTGTATTATAAATGCTAACACAGAGACCATAAAATACAATCCCACTGCATCATAAATGGAATAAAGAACTAAGGCATTTGTTCTAATAAAAAAATTAGTCATTCAATTATCAATGCTTTTTTCCCTACTAAATCTGTAAGACAGTTTTGGAAAGATTTAGGTGGCCCAGGGTCTCTAAAGGAGATTAAGTGTCTTCCTTTTTCTAGAAGATACTGTTATAGGAAGTAAAGGGATCCTCAAACACTCCAGTGGCCTTAGGGCCACATGCTGTAAACTGGTGCTCAGTAAGGGTCCAGTTCTAGTAACAATGGTGATTTCCCACAGGCTGATGGAATCAGAACACTGGAACAAGGAATCTGGTCAAGCCCCTGACAGATGCATAAAATGTGGCCTGGAAGGGTTTTGTGAGTTTTCTCTGTCTCAGATGGCCCATCAGAAAGAGAGAGAGATCTGGGATTGGCCCCAGGCCACCAACTGGCAATCCCCAGATTTGGCTCCTAGTTTTCTCTACCTCTTCAGTTTATTCAAAGCTACACAGGAAGCGCTCTACAAAAAGTTCAAACACAAGCTTAGAGGAAGCTAAGAGGAACAGTTAGTATGCTCATTTTTCACAGCGAAGGGGCCTGTTTGATGCCTTCCAGAGAACTATCATAGCGCTTTAAGAATCTCTGCACGACAACTCCAAGAACAACCAATTCCACCTGTCCACACTTTTTCAAGGGCCTTCCAAACCTCTTCTAAAGAACTGCTCATGTAGTTCCATTCTATTCCTGTACTGCCATTGCCCTGGTGTTCCGATGCAGGGAGGGTGCTAAATCAAGGCTAAAAAAAAAAAAGCAGCAGGACTGGAGATTTAGGAATCAGTTATAATACCTCTGAGGCATGAAGACCCATGAGGAAGGGCAAGATGTATTTTTAACAAAAAATGGTACTGCATGTATAATACATTCCTGTCTTATACACCATGCAATGTAATCCAAAGCAAAGTGTTTACAATGGCAGTAAAGATAGGGAAGATATTTTTAATGCCCTTTTAATGTTGATAATTTTAAAAGGTTCTTAATGGTTTAATGTGTTAGAAATGCATTAAAAATATGCTGCCCTTTGGCAGAGCTATTTGAGAATTAGAATACTTTGAATTTTTCCCCTGGTAAATACACTTAAATTAAAAGTAAATTACGTTCTCTTCAATTAGTTCATTGGTCTTTGTTCATTCAGAATAACAGTCATTATTAGACCAGCTTCCACCTGCCCCTGAGTTCCCTGGGATCAGTAATGTAGGTCCAAATTCGTGATGTTGGTGACAATATGGTGTAGAAAAAAACAGATTTGGCTATCCTTGTAGAAAAAGTAATCCCTGGCAGGGCTTCAGTGAAGATCAGGCTCATTCCAACCAGAATACTCATTTCCCCCCCCATAAGAAGGAACTAAGAAACAGAAGCAGAGACCAGTCTTTAGTCGAATTCTGATATCATGCAGGTAGGGCTTCACCTAACATCCCTTTGCCATGAATCCCATTACTACTCACTTCCCATATGAGAATTTCATTCAGATATATTTAAAATGATTTGGTCTGGTGTTATAGTTAGGCAAACACAGTGAATTGATATTTCAAAACCAATTTAACCCAAATCTCATAAAATTTAGACTGGTCCTGGTATGATAGAGTGTGCCACTACATAAATCACACTGCAATGATCTCAAAGTAGATCTTAAAGAAATCATAGGACTTTGAACTTGTGGTTAGTAAAAACTTCCCACAGTCAGAATTCTGGGTCCTGCCCTGAAGGGCCTCTGATCCCTTGCTCATATATGCTTACTGATCAAAGGACATGTCAAGGTCACAAGATAGGCACCCAAGTACATGTCTTCAAGTTGTCTTCAAAAAGAGCAGAGATACATGAAAATGTACACTATGGGTTATGCAGACTTCCAGAGAACAAAGAACACTAAAAGCTGAAATGACCTTAAATAGTGAAAAATAGGTCTAATATTTTGTGTCACTAATAACACTGCAGAGAAGATATAGCTACCACTTCATGTAATGAAAAGAGGAATTTTAATGTAATACATATTCAAAGATATCATGGAAATTACATAGAAGGCTATAACTAGGTATATATGGATATAAAAATGTATCCACCCTCTATCTAGAGTTCCTCTAATCCTCCCATTCTCCATGCCCCCAACCCCATTATGAATCAGCATCCTTATATTAGAGATAACATTTGGCATTTGGTTTTGGGGGATTGGCTAACTTCACTTAGCATTTTATTCTCTTTTAATGCTGAATAGTATTCCATTGTGTATATATATACCACATTTTCTTTATCCAGTCATCAACTGATGAGCATCTAGGATGGTTCCACAATTTAGCTATTGTGAATTGTAAAGGGGAGGCATGGGTTTAGGAAACATGGTGGAATAAGATGGACATCATTACCCTAAGTACATGTATGAAAACACAAATGGTGTGACTCTACTTTGTGTACAACCAGAGATATGAAAAATTGTACTCTGTGTAATATGAATTGTAATGTATTCTGTCATATATAACAAATTAGAATTTAAAAAGTACCCACCCTATTAGTATAAAAGCCTGATAGTTAATAACAATACTCTCGCCTTTTCTACATGACCCTTCTTGACGCACAGTAGGCTGGACATGGATGCCACTTCTGCACCATGTCCTTTGACTCAGCACTTTTGGGCTACTTATCACTGTTTTGACACCTTACAAGCACCATGGTACAAAATCAATAGTAAAAATTTCCCCAAGTCATAAAGCTGTATCTTTTAAATTTATAAATAATTAATTTAATTAAAATCCTAAGGCAGTACTAAACGTCCCAAAAAGAACTTCCAGAAAATTATGTGAAATAGGTACACATAGTACCATGATCACAGGAACCAAAAAGTGAAGTCACATACACTATGCGGAGGATGAACCTAGAATACCAAACTCTGATCCCATTTGCATGAGGTATCTAAAAGAGTCAAATTCAGAGGGAAAAGAAGTAGACTGGTGGCTGCCAGGGACTGTGAGTAGGGAGGAGAGGGTTCATTTTAATGTGTATAAAGTTTCAGTTTGGGAAGATGAAATCGTTTGGGAACTTGATTCAATGAATTCAACATAACTGAACTGCACACTTAGAACTGGACAAGATGGTAAGTTTATGTTATGTGCATTTTACCACAAGAGAAAAATACTCTATTCCTTTATTTTTCTTCATTGCATTTATCACTACCTTACACTTTACCTTGTTTATTCATGTGTGCATGTGTAGATACATGTATATAGGTATCTACCTATTTATGTATTGCCTATTACCTCCTTTCTTCTAATACCTCCAAATATATAAGCTCTGAAAGGCAGAAATCTCTTTTTTCCCTGATACTAGGAATCAAACCCAGGACCTTGTGCATGCTAGGCAAGTGTTCTACCACTGAGCAACATCCCCAGCCCTGAAGGCAGAAATCTTGTCCTGTGACTCTAGCCTGAGGGCTTGGAACTGTGCCTAGAACTCAAATAAATATCTTATGAATATTTTCTAGAAAAAGGTATAATCATTTTTTTCTGCTAAGATGTTTAGTTATATTAATTCTAAGGAACACTTTTGAGTTGTTTTTTTCCCCACTCTTACCAATCTTAACTCTTTTATCAATAGTTATCAACAATCTTCTATAACTTCTGGGACTAATTATTAGCAGGTCACTTAACCACACTTAACTAATCACTAGGATTCATAAAAAGTAATATCCCCAAATAAAACACATAAAAATGCATTGTGAAAATGAATCTAACCATATTATCCATTTTTCTATTCTAAGGAGCAACTACTTAATGGCTTAGGATATACAGGCTGCGTATAATTATAAAAATATAAGATATAATAGAAATCACAAACTAAATTGCATTTTGCTTAACTGGATGTTGAACTCTCTGAAGTTACCCAACTATAGCTGAGCTCCACAGCTGGGAAATAACTGGATGTATATATAAATCATGAAGCTAGCTCCTGATTATAATTATTTTCTAACATAACCCACACAAGCAGAGCATTTTATTATTTTTAAAATGCCTTTACAGTTAAGATCTAACCTGATCTTCAAAAACACCTCTGATACAGAGGTGCTTCTACCCCTATTTTAGAGATACAGATGCGGAATCAGAGAAGCTAAATGATGGGATCAAGCTCTGGCAGGAAGAGGCTGGGTATGTATTTGGAAATAATTTTCAGAAGCATAAACAGCAAGCACTCTGGAAGTGTGCCACAATACAATTCTTGCAGAAAGCTAACCAGGTAATGAGATTGCATCTATAAGCCACACAGAAAAATCAATAACAGCGACCCAGGGCAGGTAATAAATGGTGATCTTGCTATTTTTCATACAAGAAGCTAAACAGTTTCACAGGTGTCACAAAAGACATGATAGTACAGGTCTTACTGATGCAGCACAGGAATGAAAGCAAACAGCTTGGTTAAAACAAACAGGTTTAGGAGATGAAAGAATGATGTCTATCAAGAACACAATGCTCCATTATTCTATGAGCTCAAAAATACAAAGACAGTGGTTCTCAAATTTATACATTGCCAAGATAAGTAATATTTCTAAAATACTAGGGATAATGAAATAAGAATTGTTAATGTCAAATTCCTTTGAATGAAAATATTAAAAGATAACTAAAATTTTAATTGGAAGTTCATGTTACTTGACCACTCACTATATTCAAGGCTCTGGTCTAGGTTCCTGATATGCCCTGGCTAGTTAAGGCTTCACAGTCAAACTATGGGATATATGACATGCTTTAATTCCCACCAAAGCTGTTTCATCAATGAAATGGTATTCCACATGAAAATCAGGCAGCAAATCTCAAGAGTCCCAGTCAGACCTCCAAATGTAAGCTATGTGGCCATAAAAAAATTAACCATTTCTCCCTCTCTGCTCAGATTTCTGGAAAGATCATCAGAGACCTCCACAGCCTACAAAGAAGTACTTGATAAACATGATTAGGGTGTATCTGGACAAGGTGAAAATTGAAGGGAAACTGAAAGACTTTGAGAGTGGAAATATGCACTGGATCAGTTCATGAGAAAGAGGACAATGAATGAATCACAGAAGATTCATTCTGAAGAGATCATCCAGGTTAACTAGTTCAATCCATTTGACTGTAGACATACTTTCTTCAGACTAAACAAATAAGCCCCCCAAAACTCACTATTTTATGACTCATCCCTATCCCCACCTCCTACATCCCTTTTCTTAGTTCTATCCACCATCTCTCATTGGTTGAATAATATTCCACAACATCTTACTGAAGTCAGTTGTGTTCCCCTAGCACAAGTGTTTTTTTTTTGTTGTTGTTGTTGTTGTTGTTCTGTGTGTCTACAAGTCCAGGGACCAGAAATAAATACTATAATTATGGGAGCCCATCCAACTGGGTCACCTCCTTCAAAATGGGAATTTTGCAACCTAATGCAACCTAAGATTCTAGGGGTTTTTTAGGGGTGGGCGGATAACATTGTATAGTGATTGATTTAATATGAATTATATTAAAGATTCATATGCATTTAAGCCAAATCTTCAATGTCTTCTTCAGATATGCTGATGCTAAATTATATTAGTTTGATTTGGCACCAATTTGGCTGTTCAAACCATGCAGGATAAATTTGTACTATTCCTTCTGCTTCTCATGTATTAGATCCATCCAGTGCTACAGCCTGGTCAACAGAGTTTCTATCTACTATTGTGAAAGCTTTGTAGTCTCTCAGGGTTATGAGATCCCTGACTTGCTCTGTATAAACCCTATAAATGCTCATGAACCATCTGAGCAACAGTTTGGGATGAATATCAAAGTTTCCAGTTTATAGCATCTGTCTTCTTTCCTCTTAGTCCTGCTTTCTACAAGTCCACAAGGATCATCAATAGCAATCACCAATCTGCAAATTTTTCTCAAAAGTCTCAGGTCAAGAAAGGTTGCACTGTCTTTCTTCTAGCAGTAAGAAGTCTCATTTGACTTCAGTTTCTGTACCCACCTAACTTGCCTCCCCCACTTATTTCTAACTGTGACACTTTCACCTAGAATACTTTCCTCTGTTTTCTAAAGTTTGCTTGCTCAATTGCAGTTTTTTCAAAAATATCCTATGTCAGTGCTTGACACTTAGGGACATGCAGCACGAATAGTGTCAAGTGCAGGTTGTGAACATTAGAAGGGTGCTTTGTCACTAGGTTTTCTCACTTAGTGAGGTTCAATCCTTTAAGGCACAATGTTGGTGGGCAGATACCAATTCAAAATTGGCTTCCATTTCTTCAAAGGGAGACTGCCAATCTATTACAAAAGGAACTCTGTCTCTTTGAGAGCTATACATTTACAAATCATGCAGCTGCATCAAAGGGCTTATAATCAGGGGAAATATATATATGACAATGTGTCTGTAGTTAAATGTTCACAATCTAGAGAGAAGACAAAAACATGGAAGTAAGGGCAGAACTAGACGCATTAAGTAGCGGGGCTACCAGTGACTAAAAAGAGATAGATTATTCTTTCTCCAATCTAGACAATGAAATTATAACTTCTTTTAGAGAGAAAGAGAAATCATATACTGCCGTGTTCCAAATGGGATTCCTTAAATCAATACTAAAGGTATTTCTCCTGGAGCATACTGAGGTGCACAGGAGTCTACAAGGGCTTCAATTTCTTCAGTTATGATGGGGGACTCACATTATCTGCCATGAAGATCTCATGAGGCAAATGCCAAATAAATAACAATTTGAAAGCAATTTCTATATTGTAAAATCATAAGGCAATGTTATGTAAGATATTGTTTGTATTATAACAGATTAAAACACAAGAAAATATTTCACAAAATGGAAGAAATTTCCTCAACTAAGTGAGAGAGAAATGAGATGACAAGGTTTTGGGGGGGCGGGAGGAGGCCCAGGAAAGAATTAGAAAACTCCTTTCCCAGTAGTTTCTAGAGCCACAAAGAAGGCACCACACCCAAAAGGAAGAAGTGAAGAAGTGACTGAAAATGCAATTTGTTCTTGATTTATGGAAGAAAGTACAGAAAGTTTTGATGAAAATAAAAATCAGTACATCTTAAGCCAGAAAAATATTTTGTTATTTTCTTCAATACTTTTCTACATAAATTTATGCACTGCTATAAGAAAATCATTCTGCACATATATTTTCAATTGCTATTTCATTTATTGATGTGCTAGTCCCCAATTCATAGTGTTCATTGCATGATAAAAATTATGTTTCTATGTATGAAAGAATAAGTCATAAAGCAACCAACTATTCTGTATAATTAATACATACCAAAAAATTTTAAAAACAATCTTTTTAAATAAATTACACAAGAACTAAAAATAAAAGAATATACAAATTAATAAAGCGAGTCATGCACACAAAAAAAAGAAAAAAAAAACTCCTTCCCCTTTAGAACCACTAAACAGAGCTATGGAAAGCAACAATCCAGAAGAGTAGCTGTTTTGTGTGTTTGTGCTATGCTTTTTTTTAATTGGTTCTTTTTACTTACACATTATAGCAGAATCCATTTTGATATAATTATACAATTATGGAATATATCTTATTCTAGTTAGGATCCCATTATTGCAGATATACATGATGGTGGGATTCACTGTGTTATTTTCATATACATACATGGGAGAATTACGTTGGATTCATTCCACTGTCTCTTCTTTTCCTATCCCCTCTTCTTTCCTTCCATTCCCCATTGTCTAATCTACTGAACTTCTATTCTTCCCCTCATTCCCCATTTATTGTAGGTTAGCTTCCACGTATCAGAGAAAACATTCAACCTTTGGGTTATCCGGACTGGCTTATTTCACGCAGCCTAATAGTCTCCAGTGCCATCCATTTGCTGGCAAAGTCATAAAGTCAGTCTTCTTTATGTGTGAGTAATAATCCATTGTGTATATACTACGTTTTCTTTATCCACTCATCTGCTGAAGGGCACCTAGGTTGGTTCCATAGTTTACCTATTGTGAATTGAGCTGCTATAAACATTGAAGTGGATCTGTCACCATAGTATGCTGATTTTAAATCCTTTGAATAGGTACTGGGGAGTGGCATAACTGGGTCCAATGGTGGTCCCATTCCTAGTTTTTTTGAGGAATCTCCATAGTGCCTTCTATAGTGGTTGTATCAATTTGCAGCCCCACCAGCAATGTGTAAGTGTACCTTTCCCCCACCCCCATCTTCACCAACATTTATTGTTGCTTACATTCTTGATAACTGCCATTCTCACTGGAGATGGAATCTCAGAGCATTCAATATCCCAGTGTGGATGATACTATGAGAACACAGAATCAAGGAACAGAGGCAAGTGGTATAAACAGCCCAATACAGAAGCTGCTAGAAAACGTCATGACTCCCTGGAAGGACAAAGTACCTGTTCCCTCTTCTAACACTAATCTTTCTCACAAAAAAGAATTTTCCCCATGAGTATTAAATTTATAGAAATGTCATAATCCAAATTACATAGAAAATAATGTAACAGCTAGGACTGTTAAAGATTCCAGGATCTCCAAATATAACAAAATCCTCCAATGCCAGAATTGTTAATATAAAATGTAGTATCTGCATATAACCTACTCAAAGCTTCCCATATCCATAACATTATCTCTCAATTACTAATATAATATAAATGTCACAAAATAATAATTTATGTTATATTATTTAGGGAATACTAATAAGAAAAAAAAAGTTTATAAATGTTCAGTATATACACAATTTATTTTTTCTGAATACTTTCAAACCAATGGTAGTTGAATTCATGGATGCAGAACCTATGGATGCACAGGGCCAACTGTACTTTTAAATTTAAAAACAGAACTTACTTAACTTTTTAATTAATGCTATGTGAAGAATTAACTAACTCCATAAAACTTCACGAAATTTCCTCCTCTCAGACACATCAATACAAGGACTCTTCATGTCCACCATACAAGTGCACTGTAGGAACCCAACACGTTATTTATCTTCCTACCAAAGAGTCACCATACAGAAATAGCCCTTGTAATCTCTATCTTTAGGTTCCAATTTCTATAACACATTACATTCCCTCTTCATTAATCCTACTTTTGTTTAAGTTGCAGGATAGGTTTATATAATTAGGACTCTGCATTCAAAGAACTCAAAAACTGCATGAAACCCACAAACCATTCCTGCTCATGTTACATATGGGTTCCCAGTCACTGGCCAGCTGCCCTCTATCAGATATCCATTAATAAAATATAGCTTTCCATGGGCTGTAGCTCAGCAGTAAAGCACATGCCTAGCATGTGTGAGGCTCTGGATTTGATCCACGGCACCACATAAAAATAAATAGAATAAAGGTACTGCTGTGTTTTCCTAAATCATTGTCTGAGAAGAAAGACAAGCAATCTTACCCTAAATTGTGAAAAAAAATTCTTAAAATAAACCCACAACTTTTTCCTATCTACAATGGAATCTATATTATTACTAAGACCCCACAGGTTAAAAGCACATTAGCCATGAACACAAAACAAAGGAACCACAAAAAGAGGGTCTGACCCATTAGCAGACATCATTGAAGTAGACAGTTTCTGTGTCCTTAGGGACCATTCTAGTATGAATTGGAGGGTACTCAGAGAGAGGTGTACATTGAAAATAGGAAGAAGAGATGGAAGAAAGCTGAAAGATATCAACCCACAAGTTCACAAGATGTTAACCTGCTGTTCTCTAGACTGAAGGAACATTTTATTCACATACAAAGTTGATGATATATTTAGGGAAGCAGAGGAGCCACCCAATGAACCCTAACATTAGCAGACAGAAAGACCAAGATGACTAATTGCAGATTTCCTTAATACTCACCAGCACACTTTGTTCTTGTCCGAAGAGCCGGCCCAGGAGATCCAGTGCCACCCTCCCCGGGCCTGGTGAGTAGGACACTAATCTCATATTCTGTATCTGGATCAAGGTGCCCAATTTTATAACTTGTGGAATCCACTGGCTGCCGATCATTCCAGCTCCCACTGGCTGTGCAATACTCCACCTCACGGGCCACAATGGGCCCATCCCCATTGATAGAGTTGGCATTGAGCTGTATCCACAGGTAGGTTGCTCCCACAGAGGCCAGCTGGGGTGGGGCAATAGGAACAGGAGGTTCTGGAAGGTAAACCAGAGAACCATCTTTCAGATGCTTCTGTCTTTTGTATTTAAAGACAACATCATGCCGCAATGATTAAAATACACAAGACATTAACATTTCAGGAATGAACTGATGAGAAGAGTTTTGTTCAGGTTAATGAGAAAAAGCACATTAACAAATGTTTCCATAAGGCTCCCAGTTGCAAAAAAAAAAAAACCATCTATAAAACCTAACTTGAACTGGGTGTGGTGGCTCATATTTGTCGAAGCTACTTGGCAGGCTGAGGTGGAAGAATCACTTGAGCCCAGGAGTTCAAGACCAGCCTGGGCAAAACAGGGATACCCTGTCTAAAAATGAAACAAAACAAACCTAACTTGTTCAAGTAGATATGCCCCTAATCGTTCTAAACACACAACTCATTTTGCTCAAACAGCTATACATACATCAGAGTGAATGGTAAAAACTCTCTGAACTTCCTTATTGAGAATCATTTTTAAATCACCCAAAGTACTAGAGTTCTCTACATCATTAAATTGAGTCTTCCTACATTAATATACCCAAGATAGCATCATTTTAAAAACAAAATGAAAGTATAGTTTATTTCATCATAAACATATCTCTAGGATGACTCATTCCCCCCCCCACCAAAAAAAATCACAGTGGACTCATTTAGCTATCAGAGAATTGAGCATTCTGGATAATAAAATCCACTGCTGCTACTATCAGGGAATTTCTAGTAATGAGTCTTATTAAAGCAATGAATAGAAAGGAAATCTCTGAATCAAAGAACAAGCTATACCTAGCTTGATAAAAGTTTAAGAAGTCAATAGCAGATGCTCTATACAACCTGAGAAAGTCTATTCTGTTGTTTATAACCAGAGACTGCTGTGTTTTCCTACATCATTGTCTGAGAAGAAAGATGAGCAATCTTACCCTAAATAATTTCCCCAGCTTATTAGGCAGATGCTAGGTGAATGGACCTCAAGACTCAAATGAAGATATTCTGTAAGTGAATGTCACTGTGAGTAGTGACATATGTGATGAGCAAGATCATTATACAAAATAATACATTTTTACTTCTATGAGTTGTCATCTCAGAAAAACATGAGATCTAGTGATTGTTCTCAAGATTGTTCCCACAGGTGATCTGTGCTTTTTTGGTGTGTGTTTGAACTTAAGTCCTCATTTTGGTCATATAATGTGTGTGAAATAAAACATGTTCCAGGCTGTTACTGGCACATGCTGTTGCTTGCTGCAATTTCTCCTGCCCTCTCACACGGCAAACATCACTAATGGATCATAGTCTTGTTTCCTGATGAACAAGATCTCAGGGCAACAAGTACCTCTGAGGCTTGCACTAAGAACTCTGTTCCTTTTATTGTGGTGGGGAGTCCTTGTTCTTGTGTATATTATGAAATATTTTTATGGTTTATTTGTGTGGCTGTCACCAAATCAAATAAATATAAAGTAGCTTACTAGAATGACTAAAAAAGAGAAAGACCACATCAAATTTTCAGTGAATTTTCTTTATAATTATGATGTCAGTGTACTAAAACTTTGTTCCTATAGCTTATACACTGAAAGTTTGAGCTTCAAACAGTTCTAACTTAATTTTAAAAAATTAACATTAATTTATATCATTAGGCCATTCCTTGAACCAAAACATAAAATGGGCCTTTCATAATACATCCTAAGGCATTCATATAGCCAAGCAGAAAGAGCTAATTATATTCAAGGACTGTTGTACTGCCAGTCAAAATACAACCCAGGGATAAGGTCACAAAGAGATGTAGGTAGTACCACTTATTTAGGATATTGTTACTAGTATCCTAAAATTGACATGGCTTTAATGTGTTTTTGTCCAGAGAAAAGTAACTCACACACTAAGTCAAATGAAACACTCTACTAGAACTGGAAACAACTAGGACAGACATTCAAAAGGACTTTTGGTTTCTGGAAGAATCAACATAAGAATTAGTCAACAACCATTTAAATTATGAACAAAGTTTCATAGAAAAGGAAAAAAATGAAGGAAGAGAATGAGGGAGGAAGAATAGGTTTCAGTCTATAGGCATTAATATGAAACAATTTAAAATATCTCCTCCTCCCTTCTCCTTCTCCCTCTTCCCCCTCCCTTCCTCCTCCTCCTCCACCTTCTTAGGCTTCTTCTTCTTCTCCCCCAAGGTAAGGTCTCACTATGTATCCCAGGCTGGGATCAAACTCGTGATCCTACAGCTTCAGCCTCCTAAGTACCAAAGACTGCAGGCATGCATCACTTCCCCTGGCTAAATGTTTAATTCAAGAGAAAGGACACCAAACAATTAATTCTAAATCAAACCAGTAATGAGAGAATGTACTCACATAAGCACACACATACATATACCTAATTGATATAAATGAATGTCTGATGCATATGTCAATATCATATTTAATTATGTGAGATCTATAAATCATATATAAATATACAGATCATATAATTAAACTTTATATTGATATGTGCATTTATACATGCATTATGGAGATTATATGAAATATTTTTATGTATTTGATTACCACAAGCAGCGGTAGACATGAATAAATACTAGAGTTATAGTAAAAGAGTCTGGGCTTTATTTGGGTGGCTGTCACCAACTCAGACTGTGATCTTAAGAAAATGATAAACTCTTGAGACTGTAGTTCTTCCCATGTGTAGAACATTAGCATTCCAAATTCTATATAACATACAAAAAGTGTTATAAGTAAGTGCCCTAACAATGCTATTGTGTATTTTAAAGTAACTGTCTCACAAGGAAAATAACTTCATTAAACTAATAGAAAATGGTATATAATTTCATTTTTATTATGAAGTATATACAGAAGTTGGCAATAAAATTATAAATGGGAGAAAAGACAAATTCAGATTTGAGTGCCACCTGAATCCCAACCTATCATCACTGGCATAGGAAGCATGCAGAGATGGGAGTTGGTGCCAGTACATTTTTATCAATGAGCTGCGATACTACCATAGGAAAGCATGGAGCACAAATGTGTACATTCCTTATGTCTAGGTTTGTTCTAGCAGTCTAAAAATTTCTGATTTATTTTTACCTCCCAACAAATTAACTTTTCCACAGAGGCAATTTTTAAAGAGGCTACCATATTTGCCATTGGTGCATCAACCACACAGCATGGACCACAGTGAAATGTGAGAGAAACTATTAATCAAAAAGTGAAACTAATAACAAAGAATTGAACCAAGATCAAAGTTAAATAACAACAGTGATGATGGGAAGACTTAGGCCATTCTACAACATTTGTCAATAAAATTTACCCACTTTATATACTGTGACGTCTCACCAGAGAATCTTCAGAAGGTTAGGGTGTGTACAGCAATGATGAATTTTATAAATTTATAAATTTTATAAATATTTTATAAAAAAATTATAAATTTTATAAATATTAAACCTAAATCCAAAAGTTTTCCCAGGAAGGCTAGTTAAAGTTTCACTACAAATCAAAACACTTGTTTTCTGGTGTGGCAACACATATGATTCAGGTAGATTTATGAGGTCGTGAGGGGTACCGGGGATTGAACTCAGGGGTACTCAACCATTGAGCCACATCCCTAGCCCTATTTTGTATTTTATTAGAGACAGGGTCTCACTGAGAGAGTTGCTTAGCACCTTGCCATTGCTGAGGCTGGCTATAAATTCACAATCTTCCTACCTCAGCCTTCTGAGTCACTGGGATTATAGGTGTGCACCACCATGCGATGCTTCAGATAGATGTTTTGGCATGTGCTTCCTTCTGCTGAATATCCTTCATTGCTGGTAATTCTCAAGGGACAGGCTCTGATAAGGCCAGTGCTGTCTTCTAAGCCATGCATGATGACTACACACAACACTGATCTCCCAACGAAACTCATATACAAACTACCTGCAGGCTTTATAATAGAAATTATACACCGAGAGATTCTGTTTCTGGGTGTGGCAGGAGGAGACCCAAGAGGAGAGGTGGGCAGGCATTATACCTTTTTGAATGTGGAAAGGGAGTTCTGGTATGCATTCCCAGATGACAACAACTGGTCTATTGGTTCAGACAGTAAGAACACCTCTGAACTTCTCCTCCCCATCACAGCCCTATATGTGCCAGCTTTGTGCACTGTTCTAAGTGCTGCAATATACTTTTAGAAGTTCATCCTCCTATCCTATAAGATAGGTGACATTATAATAGCTATCTTATATACAAGGAAACAGATACTCAGAGAGGGCAAGCCCTTGACCTGTACACACATAGCTAGTTCTGTCTTAAAAGGGGAATTTGCTGATCAAAGAAATGGCTTCTCCTTAGAAGATCAATTTTATATTTCATATTTAAGAAATGCAAAACAAAAGTTTAAAATAAAGGCCCAGGGCTGGAGGCCTCAGTGAGCATAGCTTAGTATGCATGAAGTCCTAGGTTACATTCCCAGCACCGAACAAATAAAATTAAATAAGGTGTCATCTTGTTCTCCTAGAAAAACCAGCACTGGCCTGCCACAGTTTCCTAAAAAATGCCACATGGCACATCTACAAGTCCAATTATTGTCTGGGGCCCAAAATTGCCTTTACAGCTTAATACTATAAACTCCTCAGACCACAAAAAAGCACTAAATAAGCTAAAGAAAACTTATTTCCCCTCTCTTTTTTCTCCCCTCATTCCCAACCCTCTTGAATATAATGAATCAATTTTCGTGGCACACAAAATATAGTAATAGAGTCTAACTGGAACGTTATGAATGTTAACGCAGCATTATCAATATGGCTCATGTGATATGATGGAGCATTTTTATACTGACACTGTTTCATTTTATTAACCACTCTGCTATTATAAACACCCTGGCTGATGAATATTTGCATTTTATGTGATTTTATATCAGTAAAAAAATTTTAATTCCTTAAAAAAATTATAGGTTGTAATCTGTATGTACAGAGTTGGCAAAAGACTTTGCCAAGAGCACATTCAATGCTTTGTATGTAACAAAATGAACATAAATAATATGCATTTTTCAAAAATATTGCTCATGTACAAAATTTGTACTTAAAATGCAATCTGTCAATATAACCTGTCACCAAACTACTGTTCAAAAATAGGACAAGTTTGGTTTAAGCAAATAATGAAAAAAAAGTCCATCTAACGTATCTATTTCAATAGACTTAAATGCAGGATATAAAAACACATTAAATACCTTTAACTACCAGTTCTGCATAGTTTGATATCCCAACACCTCCTTCAGTGCGAATCATGCAGCGGTACTTTCCAGCATCTCGTTTGGTGGTATTCACAACATTAAATGAAGCTATGAATCTTCTGGAACTAGTCACCTTTGTTTCCTTCAGGGGAGCATCTCGTACATCAATGCCCTATAATAGCAGAAGTAGAGAGGGGAGAAAAAGAAGCAATGTCAGCTGTCACATCAAAACAGTAAGACCTGAGAGAATATGATCGATGTCATTTTCATGCAGATCTTGGTTCAGTGGTTTATAATCCATGGGCAGTTTTTCAAGGGGAACAGCTGCCCAGAAAACTGAAATTCTGGATTTATCAACACTTTGAAGATTGAGGGATACAAAATAAAATGTGCATAAATGTCATGATTTTACCTACCGCAAGCTATAAATTATGTTAAATTAACCCAACAGGGAGAGGGAGAAAAGTACATAGAAAAATTCTTAACTTTGTTCCTTAGGAATATTTCAACTCTTTTTTAAAATTGATTTTATTTAAATATATGTCAGCAGAATGCATTACAATTCTTATTACACATATAGAGCACAATTTTTCATATCTCT
This sequence comes from Marmota monax, assembly GCF_021218885.2. Taxonomy (NCBI): domain Eukaryota; kingdom Metazoa; phylum Chordata; class Mammalia; order Rodentia; family Sciuridae; genus Marmota; species Marmota monax. The sequence continues at coordinate 5,865,405 of NW_026694286.1, read as the reverse complement.
AGCAATTAGAGAAATGCAAATTAAAACTACTCTAAAATATCATCTCACTTCAGCCAAAATGGCAGCTATTATGAAAACAAACAACAATAAGTGTTGGCGAGGATGTGGGGGAAAAGGCATACTCATACATTGCTTGTGGGACTGCAAATTGGTACAGCCAATATGAAAAGCAGAATTTCAACTCTTTCTGACATTTTATATGATATTTTTAGACTTGGCTAGGAAACAAAAACTAACTTGCTAACTACCATATCATGATCTCATTTTATGTATCAACAAAAATAATGTTTCAAGAATGATATTAAAGTGTAGATTAGGTATATTCCCAATGAACATGCCTAGAGGACTAATCCAGACTTTATGATGTTGTTTCTAGATATTGAAAAAAACAAAGAGAAGTAGATGCCTAATAAATATTACTTTCATACTTAAATATAACAATATCCCATATCTCAGGACCATATAAAGCAGGTTCCATTGCTGGTGCAATTTAGTCTTTTATTATCCCTATACATTTAACCTTTCAGTAGGCTCACTCGTAAATTCACTCTATGCTTCCAAATAGTTTAAAGTCCCAAAACAAGGGTAGAGATTTCAGTTATATAATTTTTATTTTTTGTAATCATGGGGGGAGCTATCTTTTACATGTTATTTGTAAGTATTAGTAGAAAAGGATAGTCTAAGATTTTAAGACTAATGCATGATGTCAAAAACTATGTCCATTTTTCACCCACCAAGCATTCTTTGTGTGCCAAACTGTACAATCATTGTGGCAAGACACTAGGCCCACAATGGTAAACAAAAAACAAGGGGTTGTTATGTTTATGGGGTTTCAGTTTATTGGGGAGTGTAAGTTTGAAATGAATACTTAAGCACTAATGATGGCCAGGGTGATAAAGGGAAAGAACAAATAGCTGCCAGAAATCACAATGTGGACCAGCTGTAGATATTGTGGACACAGGAGGCCAGTACAAGGAAATGACATATGAAATGAGATCTGAAGGGTAAGCAGAAGTTAACCAAGCAAAGAAGGAGAATGGAAAGAAATAGTATTCTAGTCATAATAAATAGCATAGGAAGCCCAAGATGGTTAGAAAAAGCTGCTTAAAATTAAGGCAGCAATGGGGCTAGGATTATGACTAAGTAGTAGAGTGCTCACCTAGCACGTGGGAGGCCCTGGGTTCAATCCTCAGCACCACATATAAATAAAATAAAGATATTGTGTTCAATTACAACCAAAAAATAAATATTTTTAAAAAATTAAGGCAGCAAGTGGAACCAAGGGAGGTAGACAAGGCCCTATTCATTTAGGGACTTGCAGACTATATTAAAATGCATTCTTTTGGTTTGTTTTTTTAATTTACAGCCATAAAAATGCAAGTCTACAAAAGAATCCAGCTCACTTGTATTATTCAGTGATTTATATTATGTAAAGTCCTTTAAAAGCTTTTAACAGTGATATTTTCACTGGCAATATGTCTTAATGGACATGAGTTTGTGAGTTAGCCTGACCAGGGTGCCAAATCAAACTTGATCACTTAAAGTGATTTACTCTCACAGGACCCCATCTTCCTTATCTGAAAGCAACTCATTTTGAAGTGTGTTGTGGGAAATAAAACCTATATGAAGAACAGTGGCATGATGATGGATACCACAAATCCCCACCTGAATTTTGGAACAAATGAGCAACAAATTTAAAGAGAAAGGCAGGCTGGCTATTAAAATTCCACCTTTCTTACTGATAAAACTGCAGCTGCAACATCTGGTATAGGTCTGAATAATGTGCTTGCTAATACTAAAGGACAGAATTAAACAGACTCACCCACCCAGTCACAGGCAGCATTAGAAAACCACAAGGCCTTCCATATGTTGGGTGCTGCTGTATAACTCACAGGATGAAGAAATGGGGTTCCCATAGGCACTTAGATCCCCAAAGAAGGGACTGAGCTAAGCATACCCTGTGCTTCTTCTCAGGCAGCTCCTGCTTGGGAAGTGAGAAGGTAGTCAGGAGTGCTGCACTAGTAGAGCTCCTGCCCATACAAGGAAACATCAAGAGTGGAGAAAAAGGGTTCCACCAACATTATCTTTAGTATCAGCTATAAAAACAGCCTTGTTTGTGGATTAAAATGTCATCAATTAGAATATAAAATTGGATATATAACTTATGTATACGTGTATTTTATTAAATGAACTAAATTTGATCTGACAAAGAACACTAAGAAGTTAAAAACTTAATATTACAGAGAAATGGTTCCTCTCTGTACTTCATACATTCAGTCTCTGCTATCCCTCCAAATAAATAATCAAATCTATCACCAGAGTAACATGAGACTGACTAATCTACTTTTTTTTTTCAAACAGAATAAAATATTTACCTCTGGTTTTTAAGGAAAATAATTAAGCCCTAAAGAAAGGCATATTTTTAACAACTAAATACTTTCTGAAAAGAATAAAAAGGAAAGGGACTATATAGTCATTTATTTGCTTACTTTTGGCATGAACCCTACTGGCTTATACTTTTATAGTAATCCTATATACTTTTTACTAAAAGAAGCACATCTCAAAAGGATGTTTATTCAAATTTTTGTTTCCTTATTAGCAGTGCTGGTGACTGATTCCAGGTCCTATGCCTGCTAGGTAAATGCTCTATTACCTATGCTCCAGGTAAATGTACTTAATGATCTAAGGACTACTCAAGGCAGTACTGAGAGAACACAGGGTAAGAAAACCTCTCTTTTACATATGTTACAGGAGCATCACTCAGGATTACTATGTCTTCAAGTCACAGCCTTACCCTGTAAAATAAATAGACTCAGACTGGCAACTCTACACAACTCTAACACATGGCATGGTTTCTCATGAGAAGCCTTTTAAAAACAAGTCTCATGTGCTTAACCACATAGATAATTATATTCAGCTTCTTTAGGAAAAATAGGGAGGGAACCCATGTACTAACTAGCATAATTTTAGCTAGGGATACACACAGGAATACCAAATAGCATGTCTTGCTCAAATCTGCAGGTCATTTTATCTTACATAATTCATGCATGCACGGATCCAAGCATTCATTCAACCGAAGCCCGGTGAACATCTTTATGAGGCACACACTCCATCATCTAAGGGAGCAGAAAGTCAATGGAATAATCCTTTGTATAATGAATTTACAGTATTGTTAGTGAAATGAACTTGTGAGGTAATATTAATGATGCAGAGCAAAGAACACCTCCCATGGCACACTTAGGGCCTAACCCAGCAATCTTTGAGTGCAGTGCAGGCTTCCAGGAAGCAGAGCCAGAGCCCAGCCTTGAGGATGCAAAGCAGAGTCCTAGGCAGAGAAAGAGAAGAAATGGAGCCAGCAGAGAGGGGGGCTCTGCAACAGAAGAGCCTAGGGAATACGAGGAACTGGAGGAGAAACATAAAGGCTACAATGAAGCAAAATAGAGACCACACTCTCACAGCAAAGGAAACAAATCAATAATGTGAAGAGAGAGCCTAAAAAATGGGAGAAAATCTTTGCTATCTGCACCTCAGACACAGCAATTATCTCCAGGATATATAAAGAACTCAAAAAACTTAACAATAACAACAATTAAAAAATCCAATCAATAAACAGGCAAAGGAACTGAAAAGACAGTTCATAGGAGAAATGCAATCAGTCAACAGGTAGATGAAAAAATGCTCAACATCACTAGCAATTAGAAAAACGTAAGTCAAAACTACATTAAGATTTCATCTCACTCCAATCAGAATGGCAATTATCAAGAATACAAGTAACAATAAATGTTAGCAAGGATGCAAGGGGAAAGGTATACTCACATGCTGCTGGTGGGACTGCCAATTGGTGCAACAACTCTGGTATGCAATATGGCGATTCCTCAAAAAAACTAGGAATAAAACCACCTTTTGACCCAGTTATGCCACTCCTCTGTATATATCCAAAGGACATAAAATCAGCATACTATGTGATGCGGCCACATCAATGTTTATAGCTGCTCAATTCACAATAGCTAAGCTATGGAACCAACCTGGGTGCCCTTCAACAGATGAATAGATAAAGAAAATGTAGTATATATACATAATGGAATATACTCAGCCATAAAAAAGAATGAAATTTTCTGGCAAATGGATGGAACTGGAGGCTACCATGCTAAGTGAAAAAAACCCTATCTTCCAAACCAAAGGCCTCTCTGTGAATGCTGACTCACAATATTCGGGGGTGGGGGCAGTTTATCTGATTGGACAGGGTGGAGTGGTGGGAAGTGATGGAGAAAGGGAATGGGAAAGACTGTAGAATGAATCAGACTTTTCTATATTCAGCCACTGTAACTTCATCCATATCATAGACAACTACAAAAATGGGAAGTCATATTCCATGTATGTATGATATGTCAAAATACATTCTATTCTCATGTAACTAAAAAGAACAGAGCAAAAAATAAAAGTGTTTGCAATTAAGCCAGGTATGGTGGCCTATCTACAGTCCTAGCTACTCGGGTAGCTCAGATAGGAGGGTGGCTTCAGCCCAGAAGTTTGAGGCCAACTTGGGCAACAGAGGAAGATCCTGTCTCCAAAAGATTATTGGTAGGTAAAAAGTGCTGGTGAGCTGAAAAGTTTGGAATGAGAGCAAAATGAGAGTCACAAGTAAACTTGCTTTGTCCAAGAGGAATACAAGAAAGAAGAAAGACTTTATTCAGCCAGGTGAGGTGGAAAAAACCTAGAATCTAAATAGCAGAACATAATAATCTATGAGATACAAGTACACTTATGTACACCTGCACATAGTATATTACTAAGGACCAAAGGAAAAAAAAAGAGGAATGACCTTTAGATTCAAATGTTTACTATAGAAACTTTTTTTACTAACCAGAGTAAAGTTATATTTTTAAAACCATATAATCTCAGTACTAATTAGAGGTAAATATCATCATTTTTGTATACCACAGACTACTTTTTCTATTAGAGATTATATGAATGTTAATAAAGGTTAAAATGATGGTTCAAAATATAAATAATACTTTCTATCTTTGTTTATGATATCTGTGGAATTTTTCATATTATTAAATATTATTAGTACCCTGATGAATAAAAATTGTTCATATATATATATATATATATATATATATATATATATATATATATAAACCTATCTTTAAATGAGATCAACTATGTTTTGACAAATATTTCTATTTATTTTTGTGATATCACGGTGTTTCCAGAACAAAATAATCTTCTTACTAGATAGCATTTTAAAATTAAAATAAATATAATACTTATTATTTTCAAAAATGATGAATCCACTATCACATTCTAAGATGCAGACTATGTTGACCTCTTTCTATGGGACAAGGATATTCCCTGAAATCCATATGTTCAATAGCCATAAGAGGATATTTCTCAGAATATACAAACCAATCTAAGTAAGATTAAAGTGTGCTGGAGATAATTTAAGAGAAGAGCTTATACCATGACTAAAATGTATATTTAAAATTAGGGATGCATGTCAATATTTGAATATCTAGAATATTCATCACCCAGAAGGAGGCATACCATTGAAATGTGGGGTATACTTCCACACAAGCTGAAAGCTCACTTTGGAAACATGAGCTAGAACACCTGTCTGAGGATGGGCAAGCATTGAGGTGCCGCACAAGGTAAATGAAATGAGCAGAGAACAAACCAACAAGGATGGAAAGGACAGGAGAGACTGATCCAAAATGAGACTTGCACAGCAGGAAAGATGAAGGAAATAACCAGTGAAAGAAAAGGAGAAGAATTGGGTGGGCAAAGCAATAGGTGAGAGAATAGAGAAAGCAGAAAAATACCCAAACCCCAAATCTAAAGGTGTTCATTCACATGGGAAAATGAACTGCTCCCTGGATGACATCATTTCTTCTTTTGCTCTGAAATCTTGACAGGTATACATTAATAAAAGCAACCTTGCTTCCTCATGCTGAAAAGTTGGTCCAATCCGCAATAACTGTTAGGTTATTCGCTCCCTATGGGATATCATGCTTCAGGAGTCATCCACACCTGGGTTCAAAGGAGTAGAAATGAGGAATTGTCCTCAAAGTTCAGGAGAGGATATGGAAGGAGGGGGAGACACCCACCGTGTCTATCACTTTGTTAGATCTGAAGTGATGCAGAGAAAATGTTCCCCCAAAGCATGTCCCCTTGGCATGTTGGGTATTTTAGGCTGAAAGCAACTGAGAAAAGTGCAGAAGCAGGGTAGTCTCTCTGACCTTCTACCACTGCCCATACCTCCTGAAGCAAGCTACAGAAACTGAAATTACCCTGGTCCACTTCCCCTGAATAGGCCTCAACACCAAGGAAGGTCTCTCTCAGGCCTCCCTCTCTCCTCCTCTGACAGGAATCATGTCCCATACCAGAGAGAAGCAATGGCCACACAGAGAAGTCAAGAATAATCTGAAAACTGGCTATGTCCCCCAGTTTGTAACTGTTAAACCATCCACCTTTTGTCCTCCAATCATATTTCTGGAGGAACATTCATAAAATCATGATCTTCTCTGGGTCCTTGAGTATTCATTTTCTGAAGGTTTTTGTGTCACATAAAATATATATACTTTTTAGTTCTTTGTTTAATCTTACTAATCTGTATTTGAACCTTATGATAGGTTAAGGAAAAGATTGTACTTTTTTCCCCTATGGTGCCAAACCCTATTTCTTGGGCCCTTAGTATATAAGGAAGATACATCATTTAAAGTCACTGATAGAGTCTAGCACAGTGGCATACACCTGTAATCCCAGTAGCTTGAGAGGCTGAAGCAGGAGGATCATGAGTTCAAAGCCAGCCTTAGTAAAAGTGAGGTGCTAAGCAACTCAGTGAGACCCTGTCTCTAAATAAAGTACAGAAAAGAGCTAGGGCAATAGATCAGTGGTTAAGGGCCACGAGTTCAATCTCTGGTACAAAAATAAATAAATAAATAAATAAATAAATAAATAAATAAATAAATAAATAAAAATAAAGTCAATGGTAAAACATCAGCCAGAACTGCCTAGACTAGCTCCCATGACACAGTGAGTGCAAAGTGAGATAATGACAGTGAATGTAAGGTGAACTTGACACCTTCAACAACCAGAGTCCATGGCTAACATGAACACAGTGCTAAAGTCAGCACCGATGCTATTTCCCCATCCCTGACATTGCCCAACATTATCCCCTCTGATAAAGTTGTGGATGTTCTGGTCAAGTGAGCACATGTATGAAAAAGGAAAAAGAAAAAAAAAATGATAGAGAAAAATATCTGTGAAGTTAAACAGTGAATTTAAACTATCAAGATAAACATCAACCAAAACAAATGTAGACCTCATACTTGCTTGTAAACACCACTTAATAAATAGCTACCTAGGGGCTGGGATTGTGCCTCAGTGGTAGAGTGCTCACCTAGCATGCATGAGGCACTGGGTTCAACCCTCAGAACCACATATATATAAAATAAAGATATCGTGTCCGCCTAAAACTAAAAAATAAATATTAGAATAAATAAATAAATAAATAAATAGCTACCTAGGGACCTGACTTAGGGATGTCTGTATCATTGAAATGTAGGTAAAGATTGTGGAGTGGAAATTTTTAAAAATCTAATTCAATTTACAGTTGTATTAATAGAAATGAAGGGTCTGGGGAGGAAATCCCTCTTCTCCTATTCTGGAAGGAAGCCCAGCAGAGGACATTCCATCCAAGACATCCTGATTTCTGCATAGAAAGTAAGAAGTGGCTTCCTTCAGAGAAATGTGAGCAGGACACAGAAGAATTCATCTGGTCCACAGCTAGGGTCCAGAAAAGGAGATAAGAGTATGAAAACAGCATCCTTCAGAAGAGAGGAGGCAGCTCCTCACCTCCCTAGTGCTGAAGGAACAGGTATGTAAATTAGATCCTGGACTCAAATGCCATGGCCATGGGACAGGCCATTAGCATTTATCTGAAACCACTGGGCACAATAGGGTTCAAAAATCACATTTTTAAAATATTTAGAAAGGTATATACTGCTTATTGAGTGACACTCCCAGGAAAATCTGGGAAGCACCTCACAAACAGGCACTTTGATATTTCTGCATCAAAACTTAAGAATACTAACTCTAAGGAGGAAAAACTAGAGACCCTATTAAATAGCTTGTTCACTTCCTATTAGGTCAGGTTGTGTCACCAAATGAATTTTTAAAATGGGCAGGCTTCACTAGTAAGTGAAAACGTTCATTTTGTTGATTTTTGGAATGAAGGCAAAGGTACTCAGAATGACCTCCAAGAATGCACACAGTACCCCAAACCTCTCTGCTTTGGGGTCCCCATCACTGCAGTGTCAGCTGAAAGTCCAGCCATACTGAACTTATTCACTGTTCCTTCCCACCCAGGCAGGCTCCACACCTTCCTCCTCCTGGAATGTTCTCCCCACCCAGCCCCATGGCTAACATGTCCATTTACTCCCAGTCACTGCTCAACCTCATCCTAGATTGAAAACTGACACATGCTTCTGCATGGCACTGCTCGGGTTTTCCTTTTGGAATAGTAGTGACGGCTCTTTGATGTAGTGCCTAAATTACTTACTTACTATTGTTATCCTCTCCTTCCCCTTTCAGGATATAAGTTCCAGGAAGGCAAGGATTTTGCCAGGGTTTTACTGTTATCTCTAGCACAGAAACCACACCTGGCATATCATGTTAGTTAACTTTCCATCACTGTGACCAAAATACCCAACAAGAACAACTTAGAGAAGAAAAAATAATTTTGGCTCACAGTTTTAGAACTTGAGTCCATGGTTTGCCAACTTCAGTGCTCTGGGCAGGAGGAGAGACAGAGTATCATGGTGGAAGGGCTTGGTGAAGGACTGCAGCTAACTCATGGCAGCCAAGAAACAGAGGGGAGGGGCCACAGGGCAGATGAACCCTTCCAGGACTTGCCTCATCTAGCCATACCCCACCTGCCTACAGTTACCATCCACTTAGTCCATTCACACTAGGATGGATTGAATGGTGAGACTCTTAAAATCCAATTACATCACCTCTGAAGATTCATGAATTAACACAGGAGCTTTGGGTAGGGGGGGACACCTCATATCCAAACCATAACACACATCTTAGGGAGGCTTAGTGGTTATATTAAACGCATTTAAGGCATAAATGGGTGATTACATGAGTTCATTTTAGGAAGACCTGGTTCCCAGAATTCCTTCCTTCAACTACAATTAAACTGGGAATTGTGAGGAATGAAGCCAGTCCTATTCCCTTGATGCTGGGGAGGTGCAGAGACACATGGGCCCTTCTCCCTTTTAGCCTCTATTCATGTCACCAATAACCAGAGAGGGCAATATGTTCTGAACCTCAGGAATTACTGTGCATCTAGGAGCCTTTGGGGAATCTTTTTTAATCAGCTTATTGAGTGACACTCCCAGGAAAATCTGGAAATATACACTGAGTAGAGATGGCAAGACTATCAAGATTTCTTCCAACTTCCAATGTTAGGAAGAGGTAGCCCCACCAAGCACTGGCTCTCCATCTTCTTATAAGTGTGATAGGAAAATGAGAAGGGACCAAGAGTGGACAATGAGCCACAACCAAGAGTGGTTATCCAGATTTTTCTTTATAATATAAAGAATTTACCATGGAAGACTTCAATTTTGGGGAATAAAAACCTTAAATTTCATAAGAAGCATGGCAACTGCATGTCCAGGGTTGTTAATGAAACTGCTGTCCCATCTTTTGTGAACTTAATGAAAGAAACATAATGAAGATGCCTGAGAGGAAATGATCTTACTGGTTATTAGAGGTCTTTATGAAGGCAAGAGTATCTTTAAAAGTGCATGTATTTCAATGTGAGCAAGCTGGAAAAAAGAACTGATAGTTATTTAAATTAGACTTACAACCTTCTTTATGCAAGGGACTAACTTGAGGACTTCTAAATGAGCAGCAATTTACTAGCAAAAAAAGATACATATTAAGTCTTTCAGGAATAGTTTCGCAATAATCAGAGCAATGATTGAGAGAAATTGAGTTCTGGGAAGTTAGCAGCACTTGCAGCAAATTAATCAATCTCAGGCTTTTTGGAGTTGCTCTGTGTGCACAAGTTCAGAGGAGAGACGAGCCAGGCCCCTTCCTCCTTTGCACAGGTGGGGATTAAACTGCATTTGCCCTTCTTCAACAGTAAAAATAGTCTGTACTAACCCACTTTCAAATATGCCCATTTGTAACACGCTGATTGAAATTCTTACTGCTGAGATCACTAATAGTATCAGCAGAGTCTGGAGTAATTTTGTTTGGAACATGATGTGTAATTTAAATCCAGTATTAATTGAGTAAGTCCACAATTTTTCTATGGTCCATATTTTTATTTTGATAATTAAGGGATTAATTACTACATTGACCTTTGATGTTTATACCACAGCTAAGATAGCCAAGTATATATGGAGGTGAGACACAAGAAACTGAAGTTCTAGTTTCTGTCACCATATACCATTGATTTCTATGGCAAGTATACTTTAATTGGTTAATATCTATATAGATACCAATATAATAAACAGATACCCTAAGTATTACCACACTAAGGGAATATTGTATACAATCACATTTTATTTTTATGGAAATTTAAAATCTCACAGACATAGTTCATTTCATTATATATTAGAGACGACTAAATAATATTATTTAATAAACTTATGTTCAAATTTTATTTAGAAGATCATCCAAGGAATAAAATATAATAAATGCAATAATTAGAAAGACAACACATAATTAGATAACCTAAATAAGCCCTCTAGCTTCACCTGCTTAAGCTGACTTAAAATTATCAATTTTGGAAGACACACAGCTGAGCAACATGTTAGTCTCCCACTAGCTTTGCTGTAGCTGACACCTCTGATTGAACTGCCTAGTGTTCTCCAGCAAAAGATGCTTTCTGATCCCATCACCTGTTCTGTATCTGAAACTATAAAGTTAGATATTCCTTAAAAAAAAAAAGACAACTTTTTAATCATTAACTTTTCTTCAGAGTGACAGAACCCAGAATATTTGGTGACATTCAGATAGTAACAGAAAAGCCCAAAATTTATGACCACTGAAGAATGCTGCCCACTTATCCTGAAGTAAAAACATACCTCTCTCAAATCCCTATATAAGCTTTGTGCCTGTGACCCCTAAGCAAAAATTTTTTTGTTGTTGTTAATGGACAAGAGTCCCCATCTTCCATCTGTTGGCTTGATGCCAATAGAGCCTGCTCCTTCCCTATCACTCTGTCTCTTCAGTTACTGGTTTTACTGAGCAGTTACAGAACCAGAACTTTCCTGGATTCAAAAATAACAGTGACACTAGCTCTTCAGTTTTAAGATCAAATTCCCAATAGTTAAATAAATAACTTCACAAATCAAACTATGGAACTCAACACTAATATTTTTATTAGGTTAATGGTTTGTTTTGCAAGGCTAGGACTCAAGCCCATTTCTTCACAGTTGTACTTAATGTGGAGAGGATAGCAGTGCTGTCCATCACACATGATCTAAAGGTCTGGGCTCATCATTAACATGACAGCTAAGAGCCCTGCATTTCCTTAATCAATCAATATGCTTTTAAATACACAACTCTTTCTGAAAACACAGTTGGTAGAAGATAAAATTATAATGTAACCAAGATTAAAATTCCTGTAGTTCTGAATTTGAATTCAACTTAGTGCAGAGCATATATCTTTAAATGTTTCTGTTTATATATGCCATTTTGTCCTATGGGTGGATCCCAGAACAACCAACAGAAGTAATGAGTACTCTGTGCTCAGACTGTAATTTCTAATTACTATTTCCCACTGAAAAAGAACCAGAATTGCTTGAGGAAATGGTGAATTCCAGTTTTCAGGCGGACAATGATTGAAAATACATGCCTAGAGCCTGTTGCATCAGTAGTCAGTAGAGATGGTAAGGGATAGAGTTACACGCCCTGAGTAAGCCCCATGGTAAAAGGGGTGGGGAGGACTTGAGGAACAATAAAGATAATAGGTGTTATGAGTTGAAACACATCACATGTGTTTAAATCTCCAAGTTGGTGAAGACAATGACAACCATGATAAAAATATTAACAACCACCTTGGTCACTTTTTGAGCTGATAATAGCAAACCACCTCATTATTTTGAACACTCATTTAAAAGAAGTCAAGGCAAGCATCAACACCAGCTTCTCATCATCAATACTTATATATATCAGGGTAACCAAATAGTTGATATAGAAAACTTCTTTTTAGAAGCAACTCCAGCTAGTACACACAGGACCAATAGAACTGGACCATTCTGCAAGCCCTAATTAATTAATGAAGATAAGCAGCGATCATCAAGAACTGATATCAAAAATGAGAAAGAATTTCCTAGGAAGCAGAAAAACTTACTGAATGACATAACAGGAAGGCAACAAGCAAAACTCAAAACATGAGGATCTATAGTACGAACAGTTTCAACAACAATAACATTGACCATGAAACAGAGGACAAGATGGATGTGGAATTATAAAGAAGAAATGGACTTAAGAGCCTCATGATCAAAATTAAGTTAAATGATAAACAAAATTAAGTTATAAGACAGGCACGAAAATTTGAGCACTAATTAATTTTCTAGGGCTTACAGACAGATTTATTTTTTGAGGGCTCTTACCATATTCTTTTTAAACAGCTTTATTGAGGTATAATTGATATACAAAAAGGTTCACATATTTAATATGCACAATTTGATGAGTTTGGGCATAGATGAACACCATGAAATCATCATCACTATTGACGTAATTCTTTTTTCAATTGATACACTATTTATATATATCTACAGGAGAGAGTATAAAATTTGATTCACGTTATAATATATAATGACCAAATCAAGGCAATTAGCATTTCTATCTACTCAAACATTTACTATTTTTTGTATGTTAGAAACCTCTGAGCAGTGAAGTTGATTGATGGGCACCAAAATTCAGTGAGACAGGAGGAATTAGTTCTAGTGTTCTACAGCACAGTAAGCTAAGTAGAGTCTACAACAATCCATTATATATTTTAAAATAAGTAAAGGGAATCATTGTTGTAGGGCTAATGCTGAATTCTAGCTCAAAAGCTAAGAACGATGTTGACATTTTAAAATAATTGAAAATAATCATAAGAAAAATATTTCATGACAATGAAAATTCTATGAAATTCAAATTTCAATGTCCATCAATAAAGTTGCATTGAACACAGTCATACTCATTCACTTATACTGTCTTTTACTGTCTGGTGCTGCAAGGGCAGGACTGGGTAATAGGAAATGTGCAATCTGCAAAATTTACTACCTGACTTTTTACACAAAAAAATTTCCAATCTTTGTTTCAGAGAAACACTTGCAGGATGATTGAGACTGCTTCAAAAATCATCAGATTCAGAATAGGTGAAGCATGATACATATGGGGTGTTTGACCACATGTTGTTAGTTGCTGAAGCTAGAAGTTTAGTTTAGTGAGTTCATTATACTATAATTAAGTAGATAATTTCTTTAAAAAATGATTATCTGATTAACTATGATTCTTTTCTAAGGAAAACAACTTTGCTTCTGACTTATTCACAGCCCAATACTACATAAATGAAAGTTGTTTCATCTAGGTTCTACTCAAATTCCTGGTTCTTTTGCAGACAAAGACACCAGCACAAGAGAAAAGAAACTTAAGTTTGGCGAAGTGAAAACATACCCAAGTGAAAGTATCTCTATCCTGAGGCTACATTTACTTAACTAGTATAATTTACCTAGACACAGAAAGTATGTTAGTTCAGTGGTAGAGAGCTTGCCTAGCATGTATAAGGCCCTCAGTTCAATACCTAGCACTGCAAAAACAATCAACCAAAGTGTGTAACACAAATCTCTTAAATAAAAGTAATAACTTTGAACAAAGCATAGCAATGTAAAAATATGAGATGCAAAAGAGAATACTGATCTGATCTATGATTTCAAAGTTCATCCTCTATTAGAATTACCTGGCTGCTACCATATGCCAGACAAAATGTCCACAGCCTTATCCCAGACTGTGTATCATATATCAGGACAACCAGCAGCATGGGCTGTCCCCATCCTACTTCCCTAGTCCTCAAGACAGTTTAGAAATTAGAACCCAGCAAGAGTTGTCAATTCTCTTTCCAATGAAAGAAAACCCTAACTAAGCAAATCTTCCTCTCTTGTACAGGTACAGTCTACTCTATGTATCAAGTTCTGCATTGGTGGAGTCAACTGACCATGGATCAAAAATATTTGAAAAGAAATTATTCCTATTCTGAACATATAAAGTCTGTTTGTTCTTGTCATAATTTCTAAGTAATTCAGTACAGAAACTATGCACATAGGATTTATATTATATTAAGTATTATACATAATCCAGAGATGATTTAGCAAGATATGCAGAGGTTATATGCAAATGCATATCATTTTATAAATGGGATTTGAGCATCCATGGGTTTTCTTATCTGTGGGGGTCCATATGGATATGGTATGACTCAATAAGTGAACTAACTGAAAAAAAAAAAAAGAATGACACTTTGTGACATTTAGGGATGACGGTAATTCCGAATTACCACACTAAAAACTCTTCTAGGACTATAAGGGCCTCCTAGAACAGATATGTAAGGCTTCCAGCTAAAACGCTTTCCATTTTATCCGTTCACTTCCAAAACAAAGAAAGATGAAAAAGTTGAGATTTTAATAAATGCCCTAACATCCTTACTCCAAGGCCCATAATGCTTAAAGGAGACAAGTGAACACAAGTCAGTATCCATAACTCTATTAAGAATGCAGAGGACCATCTCTGTCTTCTCTTCCCATAGTATAGCCTCAGATACTTGGAAGCAAGGTACGTAAGCCAGCCTACTGACGAATCTGATAAAAGAAATAGAACAGAGGCTTTCCCAGGATTTATAGCCCATGGGTTCCAAAGGAATGCCCTTAAGATCAGCGCTGATACCTTTCTCTTCTGCCCTCTAGATGGAACTATCTTCCAAGTGGTCCAAATTCTATTCCTGGCCAGGAGACCTTGAAATCACTGTAGACAAGAAAGCTCTCCACCCACCACCACCCTAATTTTTCTTACTGGATCCCACATGAAGCACAAGCTCATTTTTTTTTTAACCTCATTTTATTCCACTGAGTTAGATAATGTTTCAAAGTAAACTTCATGAATTTTTTTCCAGAATCTCTCTAAATATGACATGCCATCTCACCAACATAAAATAAATATTTACCTTTAATTTGAAGTAATCCCAAATCATACTAAGTTAAAAAGTATGACAAAAGTATGAGCTTGAAGCCTTTCATTCGTCTCAGTCTGAATGTTTGAGGTTATATAATATAGATGCAGCTACAGATAGACAACTGACTAAAACAACAATGGATGTGATTTTAACCACTCAAAATTTTAGACAGTAAATGGTTCCTATAGCAACTGAAAAAAGGCCTCTTTATGTTTTCCTCATATTTTCTGGTGGTTAAGTGATGTTAAATTTTGCTTTAATATATATGATATAAAACATGTGAGTATTTGCCAAGGGAGTCATAATTTTATTTCTTTATAGATCAGTTTGGGGCTTTTATAACTAACAACAAAAGTGTTCTGATAGAGAGTTATGATTTTTTCCCTCATAATCTATAAATGAAGATAAGAGCCACCCGAACAGGTTGACCACAGGGATGCCTTCCTTAAAAGGGAACACTGCACATACACAATTTTTATTTAATATTATGTAATTTTTATTTAATATTATTAATATTTATTTAATATTATTAATATTATTTAATATTATTAATATTATGATACAAGTGATCACTTACATTACTGCATGATGTTTATAAATTCATAAAAACTGTCTGAGTTTTCTTCTGTGCTTACACAGGGGGCATCATGGTTTAGGACATATATTCTAGATAGAGATGACCTGCATTCAAATCCTAATTGTTACAACCAATTGCCATTAGAAAAAAAAAATCCTGAGCCTCTTCCAAGTTTCTACTTCTATAGATGGGCATATCATAAAGTTCTTGCAAAGATCAATAAACAAAGTAACTAAACATCCTTTAGAACAGAGCTGTGCTCAGTAAATGTCATTGTAATTATTTTATTTCAAGAACATCTGTTAAATCAATAATGTAAATACTATTCATTACAGTTTATAGTTTGTTCATCTACAAGTCCAATTATATAGTCCATCAAAAAGGCTGTTCTTGGGCTAGGGTTGTAGTTCAGTGTTAGAGCGCCTGCTCATATGTGTGAGGCACTGGGTTTGATCCTCAGTACTCCATATACTCCATAAAAATAAATAAATAAAGACATTGTGTCCATCTACCACAATAAAAACTATATTTTTTTAAAAAAAGGCTGTTCTCATAAGAATAATTTTAGGTCACAAAAATCTTTAATTTTTCCCCTTTTTCTCTCAATAAAATGGTCTAAAATTATCTGAGCGTAGAAAAAGACCATGAGAAATTTATTGGAATAGTTGAGAAAGGTTTTGTTTTTTATAATTGAGCAGCTCATAATCAGTTAGACGGAATTATATATCAAAAACTCAAAAGAAAAAAATCTATCTCTAGGCCAATAGTTAAAATAGCTTTACCTCCAAGTAAAATGTTTCTTTTTTAAAAAGAAATTTATACTCCCCAAATTAACAGTCTATGTTGAATTACATTTCTTACAGAATATGGAAAGTGTAGGTTTTATTCGTCTGTTACTATGACACAAGTATTGCTATGGGGCAAGCTCAAATGGAATATTCTTACTAGAAATATATTTCTATTACTTTTCTTTGGTACCAGCGATTGAACTCAGGGACACTATACCACTGAGGCACACCCCCAGCCCTATTTTGTATTTTATTTAGAAACAGGGTCTCACTGAATTATTTAGTGCCTCGCAGTTGCTGAACTCCAGATTCTCCTGTCTCAGCCTCCTGAGCCACTGAGATTACAGGTGTGCACCACTGTGATCGGCTCTATTGCTTTTAACAGAGATGCTATGGCAATAAATTTGTTATTGTTTTTTTTAAAAATGAATGACAGCAGAATGCATTATACATATACAGCACAATTTTTCATATTTCTGGTTATATATAAAGTATGTTGACACCAATTCGTGTCTTCATACATGTACTTTGGATAATGATGTCTATCACATTCCACCAGCCTTGCTAACCCCCTGCCCACTCCCTTTCTCTCCACCCCTCTGCCCTATCTGCCTAAACATTTAGCATTTGTTTTTTTGGGACTGGCTAACTTCACTTAGCATTATCTTCTCCAGCGCCATCCATTTATCTACAAATGCCATGATTTTATTCTCTTTTATTGCTGAGTAAAATTCCATTGTGTATATATGCCACATTTTTTTAATCCATTTATCTCTACTGAATGTCATCTAAGTTGGCTCCACAGTTTAGCTATTGTGAATTGTGCTGCTATAAACATTGATGTGGCTGTGTCCCTGTAGTATGATGATTTTTAAGTCCTTTGGGTATAGACCGAGGAGAGCTATAGCTGGGTCAAATGGTGGTTCCATTCCAAGTCTTCTAAGGAATCTTCTTACTGCTTTCCACATTGGCTGCACCAGTTTGCAGTCCCACCAGCAATGTATGAGTGTACCTTTGCCCGCACATCCTCGCCAACACTTATTTTGTTTGTCTTCATAGTAGCTGCATTCTGAATGGAGTGAGATGATATCTTAGAGTAGTTTTAATTTGCATTCTTCTAATTGCTAGAGATGATGAACATTTTTTCATATATTTGTTGATTGATCGTATATCCTCTTCTGAGAAGTGTCTGGCCCATTTATTGATTGGGTTATTTGTATTTTTGGTGCTTAGTTTTTTGAGTTCTTTATATACCCTAGAGATTAGTGCTCTATAAGATTGTGAGGGGTAAAAATTTGCTCCCAGGATGTAGGCTCTCTGTTCACCTCACAGATTGTATCTTTTTCTGAGAAGTAATTTTTTAGGTTTGACTCCATCCCATTTGTTGATTCTTGGTTTTAATTCTTGTGCTATAGGAGTCTTATTAAGGAAGTTGGGGACTAATCCCACATGATGAAGATTAGGGCCTACTTTTTCTTCTATTAGACACAGAGTCTCTAGCTTAATTCCTAAGTCCCTGATCCATTTTTGAGTTGAGTTTTTTGCATGGTGGGAGATAGGGATTTAATTTCATTTTGTTGTATATAGATTTCCAGTTTTCCCAGCACCATTTGTTGAAGACGGTATCTTTTCTCCAATGCATGATTTTGGCACCTTTGTCTAATATAAGGTAATCGTAATTTTGTGCGTTAGTCTCTGTGTCCTCTATTCTGTACTATTGGTCTACCAGGGTTTTTTTTTTTTTTTTTTTGTGGTGCCAATACCATGCTGTTTTTGTTACTATTGCTCTATAGTATACTTTAAGATCTGGTATAGCAATGTCACCTGCTTCATTCTTCCTGCTAAGAATTGCTTTCGCTATTCTGGGTCTCATTTTTCCAGATGAATTTCAGGTTGCTTTTTCTATTTCTATGAGGAATGCCGTTGGGATTTTGATTGGAATTGCATTAAATCTGAATAGTGCTTTTGGTAGTATAGTCATTTTGATGATATTAATTCTGCCTATCCAAGAGCAAGGTAGATTTTTTCCATCATTTCTCTCTTTAGGGTTCTATAGTTTTCATTGTATAAATCTTTCACCTCTTTCATTAAGTTGATTCCCAAGTATTTATTTTTTAGGTTATTGTAAATGGGGTAGTTTTCCTCATTTCATTCCCAGCAGATTTGTCACTAATATACAGAAATGCCTTTGATTTATGGGTGTTGATTTTATATCCTGCTACTTTGCTGAATTCATTTACAAGTTCTACAAGTTTTCTGGTGGAGCTTTTTGGGTCTTCTAGGTATAGAATCATATAGTTAGCAAATAATGCTAATTTAAGTTCTTCTTTTCCTATACATATCCCTTTAATTTCTTTCATCTGTCTAATTGCTCTGGCCAGTGTTCCAAGAACTATGTTGAATAGAAGTGGTGAAAGAGGGAATCCCTGTCTTGTTCCAGATTTTAGAGGGAATGCCGTTATTTTTTCTCCATTTAGAATGATATTGGACTGAGGCTTAGCATAGATAGCCTTCACAATGTTGAGATGTGTTCCTGTTATCCCTACTTTTTCTAGTGTTTTGAACATGTAAAGGTGCTGTATTTTGTCAAATGCCTTTTTTGCATCTATTAAGATGATCATATGATTCTCATCTTTGAGTCTATTGATGTGATAAATTACATTTCTGATTCCATATGTTGAACCAACCCTGCATCCCTGGGATGAATCCCACTTGATCATGGTGTACAATTTTTTTAATATGTTTATGTATTCTATTTTCCAGAATTTTATTGAAAAATTTTGCATTTATATTCATTAGAGATATTGGTCTAAAGTTTTCTTTCTTTGATGTGTCTTTGCCTCGTTTTGGGATCAGGGTGATATTGGCCTCATAGAATGAGTTTGGAAGTGCTGCCTCTTTTTCTATTTCCTGAAATAAATTGAAGAATATTGGTATTAGTTTTACCTTAAAGGTCTCATAGAACTCGGCTGTGTATCCATCCGGTCCTGGGCTTTTCTTGGTTGGTAAGCTTCTGATGGTGTCTTCTATTTCATCACTTGATATTGGTCTGTTTAAATTGTGTATCTCTTCCTGATTCAACGTGGGTAAATTGTATGACTTAATTAATTTGTCAATGCCTTAAATTTCTTCTATTTTATTGGAGTATACATTTCCAAATAATTTCTAATATCCTTTGTATTTCTGTAGTGTCTGTTGTGATATCACCTTTTTCATCATGAATGTTGATAATTTGAGTTTTCTCTCTCCTTCTCTTCGTTAGCGTAGCTATGAATCTGTCAATTTTATTTATTTTTTCAAAGAACCAACGTTTTGTATTGTGAATATTTTCAATTGTTTCTTTTGTTGTGATTTCATTGATTTCAGCTCTAATTTTAATTATTTCTTGCCTTCTACTGCATTTGCTGTTGATTTGCTCTTCTTTTTCTAGGGCTTTGAGTGGAATGTGAGGTCATTTATTTGTTGACTTTTTCTTCTTTTAAGGAATAAACTCCATTCAATGAAATTTCCTCTTAGTACTGCTTTCACAGTGTCCCAGAGATTTCGATATTGTTGTGTCTATGTTCTAATTTACCTCTAAGAATTTTTAAATATCCTCTTTGATGTCTTCTGCAACCAACTGTTCATTCAGTAGCATATTGATTAATCTCCAGGTGTTGGAGAAATTTTTATTTTTTATTTTGTCACTGATTTTCAATTTTAATCCATTATGATCTGATAAAATGCATGGTAGTATCCCTACTTTTTTGTATTTGCTAAGAGTTGCTTTGTGGCATATTATATGG
This sequence comes from Marmota monax, assembly GCF_021218885.2. Taxonomy (NCBI): domain Eukaryota; kingdom Metazoa; phylum Chordata; class Mammalia; order Rodentia; family Sciuridae; genus Marmota; species Marmota monax. Next base: position 5,845,017 of record NW_026694286.1, on the reverse strand, counting down.
TCTATTTTAGAGAAGGATCCCTGTGCTGCTGAGAAGAAAGTATATCCACTTGATGCAGGTTGAAATATTCTATATATCAGTGAAGTCTAAGTTATTGATTGTATTATTGTATTATCATTTCTTTCATTTCAAGGATTTCTGGGAGTTTTTTGTTTGTTTGTTTTTTAAGAACCTCTATCTCCCTATTGAGGTCATATTTTGCTTCCTGGATTTGTTTATGTAGCTCCTTGTCGAAGTGATCTTTTCATTGCTTATATTTGCTCGCTTATATCTTCCTTGAGTTCACAGAACTATCCTGAACTCTTTCTCTGTCATTTTTCCTGCTGTGGCTGCCAATGATTCTAATAATGTGGTGTCTTGATTTGTTTGGGGTACTTTCTTCCCTTGTCTTTTCATGTTGCTCATGTGTCTTCCTTTCCAGCTCTGTGGGTCTGGAGTATTATTTTTTTTACCCTATAGGTTTGTAGGGTAAAAACAATCTTTTAGGGTTCCAAGATCCCTCCTGGCCAGATGGATATCTGATCTGAGAGCTGCCCCCACTAAATATGGCAAGAATGGTTATCCAAGATGGTGGTGGTCTGCTTCTAGCACTAGGGTGTCTGTTGAGGTGGGGGGAATCAGATAATGGCATTGTGCTGTGGGTAGGTAGTAGCTGAGTGACTTGTGTGGGAGCAGAGCGCAGTCTGGAGTCCTGCAGAGGTGCTAATAGGTGATTCTGCTAAGGCGCTTGCAAGCTGTGTGTGGGTTAAAACTGCAGGCTTTGGGTTTAGGGAGCTAGGAGTACTACTCAAACACTGAGGCTCTGAGCCCTGCGCAGGGGTCACAGCACTGGTGATTTCTGTGGAAGTTAGCTGTAATAGGGGTCCTCTTACCCTCTCTGAGATGCAGTATTACAACTAAGTGAGATCTCCATCACAGAGCAACAGAGAATGCTGCCTCCCTCTGGCCCACCATCTTGGAATCCCTGTTTTATCAATAAATTTTTTTACTAAGAGAAGTGTGGGGGGAGTTTTACAACAGAATAAAGAAAAACCTAGGGAAAGAGGACAAGAAATTAAGATTTAGGGAAAAATTATATTTTGACCATATTTTCTTCTAAAATTACTCTGACATATGTCTGTTTTTGCTAGACCTTGCAACTCTTCGTAATAACTGGTTTGTAATAACTGGTGTACATTATGAAGCAACCTAAGAGACACCACTAGGTTCTATATATCTTCCTTCTTATCAAAGACCATACCACTAGATAGGAGCTGGGCACCTACAGCAATCTACCAGGGAGACAATGTAGCATTCTCTGTGCCTATCCTCCTGCTTCAGCCGTAACCCTCCCTTTGAGGCTCACCTGGAGGAGACACATGATCTGTGCAGGCCTCAACAAGGGCTGGGTTTTAGCAGGTATTAATAGAGCCTTTGCCACACACAGGTACTGCTTCAGGTACTGGGTTCTACTAGTGTTTGTAACAAGAGTATTTCACAGTAATATCACCTGGATTCCTTTTCTCCTTGTAAAAACTGATGCATATTATGAAACCATTATTCTGGAATCTTATTTCTGATAAACATTAAGCTCTCTTTGCAAAAAAAGAAAAACTATCAATTACATTTTGTTATGATGGACTCTAAAGTTCTGAAGCTAAAACAGATATTTTCACTGTCAATTTGAGAATACCTGTTAAAGATTAATACTGTTTCAAAGATACTTGGAAGAAAAATGTACAAACAACAAAATTTACTAAATTGTAAAAAAACAAAATATATTTATACACAACTATAGAGGGGTGGGAGGGAAAAGGAGGGGGCAGGGGATTAGCAAGGATGGCAGAATATGATAAACATCATCATCCAAAGTACATGTATGAAGACACAAATTGGTATCAATATATTTTATATACAACCAGAGATATGAAAAATTGTGCTGTATACATGTAATGTATTCCGCTGTCATTTATTTTTTTAATCAATAAAAAATAGATATGAACATAAATGTATCATGTATGTATCACTAACTTTCATGAATTGGATTATGACTGTGTTAAAATTTCCTAATTTTTATGGGATCACACTTTTGTATTAATAAAATTGATATTAAATCTTAAGATCATGACAGCCAGGTGTGGTGGCACATTCCTCTAATCCCATTGACTTGGGAGGCTGAGGCAGGAGGATTGTGAGTTCAAAGTCAGTCTAAGCAACATAGCAAGATCCAAGATTCAAAATAAAAAATAAAAAAAATGGCTGGCAATGTGGTGCAGTGGTAAAGTGCCCCTAAATTAAATCCCCAGTATCCACCCACTCCAAAAGTTAAAGGTTGTTCCAAATTCAGAAGTTACATAATTGTATAATGTTAAAATGTAAGCCACTTAAACTTGGTAGGTAGGAAATGGTTCTCCTCCAGGCCTCCTCTGCCAACGATTTTTCAGTTAACATGTACACATCTGTCAAAGTTCCCACTCATCCACTGTCCAGAAGATATCTCTACTGCCTCTGAGCCTTCTGCCATGTGTCCAAGAATATGAACCATTTCATATTCCATCCACTCTAAGTGACACATGGTAGCTAAAAAAAAGATAAGTAAGGAATGGAGGAGACTCCACATGATCAAAAATGATCAAAGTCCAGAAGTCACAAAATACCCAAATGGGGCAGATATAGGTGAAGAAGAGGGCAGGGTGGCCCATAGGCCATGTGACCTAGAACTGAGTGAGCCCAAGTCATCAGTAGGGTTCAAATGTCTAGAGTAGATAGTTTTGGGTATCTTCTTCTATTACTGAAAAGCTGAAATAGATGTTATATATATGAATTCTCAAGAGAAATTAATGAATTTAGAAAAGTAAAATTTGAAATATTGAAGAAATAATAATTTTAACACAACTATACATGGTTTAAAGGTCAATAACTCATAAAGAATAAGCAACTAAGATGTTGCCCATGAGCAAACAAAGCTATTTTTAAAAGTACTAAAGCATACAAAAAGAACAGAAAGAAGAAAATCTAAAATTCCTTTTACCCTCTCTTTGTGTGTGTGTGTGTGTGTGTGTCTGTGTAAAAATACACATATGGACTATAAGGTATTCCAAAATGTAGGCTACAGTGATCAGAAGATTAATAACAACAAGAAATGTGGTCACATTTGGGAAATTTATTTGAGTTTAAAACATTCATTTAACTGGTATATCACATGCTGAGAGCCCATATTTAACCATATAGATTGCCATACCTGACAACATATAGTTGGGATCTATAGGAACTTCATTGCCTATAAGTTTTGTACTACATGAAAGCAGTCCTACAAATGCTGTATTTTCACCATAAATTGTCTGAAAAGTGTTTTTGAGTACTTTTCAGGTATAATTCTAGATGCACACACACTAAGTTTATTTTCTTGTTCTGTATTCTATACAAACCACTCCCACATTGACACTAACCTGTGTGGCCCACAAATGAGATGGATAAAATATAAGCAGATGGGACACATCTGTTAGTCATGAACATTTCTCCATTGGTGCCATCACCAAATTTATTTGTCTTATGATTTTGTAAAGACTCTGGATATTATATTTCAAACAATCAAATCCTTGATCATTTTTCATAGGAGGGTTTTAGTTAGTTTTTGTGCCTCTGTGACCAAAACACCTAAAAAGAACAACTTAGAGGAGGAAAACTTTATTTTGGCTCATAGAACCAGAATCTCAGTTCAGGGTCTGTGTACTCCATTGCTCTGGGCCCAAGGTGAGATGGCACATCATGCGGGAAGAGTTGCTCCCCTGCTGGCAACAAGAAAGTGGGGTCAGGGGGCACAGGGAAGATGCACCCTTCCAAGGCATATCCTATAGTTACAACCCAGTCAGTCCATTCAAACTAGGATGCATGGATTAAAGTACAGTTTTCATAAATCTAATCATTTCATCTCTGAATATTCTTACATTAACAGGAGTTTGATAGGGACAACTAATATCCAAACCAAAAACAGGATGGATCAATCAGTACATGTAATACATATGAACATTTCTTCTATGGTCAGGTTGGCTCCTTGATGTCAATCATGTAAGCTGGTCATAGCTAACTTCTTCTAGCAAAGTGTTAAATGCACATTGCCCATTCATCTATCTTCAGGACAGGAAAAAACAGTGAAGTATAGAGGAATTAATCAGAGGTAAGCAAAAATAGACAAGGAGTTGGATGTACAGTATCATTTACCTCTGTGACCCTGGACAATTGTGAATCTCAAACTCCTCATCTATAAAATAGATAAAACATCATGGGGAGAATCCATGACACTTGATGCAAAATATCTACACTGGGGCTTAAAAGATGGTGATGTATGTAATGAAAATTATTGCAAATTACTAAAATCAAAAATATTGATGCCCCTCAAATAAAGGAAGTATTATGAATTTCTAACTTGCCTTACTTATGGAGACTCAAATCACAAAAAAATATAAAAATATTTCTTCTCATTCAGTTTTCTTCCTGGATTTCATAATTATTTTAAGGTCTCAAGTGAGTCTACATACAGACAAGCATTTTTAAAGCTGTTATGGCATAAGAGTATTATAGGTTGAATATCCATCACAAAAATGCTTCCAACAAGAAGTGTCTCAAATTTCAGATTAGTTTGGATTTTGGAATATTTGCATATACATAATGAGTTATTGGAAATGGAAATTAAGTCTAAAAATGAAATACATTTATATTTCATATACACCTCATTCATATAGCCTAAAGTAATTTTATATAATATTTTAAATGATTTTGTATACAGTACAGTGGTAGAGCATGTGCCTACCATGTATGAGGTCCTGGGTTCAATCCATAGCACCACATACAAAATACACACACACACACACACACACACACATACACAAACATACACACACACAGATTGGGCTGAAGTGTGTTTCAGTGTAGATTCCTTGGCTAACATGCTCAATGCCCTTGGGTCTGAGTCCCAGCACCACTAATTAATTAACTAAACAAATACTTGTGTGCATCAAACTCAGTTTCATTGTATGAAACTTTCCACTCCAGGTGTAAGGTCAGCACTCAAAAAGTTTGAGGTTCAGGAGCATTTTGGATGTTAGATTAGATTAGATCTTGTACCTCTAGATTAGAGACACCTGGACCATGATTGTAGATTTCTTTTTTCCACCACCCCTAAGGAATGGTCTGAGTCAAAGGGCTAGAAGTACCAGGCTAAAGGGCAGGAGTGGCACTGGGAAACCTTCCTCTACTTTAAATCTTCATCCCTACCAGAAATCATTTGGTACAAATACAGATTAACAGAAACCACCTTATAAGTGAAGGGCACTGGTCTTCTTTCACAAGCTATTAATAAAGTAAACATCTCCCCACAAAATACCAGGAGACATAAATTATTTAACAGTAAAATTATCGTAACATCACAAAGGTTCACAGACCAAATAGTATTCTGAATCCAGGACAAACTAAGTTTCATTTAAAAATCCAAAGTCATATAAATTCAATCCCTATCATCCCCCCTCTTGACCAGGCTATGTGCGTGGAAAGCTACAGGGACTACACAGTCACTGATAACAAGAAGGACATGACTGGGCAGTAGAAAAAGAAAGATGTTAGCAGGTCAAGAGGAAAATAATTCATCACAGCTATAGTCCAAATCTAACAGAACAAAGAGACACAGATCTAGTACTTGGGAACCTCAACAAGAAATTGTCTTTGAGACTCCCAAATACAGGCAGTCCTCCATTTCTGCATGTTATGCACCCAAAGATTCAACCAATCACAGATCAAAAATATTTGGGAAACAAAAATGCCTGTACTGAACATATACACACTGTTTTTCTTTTGTCATTATTGCCAAAGCAATACAGTATAACACTTATTTGAATATAATATGTTTGCATTGTATTAGGTATTATATGTCATCTAGAGATGGATGTATTTAGTTTTATGCAAACACTACACCACTGTATACATGGGACTTGAGCACCTGAGGGTTGACCTAACCATGGGTCCTGAAACCAGTCTCCAGTGATACCAGGAAACTGTAGAGGCATACAGGCACCAGTTGTACTTTACATCTTTTTCTTTCCGATTTGAAACAAATGTGACATTTTCCTTCCGACTAGTGAATTTTCAATCTTGGGTTTGAATGCTGAACAACAATTCAGACCAATTAAGTCAGCATTTAGAAATGAAGAACCACTGCCTCTATAACAGCAAATAATTAAAAACTCGCAGCCATAAATAAATGCTCACGGTTAAACAGGAGCTTCCCAAGCCCAGGACATTTATTAAAATAAAAAGAGCAAACTGTTGTCTCTCAATTAAAATTTTGGCAAAAGCTAAGATGACTCCATGAAGACCAAGAATTATACTTCACGCTGTGATCTCTCAGAAAACATTAACATCGATATCTATCTATCTATCTATCTATGTGTATTTTTTTTAAAACTTACTGTTTTTTCAAGAAACATTAAGAGTTCTAGCAATAAATCAGAGATTAAATGAAGAGCTTCACTTTTCAAAGGTGGTTAAGGCTTTGTGTAAAACATCAATAAAAGATGTCTATCTCATCACTGGTCCAGATTGTCAATCTGGAGAGCACTTAGTACAAAACGGCACTAACAGAGAAAATTATTCTCAATCCCAACATCAAGAATTTAAAATACCTGAGAAGCAGGATAAGAAGAAAAGTTGAATCACACACTGCAGAAAGCTTTTAAAGCAGTGATTATAAAACTTTTAGAAAGAGGGAAAAAACTAAAGAGGAATTTGAAACATACAATTTCAGCTGTCTGCATACAGTCCTCTTTCCTGGTAGGCAAGTCCCTAACAGGGACAGGATGTGAATAAACAGTGACATCAGGGAGAAGGGGGAGGCACTCTGGGCAGAGGCCCTCTCCCCCAATGTATTCAACCTGGCAACCCTTTGCAGGCTAACCTTGGGAGGCCCATTCTCCCATTTCCTCAAGGAAAGGAGAAACAAAACAATCATTTATGTAAATTACAATGATTAAAAGGGATAAGGTATTTTAAAATAATAGTGTCACACAAATGTATTACATCACAATCATTATGTCCCAGCAGAAAGGAGAAGTAGGATAGGAGGTAGAGAGATGATCCTTACAGAAAAACATCAGCACAAGATCTGGAAGTGACATGGCAAGAAATGGATGTAGAGAGAAGTATTTAAATCTGAAGGTTATGAAGCTAGCTCTGTGGCTCTGAGGCAGAGCGCTTGCCTAGCATGTTTGAGGCACTGGGTTCCATGCTTAGCATCCTGTAAAAATAAATAAAATAAAGGAATTCTTTACATCTACATCTACAAAAAAAAAATTAAAAAAAAAAAACGTGAAAGTTCATCTTAGTAGCCAACTCAAAATTTAAATAAAAATAAATAAATGGATTGGAGGTGTGGCTCAGTGTAAGGGACTGTGCTGACCATGAACAAGGCTCCAGCACCATGAAAACAGACAAATAAAAGTAAAAGTCCCACAAAAAACAAACCAAGGAAAGAAAAGGGGGGGAGGGGTTCAGTCAAGATGAGAAATGAGCACACCACAGATTAATGCTTAAAAGGGAAAAACAAATTTTTAAAAAACATGTAATTGGAAGGCACTGGGTAGAGGAAACCCCTCATAAAACCTAGAACTTAAGAAGGGGGTAACATTCTGATAGAAGGGAACCAGTCATTTTAATCTATTCATTCTGCCAGAATTCCTAAGACCTGGCATAGACACGTAAAAACTACTTGCAAGGCAAAATATGAGAGATGGAACTTGAGAAATTGTAAACAAAGTCACACAAATTATGTTAATATATATGTGTGTGTTTGTGTGTGTGCATATACACATACACACATATAAGTTATATGTATTTTACATGTTTGAAAGCAAAATATATGTCATTAATTTCTATGTTTGGGGAAATTGCTAGAAAATTAAAATTACAAAAGCCTAAAAACTCTTTTTGTATGCACGTGCTTGTGAGTATGGGTGCTGGTGTACGCACATGCTTGTGTATAAGTTTGTGTAAGATTCTCTAGATTTTACTCAGGAGGATGAATCAGAGAAAGTGCTGTATTTTGAACATCTTCACAGTGTTCTGAAACAATTTGACAATATGATCTTCCAAATGAGACAACTAAGCAAAAGCAAAGGGGGAAAACAGAAATTCATAAAGGATGTGTGAAAAGAAAAAATACCTAGTTTATGCAGAACACCTAAAAACCTGGCCACTTATTGACAAAGACGAAAGTCCTGAAACAAGTGTCCAGACACAGGCTTCTTCACTGATTCCTCCCTCCAGGGCAGGAAAAATTGTGGTTACTATACCTGCAACCAGAGCTTGTCACCAGCCACGGTCCTGCCAATGGCACTGCACTGGAAGGTGGCAAACTGGCCAGCATTCACTTCTACATTCTGAATCCGCAGAAAATGGGGAGTTCTGGCTACATGAAAAGAAAGAAATAGATATATTAAAAGTGGAGTTCTGCAACTACTATGATCTTTTTCAATCTATCTGTAATTTGGGGCCTTTCCATTTTCTTCACCTTGGGAGAAAATAATGCTTTTGCTTACAAGAGCTTTAAAGATTTCACTGTAATTGTGCAAGATAACATGGAACCTTCTGGGTGTATGCTTTGTAAAAGACTAAAAAAGCCAAGCAATCTGGGATAGAACCAAAAAAAGAAGATATTTTATTGTTCCTGCTGTGCAAATTATCATAGCTCAGTAGTCATCTTGTAATAACAGATCTGTATTAATAAAGATTATGCTGAAGCCTAATTGATGTTTTGAACAAAAACATATTAGATATTTATACTAGCAACATGAAAAGAACAGTAAGAAGTTAAATGATGTTGTCAAGGAAACTTTTAAACCCAAATACAGAGCTGTGCATAATATATATTTTAATACAACTAATTGGAATGCAACATTACTCATGTAATATTTTCCAGCTATCACAAATAATATCCCTATAGACACACTTTGTGAATGATTCTGTGACTGCCATAGTGTAGCAATTTCTGCTGATTCTTATTTCTAATTCAAGAAGTAACAATGATTTCAAATGCTAAACAACATTGTTTCATGATGTACATTGTGCCTATGGAACAGCTGTTTAAATACAGGGCAATTTTATTTGACCTGGGAAGCACAGGCCAATTTCTGCATCACACTGAAAATAAGTGTCCGGGAGCTAGAATGATAGATGTTGTGCAACTCCTTTCAGGAAAACATTCTCTTATCACAACAATTAGTAGAGTAAAAGAGTAGCAAGTCAGGTAGAGAGAAAGAAAAGGAGTACAACAAGACGTCATGATTTTCTGGAGGAAGTAGGGATACAACTCAATAAAAACTAGTATAAAGGCAACCCTTGTTGGGTTCCCTTTCACCTTGAAGAAGCTCTGTATCTTTTCTTCTCACTTGAATAAATCCTACTCTTTTATGCTCAAAAGCAAAACAACAACAACAACAAAACACACACACACACAAAAAAAAAAAACTAGTATAAATACCTTAGTCTTCATTGCTAATGGTCTTCAGGCCATATCCTAATACTTTCAAGGAATACCTATTATTGGTATCCAATGATTATAAACTCACACTTAGGTGAGCCTGAGAAGAACATAATTAGGAATGGAAGTGGGTTGCAACCAAAGAACAAGTAAAAAAAATTCATTTTAATGTCAATGACGTACAGTAAAATCCCATTACTAATTTGGAGGCCACTAATAATTTAATGTATTCCTGATATTTAGCATTCAAAATGTTCTGCATAGCTTCTGACAAAACTATGGTCTCTATCTTTTTTTTTTTTCCAGAGAGAGAAGAGAGAGAGAGAATTTTTTAATATTTATTTTTCAGTTTTCGGCAGACACAACATTTTTATTTTATTTTATATGGTGCTTAGTATCGAACCCAGCACCCCCCGCATGCCAGGTGTTACCACTTGAGCCACATCCCTAGCCAGGGTCTCTTTTTTTCTTAATGTTAATATATAATGCTAAACTCTATAAACTATTTCACTGATTCAATTCTCATCATTTCTAAGAAACTAGAAAACACATTGATTTTAGAAAATGTGGGAAAATAACATTTGTTGAATACATACATGCCACATATCTTTCCACTAAATACTTACAAATGTTCTGGGGGTGGGAGGTGTTTTCTCCATTTCATGGGTGAGAGGACTGGTGGGAATGTGGATAAAGAGTGTTAGAAGGAGAATGCAAAAGGTTGGCCAGTTCAAAGCCCACGTATAGGCCACTAAGCCAGGCCTCTCTAGGTCTTCTTATCACCTCTGCCTTCCCTATTGATCTTCTGCTCACTGGGGGTACCTCCTCTGTTGTAATTTTAACTTCTTCCAAGATGACTCCTCAGTGCTATTTCTTCATTGAGGCTTCTATGAATTCTCTCATTTTGATGTTCATCATTCTCCTATCACAATAGCAAGGGCACTCCTTGTAACAGCACCTGATATTAATGCCTCACATAGAACTGATACTACTTGGCATCATTAAATTTAATCTATTTTAAAGTTATTAACTTAAAATTAATAAAAATGTGAACACATAACCTTAAGGACTATTCAGTTGAGATTTTAACTTCTGCAGCAGAATCACACTACTCTACCTTCCTACCCCACCTCTGACACAAACTTTTACTCTATAAAAAACTTTACTGGACAAAGACCCACAATCATTTTAGACATCCCTGAAGCTCATAAAGATCTGGAAAAAATTCTGCAATTTGACTAAACTAAAAGGACTGCATTGGAAGTCAAAAGGCTGTTTTCTTATCAAGAAAATCTAAGCAAAAGTGAATACTGCTCCTCTTCTAATTAAACATAAATATATACAGGTTGAATACCCTGATTTGAAAATCTGAATATTTCTGACAGCAGACATGACACCACAGGTAAAGAATTGTACACCTCATGTGATCATATTTCACAACATATGCATGCTAAAAAATTTATTGTACAAAAATTACTTTCAGACTATATGTATAAGATTTATTATAAGACATAAATGAATCCCATGTTCAGGCTTGCATCTGATTCCCAAGAGATCTCATTATAAATATGAAAATATTCCAAAATCTAAAAAAATCCATAAGTCCAAGTATTTTGGATAAGGGATACTCAACAAATTCAACTATTTCAGTACATGGGTCATTAATATGAAATTTGCTCAAATTTTCATAAAATTAATCTAAGCATACCATCCTAGCCATGTGGACATCAACCTACATGATGATCCTTAGAAAAAAAGAAAAATGATGGCAGTGAAACTCCTCTATTTGTCAGTGTATTTGTACACCAACAGATTTTTAACACTTTTATGTAAATTGTGCATGTCTGGTCCCAGCAGATAAGGTACCCTGCAATCACACAAAGAGTAGTACATACTCCTGAGGGACTGCTAGATCCACTTCCTGTCAAGTAGGGGACTGACAGATCTACTTCCTGAGGAACTGTCAGGTGCACTTCCTGTGAGCTGAGAGACTGCTAGATCCACTTCCTGAGAAACTGTCGAATGCCCTTCTTGTAGGATGAGGGACTGCTAGGTCTACTTTCTGTTGACTGAAGGATTGCTAGAACACTTCCTGAGGAATTGTTAGATGCACTTTCTGTAGGTCGATGGATTGCTAGGTCCACTTCCTGTTGATTGAGGAACTTCCAGATCCACTTCCTAAGGAACTATCAGATGTACTTCCTGTAGGCTGAGGACCTGCTAGGTCCACTTCCTGTTGATTGAGGGACTGCTAGATCCACTTCCTAAGGAACTGTCAGATGCACTTCCTGTCAACTGAGGGACTATTAGATCTACTTTCTGTCTACAATTCCAGGAATCAGAAGTCCCCATAACAAGTCCCCCAAATCACTCATCTTCTCAGGCAGAAGGCTTCTGCCCCCAACGGGCTAAGAAAACAGCTGTCCTCAGATCACCAAAAACTGAAAACTGGCCTCATATGCCTTCTATCCTTCCTCTTCCAAATTCACCTCCCAATAAGAATAGATGCTTCTAGCCATACAGATCCTTTAAAAAAAAACTTCCAAAAATACTTTGAACATTTTCCTTTCAAGGTCAATTTTCTGTGGCCTTTTCCCTTTTCATCCTTCTTACTAAGTCTCCCCTAATGTTGAAGACCTTAGATTAGGACTTGGCCGTTTCACTTTTCAGAGAACAAAACCTCCTAGTAGCTGTCTTATGCCACCATAAAGTCAACAACCCACAACTTTCTTCCTAAAATCAAAACAAACAACAAAAACAAAAATCTTATTTCTGAGGTGCTTAGACATAGAGAATCTATAAAAGCCTACACTGGACTATCCTCCAGCCAGCCATGAGGTGGGTAATTGACCCTAAGGAAGGAGATGCTTCCATCAACAATCTACCTCCAGATAGGGTCCTGCAGCCCCTTCAAAGTCAACCTTGACATCCTGCTACATTACTGGAAGGGAAGCATGCACATCAAGGGAAGCAGGAGAAAGCTGACAAGCTCAGTGTGACAGAGGATGATAAATACAATGGGGAATAGTTGTCACATGAAAAACTGGGTGTTCTTGTTTGGGTTTTTGTTTGTTTTTTAAATAAGATATTTCAGTGTCATGAAGGGTAAACAGGCACATGGGAAGAATACAAGCAGTGGAGAATGATAACTGGCTTTAAGTTTGTGAGAAAGACCAACATGAAATAACATGCAGGTGTGTATTTCTAAAGGTGAACACAGTTTTAAACACTTAGAGACTATTGTATGAGCTGGCCAGTGAGATAGCCATTGACTAGAGAAAGAAGTCATAGTTGCAGGGCAGAAATGTGGATGGCCTGAACACCCCATTTTTAGCTGGCATCCTACTAAACATGGCCACTGTCACAGGGTTCATCCAAGTAAAGATAAAGAATCTCAACTTAGAAAGTCCCACATTGTCTTTTTCCCAATTGCCTTTGTGTATTCTGCCTCTGGCAATAGGAGTGCCTGCTGTCTTCCCTCTGGGCTATCTACAGATATGGGGTTGTATCTTGAGCACCTCTGGGGTCACCTCTTGCAGGGATGGGTAAGCCACAGAAAGACCTATGGTTTAAGACCTTTGAACGGGTACACTCTGTGTAGCTGGGTTAGAATCCCGGGCTTCTTAATGTGTCAAGGATTTCTTGGACTGGGAGTTCCTAGTCTAGGCTTTGATTTCCAGGACTCTATACTCTGCTTGCTTGATCATGTTATTCTCAGGGGAACACTCAGTTGACTAAGCAACCCCCCTTCCTTTAAATACCTGCTTACTGTATGCCCCTTCCTTATACACCAGCTCCAGCATACTTAGAACTTTAGAAATTTAGAACTTTGGTACTTAGATAAGATAACTAAAACCTTCCAAGCTGTATCCCCTAGTCTTCTCTCTCCTCATCCAGCCCTTCAACACTCTACTGGTCATCACAGTCTCCCTTGTTCCACTTTAGGGGTTCTTAAGGGACTCAGGAACCCAAACAGCAACCAACTGAAGCTGGAAAAAACTCTAATGGAAAATAAAATGTAGTCCACAGCCTCGATGAAATTACATGTCAGGATAAGAGAAAATCACAAAAGTATCCTCCACAAAAATTGGTAAAAGCTTTGGCCCTCATATTGAGCAAGTAACAATTTATTTCATCTGCCAGAAGCACAATTTAGATAAAAATATAAGTGAGGCAAGACAAGAAGCAACTGTGTTAATGCCCGACTTATGGCTAAAATTTTAGAATAAAAGCTGCAGAACTCTATTTGCATCTGTGTGCATGTAAGGCACATAAATACCTATGAATATTATGTGTATGTGATATTTTCCTACTTCTGGGTGATGTGACTATTTTTTTTTTAAATTTTGGTGCAGTACTGAGGATCAAACCCAGGTCCCAAATCTTTGGTTGACTAGTTTAATACTATTGGTTTAATTAAAAGAAACATCCATCTTCTGAATTATCAGCAACTTAAATTTACTAGTTAAATAAGCTAAAGCTATATTTACAAGACTTTATGATTATAAAACCAACGAACTTGATTTTAATCAAATTAAGTCATTCTGCTGAGAACCTTTATTTCAACAATCATTCCCTAAAAATATTTCTGAAAATTATTTTGTTAACTTTCAACGTGAAAGTAAAGCCAAAGATAATCATTAAGTATCTCGTTTATTTTTAAGTAAAATACTGAAGTATTTACAATTTTTTAAATATATTTTTGGCTTCTTATCCTTGCAAAAAGACTAAATATATTTGGTCCTATATAATAAGCATGTGCTTTGGCCACATTAAACTTTGTTTTTTTAAACTATGAACAAGCATGTAGCTTCAAGGGGATGTGAAGATATATTCATAAAATTATATGTGAAGTAGATTCATAAAATTTCCTCATATGCACCGAATGCTGGAATATGAAAATGTTTCACAGTTGTCTCCTTTCTCATTTGCTTTGTAAAATAAAGGTTGCTAATGGGTTGTTTTGTTGTGGTGTTTGGACAGGCTGGCCTGGAACTTTCAATCCTCTTGCCTCAGTCTCCCGAGAATTCAGGATCGCAGGCATTGTGGACACCACAGATTACTAATGGTAAAATTATAATCAATGTATGTAAGTAAAAGTACTAGAAAAATAAAGAGCAATGGGAAACAGTTTTGAATGAAAAATATACACAGAATGAAGGACATGCTTTGTTAAAGGAAAACAAATAATTATGTCAGAAAATAGAATTTTGATTTTTTTAAAGGTTAGGTGAGAAGAGACCAGGAATAGGAAAAACCCAAATGGATACAGAAATTTATAACAGGTGTAGGGAAAAGTGATCATATATTATATGGTCCCGCTGGCTGAAATCTGAGTGAACTTATTTTAAAAGTTCTTTTAAAATAAGCTATAATCTTGCCAGTACATGGATGTAAAATGAATGTGATTCCCTCTCTTCTTTTCCTTTTTTTTTGGGGGGTGGGGGGTGGGGAGGGGGGTACCAGGAATTGAACTCAGGGACACTTGACCACAGAGCCACATCCCCAGTCCTATTTTGTATTTTATTTAGAGATAGGGTCTCACTGTGCTGCTTAGTACCTTGCCATTGCTGAGGCTGGCTTTGAACTCTAGATGTTCCTGTCTCAGTCTCCCAAGCCGCTGGGATTATAGGCAGCACCACTGACCATCGCTTTTGTCTCTTGGATTATTGGTCTGTTGTCAGTAAAAAATTGAAAAGAGTTTCCTTTACCTTTTTAGTGATAACCAAGAAAAGAGATTCTTTGTCTTGGTCAAATAAACTTCTTGTGTTGTCTTTACTGGAACATTTAAGGGAACCAAATTTTCTCAATATTAAAAGGGCTAAGTTTTTTTAAAAAAAATTTTTTAGTTGTAGTTGGATACAATATCTGTATTTAATTTTTTAATCTATGTGGTGCTGAGGATCAAACCCAGCACCCTGCATGTGCTAGGTGAGCACTCTACTGCTGAGCCACAACTCCAGCCTCAGGGCTAAGGGTTTTTGATTCTCTCAATCAAGTTACCTCTCACATTTGAAAGTCTTATATATTGCCACTTTGGTTAAATATATAACAACTATGCACTGTTTCCTAGAGACCCAAGATCCTATTTCATCAACAATTCAAAGTTCTTTTTTATATTTTTGACAACTTCTGATATTTGTACTTCCTAAAATCAAATATGAAATAAAATATTGATCTTAAACTGATTTGGAAATTCCTCAGAGGATCCCTGAGAAATCTTAAAAGGTTTGTTCTTCCACCTTACAAAAAGAGAAGATGAAAATAACAATGACAATTAGGTATATTTGATATGTTGACTTGCATGAGAAGCATTATCAAATAAGAAAAGTTTAATCTCCTCCCTTGGGTTATATTTTCATGGGTTAATGTCATTAATGTAAATATTTCAGGAGTTATGTAAATGCCTAGAAATCACCCAATATTCTTGCTATACGTATGTTCTCATTCTACCCTGGCTGATAGCAGACAACAATGGTATAAAGTTATTATTCATAATTCTAATTATTATATAAAAGGTTTTAAGTCAATGAAACTTATTTATAATACTATTATTTTAAAAATACTACTAATAATGCACTATTTGTATAATACTATCATTAGATCTTTAACCATGTCCCTTTAAGTCTTTTATCATTCATAGATATTAATTGTCTTACAGTGATGTGATCCTGTTTTAGCAAATACGTGCAAGATACCAAGACAGAGAACTTCATCCTAAAATAAAAAACAAATTGCAGTTTTTCTGAGATCCATGAAGACGACTCGGCCAGATGCTCTGGAGTACCAGCTTTGTTGGCACTGATGATTTCATGATAGTCACTGAACTGAATAAGGATTTCCAGAACTCTAGTTGAGAAGCTGGTGTGTTCATGAAACTGTTTACCCAAAATCAAACAGAACCAGAATTAACTGAATGGGACTGAATAAACTAATGGATGATGATGACAGTTTTTATGCTCTTTTTGTTTTAAACATCGCTATTCCATTAATGTTCTATTTCTGGAAGTCAAGGAACACTTTTCTCTTTTTATCTTAAGTAACCTATAACTCCTAATTGGTACGATTATTAATGTGTAAGCAGAAATGAAATATCTTTTCTTCCCTGCCTAAAACCTTCAAAATTTCAGAAACTAATATTGAATATTCTTAGATTTGGGGTCCATATAATTATTTACCTAGGTTCAATGAGAATCAGTCCTCTTTATAGTAAGACACATTGAAAACATTGCTTACATAATCAGTACTTTAGAATGTCTTATCTGAAAATAATGTGCATAGAATCAGATGTGATGAGTTTTAGGAAACAAAGGATGATTTTATTTGACAAAGCCCTCTTGGGAAAATGAACCTCATTATAGATGAGTAAGGAAGGTCACTTCCTGGCAAGTCCAGGAAACAGGATACAGGCATTTCAAGAGAAGTTTGGTGCTAAGTCTTTCACATGGCTTCCTAGATTAGGCAAGCTTTTAAATATCCAGTCTGATCCAAACAACTTAAGTCAGCATATTATAGTGATACATGCTTACCCATGTTTATAGCAGCAAAATTCCCAATAGCCAAGTTGTACAAAAGGCCTAGGTGTCAGTCAACGTATGAATGGATAAAGAAATGTGATACACATATACGATGAAGTTTTATCTAGCCATAAAAAATGAAATTATGTCATTTGCAGGAAAATGGATGGAACTCGAATACATTATGTTAAATGAAATAAACCAGGCTCAGAAGATAAGGGTTGTATGTTTTATCTCATATAAAGAAGATAGAAAGGAAAAAGGAAAAGAAAGAGTTGGGGAGGGGAATCTTATGAAAACTGGAAAAGAATGAGTAGAATAGAGGAAAGGGACCAGAGGGAGGGAAGAATGAAGGGAAAGGAAAGGTACTGGGGAATAAAATTGGCCAAATTATGTGTGTGTACAAATATGTCATAATGAATACCACTATTACACGTAATTATAATGAACCAATTTAAAAAAACTAAAACGCATACAATCTGAGATTTCTTGTAAAAAGTCCCAACGAAGCAAATTTTAAAAGGTGCCATGTGGAGAATTATCTTGCTGCATTTATATGATTTATTCAGTCGAATTTAATTGGACTTGACTTATTTTGTATGATCAGAAATGAAGTGACTGTGGTGAGAAATTTCAATGGAAAACAACTCACCACTGTGGGTTCTCAGATTCCAGTACTATTCATTGTCTTTGAGATATTTTTCACCTATTTTTAGACTGGTTCTTGCTATCTTGGGCATTTTGTCAGTAACATTTCCAATTTTCCTCACACCTTACTGATTTGGGATCATTGACAAATAAAACTTTCATTTTTCCAAAGCCCTGTGAGCAGAAGCTGGACAACTCAACAGAACTTCAAAGGATCCATCATTAGAACAGGATGTACAACTAGAAAATTCACTGGAACACCTGTTTCCTCCACGCTGTGCTCCAGGAGAGAATCATGACTAGGACACTGCACTTGCCACCATCACCAAAGATCCTTCAAACCCAGCAACTGGCAGTTGCCCTCTGCACTCAGGAACTGTCCAGTCTGCTCCAACCATTAACCTTTACTTTTGTTTCCTCCTTCTAGTATAAATTCTTCTCTCTTTTTTATAGGTCTATTTCCTTGCTATTTTTAATTCTAATGGCTCTCCACAGCAATAACCTAGCTGCTGTTGCTACTTTTTATTTGGTGAAACTTCCAGAAAAATTTCAGACATAGAAAATGTAGGAACCCACTGAGACCCCCAGAGTTGGTATAAAAGTTATTTTAAAGTTAAAACATTGGAGCTAAAGAAGATAAAGAAAGAAATCTTCTCTTGATGTCCCTTGTTTGACTAAAGCAAAGCTAGCCCAAAACTACAGTGGCCACTAAGCCCCTCATAAAGTATTTCCTGCTAATTAAGCTGCCATGGAGATAGACTGCCCATTCCCATTAATATCAAATAATCCAAAAGAGCCTTCTACCCTTTCCCAGTGTATGGAAGATTCTGTTGGATTACTTGATTATAACTCTCTTTTTTGTTAAATTTAGTATATAAATATTTACCTCTAGTTATTTAGCAAGTTTGTCATTATTAGGGGCTTCTTGCCCATGCATGGGGGAAGCAACTTTGCTTTTTCTTCCATTAATGAATCTCTTTGTCAGTTGGTTTGCAGGCCCCCAAGCACTGAACCTCATAGTTAGAAGAGGAAAAGTTTTCCTTGTCACAGTATCTAAATAGGTATGTTTATGCCTCATTCCATATGAGGATTATATGTGAAATCTAATCTCTCCTTTAGTATCCCTATGGATCATTAAAGGCTGAGCTAATCCTGCACATTCAGAATGGCACATTGCCTCACAAGGCTGCCCTCACTTATGTGCAAGACCTCTAGTTCTGTTCTCCTCTCACAGCAGGCCTCTATATCAAGTTGGGTCTCTAATACCAAGTGTTTCACTATGGACCCATCTTTCATGATAATCTATGGCTTGAACATATGTTAGGAGCTTGGTCTCTGGGGGGCAGTGTTGAGACAGGGTATGGAATACTTAGAGGTGGGGCTTAAGGGTAGATCACTGAGGGAGCTACCCTCTGAAGTGATGAAGGTAGCTCTTGGGGGACCCCTGACTCTCAAAAAAGTGAGTTGACAAAAGAGCAAGCTTAATCCCTGAATTACTCTCTGGTTTCCCATTAGGTCATGCTATGACTTAATCTTCCATGTTCTCCCTCTATGATGCCATTAGGCCCTTGCCACAGGACAGAGTAATGAGGCCACCTGATTTGGGGACCTTCATCTCTCAACAGTGAACTAAATAAAATTCTTTCTTTTATAAAATTGGCCTTCCTTGAGGGTTTCATTATAGTAACAACAACAAAAAGACAAAAACACTGGTCAACAGGGTGCTACACTTGGGGATGTTAGTCTGCAGTTGGTTAAGACCAGGGCAGTTCCGAGCCGGTGGTGAAGGATTGTTTAACGATTTGAATATAATTTCTCTCATACCAAAGGGGTTTTAAAATTTATCAAGTCTCCCCTAAACATCCCCTGCAAAATCCTATGTGTCCTAGGCCTTGACTTCTTACCTTGAACCCACCTGTGCATCCCTTCTACCTGTGCCCTAGTTTAACTGTGCTTCTCCCTCTCCCTGTTCCTCATCTTCCTCCTTTCCTTCTTCCTGCCTCTCGAAGTATTCCTCTTCCTCCTGTTCCTTCTCTTCTTCCTCCTTGTAATTTTTTTTTCACCATTGTAACCAAAAAACCTTACAAGAACAATTACAGGAGGAAGAGTTTATTTTGGGGCTCAAGGATTCAAAGGTCTCAGCCCATAAACAGTTAATTGCATTGTTTTGGGCCTGAGGTGAGGCAGAACATCATAGTGGAGGGGCATGGCAGAGAAAAGCAGCTCAGGACATGGTACCAGAAAGTAGAGAGAGACTAAGCTTGGCTCATCAGGGACAAAATATATGTATCCCAGAGGCACACCTCCAATGACCTACCTCCTCCAGCCACACCCTACCTGCCAACAGGTACCACCCAGTTAAACCCTGTCACTGGATTAATGCACTGATTAGGTTAAAACTCTGATGACGGGATCATTCCACCTCTAAACTTTCTTGCATTGTCTCACACATGAGCTTTTGTGGGTGAGTCACCTCACATCTAAACACTCCTTTTTCTTCTCTATCTCATCTCTCTAATCTCTTCCCCTTGCTAAGAATATCAAAATCCCTCTTGTTCATTATATGCAGGATAACTGAGTTCTTTTCACTTTTCTCAACCAGAAAGGCCCAGGATACTGATAAAAAGGGAAGAGCTCTGCATGCCTGCCTACTTCTCTATAATGCAGAAATGCAAAGGTTTTCCTGCTGTTAGGAACTTTTCCTTCCCTACTACAATCATCAGAATGAGATCTGCAGCCCTTCAAAGGTTTCCATGCTATCAGAGTGACACAAAAGGAAAACCAAAACTGATTTAGTCTAGAGCATCATAAACAAGCTTACCATTGATTAAAATAAATTTCAAATGAATTTCAAATCTCAAAAACTTTAAGTTCATTCTGCATTAAGCATTTAAGGAGTTATTTTGAAAAATCAAGGGTGTTTTCCTTTTAAAAATATTATGTTTCTAAACTGTCTGAAAAATCATTTATTTTCCCCCAAATATGAAATACCCTCCTATACAATTCATGGACACTGACTTCGTGTTACATATTCCTCTTCCCTTAAGATGAATATGTTTAAAAGGAGTTCAAAATATTTGAAATCATTTTTATTTTTCCCTAAGAATTGTGATTTTTTTTTTAAAAAAGGTTTTTCACATTTAGTATTTTAGTAAGAAGACTTAAAATGGAGAAATAATTGTTAATCATATGTTCATTATTTCTAAGATGTAACTTCTGAAATGTGTATGCATTGCTGCACTCAATTTTGGTTTTTTCTTAAACGGAAAGCATTCTGCAAGCTGTGGAGGACACACATGGCATTGTGTCCGAAAGCTTGGCTGGGGAGTAAAATTTAGATTCATACAGGCTCACAATGAGGGAGGGGATTCACAGAGATTATCGATTTGCATTAGGTGAAGAGGCAGATGGGAAGCCAAATCTTGAGAACAGTAGAAAATGGGGAGGGAATGGTGGGTAGACGGTGTGGATAAAGGTCAAAGAAACCCCTACTGAGCCCAAACAGAAGGCCGGCAGCACCTGGTAGAAGCTGCCCTCTTACTGCCTTGGTATAGGTAGTTATGCTACCCATGGCTGCTCCGGGAAACCTGGAAACTGGAAGGATTTCTGGTATTACACAGCACTCCCAGAACAACTCTTGCCATTGTAGAAACTATATATCCTCTAACCCCTAACTACCATTATCCTTCTGCCTTTTTCAGGAAAAAAAAAAAGAAAGAAACATGCACTTTTTTTTTTTAATTTCACAAAATACTGTCAGCATTTTTCCTTATCAAATGTTCACTTAAAACTATTGGAAAATCTCCTGACCATGTATCACTGGTTCTGAACCAAGGGTAATATAGTTCCACGGGGGATTTTTTTGTTTTGTTTTGTTTTCCTATGTTTTTTCCAGGGCTGGTGATCAAACTCAGGGCCTCATGAATGTTAAGCAAATGCTCTAGCACTGAACCAACCCCCACCCCCACACTTGCCAAAGGACATATGACAATGTCTGGAGACATTTCTGTCTTGTCACAGCTGCTATGGTGATGGTGCTTCTGGCATCTAGTGGGTAAGGGCTAGGGATGCTAAACATCCTAAAATGTGTAAGATAGCACCTATAAAAAAGAAGTATACAGCCAAAAATGTCAACAGTAGTCACAGTTGAGAAACTCTGACATACATACATGGGAACACAGGTATGGACACAATCTGTTGCTCTGAACACATGGCTTTCTTTCATTATATCTAATGCCAAGGCAAAAGTGCTCATAATTGAATACTTATGTGCAGTTTTTATTTTTCCTTTCATCAAATTTTTAGAAACTGAATTACTGAGACCAAAACCATTCACATTTTTAAAAGACTTCTGACACAATTGTCAAAACTGTTTTCCATAAAGCTTATCCCAATTTGCATGTCCAAAGCAAGGCATGAGAGTGTTCTTTTTAGTACACTTTCAATGAACTAAAGAGAATCTATGAAGCTCATGAATCACTACACTACCAATACTGTCTCCAGAGAGTTGTCTCTTAGAACACACCTTAAATTTTGAATTTGGGGGCCAAAAATAAGGTTTGTGATATTTGGGTCTTTTTTTGTTACCCCCATACTTAATTAAGACATGATGCATGGGATGAAAGCCATCACTTTCCCATTAGAATTATTGTAGCCTACTCAAAGAGTTTTATGCACATACTTGCATGGGAATGTTAAGGATCTAAAACATTTTATGCCTCCACTCAAACTAACTGTATTGTGTGAGAGAACCTCCAGTGGAATCCACTGACTGGCTTTAGCCTGGGAAATACTGTTGTGGAGTTAAGAAGCAGATTGCCAGAAAAAACAATCATCTGGCTAAGATAAAAAAGCCACACCTTTAATGGAAACCAGATGAAGACATACAAACCTAGTAAGCATATCATCTTTATAAGCAAATTATCCATTTTAAATGAAAGACAATTGACAGAAATGGAAGACAGTGACTAACCCACCAGGGTAAATAAGAAAAGACACTGTGGAATTCTATTCTGTTGTAAAACATTAAGATCAAACTTTTTGCTAATGATATGTATAAGTTTCTTTCAGTAAACATCAGGTTATATAATTTTCCAAAGTTTTAAGATACATGAATTCTCCCTAATTCTATAAACCCTAGAACCATTTTCATTTGGCAAGCAGCTTAGGCAGTTCAATCACAGTATTTTATGATTTGGATCTCAGGACATTTGTGTTCAAACATCACAACTTCAGCCCTTTACTACATCTGAATACATGCAAAAGTTCCTAAATGTAAGTATTACTGGAATTTTTTAAACTTATAAAATAGGAAATTTAAAAAAAAAATTAGTTGTATATGAACACAATACATTTATTTTATTTATTTATTTTATGTGATGCTGAGAATTGAACCCAGGGCCTCGAATGTGCAAGGCAAGTGCTCCACCACTGAGCTACACCTCCAGCCCGAAATAGGGAATTTTTTTTAATACCTGTTTCATAGGGCTGGAATAAAGTTTAAATTGGACAATGTGGGCAAGGCATCCTATTTGCCTGTTACTTAGCACTTGAAATTGTTCTTTACTGTTTTGTTTTGTTTTCATACCTCTCACTGGAAACTGGAAAAAAGCCCAAGAAAAAGATTTCTACCGCCAGAAAAGTTTACAGTCTATGTTGTGCTATACACCCTAAACCATGCCAAACTAATTTAATTGTAACACCAGGTATTGCAAGCACCTTTAGAATGGGAAATTATCTATCTCAAATTCAAAATGAGACATTCTCTCTCCCTCTCTCCCCACCCCCTGCCCTCACTCTCTCCAAATTTATAGGCCCATTCATCTCCCTGGATACCCTTTCAAAATGCTATGCCAGCTTTCTTCTAAGATCTGAAGGAGTTCTACAGACTAAATATCTTCCATGAATAACAAACAGTTTTGGTATAACTCCTCTCTCTTATCCCTGCCATATTCTGTTGCCTATCACAAAGAAAGGAAGTTTTCAGGTATTGATTGATCTCAAATCATCCTCTGATCCCCAGGGCAAGGGTTATCATTGACCAAGATGCAAATCTGCTTGTAAATGCTTCGTTATTATTGATTCTTCAAAGCCTGCATCAGAATACTAGCACCAAAATCAGAGAAGAATAATTTGCAAGATCAAAGTATAAACTGAAAGGGGGAAAAAAGAGGAATATGTCTTAACTTCCCTTTATTTTAATTTACATTTTAATGTAATGGCATGGTTTGAAATGAACTGGAAGTACGCCCAACTGCCAGTTAGTGCGTCTCCTTATTTGTGTAATGTGTGTATATGTGTGTGAGTGTGTGTGTGTGAGTGTGTGTGTGTGTGTGTCATCAATCATCATCATCATTATCATCATTAAAAGCAAGGAAGGCCTGGGTAATTCAGCCAAGAAGAAGAGCAAGAGGGTACCCACTACGACACTGAGAAACAATATATTTTTCAGTTTTAAAATGAAACCAACTAAATTCCTCCACCTAAGAAATCAATCAATACAGCTCATTAAGTTTACTATTTACAACTAATTGATTCTAGTGTGTCTATCAACATATAGCATTTAATATAAAAACAATAAAGTTTGGGCAAAGTAATAGAAAACATGTGTAAGAAAAGCATATAAAACACTATGGGTCAATCCGAAGCAGCAGCAGCAGCATCAGCAGCAGCATCATCGTCATCATCATCATCATCATCATCATAATAGCATGAGCATCCCTTATCCAAAATGCATAAAAACAAAAGTATTTTAATTCATTTTTTTTCAGACTTTGGAATATTTGCAGATGCATAATGAGATATCCTAGGGATGGGACCCAAGTCTAAACATGAAATTCATGTTTCACATATACCTTAAATACACAGCCTGAAGGTGATTTTATACAATACTTTTGGTGAACTTGCCTTTTGTCACTTGATGTCAGGTATAGAATTTTCCATTTGTGGCATCAGGTTGACACTAAAAGATTTTTTCACTTTAGAGGATTTTATATTTTGGATATTCATGTTGGGGATAGTCAATGTGTAATAATCATAGTAAATAATAGCTTACATCTATTAAGTTCTTAGAATGTGCTAAGCACAGTTCTAAATATTTTATGTACCTCAACCAACTGAGTCCTTGATTGGTCTTAACATGCTTCAAACAACAATTTTTTTTTCTTTAAAAGTTAAGAATAGGTCAACATTCTTATCTGAGAAAAATAAGTCAGGCACTAAATATAAATAACTTTTAGAAATCAACTGTATCTTGAAGAAGAATGATTTTCCTTTGGAAAAAATGTAAGGTAATTTCCCCCATCTTCAAAATGAAATGTCAAAGAGTGCAGTGGCACGTGCCTATAATCCCAGCTATTTGGAAGACTGAGATGGATGATCAAAAGCTTGAGGCTAAATTGGGCAAGACCCTGTCTCAAAATTTAAAAATGTACTGTGGCATATTCATATATGCACCTAAGAGAGTTAGGTGCTTTTGTAATTTTATCAAAATGAATTATAATGTTATGTATAACTAAAATAATTCCTTAAAAAATAATACAGGTGAGGGATAAATTTTTAAAAGTAATAAAGTATGCACCTGGCATGTATGAAACCTCGGTTCAATCTCCAGTACACACAACTCACAAAAATAAAAATGAAATGAAATGTCAATTTTGAGTCCTGTGCCCTTCTCAACTAAAGCAAAGGGATCTGTCTTTATTCAACAGAATATAATTTTGAAAACAATTCTAGTTTGTGCTTTGTCACTGTCATTCTTATTTTATTTCCACTGCTTAACTAGCCTTCATTTAAAAAAAAAAATCTCAATTTGGAAATAGGCAAGCAATGTATGGTTATGAAAATAAATTGGGGGAAATTAATTTTTTAAAAAATATGAATAATTTTAAACCTAAAACACCATCTTCAGTCAATACCATATTGAATGGTTAAATGGATAGAATAAGCTAAAACTATTTCCTCTAAGATCAGGAATAAGACAATTATTCAATATATTGCTAGAAATTTTAGTCAGAGCAATTAGGCAAAATAAAGAAACAAAAGGCATACAAATAGGAAAGGAGGAAGTCAAATTATTCCTGTTTTCAGAAAGACTCCATGAAAAGACTATTAGGACTGATAAATGAGTTCAGTGAAGTAGCAGGACACAAAACTGACATACAAAAATCAGTAGGTTTTCTCTACTCCAATAATAAACTTACTCAGAAAGAAATGAGATCAATCTTGCTCACAACAGCCATCAAAAATAAAACACGTACAAACAAGCTTACTAAGTGAAAGACCATTATAATGAAAATTGTAAAACACTGAAGTAAAAAGAATTGAAGAAAACACTAAAAGGTAGAAATACTTCCCACATTCATGAATTGAAAGAATTAATATTGTTAAAATGATTCTTCAGAAAGCTAGACAAAACAGCCCAAAATAATCACATGGAAGCACAAAAGGCCTCACATACACAAAACAATATTGAGAAGAGGAAAAAAAAGCAAACGTAGAGGCAATATGATACCTATTTTTGAGAGCCACAATTTGAAAAAGAAAAAAACAGCATGGTATTGGTATAAAAATAAACACAAAGACCAATGGAAAAGAATAAATGATCCGCAAATAAATTTACATATCTAGGGACAAGTGAGTTTAGACAAAAATGCCAAAAGCATACACTGGAGAAAAGACAGTTTTTTTAACATATGGTGCTGGGAAAACTGGATATCCACATGCAGAAAACTGAAACTTGATCCCTATCTTTCACCCTGTATAACAATCAAAATGCATCAAAGACCTTAATATAAGATCTGAAATGCTAAAACTACTGGAGGAAAACATACAGGAAACACTTTAAGATAATGGAGCAGGCAATAATTTCTGGACAGGACTCCATAGTACAGAAAACAAAAGCAAAATCTGACAAATGGATTATATAAAATTAAAATACTTTGCACAACAAAGGAAACAGTCAGCAGAGTGAAGAAACAACCTACAGAATGGGAGAAATTATTTGCCAGTTATTCATCTGACAGAGGGTTAATATTCAGAACACATAAAGAACTACAAAAGTTTAAAAACAAAAAATTAACTAATTTATTAAATAAGCAAATTATCTGAATACATACTTCTGAGAAGAAGAAATACAAATGGCCAATAAATATATGACAGAAATCTCAATATCATTAGCCATCAGAAAATGTAAATTAAAATTACAATGAGATACTATCTCACCCCAATAATGGCTATTATCAAAATTATAAAAAAATAACAAATATTGGTGAGGATATGTAGAAAATGGAACCCTTATATACAGATGGTAGGAATGTTAATTAGTACAGCCACTATGAAAAATGCGTGGTAGTCCCTTGAAAAACTAAACATAGAACTACCATATGGTCAAGCTGTTCCATTTCTGGATATATATATATGAATGAAATGAAATCAGCATACAAAAGCAATATTTGCATGTCCATGTTTATTGAGGCACTGCTCAAAATCACTAAGATATGAAATCAGCTTAGGTGCCTGTCAACAGATAAATGTATAAAGAAAATATGGTGTATAAATACACAATGGAGTATTGTTCATCCATAAAAAAAAATGAAATCCTGTCATTTTCAGCAAAAATGGATGGAAATGGAGAATATCATGTTAAGGGAAATAAACTAGATACAAGAAAGAGAGGTACTGCAAGTACTCTCTCACAAATCCGAAAATTTGGGAACAATAACAACAACAAAATGACCTTAAAGTTGAAGTGATTACTAGGCACTGGAAAGTGTGCATGGAGGGTTGGTGAGTATAGATGATGGGTGGATGGACATGACCAATGTAAGCATGTATGGAAATAGCACAGAAAAGTCCAATAATTTGTGAAATTAACATATGTTAAACATTAAGAGAAAAAAGAAAATGCTGACGAACCTACACAAAAATTTTAGAATAAGCAAGTTCAACAGATCTCAGGATATAAGATATAATATACCAAAAAATTACATTTGTATAAACTAGCAATGAACCATTGAAAAATAAAATAATTTCATTTACAATAGCATCAGAATAAAATACCTAGAAATAAGTTTTATAGCAGAATTACAATAGTTGTACTACTCTCTGAAAACTACACAATTGAAAGAAATTATAAGATTTCAATAAAAGCTAAGTCATCCCATGTTCATGGATCATTAAAACCTAATACCATTAAAATGAAGATATTTTCTCACCCAGAGCAATCTACACATTCAACACAATTCCTACTTGACAACACAACTGATTTGGGGAGGGCTAAATTGACAAGCTGATCCTCAAATTCATTCAAAAACATAAGTGACTCAGAAAAGCCAATATAATATTGGAGGAAAAAGATGAAGAAAGTTGGAGGATTCACAGGTTCTAATTTCCAGAATGAAATCTTTCTATTTACAGTCAATTGATTTTCAACAAGGGTACCAAGGCAATTCAATAGAGAACAGAACAGAACAAAACAAAACAAACAATTCTCAAATAACTGGATATCCACGGACAAAAAGAAAAAAGTTGCACACCTACCTTATACTCTACCCAAATTAACTTAAAATAGCTCCTAGACCTACATCTAAGAATGGACCCTATAAAACTCTTAGGAAAAAACACAGAATAAACCTTTGTGACCTTGGATTAGGGAAAATCTTCTTAGACACAACATCAAATGATCTAAGCAGCACAAGTGACAAGAGAAGTAACAAAAATTAGACTTCATCAACATTAAAAACTTGTGCTACAAATTTCTCCATCTAGAAAATGAAAAGACAATGTACAGATGGGGAGGAGATAGTTTTAAATCATGTATCTAATAAGAGATTTTTATCTAAACATATGAAATTATAATAACTAAATAATAAAAAATAAGTAATTTAATTACAAATGGGGAAAGGGCTGGGCATGCTAGCACATTCCTGTAATCCCAGCCACTTAGGAGGGTAAGGCAGGATGATGTCAAGTTCAAAGTCAGCCTCAGCAACTTAGCCAGGCCCTAAGCAACTCAGAAGACCCTATCTCAAAATAAAAAAATAAAGGGCTGGGGATGTTGCTCAGTGTTTAAGAAGCCCTAGGTTCAATCCCCAATACCAAAAAAATAAAAAATAAAAATAAACAAATAAAAATGTATATGTGTATTGTGTGTATGTGTGTGTATATACACATACATACATACACACACACACACACACATATATATATATATATACACACACACACACATACACCATAAAATTTACCATTTCAATACTTTTAAGTAAAAAATTCAGTGGCACTAAGTAAAAAGAAAGAAAGAAAAAGAATGGGGAAAGGATCTGAATAAAAATTTCACCCTAAAAGAGATACAAATAGCCAATAACTGTATGGAAAAATGTTCAACATTATCATTAGCCATTATGTAATCCAAATCACAAACAGATACACCTTCAAATCCCTAATATGGCCATGATAAAAATAGACAAGTATTGTTAAGAATATGCAGAAATTGGACCCTTTATACTCTGCTCTGTGGAATGGGTCCAGCCAATTTGAAAAACAATTTCACCATTCTTTAAAATGCTAATCAGTGTTACCTTGTGACCCAGCAATTCCACTCCTAAGTATATACTTTGGAGAAATGAAGACAAATGTTCATGAATAAACTTGTGCACAAATGTTCATACCAGCATTTTTGACAATTACCAAAAGGTGGAAACAACTTGAATACCCCTCAGCTTATGAATGATTCAATAAAATGTATTATAACCATACAATGAACTATTATTTGGCTTAAAAAGGGCATAAAATATTGATACATGCTACAATGTAAATGATCCTTGAACTATTATGCCAAGAGAAAGAAGCAGGACACAAAGGAGCACATGTTATCTCATTTAATTTAAATGCAATGTAAGTAGACAAGATGTAGGTTAAGGGTTGCTAAGGGCTGGAGCAGGGGAATAAGGATTGACTAATTTAGGGAGAGGGATGAAAGTGTTTTAAAATTGATTAGGGAACTCTGAATATACAAACAACATTACTGAATTCAATAATTTAAATGCGTAAATTGGATGATATGCAAATTATGTCTCACTAAAACTGCTAAATTTCTCTATATATGTATGTGTATATATACACATATACATATGTGAGTGTGTATGTGTGTTTGTATATATATGTATATGTACTCGTATATGTACATGTATATAGTTATGGTTTAGATCTGGAGTTCCCCAAAAGCTTACACATGAGACAATGCAAGAAGGCTCAGAGAAGAAATGATTGGGTTGTGAGAGTCTTAACCAAATCAGTGAATTAATCCCCTGACAGAGACTAACAAGAGTTAGTCTCTTGAAGTGATAGGGTGTGGCTGGAGAAGGTGGGAACTGGGGGCGTGACTCGGGGGTATATATTTGTATCTGGCAAGTAGAGATCTCTCTCTCTCTCTCTCTCTCTCTCTCTCTCTCTCTCTCTCTCTCTCTCTCTCATCATGATGTGAGCTGCTTCCCCTCTACCAAATTCTCCCACCATGATGTTCAGCCCTCATCTGAGCCAAGAGGATAGAGTCGACCTTCTATAGACTGAGACCTCTGAAACCATGAGCCCCTAAATAAACTTTTCCTCCTCTACAGTTGTTCTGGTGAGATCTTTCAGCCACAGCAATGACATAGCTGACTAAAATGTGTGTGTGTGTGTGTGTGTGTGTGTGTGTGTTTGTGTGTATGAATCACAAGATAATAACAGAAATGCCAATAGATGAAGATCTCATAAATACTTTTAAAACAGAAGACAACATCATGAAACAGACAAAATGCTTTTTCAGTTTTTCCTACCAGTTTCACTGAACCAAACTCAAAATGTATTTTTAGCATTCATACCAAATGCAAGAATTATCTTTGTTTATTAGAAGTGGTTTTAAGCCAGAGAGCTGCTGATTCTGCACAGCCATCTCCACATTTCAAGCTGGTCCTCCATCTTATTGTCACTACATTAAAATTGATTTTATGAGCAACTACATACTTGTATGAGAACAGCTACTATTTAAAAAATGTTGTAATGCCTACTCATAAACCTATATGAGTTGAAACAGGAAGCTTTACAGTGAAATAAATAAGATTCAGCAATTCTGCATCCATTTGGAAAGCATAGTTTGGGACATGAAATACTTATGCTCCACTGGTATATGAATATAATGAGCATCAAAATTTCAAAATAATTGATTATTTAGAAATCTTTATAGGAAATCTCATAAAATATTATGTGTAAAGCTTTCCATTTTAAGATCAAACTAATGCTTTAATCCTTAAATTCTTTTTTTGCATGTTTTCCCCATAAACTTGGAGATTCAAGAAAAAATAACTACAGAAGGGCTATCATCAAAACCATTTAAAGCTTACAGTTCAAAATGCTGTTGTACTTCAGCACTGAGACTGTTTTGCAATTCTGTGCCTCCTAATAGCAGTCCACAAAGCCAATTAAGCATTAGCACAGGGATTCTCCAAAGGAATGAGACATAAATACCTTTTCTATAGCCATGGGAGGCTGGTTCCTAAGGAATGTGTAAAACAGCAACAGATAATGTTTCAGGAAAGTACTGATAGAAGGATAAGCAGTCTGTTTTTGCTGAACAGAATGAATGAAATCCAGTGGATGGAAGGAACTATACTTCTGAAGCTCGGACATTAGCCAGTAGCCAGAGGCCAGATGTATAAGATGGAATTCAGGTTACAAATTTGGGAAGCCCTAGGCAACCTTGGCCACACTCTTCGCACCTGCATCCAGTGCAGTAGCAGCAGCATCTATTTTGCTGACAGATTTACTCTTTAAGAAACAGGGTGACCACATATATCATCTGTGCAATTAGCACTTAGTAGGGGCACAGTATTA
The DNA here is from genome assembly GCF_021218885.2 of Marmota monax. NCBI lineage: Eukaryota > Metazoa > Chordata > Mammalia > Rodentia > Sciuridae > Marmota > Marmota monax. The sequence goes on along the minus strand of NW_026694286.1, from coordinate 5,813,475 downwards.
CTGGCTCTTATTTTTCTACCTCCTTGTAAGCAGTGAATCAGAGGCCATGAACATTTGTGTGTATCAGAAGATCCCGGGGCACTTTTCCAAGCCTGAGGGTATTACTCTGAGGATTTGGCTGAGTTCCAACTCAGGTAATTATATTCTGCTTCCTAAATTTCCCCTGCTGTTTCAATTAGGTGCAGCCTTGTTCGTTTTCCTGCCTTTTCAGGAAAAAAGGTGGGGGGGATTTTTCTCTAACTCCCAGTCTTGCTGACACAGATGAAAAGGTAAATGTGACACATTACAAAAGTAATGGCTGCCTTAGCAATAAATGGTGTGACTACTGTATGTTAACTTGCATGCTATAGCAAGCTTCAGAGCACCAAATAAAGATTTCAAAGAGAGAGCAAACCCCTTTGGATGGAATTAGACAACTGCATCATGATACCCTCATTAGATAATAGCCACACAGACCTTGTCTGTAACTACAGCAAAGAGTGATATAATGACCAAAAAAAAATAATATTTTTTAAAAAGCTGAGACATTCTTATAAGCATCTATATTTTTAATTTTCTGGATATAACCATTCTCTGGTGATTTGGATAGGAGCCATCAGCAGAGATCCATAAAATGTATGAACTAGCCAGCTTCTCTTAATGCTAGGGATTCCAAAAATAAAGCAGGTGGCCATCACTCAGATGGCTAAAAATTTAAAGTCTGACAATATCAATTTTGGGCAAGGATATAGGGGAAATAAAACTTCCATGCACTGCTGGTGGGGATATAAACTGGTCCAGACACTTTTCATACCAATTTGGCAGCATCTAATAAAACTAAAATGTGTCTTTTCTATATCCCAGAAACTGGGCTTCTAAGAATATATCTACCACACGGAAGCTCTCCAAATTGCATCAGGACACCCAGCCACAGATGTTCCCTGCAACAATGTGTTTAAGCGAGAAAACCATGGTTAGAGAAGACACTAAATGTTCAAAAAAGAATAAAATGCAGTATATTCCTGTGACAGAGCACTGTGGATTGACCTAAAAAATGCAAATGCTAAGTAAAAGGGGAAAAAATCAAAGAGTACAGTCATATCTGCAAGTTCTACATTTGTGGATTCAACCAAATGTGGGTAGAAAATATTTTTAAAAATAATTGTGTCTGTACCAAACACATACCAACATCTTATTTTGTAACCATCCCCTAAACAACTTATAAAAACAACTTTGAACAACACCATCCCTTATACATCTATCTATAAAGCATTTATATTATGCTAGGAATTAAAAGTAATCTAAAGATGATTTAAAGTATATGGCAAGATGAATATAGATTATACTTAAACACTACACCATTTCTTTAGAGCATCAACAGATTTTGGTATCTGCAGGGGAAACTTGGAAACAATTGTCAGTGGATATAACTGCACAGAAAAATTTGTAAGGTTGGATATCATTCATTAGATGTACAGAAGACAAGGCTTACAAGTTTGCTGTGTATAAATACTTTGTGATTATGGGAAACACCACACACCACACACACACACACACACACAGAGTGTTTGATTGCCCAGCAGGATATATTTTTTAGTAAAAGGCAAGTCCTAGCTCTTATAAGAAAGTAGAAAACCCTGTTCCCCTTGATTGTGCTGTTTGCAAGAGGAAATAGGCATGTGATCTAGCATAACCAACCTGACAATCACACTATGGGCCTTGCACTTAAGGCCAAGGATGCCAAGGTCCATAGCAATGGACGACTTTCGGCTACAGGAGACAAGGGTCACCTTCCAAGTGTTAGGGAACAGGCATGGCAGCAGCTCCTTTGCCATGGTAGTGCTTGTAGTCTTCCTAAAGAGTCTCAAGTTTGAGGTCTACTCACTCTGTGAGCCAGTGATGCTACAGGGATTCCACTTGCCACCCAATTCCCATTTGAATAAAAGCTTTTTTTGCTTAAAGCAAACAAGAAACTATATAGACAGAGAGGTGCAATGAGCAGTGAGCAGCTCACCACCATGGTGGCCCTGGGGAGGTGGGAGAAATGAGACTATCTGCACTATTTTATATAAATAGTTCAGGTGTTCATATCAGCTTTTTAAAAAAATGTATATGTGTTTATCATCCATTATACTTTATTCTTTTTCTTTTTCTTTCAAGGAACTAGGGATTGAACCCAGGAGCCCTCTACCACTGAGTTACATCAAATGCATTTTTCTCCCACCAGACAAGCGCTTGCTAAGCTGCGGAGGCTACCTCAAACTTGTGATCCCCCTATGTCAGACTCCTGACTTGCTGGGATTATAGGCATGCACCACTGCACTGGGCCTCACATATTATACTTTTTTTAAAAGTACTAATTTGTAAAAGGTGAGGAACAAGCCACTTCTGGGGTCCCAAAGTGACTTAGGTAGGTTTCTTATATAGTGTGTTGGGAGCTATATTTTTTAAAATTATGGGACAAAACTAAGAAAAAAATGGCTGAAAGTTACTTAAGACTTAAATGCACCAATTCTTATCACTTAATCCTGTGCCAATATTGAAAGGGAAATCCAAGGATCATGGCAACAAATAAGCAGATCCTCTACCAGAATGTTCAAGTGTATGAAAGAATTCCTTTCTACTCCATATCTGATTTTCATTTTAAAAGATACTTAGATACTATAAGCCATGACATTTATTCATGAAATACATGCTTTTGGACTTCTGGGGTAGAAAATGAACCTGGAGACATGCCAATGAACTCTCTTGACAGTCATCTTCTACCAGGGTTTTAGTTCCTTCACTAAATCCGCAACCCAAATATACCCCTGTGATGTACCCCAAGATTTAATAGTAGAGGCAACTTACTACATGGATGTCCTAACACCTTCACTTCATCAATAGCAAGGTAACCTTGATGTCCAGAGGTTATCACTTCAAAAATCACCTGTAAATTAAGAAAGAGCTAAGTTATTCACTCATTTTGTCATAATTTTTACAAAATATCTTCTATATATAAGACACAGTTTAAGTCTTTCATTCATTTTCGTTGCCAGTAGATATAATAGAATGAGTACTTAACATCTTCTCAGTTGATGTTCCAGGTTCTAGACTATAAAGATAAATAAGACCTCAACCCCATCTTTAGGAAGGGTAAAGAGTAACAGGTGGGGCAGCAAACACCTTGCAACAAAGACTTACCTGGTTTGGGGAAAGGGTTCCTTGATTAAGAAAAGAAATTTGGAAAAGAGAAACTAAGAGTCATTTTTAAGGGGCTGAACATACAGTGGGGAGCAAATCATCAAGTCCTTGAGAACTTAAATTCTAGAGAAGGCATATAGAAAGCAAATGATCAAATAAAAATAATACTGGCCAGGTACAGTCACACAAACAAATCCCAGCAACTTGGGAGGCAGAGGCAGGAAGATCAAGGCAGTTTGAGTCTAGCCTGGGCAATTTAACAAAACTCTGTCTCAAAAAAAGAAAAATTATAAAAAGGCACTGTAAATGTAGCTAAGTTGTAAGATATCCCTGAATTTAATCCCTTATAGCAAAAAAAAAAATAAGTAAATATATATTACATTTTAGCTGGGTGTTGTGGAACATTCCTATAATCCCAGCAGTGAGGGAGGCTGAAATAGGAGGATCATCAGTTCAAGGGCAATAAGACTCTGTCTCAAACTAAAAAAATAAGTTGGGATATATCTCAGTGGTAGAGCAATGCAGGGATCAATTCCTAGCATTAATACACATCATACTATACTTTAAAGCATAAACACATTCAGACTTTTTTCCCCTCTAGAGGCAAAGTAGAGGCAAGGTTAAAATTTAGATTGTTTCAGTTAATATCTTTGGAGGTGAATGTCTGACCAAACTGAACCATATGGGTTCTTAGGCTTTATACAATTGGGGGGGGGGGAGGTAAAAAGTACAATAGGTATTATAAAAGAAAAATACTGAGTATACTGAAAGTACCTCCCATCAGAAGTGACACGCTGATAGCCTGAGGATGAGAATGAAATACAGTGTACAGAGGATCATACCCATTCCAGGAAAGGTACAAAAGTTCTACATGGGCATGGACATGGCCAGGAGGAGAAGACTCTGCTTGTAGGGTAGAAATATGCAATTAACAATACAGAAAAGAGGCAATGCTACCCAAAATTCTGGTGGCAAAGATGTGAATTAAGAGAAATATGGTACAAATTTTCCATGATAGTGAAATCAAGAGGGCTTCAACAACTAACTGTCTGAACATGGGAAAAGACAGACAAGAAGAATAGGACCATGTGCCCTGAGGTTCTAAGACTGAATGACTTCTGAGATAATGAAACCACTTCAGGGAAATTGAGGCCGAAGGAAAAGGAAGAAACAATAAAAGGGCTATTAATTTTCTTAAGCTGATTGTGTACAAGTTTAAGTTATCAGGCTATTGTTTAAAAGATCCACTTGAATATTATTTTAAATATCGCTCATATATAGAAGGAAACTATAACATCAGGAGAACCATGATTTATGACTCTTAAAGACCATAAGTCTTAATGCACAACCCAACAATTTAACTCTTACCCAAAGGGAAAAAACACTTCCACAATAAATTGCAAGACATGCAGGGGAAAGAAGAGATACCCCAAAAGAACAAAGATGAAGTTAAACTTAGTTCTGTTCATATTTTTAATATATATTTCACTGATGATAAAAGATAGGAAGAGATGCATGATATTACAATGGGACTATGCTAATTTATTTCTCCTATAGTATATTCAAAGATAACTGAAGGGACAAAAAGATGAGAACAAGAATAGGAGGAAGAATTCTAGTGGCCCTCAGAGTACAACTGCCAGAGTAGGCTCTGCAGGGTCCTGAGACCTGCTCTAGTATAATGGCAGCCCCAGGAACAGCCAGGGATTGGCTGCTGATGCCACAGCCAGAAGCTATCCAAGTACACTGACACATTGGCCATAAAAACAGATTCTGAAAGCCAAACTCAGAAATAATCATTAGACCTTAGGTCATTCCATCAATCCTTTCCTTCTCCCTTCCTTCTCCCCTCCCTGCCACTCACTCACGCATTCATTCACTAACTCAACCACTCAACTCAGTGCTCTCCTGAGCATCCTCTCTCTTCCAGGAACTGTGATAAGCACTTGGAATATATGAGGAACAGAATAGATAAAGGGCCATTTTCTTATTAAAGTAGTCCTTCTTCCTATAAATTGCATTTTACTTTATCATCTAAGAGGGCTGACATATCTAGAGAAAGCAGAATTATCCTTATTCTTCAAAGGGATGCATTAGCTCTTAGACTATAGTGTACATACAAAACACGTTCATGTGAATTCATTTTGTACCTGATCTGTGTGTGTAAATTTAATTCATAATATTTTGTTTAAACCAATTCAAAACCATGGAATGAAGAGGAAGGAAGAAAGGAGATTAGAGACTTAGAAAAGTCTCCTTAATGTCTGTGAACTGTTTTTTCATCTATCCTGTCAAAGAATGATGGCCCTCAGAAGTTTTATGCTAAAAAATAGTAAGTCTTTTAGTTTAAATATTTATAGAATATTTACTACATACTCTGCAGGATCCAAAAAATTAGACACGTTCATGAAATGTGAGCCTTAATTAGAGAAAATAAGGAATCCAATGAAAGAACAGAAGAAGATAATAATGACCAAATGACAGATTCAAATCAGAAGGTCATAGTAGTGTGATCCTCCCAACCTCAGGATTGTACCTCCTTCTCACCAAACACTTCAGGAAGCCTGTGACACAGCCAGCACACCTTCAATGTCACCCTTAGCCTGCCAGTGTGAGCCCACAGGTGTTCCAGTGGCTGTTTCTCTTTATCCCTACTAGACAAGGGGTAAGGGAGCATTTATCGACAAAACAATGGACTCCAAATTCCCAGCATGACTGTCATGAGGCCACAACGAAACAATGAAGTATATGGATATTTCTGCAACTTCACTTGTTCCAGCAATTTTTCCAAAAAGACACACAGAAAGACAGCATCATATTATAAACTGTCCCACCCCTTCCAGTTCACTGGAAACTTTTGAAAGTAAACTCCTTAATATGGCACATTCAGTGCTGATTTACTTAAAGCTAAATGCAGAGACAAAAAGGTAAAATACACTGTTGATTTTATGTGTATATATCTACACAGACACACACACACACACACATAAAGAAAGTCACAGTTTATATATAAGAATGTATCTTTTTATATATATAAGAATATATCCTGATATCATACATTTAGATGTTTTACATAAGATAATTATATTATAAGCTAAAGCAATAAATTCAATATTTCTTAAAAAACAAAAGTATGTTTTTAAAAAGAGCATTTGACAGCTCTTAGTAAGGGATTTATTAGTACAAGTTTTATTAGTCACTTCATCAAGGTTACAGTACACTATATAACTTTAATACATACCACAATTATAAAGTAAGTTTGATTTGTACTGAAAAAAATGCTATTTTAAAATACATACGATTAAATAAACATCCTACATTTAGAGGCTGCACAGCAGTATTACACTGACTGACTGTAAATGCCTGACACTTGAGAGATTAGCTCTGCTGCTTCTTACAGTCAAGGGGGTCAAAATATGCAGCTCAAAGATGAGACCCATCTAAAAGAGGTTTCTTAGAAACAGATTTGTGAATCCCATAAAATGTGTGATTGCCATGAACTCTCCCTATCTGGCAAGTTTTCCATTCAGTGCTCCTCTTTAACCAGTGCCCCGACCAGGAAAGCTTCAAAAGAAAAGGAGTATGTTTGTCTCTTTCTGTCAAAAGAGACTCTCCTACTGAAAGTGCAAGTACTGCTCTAGAGAGGTATAATAAGTGTATGCAGAGCCCAGGCAAAGTCACAGGAGTGTCTGAATGTGTGGGCAACCAGGTCCAAAAAAGATTGAGGTCAGATAAAACAATAACACGAGGACGCCAATGGTACCACTGCAAAAGGAAATCAAAAAGGTGCAAGAAATTGATCTGGGGATGTTCTGTTTGTTTTTATCCAGAAAATCTTCCATGGAAGTAACCCTTTAGTTTCTTCAGGAAGCCACACCAAGTCTTAAAAAAAGAAAAAAGTGATTCAGTCATTCAAAATACAATGATATTCTTGTGTATGTACTTCTATACCCTAGGTTGTATATGTTATCTACTTTTCCTCAGTGAACCAATATGAGGTGGGGCATAAGAACTCCCTTCAGGGATGAGAAGGCTGATTCAGAAAGGTTAAATAATTTTTCTGAGGTCACACAAGTAGTTACAGAGTCAGAATATAATCTTGGGTCTATTTTATTTTCATTCCTGAACTCTTTTTTATGTTACTGAACTGCCTTAAGTAGTGTGAGACTATAATAGAAAACAAACTCACACATTCCCACACATGCATAAATACACACACACACACACATTTACACACAAAACAAACAACTGTGTATACCTACATGTATGTTCTTTCATGCATAGATACATATGCTGTAAAAGTTTTTACTTTAAGATATAAGTAAGTAAGGGATATAGTAGTCATGTGTTTGACCTGGAAACAGATTCAAAAAAAAAAATTATAGACATAGTTTTAACCACATAAATTTTAGAATAAGGTCTGTCAAACTACTGCCCTAGGGCCAAATCAGTCCTATCGCCTGTTTTCTATTGCTCCCAAGCTAAAGATAGTTTACATAGTTTTCAATGGTAGAAGCAAATAAAAAATAATAATATTTCCTGATACATGAGAACAATATGAAATTCAAATTTCCATGTCCATGAATAAAGTTTTATTGGAAGATGGCCATGCTCATTCATTAGGCTTTGGCTCCTGCTGTTTTCAGACAACAAGAGTAGTGCTGACCAGTTGCCACAGAGACCGTCTGGCCTGTAAAGTTTGAAATATTTACTATGCAGCCTCCTGTTTGTGGAGAGACTTCCTCCTTGGCTCTCCAACACACGATCATTACTCTGGTTTACAAGGAAGCACATATCCAAATTAATACTTTTGTCACAGCCAAATACAATATGGCTGGCACTACATGTAGAAGCCTCCTATTCCAATAATGGCAGGAAGAACACCCTGTCCCTGGTTTTACTGCCTTTCAATTCTTTAATCTGTGTGGTATTTTAAATGCCCAATTAGTCTTATAAGTCATTACCAATTTTTTAAAATAAGAGATAATTACCACATACCAAAACAAAACCATAATCTAATTTCTTTAGACCCCAAAATACTATAAAAATAAAATAAAATAAAACCCAACTCATTTGGAAATAGAATTTATCCAAAGGGGAAAATAATGAAGTGCTAAGAATTTTAAACACTTTAATATTAAAACCTAATCCTCAGATATAATTTTATACTATATTTCCCCAAATTGGCTACATTTGGACTAAATGTTTTGCTTGTTTGATTTGACCAAAATAAACATTTAAAATTTTTGTTTTAAGTAAGACATTTGTCCTCTGGCCCAACCAAGATGGTTGATTATTTGAAATGCTATAAATCAGTATAACAGAATCACAGAGCCATGCTGATCTGGAATAATTTTGACACAATTCAGTATTTAATTTTAGATTATTCCTTTTTTAAAAATTGCTTAAAATAAATTCAGTTGATCCTCATTTTTCATGTATTTCATATTTGTGATCTGCCTAAAATTTATTTGTAACCCCCAAATCAATATTTTTAAAACTTTAAATGTCATTTATAGACATGCACAGAGCAACAAAAAAATCTGAGTTGCTCAGTGCACAGGCTCCTGGCAAGGCCAAGCAAGGCAATACTCCTTCTCCTTGTTTTAGCTTCATGTTGTAAAAAACCATCTGTGTTATGGTCTACCTAACTCTGTTTTTCATATTTTTATGCTTTTTATTGGTGATGTTGCATTTTTAAAGTAGTGTCCAGTGTTCTTAAGGGCAAGAGGCTGTGAGGTGCATTATGGAGACAATTTACCTGTAATTCAAGTATGAGTTACAGTGCTGTTGCCTATGGGTTCAATGTTAATGAATTAACAACATAAATTAGAGAAGATATCTTTACACAGAGGTAAACATAAACATGAGTATGCATTGATCGACTGACAAAAACTTTGTGTCTAGAGCCTCACAGGAACCTGATTCATATTTTCCATTGAAGCAATAGTTCAGTAGAGCCAGCCCTTCATGTTTCTGTTCGGTATCCACAGATTCAACCAGGTATGGATCAAATGTATTTGGGGGAAAAAAAAAAAAAAACAGAAAACAAAAACCAAACTGGGTCTATACTGAACAGGTACAGACTTTTTTTCCTTGCCATTGTTTCCTAAACGATACTATATACTTCCCTAAATGATACCATATAACTATTTATATGGCACTGACATTATATTAGGGGTTACAAATAACCTAGAGATAATTTAAATTTTATAAGAGGATATGCATAGGTTATATGCAAATACTATGCCATTTTACGTAAGGGTCTTGAGCATCCACAGATTTCATATGCAGAGGGATCCTAGAACCAATCTCCTGTGGATACCAATACATAACTCTATGTACTAATTCTGTGCGCTCATTGTTTTGACTATCATACATAACTATAGTAAATACTGAGAATCTATGTTATTAGTGTGGTTTGGTTCACTCCAAATCCCCATTTCTCCTTTTTTGTTGTTGTTGTTTTTGTTTTGTTTTCCTGATGGCTCTCTGATATTATTTGTAGCCACGCGATGTGGAATAGACAATCAATATTCATTCAATCCTTCAACTAATAATATCTCAGGAGAGGAGATTCTGCATCCTATAGCCTTTAGAGACTTTGGGGAAAGTCATTTGCTGTCAGATAGGAAACAACTGGTTAAACCACTGACTAGTGCTCTCCTTTGCTCATGAAATGTTGGCTTGAGAGAGGGCTGACATCAGCCTTCCCTCAGATATGTGCCAAAGGTGGAGGGGGGAGCAGTTTAACACTGCAGACCCCCGATCCTCCCTGCTTCAGTGAAGAGCAAAATTAGCTTTCCATGCTGCACTTTCCCTTGTATGTGTGAGCAAAGAAAAGGGATTTGCTTTCCAATACCAATGCTCACCAAGGAAAATGTGCAAGTGGAAGTCATTTGTCAATTCTCTAGAACACAGGGGATTAAGGGGTATGTGTCTATCCTCACGCAGATTACCTGCTAGATCCTTTCCAGTTTTAAGTAAAAAGCAAATGTGGGGCCTACACATTTTTAAAAATGTTATGTTGTTTGTGTTAAAGAAATTAAAAGAAAAATAGAAAGAAATATGGACTATAAAAAAGTTTCTGTGGGGGCTGGGGATGTGGCTCAAGCGATAGCACGCTCCCCGGGCATGCATGCAGCCCGGGTTCGACCCTCAGCAACACATACAAACAAAGATGCTGTGTCTGCCGAAAACTGAAAAATAAATATTAAAAAATTCTCTCACTCTCTCTCTCTCTTTAAAAAAAAAAAGTTTCTGTAATATTAAAGAGCCAAAGCAAAAACCACAAGATTCCTCGAATTAAGAAATCAGGAACAGGGGCTAGGATTGTGACTCAGTGGTGAAGTGCTTGCCTTGCACATGTGAGGCAATGGGTTCAATCCTCAGCCCCACATAAGATAAATAAATAAAATAAAAGTACTATGTTCATCTACAACTAAAAAAAGGTATTTTTAAAAAGCTTTAAAGAAAAAAGAAATCAGGAACAAACACTCAAGTTTCTATTTATATTGATGTTATCAGCCGAAAATATAAAACCCAGTTTTGAAAAGGTAAAGACCCTCAAAGGACAACAAAATTTGTCATGGAGCTAATTACTGATGCTTTATCATGCCTAGTTTTTTCCTTTTTGTGTATGTGTGTACATGTGTGGGCAGGCACCATGATGGGTATAGAAGCCAGGTCTTCACATAAGGTAGGCAAAATCACTACCACTGAGCCACACCTCCAGCCTCCATGCATTCTCTTAAATGATTTTCTGGTTTTGCTACCAATAAGCATGACTTTCCTCATTTGTGTCCCCTTTCCCTTTAGAAAGTGATATTATCATAGCTCATCTACTCCTTCAATAAAACCGAATTCAGAAGAAAATTAAAGTAGAGGAAAAAGTGTAGAAAGTTTAAAGGGACAGTTCTGATAAGCAGGAAGTAGCTGTTCACACAGGTATGAGACTAAACAGAAGGCATACTCATCCTTGATCATCAAATAGTAAGTGCAACCTGAAAATGAAATTTAGAGATGTGGGAAGGTTTTTAAAATGAATAAACAAAACATGGTCTTTGAGGATGAAAAGACTATCACACTTTCCCAGGTGCAGTTCTGAGTCAATAATAAAGTGACAAACTCCTGTGCCCCCAGTGGTTTTTAAAATATAATGCTCATCTTTTCTAAGCACAAAATGCAAAGTTCAGGTGCAATTGCTTAGAATCACTTTCACTTTCTTGCTTGAGAGAGTTACTTATCAAATCCCCCTCTTTTTCCTGTAGTAAGCAATGAAATTGTCCTGCACTTAGAATAAAGGCCCTAACAAGGGAATTTATGGAGTCAAGGCATGTGTTGTTTTTCAACTGGGACATATCAGTATTTCCCAAGTGGACATTAGGGGACACTAGCCTCTGCAAAAGCCCAAATCAATGTACAGACTCCAGCTGGGCACCCACCATGTGTCCCTCCTGGATATTCAGACATGCACCTAAGCTCCGAAACTGACTGCAAAACAAGACTGTTCAACTTTGTCTAAATTGACAAATGACTAGTGTCTCTTTCCACTTGGCCAATGAATACCTCCCAATTCCTTAGATTTGAAGAGCACAACTAGAAAACACTCACTTATTCAGCTCTAAAACGTGATCTCTAAGCAGCAAATGGATGTGGGCCTGCTGCCACTTATTGTGGCCTTATCTGGTTCCTAGTGAAATAAGGGACTGAAGGCAAATACAGCAAAGAAACCAGGCAGCTGTGTGGGGAATAAAAGCTGGAGCTAAATGTGAAGGGATGGGTAAGATCCTGTCATTCCTATTCTCTCAACTCCTCATTTACCAGCAAAACTGTCAGCTGGTAAAGGGTAAATCTTGGTTTAGCCTCCCTGCAACAGGCAGACTCCTTTGTGTCCTGGCTGCACAAAGAATTTAGAGCAGGGCCCAGCTGGAATCCATGCCAAATCTTCTCCCAGGACTCTTCAGTAAATCTAAGGAGTTTGTTTTAACAAGGAGGCTCTAGCGAACCAAGACTCGCCCATTTGATGACTTTATCCTCATGTTCCTCATTGCCAGCCCTCTACCTACAAGGAGATGCCTGACTAAGGGGTTCCTGGAGCCCTGTATGCATTTTTTTTTCTTTACAAAGCCACTATTTATATTAAAAGACTCCTGCCTTCTGAGCCTCTAACTAAGCTGGGAATCAGGAGCAGAGAGAGAGACTGCAAGGGTGAAATTCAGGTGGCTTCTGTGGGTGCATACATGATTAGAGAGAACCCAGAGCAATCGATGGGTGACTCTTTTTGCTTCAGGGGCACCTGAAACATATGAACACAAGAGAGAGGAGAAGGGGAAGCAGAATCAAAATCGAGAACTATGCTTTTTTATCAGTACAATAAAACAAGAGGGTGAATGTGAAACGAAAATATTCTTTAAATGACAGGAAATCAATGTGGATATCCAAGGATGTGGGTGCCCGGAGGCAGGTAGGCACTTTCCCACTGCCACTGATCCCCAGAAGGGCTGATTTAAGAAGTAGCTATTAGGACAAACATTAATTAAGGAATTAAATATGTTTTAAGCACCACATACTTGACAATTTATGTTTTAAGAAATAGTAATTAGCTGTATTCATGCAGGTTATCACTGTGCTCTGTACCTGCCGAATACTATTCCACCAGACAGAATTAAGAGGTACATAAAATGACTGCAGTGCAAGAAGGCTTTGGTCACAGCCAAGAAATGTTTCAAAGCTCTGTAAGTCTTTAACAATCACATTGAAGGAAAGACTATGAAAACAAGAAATGCCCATGAAGACGTACACTCTTCAACAAAAGAACTTGGAACAGCTGTGTCTGATTTGATCAAAAACTTTCCCCAACCTAACAACTATAATGCTCAGATTCTGACTAAGATGAAAAAGGACTCCACATTTCATGGTCAATCCTTGAGTGAGATGTGGACATTCCTGACAGAAGCCCAGGAGGTAGATGGAAATGACAAACACAGCTGTCCCCAGATGTGCCCCTACAGCACTGGCTCTTCAGGATATGGCCCAACAGGTACAGGAAGGTAGAATTCCATGAACCCTCATGAAACCTAACTTTGCAATTTTGTAGGACAGCAGTTCTAGAATATTGAAGCGGGGAGGCGGGGGGTGGTACCAGGGATTGAATCCAAGTTTAAACACTGAACCACATCCCCAGCCCTTTTAAAATATTTTATTTAGAGATATGGTCTCCCTGAATTGCTAAGTTACTCCCTAAATTGCTGAGGCTGGCTTTGAACTCGGGATCATCCTGCCTCAGCCTCTGGAGCCTGGCTCTGGACTACTGTTATGGAAAGAACTTGGATTACTTTGATTCACCCTGTGTTTTACAAAACAATTTGTTGGTTCTCGTTTTCACTTACTACCTTTGGACACTCCACTAAACACATTTAGGAGGTGCCTGCATAGGGAGAAAGCACTCAGCTATTAACTATTTTCCTCTTTCATGTCTCCCACAAATCTTGCCTGTGGCTCAACAAACTGCCATCATTTATTGAAAGGCCAGCATATCACAAACACATTTTTACTTTCATCTTCACACTCTACATGGTCATTATACTTAATCCATAATTAGGAACGGGAGACTCATAAAGTTCAAATCAGTTGTCCAGCCTTGTAAGTCAGCAAGACTTATCCAAATCTGTTTCCGTCCATCCAAAGTGTATCTTCTTTTACTACGCTGTGATGCTGCCCTTAACAGTATTATACTGCGGGATGCCTTTAAATCAGTTTGTATATCCGTTTTAACTCATAACAAATCTACTTACTATGGGTTGTGAATAGCTGGTATACAGTGATAGAACACATGTTTAGCATGTCTCAACTGGGTTCAACCTCCAGTCACACAGAGAAACAATTACAAAAAACAAACTCTCACTCCTTACTAGTGTGAAAACTAGTACTGTAGAAACAAGTACTACATAAATATATTTTAATATACTAACATTTAAGTGTATGTGAACCTTATATTAAATTTTTGCACTCTCCATAATGTACACTGACGTAATAATGTGGAGGTTGTCAAAGGGAAGCTGACTCCCTGTGACCAGAGTGGGTTACTCAAGAGGACCGTCTTCAGATACCAAAGTCCTATTATCTTCAGCTTTCAGGACCAGAAAAGCCAATCAGTATCCTAAGAATGCTTTATTTGGATCCTGGTTTTTATGCCCCAAAGAAAATGTTACGCACATGTATGCATACATGCATAATAACCAAAATTATTTTTATATTTTGAAATTAGAAATAAAATAGTCTCAAACCAAATTCACTTCTTCAAGCTAATACAAAACTCCTTATAGAGAAATCTATGTGAAAAATTATACCATAGCCAATAGGTTCTTGTATAACTCACATTTTAAAAAACATCAGGTGACAAAAGCTATCTCTTTTGTCAGGGTATGCTGACCCCATGGGATGAGGACTGAGTCAGCTGCCCAGGGAAGCTCTTCACCCACCCATACACCTCACCCACAAACCTGACAGTTCATTGTTCTGACTTTTCATCTCAGCCTCTCTAGTTAATCTGACACCTCTGGTTAGGGCTGGATACAGGTTTTAGATGGTGGTTTCCTTTAACTTCATCTCTTTTAATACAGCTTGTCCATCTCATCCCAAATGGAAAACATCGTTCAGGTCTTATATGTCAGTTTGAAGGTCTACGGCTCAGTGTTAAGTTTCCTGCTGACATCTCTCTTGTATCATCTACAATGTGTCATTTGCTAATAGCTGATGATGTTACTAGGGTAATGACTTGGGTTTGTTTACTTGTGCCCAACAGACAAATGAAAATATGTGGGAATTATTGCTCTCACCATGCCTTTAAAACTTCAAAGGTGGGCACATGATGGAACACTTAGGATTAAATGAACAAGGAGTTTTCCAAAGATCCTCATTCTTTAACAATATTGGCTCAGTAGGGGTGCAAAAAGGGGAAACAAATTCTAGCTCTCAACTGTAGCCAATGTCATAGTAAACCAGTGCATTAAAAGGTTTCTGGAGAACTCATTTAAGAAAGGTTTGGGGTTGAGCATTGCTCAGGCCAGAGCAAGCAAACTGAGGCAAAGAAGGGCAAGGACATACTTTCTGATCTTATCTACCAATGTGTCCCACTGGACTCAATTCAGCAGCTGCCTGAGGTGAGGAACAACCTGTAACCTGTTTCAGAAGGCAGAGAGAACATCCCAGAGTGGTATGAGAAGTTTCCTCCAGATGAACCTTATAATCACACTCAGCCTCTGAGCCTGAACCAACATGGAGAAACCTGCTAAAGACTCACATGGCCAACCCCTCTTGCCCCTGCTTGCTTTTAACCATATGAAGGAAGAAGCTTTGTCCCAGAGACTATCTTTGTTAATTATATTACCAATTGGTTACTAGTACATTTCTTATCAGAGGAAGGTATTCATTAAATAGAATATTTTCATTCTTATGGAAGAAATATGTTTTTCTCTTTTTTGTTGCATGAATAAAAACAGTACATGCACACTGGAGAAATTTATGACAGATGACACAAAGGAAAAGAATCAAACCACAGTTTTTCCTCTAGTTAGGGAGAAATCGTGTTTGTATGTATTGATTTCAGAATATATATTTTTAAAAATATTTTTTTAGTTATAGATGAACACAATATCTTTATTTATTTATTTTTTAGAGAGAGAGGATTTTTTAATATTTATTTTTTTAATATTTAGTTTTCGGTGGACATAACATCTTTATTTTATTTTTATGTGGTGCTGAGGTTCGAACCCAATGCCTCATGCATGCAAGGCAAGTACTTACCAATAAGCTACAACCCCAGCCCTCAGGATGTATTTTGATCTTTATCACATATTTTTTAAAATTTAAGAGTACAGTTTAATATGTTGCTTTGTACCTGTTTTATCCATTTAAACACAGGCCTAAATACATTACTAAATGCTTTTCCCTAACATTATTCTTAGTGTTTGCAAAAATGAATTTTTGTATTGAGAGAGCATATATTAACAAATCCTTTATTATTGAAAATGATACTGTTTCTGTTTTTCATTATTATAAATAAACTGCTATGAATATCCTTGTAGTTAATTATTTTCAATCACTCTTCATTATTTTTTCAGGATAAATTCCTAATGTATATTCCTAAAATAAGACATATCTAATTTTTTAACACTCTAAAACTTATTGCCAATGTGCACTTAGAAAACATTTTAACAATTTGCTTGTGTAATAACAGAGTTTTCACTATCTCTTCACTTCTACTGAAGAAACATTTAATTGTAATTTAATAAATACCAAAAATTGCTGTAAGTAAAGGGAAACAAAGATAAACTAAGCAAGAAATTTACAGCCCACTTATTCCCATTATCAACCCCCAGGTAAGGATCTGGAATTGATAGATCGATACTGATCAACACCAAATCTGTAGGATGTATTACTGGGTGCATTTCATGCCCATTCTGAAGACAAGGAGCCCTTGAAAAATCTAGTTTCCTGTCTCTAAGTCTAGCCAAGCACCTTAATTGAACATGAGAAATGATCTGAGACGTATGTTCCAGCTGACTCCTGAATGAGCCAAAGGAATTAAGAAAGAGAACAGCAAAATACCACAATCCTCTTCAGGCTGCCTCTTAGCTGGAAATCAATTGTGTATTCTTGATACCAAGCTATTTGTAAAAGATGCCATGGATAAAAGGTAAAAGCACCTCAAATGCCCACTGTCACTTATTTTTTGCCTTTAGTTGCACAGCAGGATGCTCTTGTGTGACAGCATCCCTGACAGAGGGATGTGACCTTAGATCACTGCTCTTAACTGCCCTGGACTTCCTGCCTGCATTACTTTAAAAGGCAATTCACTCAAAGTGGGCAACATGGTTCTCAAAAGAGTCTCCAAGGGCTGGGGTTGTGGCTCAGTGGTAGAGTGCTGGCCTAGCACATGTGAGGCACTGGGTTCAATCCTCAGCACCATTTGAAATAAATAAATAAAAGTATTGTGTCATCTACAACTAAAAAAAAAAAAAATCTCCAAAATAACAGAACTTGGCAGCAGCCCTCTGTGACAAGGACTTGGTCTCCACATGGCATTTTGTTCCCACTGCTTCCAGGGGTAGAAGAAGGAACCCGCACTTCACAGGCTGACCCCAACAAGGGCTCACTTCTTCATGACTCATCCACTCCTGAGACCCATTCACAGGAGAGCCATCTTCCTTCAGACTCAAGCACTGTCTCCAGGGGTCAACATGGCTAACTCAAGATAGAAAGTAAACTATCCCTGCACATAGCACTGCTTGCCCTACTGAGGGATATTGCTTTGTTTGTGCATAAACAAATGTGAATTGGATTTTTATTCATTTCAAAAAGTCATAAGACATTTGTCATCAAATAGCATGGGTAATAATTACAGTGGTATTTTAAAAGGAACCCATTATTTATTTTACATTCTAATTATATTAACATAAAAACAATTCATATTCTTAGAAATTAGAGGATGCTTCAAAACACGAAATGAAAAGAAAACACATACCTGATAAAAGTTAGGCCAGAATGTACTAATGGCCAGTTCTGCCCTGTTCCATGTACGTGTTGGGTCTCCAGATATATTCCAGATAGGATTTCCCAAAGGTCCGTTATTGACTTTCACATAGACATTGAGTAACCCAGGAGCAGAATTACTCTTGCTGGATACAAAATAGTGAAAGTCAATGCAGTGGGTATCATTTTCCTTAAGCTGAGGTAAGAGTAGGTGAGCTCTCTGCCCCTCAGGTCTCCCAGATGCATTCACCAGCATGAAAGAGCCTGTAGAAACAAAATCAAGGGAGACTTACAATCTGAAACACTACTTTATGATCACCTCTGAGAATCTATCACCATTTACATGGGTTGAATACTGCAATTCCATGTATCTTACTTAAACTTAAAGCCCCAGTTTCTTTCATACCTTTTTATACACCATGTGCTCTTTCCTACTACCAATGTGTTCTCAAGGTCAGTAAATGGAAAATACTCAGGATTTTACTGCAGTTAGTCTTGTAAATAATAGATATGCATGCAGCATAATGTTGGTAGACTTGCTTTGATCAACCTGGTAGTCACTGACCACATTTATACCAACTAAAATTAAATTTCATACTATTAAAATTCAGGGTCTCAGTCACTCCAACCATTTTATATATTCTATGGCCACCTGTGAATACTTCCTACCAGGTTGGGCACAGCAGCACAGATATAAAAAATCCTCATCTTCTTAGAATTTTCTATGAACAGCACTATTCTATAACTGTACCACCATTAGGTAATTTTAACATCCTGAGATGACTTAGAAAGAGACAACAGGTCAGGTGCAGTGGCACACACCTATAATCACAGCTACTCCAGAGACTGAGGAAAGAAGATCACAAATTAGAGACCCTATCTCACAATTAAAAGGGTTGGGAATGTAGCTCAGTGGTAAAGCATCCCTGAGCTCAATCCCAGTAAAAACCAAAAAGAAAAAGAAAAATTAGTATAGTCTGTGGAATCCTACTTTATTGGCCCTATGATACTCCCTAAGGTCCATGTAATATGATCCTTCTGCAGTTCAACACCACCACCCCTCTGTCACTGTTGTAACAGGTGACTTCTTGACAGTGGGGGCATTTGCCCAACAAGGTGTAGAACTGAACACACTGATGCATAATGGCCACCCCAGAAGGCGACCATTCCCAGAAGTCTCCATAAGCTCATGTACTTTGACACTCACAGCACTAACCTGCCAATGAGTTCTTAACAGTTTCCAGATGGATCTATGCTTTCTATATACCCTGGCACTTGAGTGTTCCCTATATCTTGCTTCATCAGGAATGGTGCTTTTAAAACACGGGCTTTATAAACCATATAAAATGTATAAAAGCAAATTATTGTTTAAAAAAAGAAAATAGATCATAAGTCCTATTTCCTTTTAGCAGTAAAGCAAAATAATAATAGTCTAAGGAGGACCTCTACACTTGGAGCATAAAAATGAAAGAAAAAACAAAAACACCACCCAGGTGTTGATGGACTCCAAATATCTACTGGACAAGCAGGCTACTGTCCCAACTGAATATTATTTTTAAAACTACCTCATTGTGAGTCATAGTGGTCAAGGTGGTGTGTGTAAGTATGTTTGTGTGTATATCTGTGTTAGTGCATACTTCCACATAGCTATACACAATATAACATAACCAGACTAGAAAAAGTGTGTAGAATTTTTGGTTATTCACCTGCAGTGATTTCCCTAATAGCAACACAAGATTACCTTTCCCAGAAAAATTATTATAAGGACCAAAAAAAAGGTGATATTCTTTAGTTATTAATAGGCCTTAAACAAATGTACTAACGCCATTGTTAAGGCTGTATGGCTATTATCATTGCACTGGGGTGAGCTAGTTTTAATGCCATTTACATGCATAGGTATGGGGTCACAGAGAGATTAGGAAGCACTTTTCCAGATGATTTTAAGGTGAGTTATTGGCAAAACCATGACTTTGAGTCTCTGAGCTTCCAGCCCATTCCTTACCCTACCACACTTCAATAACCTCACGTGCCATTTAAACATACATTTTAAAAAAGAATCTCTTCACAACAGTAAAGGATAATTATAGTAGCTTTTAAAAAATGGGACAATGATTCCAAAATGAACGTCAGGCCCATTAGAACACAGCTCAAAGGGGAAGGGTTATGTATGGAATGTGTATTTCAGTAATAAGGAAGAACTTTGAAAGATATTTAAGAAATGATTAAGAGCCTGTAGTCCTTGCTACACAGGAGGCTGAGGCAGGAAGATTACTGGGGTCTAGGTATTCAAGGTCAGCCTGAGCAACACAGTGACATCCAGGAAAAGGACAGATGGACAAATGGAAGAAAAGAGAAAGAGAATCACTGAAATGGTTTGGCTGTTACAATTTAAAAGAATTTAAAAGAAGGAGAAGAAAATCTTTGAAAAATACAGGGCTGGCTATCCCCATCACAAATCCAAAGCAGGTTTTTGGTGTTTAACATGAGTTAAAGATTATATTTTACTGCTCTAGGTAAAATGTGAGCTGATTTATTGCACAATCTGTCATCTGGGGCTTTGTGATTTGTGAGGTAGTTACCATGTGCATTCCTACTGTTGGGGTTGTGGCACAACAGGACCTTGAGGCCACATCTGAATCATCAAAACGTATAGTACTACCACTCCATCAAGAGTATGCTTCCATCAATTAAACTTTGGCAACCCTGGGAGACAATCGTGGCAAGCTGCATAGGATGGCAAAAATATGCACTGCCCATATTCAGGAAAAGAGGCTTGAATGAAATTCAGGATGGGAAAACTCTGTTCTCATGCTGCCATACGCTCTTCATGAAATTACCTGGGTGTCCAAAAGTACTGTTTTCCTAGTTTCACAGCCTGTCTTAAAATGCTTAAGCCACTGTGCTCCATTCTACCACAACATTCCCTTCTAGTCAGATTTTTGAGTTATCCAAAGTAGACAGAGAACTTTATGTTTGAAGTCAAAGTAAAATTCAGGTAAAATCCAAGTTATAATTATAGCAGTCCTTTCTCATCTGCCATTTTTGTTTTCCATGTTTCAGTTACCAGTGGTCAACTATGATCCACAAAATTAAAGAAAAGATTTCAAAAATATAAATAATTCAAAAGTTTTAAACTGTGCACCATTCCAAGTAGCTTGATGGAATTTCATGCTGTCTGGCTCATTTCCACCCAGGACATGCAGCATCCACTTGTGCAATGTATACACACTGTACATGCTACTTGCCCATTAGTCATTTAGAGCCATCTAGGTTACCAAAGGGACTACTGAACTATCAAAGTGTTTCTGGGGTTTGGTGCTATCCAAGATGTCAGGTATCCACTGTGGGTCCTTAGAACATGCCCCTGACCTAAAAGGGTAACTATTTAAGTGACCTTAATTTATACAGACATTTCTCCTTTTTTGTCACTGTTTGAGTCGGAATGCAATCTGTTTTACAACAAGGTATGCTTCTGTACTGTAGATTAGCAAACAGGAATGGCTTCCCTAGAACACACAAGTCCCTTGAGTTCATGTGCAATTTTTTGAAAATGTAAAGTCTCTGGGGCATATTTTTCCTCCAATAAAGGGAAATCTTTATCAATCCATGATGGCATTTAAACACTGCTAAGATATCCTGAAGATGTGCTTTCCCTTCCCTTAGACCAAAAGTGACAAGAAAAGTTCCTCAGTGAAGCTGCCCAGGAAACAGGAAGAACAGATAAGGAAACTGAAGCCCCCACTCACTCCCTTCTTCAGTTTGGAAAAAGAGAAAAATTATTAAGGATAAAGAAAAACTTTGGATCATATCTTTAAGTTTGGAAGAATATAGTCTCCATTAGAAGGAAAAGAATTTAAGACCCTCAACAGACAGAAGGAAGGCTCTGCAGACTATAGTTTAGGGTTAAGAACAAGGTCCCTGGGATTCTGCTCAGATGAGCCAGCACTGTAATTAGAGATATCCCTATTTTATTTTTTTTTTAATTTCTCTATCTACAAAGCTGCTTAGGTTTTGAGTTATCCACCCCAATTCAGGTTTCCTCCTGTTCTGTAATGTGTGATTCTGTGAAATTAGCGGGAGGTTTTCTAAGTACATATGTGTGGTATTGGTAGAAACACATATTCTCTGTGCGCTGTTCCTCTTCCACTTGTTCTGACCCTCAGGATGCAACACTGTTCTCTATGGTCCTAGCAAAGGTATCATTCTCCCAAATAGACTGCAAACTAGCCAGTACTGTGATCTCAACACACAGAAGTTTTTAGGGAAAATTCTCCTTTCAGAGCACTTTTCCTTGGGGTTTGCTCCCTGAATGATATTCTTTTTGCTTTGCAGACTCCACTATTAAGGATGAATGTAGACACAGTCCTTAGGACAAAGTTTCCCACAAGACAGAAGTTCAACAAATGCTGATGATCATCATTATGTTGATGTTGGTTCCTCAAACCTTCTAAACACAGGCTTCTCTCCATCATCTGCAATTCTTTGTCATCTATTTCTCTGTTTCTCCCTGTCCACCTCCCAACTCACCTGTTCCTATTCTAGTTCATGGAAGTGGTAGTTTTTAAATTTCCTTTCTTTATAACAGGAATACTAGTATTGCAATATTATAAAACCTTTAGTTTCATCTTGCCCTTGAATTTGGGGGAAAAGGATGATCTTATTGTAGTTTGCAGCTATCAGGACTTAATTCATAGCTTTAAAATACAGAAAGTGACATTTCCACACCCATGAGTGTATCCTGATAGTGCTCGCTGCTATCATCCACTGAGTTTACAAAAGCAAGTGTGAACATTTATGCTTAGCAAAGTCTAGCTGCCCAGACCCTGCAGGAAAGTCACAGTTGTGTAGAAAGGAATTGCAGGAGGGAGGGAAAGGGACTGTTTAATAGTGTGAATTTATTACTGATCTGCTATGAAAGTAAAGTCAACTCACCAACAAATGTTTAAAGAACTAAAGAATTCAAAACATTGATATTCAATTTTAAACCATTAAGTGTGGTTTTTAAACAATATCCCTATATGGCTGAATGTTTAATTTTCATCTTCTACTTCAATGTTTTGACTGCAAGGAGATGCATTTTCAAAGAGTAATTGGGTCTCCCTCTGTAGTTATTTCCTTATCTTAATTTTCTCCCCCTACCAAAAGCACTCCAACCGGGCAAAAAAATAAAAGCAATCATAATTCAAATTAACATTGAAATTCTGTTTGTGTTCAGATAACAAAACACCCTTAAGTCACTAGTACATAAGTAGAGGATATAACATTGCAGGCAAATGAAATGAGCTCCAGTTGATGAAGCCAGCTTCAAAGGAGGCAGTCTTTAGATGCAGACTTCGAAGGTTTTTAAGAATAATTATTTTGGTTCCCCCCGAAGAGGAAAACTCTCTTCTGAGAACATGCAATGCTCGCATTCTCCAATCTTTGGGTGAATTAAATTTAGCTTAATCATATCCATTGGCAAATGCTTTTGATTAGACTATCTTCCATCATTGTTTGTGACAGCAGTAATAACTACATACGATTAGTTATTCCTTTCTACCCCATCATTAAAATTTGCAATGGTGTGGTAGAAGCTCTAGATTTGGAAGCTGAGGAAACTGCATGATTTCTCAGCCTGTGTTTGAGAACTATGCAAACGAAAGAGGAAGCATTTTCTGTTCTATAGCGTGAGTTATTTAATACTTGAGCTGATGGAGAAGCACCATGTTGTAAACTTTAAAGCCATTACAAAATCTACTTTTAAAAGCTTCTTAGTTCTAGCAAAAGCACACTGATCATTGGTCTTTCCTTCCCTTTGGCCATTTTGCCTTCATTTTATCCTTTATGATAATGCCTTTGAATATGTGGATTTAGGATCCAAAAGCTCCATAAAATGTTTACAAGTTCCATCAATGTTAACATACACCTCGACTCTAGTAGATGGGGCCATCTGGGCTTCTTCTGACCTATTCAGAAACAACCAGTTATAACAATTTAGTTCACTAGAGCTGTGCTTCTCAAACCATATATGATGGGGCAGTTTTTTAGACAAATATCCAGTGCATCTCAGAACAGATTTAAGCAAAATGCCACAAACCATGAATTGCTTTTAAAAAAAAATGAAATAAAAACACACAAGACATAAGCCCCAAATTTGTTTTGATTCAGTGAAATGAACAGAAAATTACTCTCAAATTCCTATGAACATTTTCTAAGGATTTGCTGTTCATTTCAGTACTGGTCACAGAGCAGGAACAAACAATGCATGGGCCAGCTTTGACCTGCACACAGCAGCATAGCATTGGCTTCTATCAGAGCAAAACAGTAAGCAGAGAGAACTCTGGTACCCACATACATTGTCCCTCTTAGCTCCCTGGGATTGGCTTGAGTATGCTCCACACATACTAAAATTCTGGATGCTCAAGTCCCTTATACAGAATGGCATAGTATTTGCATATAACCTAAGCCCACACTCCTGTATACTTTACAGCATGTCTAGATTACTTAAAATACCTAATGCAATGCAAATGTAAATAGCCATTATCCTGTAGGGTTCAGGCATAGTGACAAGAAAAAAATGTCTGAATATGCTTAGTACAGGTGTTATGTTTTTCAAATATTTTCAAATACCTTGATTCTCTGGATATGGAGTGGTCTACAGAGGGCCAACTATATACATTTTTCTTCAACGGTAGATGAGTGAAATTTAAAGCGAAAATGGGGGAGGGGATCTGCAGTTTCTTAACACAAAGGTAATTAAAAGAAAAACCCTTTGAATATGAAAGAAAGTTATACAAGAAAAGTAGGAGGCTGTCAGGAAATCAAGTGAACAAAGACAAGACAGATATGATCATGGTGACTGAAAAGGTCTCATTAGACTCTGTGAACAGAAAAGAACTGGCTTCAAGGCCAGGAGGAGATGCAGAGCTTGCAGCAGGCCACAGCCTAAGAAACTGCCACATATATCAGCAGAGCTAGAAGCCATGCACAGTGGTGTGCACCTGGAGTCCAAGCTACCGGGAGGCTTACGCAGGAAGAAGATTGGAGCCCAGGAGTTCTAGGATAGCCTGGGCACACAGTGAGGACACCTCAAAAAAAAATATTTAAGAGAAGAAATGTGCTACCTAGTGCCTAGAGCAAGTGTCCTATATATTTGGCCTCAATAAATCTTCACTACAATTGAAGACGGAAAGGCACAGAGTAAATTTAGCAAAGGGGTCCAGAGAAGTATTTAATAACAGAGCCAGGGGAATTCAAAGCTTTTCCCTTCAAGTTCCAAAGGCAATGCTTTAAACCCAATATTTTCTCAAATATTTTGACTGCAACTCGTAGTACAAAATGTATTGTACATAGTGACCCAGTGTGTGAGTGGAATATCATGTTTCTATATGTAGTTATGCCCACACACATGCAAACACAAAACTTACAGCAAAACAGGTGTCACTGTTTCTGACCATGTGTGTTTGTGCACTACACTCACATTTTCTATTCTCCTCTATTTCATTTTTCAAGATAAATAAATAAATTGATGCTAGCTATAACCCATAATTGACTTCACACTCCATGAATGTTTTACAACTGACTGCAATTCCTCCCCAACAACCAAACCAAAGAGAAATACACTGTGCTCTGCTTCCTCAGAAAGAAAGCTTTTTATTATTTGTCCTTTAAAATTTGATCCCATCCCCCAAGAGTCAAACTGCCAAGTTGTATTCCTCCTCCCACTCCGTCTGCCAGAGCTGGCAAGGCTCCAAAGAACATGTCTCCTCGGATGACAGACTTCATGAAACTAGGAAACTAACTCAGGGAATAAAGCTCAAAGGGAGCAAAGCCTCTGTGGGGAGTGCCACCATAGCTTTACAAACAGTTATTAACACCCATGCCAGCAGCTGAAGCCGTCTCCACAGCCATAGTGATGTCCTGCAGACCAGATGTCATGCATCCTTCTTAAGCTATTGCTGCTTCTGTGCCCTTTTCAAAAATCCACCCTCCTTCAAACATGAAATACTTATTCACAGACACTAGGAAATAAAATGTGAAGAAAAACAATTCTTTCTTCTCCCAAATGATATGTCTCCTTTTCAACTTGCCCTCTCTTCTTGCCACATTCCTGATATGGTGGTGAAACTACAGTAAGACAGCAAAAGGAAGCCCATGGAAAATTCTAACCCACTGCACGACATTCTCACACCTAAAGAGTCCAGTTTGTACACTCACTGGGAAAAGATCTGACAGGTACATCCTGTCAGGGAGATGCTTATAAGTCATGCCGGTTAATACACAGTATTCTACTCTCCTTGAGGGAATTCCACAGCAATCTATGTGCTTAGTATGTTTGGATCTGAAATCACTCCAGAAGGCCCATGATTTAATGGCTTGGTCCCCAGCTTGGGGATATTTAGAAGTATGAAAACTTGAGGTAGAACCTAGAAAGAGGTACTTAGGTCTTTGGGGCAATGGTCACAAAGGAGACGTGAGAATGAGTCTCTTATTCTCTTTTTCTTTGGGCCATGGGGCAAGAAGTTCAGCGTAGTCACATGCTCCCCACCATGATGTACCTAAGGCAATTGGGCCAACAGATTATGGACAGAAAAATCCAAAACTGTGAGTCAGCTGTACGTGGTAGCACACCCCTGTAATCCTAGCAACTCAGGAGGCTGAGGTAGAAGGATTGCAAGATGAAAGCCAGCTTCAGCAACATAGCAAGACCCTGTCTACCAAGAAAAAAAAAAAAGTACTGGGGAAAGTAGCTCAGTGACAAAGAGCCAGTGGATTTCAATCCCCAGTATACCAAATAAATAAATAAATCTGTCATCTTTATAAGTTGATTGTCTCAGGTATTTATCATAGTAATTGAAAGCTGACTAGCACAGTATTCTCAAATAAATAGCATGGCTTATATACCTCAAATGTACATGCAACACTTGCTAAAAGACATTTATATTAAATACCCAAAACATATTCAATTGTCAGATTCACAGCACAACTGAATGCCTATTTATTATTATTCATAAAAGTACTGAGCTGACAGAAATATCTTTCCCCTTACCCAATCACTTTTAACTATGACAGGATTCATCTAAGCACCCAGTTTGTACTAGGCATTTTGAGAATTATAAACAAAACTTGAGCCTATTCCTCCAGCAAGGACTTCACAGCTTAGTTATAAACCTTTAAATGTTTTCTATTCAACACTAAGAAAATTTTAAAAATCACAGAATTAACAAATCATATGCACCAAGGTTGCTGAAATTTACATATAAACATGATAAAGTAGCTATAAAATTTGTGGATTCAGGGTTGTCAACTGATCTTTGAAAGGAGTTTTGAGACAGAGTTATCTGAAGAGACAAAGAAGCTTCTAAGGAGACTCATGGGAAAGGGAAGAACCCCTGAGAATTCCATTTAGAGAAGTACTATGCTCTCCTTTTATAAGAGAAGCAAAGCTTTAATGAGAACTAAATTGTATTATAGTGTGTCATTCAAACAAATGGCTTCAGTAACTTAGCTGGAAAATACTAGGTGTGTGCTTTATAATTTATAAGTAAAAAAACAAACAGAGTAAAGCAAACACAACCTTTTAACTATCTGATGACGCTAATGATTATATCTTAGGAAATGAGCCACAAGTACAACAATCCAAGAGTGACAGGTAGGCTATTTAAAATGTTCTTAAGAGACTGTTTAATTTCCCATACTTCACGCTTTTTATTGATTGACATCTTTACAAATGAGTTCGTTTTTGTTCTAAATCTCAGAATGACACAAGCCATCACAATATAAGCTTCCACTTATTTCTTCCCCAAATTACTGTTGATTCAGAGATCATTTTTCCCCACATGTATATCTAGCGATAATCTACCAGCTAAACTATGACTTGCTTTAAGAAGAAATTATGCAGAGAGCTTCTATAGAAAATGCAAACCAAACTTAAATATTTTAAAAGTACATCATCTTTGACATTCTCAGCCTAATAAATGCCTGCTAGTGGTATTCAAAAGGAGTTAAATCTTCCTTTGTCACATAAAACAGTTCTCCAAAGGACTCTAAGGGTTCTATCAACATCCCTGATTGAAAGCTCCCCATATTCCTGAACAGGAAACCAAAGGACATTTCATTAGCTCAGCTGAGGTCAGAATGCAGGGACTTCAACTACTTGATCAGATGATGGAAAAAAGAAATTGTCTAAACTTAACAAGGTTAGTCAGCAGAGGAAATCAACCTGATCTCCACAGGAAACTGAAGGTACAAAATCAAATGGATGTTACCCAAACCATCTGGAACTTAAGGAATTTGTTAGATAAATTAATTGAAAGGTATATATGTATGAAAATTTCTCAATAAAATTCATTATTTCATATAACTAATTTGTGCTAATAATTATAATAAAAAGACACCAATAAATAATTAACAAATTATATGAAAGAGCAATTTGTATTAGCAGAAATACAATTAGTGCTGAGATGCCTGGTAAAATATTTCTTTTCACCATTAAACCAAGATATTTAAATTAAACAAATGCCTGATAAAATTTTCATCTGAATACATTTTTAAACATGTAAAAATTTCAATATCAATGCTTGTGAGGTTCTGGTATAGCTCCTTCTTCCAAGAAGGAAGGTCAAATAAAATGTAATTTAATGCAGCATTCTAAAAGTACAGTCCACAATGACAAAACTCACCTACAAAACTTAACAGCTCTGTGATGTTATGAAAATCACTCTCAACCTGAGTCAACTCCTCTATAAAATCAGAAAAGAGCAGTGCACACTTGGAAAGACATCAAGTAAGGCAAGCAAAATATCCATCACCATGGTGCACAAGACTGGGAAGGGTCCCTGAGTTTGGTGATAAAAACTGGACTCTGTAGCTAAATCATCTGTATTTGGACCTTGACTCAGTCATTCACCATGTTCCCTAGAAGTTAACTAGCTTCTCTATGTCTCCTTTTCCTATACATGACATGGGGAAAAGATTGTACCCATTTCAAAGAGGGTGTTTAGTAAATTAAATGAGATAATTTCTGTAAAATGTTTCTTAAAAACAGTGCCTGGAACAAAGCAGAGATATACCAAACTTTGGCCTTGGTCCTGGATTTTATTCAAATGTATGTGAATTTTGCCTAGGAAGATGGCATAGCTGAATGTCTATTTAAAGGTAATAGCTGGCATCCTTGAACTTACAGGTATCAATGATCATGTGATTATATTAGTTACTGTCATCCATATTTATTCAGTCTAGCAAAGTCAGAAATACAAACCAGGTATGCTAGTTGGACTTACCTTTAATAGCTAAATATTATTTTTCAAGTATAATCACTCTAAATATAAACTTGGAGTGAATAAAATCTAATGTGATTTAAATGATGAAATATTACCAACTCTGTTGGCTTTTAAATGTATTTTTATTACAATAGTCAAATGTTATAATAATTAATGGTGATTGTGACATTTTTAGTTTTTTTAAAGAACTATTTATTAATAACTTTCAAACGGTGCAATAGGTTAATAGTGAATACATTAACTATTAATAAAAAGAGCAATAATAGCTAAAAATTATACGAATTTTTAATACCTGAAAAGCATTCTTCTAAGCATTTTATATATATGAGCTTTTTTAATCCTTACAGACTTGAACTCTTAAGAAATAGAGAGTTAAGTCACTTGATCAAGATCGTTCATGTAATAAGGGGTACAGCTGGAATATGAACCTTGGGAGACTGTCTACACTAAAGTCTGTTCTCTGAAGCATGATACTGTCTGCTCTCAGATTAAGATCAAGAGCAACACTAGTTAAACAAGTTTGGGAAGAACACCAGATCCTCTTGAGTAAATTCATAAACAAAGCATATTTAGGATAAATGAACCTAAGGTAACTAAGAAAGGAAAACACATGAGCATGCTCCCTACCATGAGAGTTTGGAGGATAGGAAATCTTCTGGGGTGGAGATGAGTCTCCCCAGCCAGGACCCTACTGACCTGACAGCTAGCTGCCAGTACATGAGTGAACCCAGTCAAGATTAGTCATGTGGCCCCCAGCCCCAACAGCTGATGGCTAGAATTGTCAAGTATGGGGGTTGTTATAAAATGCCAAGCTGGGGATAGATCTAGATTGTAAGTTTATGAGGTTCACAGAACCACATGCTCTTCCCACGTGTATTCTGAAACTTTTAACAAAGTTTTAAATGATAATAAAAAAGTTTTTATAAAAAGCTAACATCTGAATTGTGGATCACATAATATCACTGAAAGTACATTATAGGAAATTAAAAAGTCTTCTCTACATCATTCAATTGGATGTGTAATTCAAAAACAAGCAAATATTTGGGAATTTCATTTGATATAAGTTGATGTTTTTAAAATCACTTCATAAGTTGATGTTTTTAAAATCACTTCATAGTGAGTTTCTATCTATACATACTATATGAATCACACACACACACATGCTCACTCACATGCCTGCACACACTCTATATACTTACAAAAAAAAACACAGGAGAAATTTTTAAAAGGAAGAGGGAGAGAGAAAGAATGAATCGTGAAAATAAATTTACTGAAAAAGAAGTAATTATGGTAAACCTTGCAGTATTTTTGGCAAGAATGGTGCACATTCATTAGTACCTACAGTATCCTGGGATATACCATAACATATTTGATCATTTATGCATTGTTATATATTTTACTTATTCGTGAGGAAATTCTCAATGAAGCTTTTGGTTTCCTCTTTCTCCTAATGTTTTCAACCTGTATATGGTATAGGTTAATTAAAATGGTTTAATTAACTGTTTCTTGATTTTTATCCATCTTGATGTATGACACAGAAACACATTTAGGTATAAATAGTCAAATGTTATAATAATTAATGGTGATGGTGACATTTCTTTCCCTTTACCTAAGCTTGGTCGGAAGGAAAGTTTACCTTCAACTTTCCTGAGTTTCACTAGATTTTAGGTTTTTCCCCCCTCAGAACTCAGGATAATTTCTTACATTTCTAATCAAAGCTAAGGTTTTAAAATTCATTTTTCTCAGAGTCCTAAAGAATTGGGTTTTTCACCCTGTCTCTAGAATATTTTATTTTATTTTAGGTAAATTTCACATAGCATACATTTTAACCACTTTAAATATTCACTTTTATTACTTTTCCTTCAAAGTGTGCTCACTTGATGATGAACTGATCCACTTACAAGGGAAATAACTATGCTTGGAAAATTCTGTATACTAGCTCTATTACTACAGCAAATAATAGCCAAATATTAGACATCTTTGAAAATTGTTTTCTATTCACAAATAGGTCCAATTCATTCTTTTCCTGTGTTTAACTGTTTCCTTCATTTAAAAAAATATCAAAATGCCATTTGCTATTGTAAAATATCAAACAATAAAATATTTCAAAGAAAAACAACCACTTCTTGTCACTCAAAGGCCTACAATCTTATTCCACCCAAGGCAATAGTAGTCTCTTCCTTGAAAACCCTTCCCTATATTTATAAACCTACAGTCACATAGAGGAAGTCTATGTTATAATAATTAATGGTGATGGTAACATTTCTTTCCCTTTACATAGTTGGAAGGAAAGTTTACCTCCTTTTTTTTAAGCCTTTTCTTATTTTTTTTATATCTTTGTTTTATTTATTTATTTTTTATGTGGTGCTGAGGATCAAATCCAGTACTTCATATATGTGAGGCAAGCACTCAACCACTGAGCTTACAACCCCAGTCCAAGCCTTTTCCTATTTTTTAAAAATAATAATAAGTTGGTACATTCCTCTGCAGCTTGTTTTGTCCCTTTAACAATAATATATCATGGAAAACTCCTCAAGCCAACATGGACACACAAATTTAATTGGACATTTTTAATACCTCTACTACAAAGTATACTTCAATAAATATCCATATGAACATACTGATGTTTTTATTTCTACACTATAGAGTCCTATAAGTCAGGTTTCTGGTGGCTCACGCACACACACGTTTTTTAAATTTTTTTATATTTTTGATGGTACCATGGATTAAACCCAGGGACGCTTAACTACTGAGCCACATCCCCAGTCATTTTTTTATGTTTAATTTTGAGATAGGGTCTCCTAAGTTGTTTAGAGCCTCACTGCTTCACTAAATTGCTGAAGCTGGCTTTGAACTGTGTTCCTCCTACCTCAACCTCCCAAGCAACTGGGATTATAGGAATGCTTCACAATGCCCATAAATTATATGTAATCTTAATTTTATGATGTTTTTATTTGATTGTTTATTATTTGATAAACAATTGCTCCAGACATAAAAATATCAATTTCTTGCTTATTAATGACACAATCAGTGGTTTATTACACAATGTTCCCAATACTTCAGAGAACAGAAAGAGCCCAGGGGGCAGGGTCTGAGCCCAAAAGCAGCTGTCTGCTGGCTTTCTCTATTCTGAGAAAGCATCTTGACTCTCATTGTCAATATAGTTGATGCTGTTGTTGGGTAGCATTGATTCAGGCTTCACTATGAACCATTCACTCTAAGAAGCACTTTACATCTATTCTTTCATTCATTCCTTTCAATAACCCATTCAGAGGAGCATTATTATCATTTTATATTCAAAAGGATTGAAAAAAATATTCCCCAAGGTCAAACAGAAAACCAGGATTTCAATGTAGTTGGTGTGCTTCTAGGGCTGATGTTTTAACCCAACATATATAATCAAGATTTCATAGTGCATTTCAGAGTCAGATAAACAAATATTTGTGGCATATGTTTTCTGGAGAAAATGGAAAATGGAAAAACAAAACAATGCACTAGAAATGATTAGGGTCATCTTCAGTTTTTGAATTAGAACACCCAGAGTAAAACTAGTGGATTCTCAGATCACATGGGCTATTCTTTTATTTAAAAAAAAAAAATTAAACCTACTATGTTTACAATGACAGTATGAAGCCAAAATTTGTTCTATTCTCTCTCAAGTAAACAAAAAGACTAATGACAGAATGCAAGATAAAAAGATGAGAATAAAATCTATTTCTTTAAAAACTACCAAGGTTCACTAAAAAACATAAATTTAATATAAGACATTTAATACAGTAAACAATTAAATTGTTCCTGGGTCTCTTCAGAAGCCCAAAGGATACTGTTCATTCTTGTTGTTTCCTAAAGCAATAAAATGATACCATAACAATCATATGGCTTTAGTTAAAAATGTACTTAAGGTCGAATTATTCAAAACAGATGTCCAATTCCCTTGGCTTACACAACCCTGGTGAAGACAAACATTATCTTAGTAAGTGCTAAAAAAGTGTAAGGATCCGAATTTATTTGTGATGAGTCACAGAAGCATTAGATGCCAAGCACACTCCACCTTCTACCTTACAAGAGTCCTCCACTCACAGGTTTGTCAAGAGTCAGGAGGAGGCTGGACATGGTGGTGTGTGTCTGCAATCCCAGAGACTTGGGAGGCTGAGGCAGGCAGATTGCAAATTCAAAGCTAGCCTCAGCAATTTAGTGAGACCCTAAACAACTTAGTGAGAACCTGTCTCAAAATTTAAAAAAAAGGGGGGGGGGAATAGGGATGTGGCTCAGTGGTTAAGCGCCCCTAGGTTCAATCCCTGGTGGGGTGGGGGGTCATCCCCAAGGTTAATCATTATACAAACTACACTCTCTTTGTAGCTGATAATGAAATGGGAAGAAACATGCATGAATTAAAAATATTGATGATCCTGGATACTTAGCTTAATTTCTCTTTCATTTAACCAATATGTTTGTGAATAATTCATACAAGGAATTGCTCTTAATCCAAGTGGAGAATCATATCATATACACATAAACTGCAAAGCAATATGAATAAACGTGCTCAATAGGATCATGCTTCCCTGTTAACATACAGGGAAACTAAAAGACTGGAATAGTAGAATTAAATTTACGACAATAACACTGGTGATGTGGGAAGGAGAAAAGAGATATTTTGAGTTATAATCAATGGATTTTAGATCTGAGGATGGAGAGCTAATTGCACCCCAAATGATTCTTGGCCCAAATGATAAAGAAGAACGGGGATTTCATATTATGGCAAGAAATAAATTTTCTGACAGAAAGCAAACTTATAAATTACACTTCTCTGTCTCCAGGCTTCCATGTTATCTGGGATACAGCATGCACTCAATTAGTTGTTGAATTAACTTCCATAATTCATTATGAACAAGAAATGGCAATTGATGGGTTTTAAAATCACATTATGTATCTTGCTAGTAGAAACTTTAATTATTTTTCTTTATCATTCTTTACACTAGAAAGAAGAACAAACTTCACGTTTCACAAGTTCCTCTACAATACATTGCAAGCCTTTCAAGGTCTTACCAGATGACAACTGCAACTTCATCTTCATTCACTCCTTAAATATACACCCAGGGCTTTAGCAATCACTGTGTGCTGGGCACTGTGGAATGCACCCTGCTTTCAAAGCTGAGGATGCCTCCAGCCCTATTCTTAAGCCAAGTGGAGCAGGTGGATGATGGTAGGCAATGGAGGAAGCAGGGACAGCACCATGCCCACAGAACAGGGGCACCAAAGTTAGTCCAGGAAGTGGAGTGCCATGATGGATCCTCAGGGGAAGGCATCCCTGAGTCTCATGCATGGTCACAGGCAGAAGGAGAATGGACTGAGGACTCAGCCTTTGTTCTTTTCTACAAACATTTGTGAGGCCCTGACAGGTAAACAGACATTGATACTAACATGAGGAAGAAATATCCATAGCTCTTCAGATGCTACCAGTGTAACAGGGTAAGGAATCACATAATCCAATAATTACCACACAAAGTTTTAAGTGTTCTGGTACAGACAGATGCAGAGCCCTGGGCTGGGAGAGAGAAAAGGGTGGCTAATGCAATTTTAGGATTATTGTCAGGGTAAATTAAAAACTAATCTGGACCACACTGAAAAGGTTTAAAGTACACACAAATATAAATAATGATCATCATTATCTGGGAGGCTGGAAGGACGCTTGAGATTCATTTTATTGGCTGTACAAACTGCAGGAGGGTTGACCCAGCACACAAGAGCCGAAATCAAGATGTGAGTAAGCCACAGGTGGGTAGCACTGCCACAGTTGTTTCAGGAAGCATAGTATGGTTTTCCAGGAAAGCAACTGGGCTCTTCCAAAAGTAATAGCAGTTCACATTAAAACACTTTGTTCTTTATAGCTCAATGCTGTGGTTTAAAAAAAAAAAAAAAAAAAAACTTTCATGAGTGCCGTTGCTGCTTTAAGTGGTATTTCAGGGAGTGGAACTCCTGCCTTCACACAAACAGGTCAAATACTTCAAGCTCCCCATTACTGTGAGGGGCTTGAAAGCTACTTTACTCCTGTGGGAGTTGCTCTGCCAGAGACCAGGTGTTTGTAAGAGCATTTTAGAAAGCATCTTTAGAGCTTTTCATTAGGCAGAATTGCTTCCACAGAAGTCTATACAAGGCTCAGGGGACAAAAGTGAGCCAAAGGCCAGGAATATGTACAAGCTGCTCAGAAAAAATAAAACCCTTAAATGGTTTTATAATATTCTGAATAAAAAAAGGATTCTGTTGGTTTCATATTTAAAATGGTCTATCAGATGTTATATTGATTGGTAAGTAATGAAGAGAGGGAAGGATAGGGTATTATTGACTGAGAATTAATTATCTATCAGCTACAAAGTCCTGGAGAGTAAGCTTCAGATAAAACAGATATCATCAAATCCAAGCATTTATTCAGGGTAAACAGCGATAACATGAACATGAGCAAGTGGCAGGTCTGCAGAGCCTTTGTGATCTCAGTGAAACCATTAATGTATTGCAGACAGCTTAATTTATACTCAGTGAGACCAGGAGGTGCCTGAAAGGGTTCAGAATACCTGTCACCTATAGGCAGGAAAATAAGTCCAGGTGCCAAAGAGTGACCAACTGTTTACCACCTTGAAAATTCTGCTCCCTAGAAATAATTCATCTGCCCCAAACTAAGACAGTCTCATGATACTACAACTTCAGTTTCAGTTTCATTACCTGATAAAGTCCCCAAAATTAAATTGCACAAGGCCCAATCTGTAGCCCAAGGGATGACATCAGGGCCCTTAGCTCTCAGATGTTCCTGTCTTTATTAAGATACTCATTCTCTCACACACACACCTATATCAAAAAAATCTTTATCTGACTATCTCCCCTAATCAAGAAAGTTGTGCAAGATTATAAAAGATAGACAGCTTTACCATTTAGATTGTCTGTAGATCTTGATGCCTAGCTATGTCATCACTCTACCCAGACTGGATCCTCAGAAGGAGAATCAACTTAAATGTCTACATTTGAGTGAGCTTTTCTGAAGCCTTCAAAGTCTGACAGTTTTCAGATTTGTTTTGGGTATATTTGGTAGTTTTTAGGCTCATTTCAATTTACCCAAAATAAGCTGTATAAAATTCTGATTAGGTACAAGTATAAATATTTTAAAATATTACACTGTCACTTGCAAAACCCTGCTGCAATAAGCCAGATGCATTCAAATATTAAATACGTGAAAATCTGCATTGAGTAATTGTTGGCCTCACTTAGTTTTCATATTACTATAAATACTGAGTATGTTTCATTTTAATCATTATTCTGTTTACTTTACAAGCAGAAACTTAGAAGCACAAAGCGTAATTCTTAGAGGATTTAGAGAACTGCAAAGCTCCAGTTTAGGAATAAAGAAAACAAACTTTCAGGGCATACAAGAGACACTGAGAAATCATACATTCAGTCATGCAGAACACATTTATTAATGGTCTAGACACTGAGCTAAGAGCCCAGGGGCCAGAATTCAAAGATGAAGAGGACACAGAGGAGGGCTTCAGGGAGCTCACAGGCTCATCCAACAGGGCAATGCAGCCTTGTTTAACATACAAGTAAGAACACAGCTGGACAGTAGGATGCACAGCAGGAACACAAAAGAGGGGGCAGTGAAGGAAAGGTGCAGGAGGGATAGCAGCAGAAATGGCTTATTTCTTAGAGGGAAAGTATTTAAAAGATGCATTGCCACTCATAGCTGGGATAAGGGTCCAAATAGGAAGCCACCAAAATAACTGTCTTTGAAATAGGAAGGGCAGAAAGAAGAAGGTAGAAGAAAGCCTGGAAAAGAAAGACTGGAAGGTGAGGCAGCATACTGAGTGGGCCTCCACCAAGCTCCAGAACTTCACATCCCTGTGGTTGCTACAAACCACACATCCTGTGTGTGACAACATTGTATATCTGTTGTATACATCTAAGATAATTTCCTTGCATATTGATTAAGTCTTTCTTACAGTGTTTTTGCCAAATACAAATATTTCAGAGGGACAAGATGTACAAGAAAAAATGGCTGGAAAGGCTAATAAGTAAGCTCTAGGACTGTAGCAGTTGGGTTCCCAAGTATCACATGCCAGCAGGGACTTTTCTTGGGATGTGAGAGTAAACACGACAGGTCCCCACTCTGCCCTCACTGAGCATATAAATCTCTCTATGTACATGAATCAATTTTTTCTCCCCCCAACTAAAAAAATGAAAACAAAGAAATCTTATAGGAACACAATTCAATAAGGATCAGAAAATTCTCCATGAATTCACTCAAATGGGAATCCCAAATCTACTAGCCCTCCAGCTGCAATTTTCTCTGAGTTCCATGGTAAGGGAGGCCACAGAAAAGACTTCCTGGCTTACACGTGAATGGAAATTAGGAGGCAATAATAAGGGGCACAGGGTTGTGAGACAAAGTGGGAGGGTAAATAGAAGTGGGTTAGTTACTGACCTGGTCACAATTTTTGTAAGTATGGCCAATGGAAGCACAGTAGTCCCCTGTTATTCTCAGGAGAAATACATACTAATACCTAGAATAAACACCTGAAATCTCAAACAATATCTGTTTTAGTTTATTTTCTGTTGTCATAACCTAAAACCGGAGGATTTATACTTTATAAAGAAAAATGATCTATCAGCTTGCAGTTCTGGAGATACGAGTGCATGGTGCCAGCTATAGTTTGGGCTTTCTGGCTATACCACAACATGGCAGATGGCAAATTATGGGAGCATGTCTAAGAAGAGCAGATCATATGGCAAGACAGCAAAC
Organism: Marmota monax; assembly: GCF_021218885.2. NCBI lineage: Eukaryota > Metazoa > Chordata > Mammalia > Rodentia > Sciuridae > Marmota > Marmota monax. The sequence continues at coordinate 5,775,732 of NW_026694286.1, read as the reverse complement.
AAAAGGGATTCAGGAACCAGCTTGCTCTTTTTACTCACTATATCATAGGCGCTAATGAGGGTTCTGTGACAACTACATTAACTCCTTCTGAGGGGAGCACCCTAAATGACCTTACCACCTTCTGCTAGACCACACTTCTTAAAGGTTCTAAACCTCAGTATCGCAACTCTAGGGACCAAGCTTCTAGCATATGAAGCTTTGGGAGACAAACCATAGCAGTACAAACTCCAAAATGTACTATATTTCCCCCTATGCATGCATACCTATGATAAAGTTTAATTTATAAATTATATACAGCAAAATATTAACAATAATAAAATGGAAAAATTATAATAATATACCACAATACAAGCTATTTAAAACTTGCAATTTACTTACTTCTGAAATGAACTACTTATTTATGATATTTTCTTTTCAGACCTGAGTTAACTGGGAGTAACAGAAACCAGAGAAAGTAAAGTCACAAATAAGGAGGTGCTGAAATATTTATAAAACTCCTGAAACATTGTTTGCAGAAACATTCTACATTGGGGAAAGAGATTATTATTCACAAGCTCTCTCGTCTCTAATGGTCATTTCCCTTGAAAAACACCAGTATCTTATTTCTCATCCGTACCCTGATCCCTCTGGAGGCCAACCTAGAAACATGAGTCCCCCATAGGAGTGGCATTATGCTGGGTAGGCCAGGGGATTCAGAGACACCAGGGGGCACACTTGGGCCAAGGGGGTAAAGAGGTACTGAATCTCAGAAGCTCAAACAAACCCTAGGTAGCCAGATGAGAATGCTGCTTTGCTGGTTCTAGACCACAATCAACATCAGAATGGGGGACATAATAGTGCACCTGGCCAGTCCAGCAGAGGTACCATGAAAGTCAGGGTAGAAGCCTGACTTCTGTATCTAAAGAACATGATTGGCATCAGGGAATCTCGCTGAACGAACATCAGCACGATGTTAATATACATATTACATATCCCATGATAGCAGAGAGAATAAATGAAACTGCTCACATTTCCTCTATATACTTTGGATTTCACATTTACTACACTTTGGGGCAAGACTTCAGACTTCACTACCTGCCTCATGGACTCTCTTCTGCAACTGAAAGAAACAGGATTTTTAAAAATAGGCATATTATTGGAGTAAAAAGTAAACTGAATTTGTTTTATAGAGAAGACTGGTTGAACAATGGACCACTAGAATGTCAGTCTTAGGAGGTCATGTTATGGATATCTTCAACGTCACATGGTACGTGGCAGTTAGTAAGTGCTCAGTAGATAATTTCTCATATTTTTGTCTTGTATTTAGAAAGCTCAGAGCTGGTTCATGGGACCATGGAATTCCCCATTGTAATAGCTCTACCTCTTATTTTATCTATTTATCTATTTATCTATCTATCTAGTTAGTGCCTGGGATTGAATTCAAGGATGCTTAATCACTGAGCCACATCCCCAGCTCTTTTTATTTTTTGTTTTGAGACAGGGTCTCACTAAGCTGCTTATAGCCTCACTAAGTTTCTGAGGCTGGCTTCCAACCTACCATCTTCCTGCCTCAGACTCTCAGGCTGCTGGGATTTCAGGTGTGAGCCACCACGCCCAATTTACCTCTTACTCTTATTTCAAGATTACTTTCCAAACATTACTAGGTTCTGTATTTGACAAATATTAAGATTTTCATTAAAATTATATTAATTAATACTGGTAACTCCCATCACAATAGTAAAAACAGAGTTTGCTCCCAAAACTTGTTTTAATAGACAAAAACCTAACTTTGGAAGTTTCCCAGAACCACATTTCAAATCAGCTCTGGTGGAGTAATCCCTTCCTCTCCCAAATGTGATTGCACTCTGTAAATCACCTTTATTTACCTTATCTGATACAAAAAAATACAGTCTGCACAAGATTTAAATCCTTAGTAAGCTCTGAGATGCACCCAAGCGTACTGGGCTTTGATTTAACTGCTGGATGCTGTACCTATGGCCAAGCCAAAGAAGACTTAGAACTCAAAAAATTGAAAAGATTAAATGGAAGATTTGTCCCCTCTACCTTTATGATTGACAGTTAAATGGTGGGAGAAAGCAATGAAAATACATGAGCCCTTTCTTTTCTCTGTTCTTAATTTGGAAGAGTACCACCTCCTGCTTCTTTACCTTCGTCAGCAGTTCTAAGGAACCGCTATATTTTGGGTAAGTGTCCCCAAAGAATCATGTGTTGAAGAGTTGGTTTCCAACTGGTGGTGCTATTGGAGGTGGTAGAATCTTTAATAGGTGGGGCCTAGTGAGAGGAATTTAGTCTTTATGGTCATGTCCTTGAATGGGATTGTTGGGACCACAGCCCCTTCCTGTCTCTATCTTGTACTTTCCAGTCACCACAAGATGAGCAGGTACTTCTACCATGTTCTCCTGACTTGACACACTGTTGCCACAGGCCCAAAAGCAATGGGATAACCAAGAACAGACTAGAACCTCTGAAACCATGAGTCAACATAAACTTTGATTATCTCTGGCACTTTGTTATAGTAATATGAAAGTGACAAACACTTTCATATTTGTTTGGAAGGAATATTATGATGTAATCCTATGATGTAATTCCTGTCCACATCTCTAATTTCTATATTCAAGAGCCTTGTTTTCTTGTGATGAATTGATACACAAAAAATTATTGTAGAAACATACAAATTAGCCAAGCAATGGGTCTATTATAGGAAAGGTAATGGCTATAAGAACCTGTGACAGAGTCCAGAGTTTCAGGAAGAATGAATGGCCCTGAAAGTGTGACCTTCTTACCTCCCTTAGGTGCCCAAAGGAAGAACAAATTGAAAGGAAGACTGCATTACCTTGCCAAAGGCCCTTTTTCAGTCATAGAAACCCCAAACTGAAAGGCAAACATAGGAATGCTGTCATTACTTTTTTTTCTTAACAAATTCATCATGTATTTGTTGTAATATTTTTTCCTGTAATTTTTAGGGTCTCCATCAAGATTTCTTTCATGCAGAATTCCCAAAGCTGGCCTGGCATCCCAATTGTAGAGTAAGGCTACCTGTTATTCTGAGATTAGGTCACTGATAGATTCCAGGTTGCTTATTTTACAATTATTTTAAAATTTTTAATTTTGTTACTGTATTTTGCCGTATAAAAATCTCGTTTCTTAGTTGCTTATGAGATACAGCCCAGCATCTTCAGCATGACACATAGGACCCTTCAAATCAAGCTCAGCCCACCTATTAAGTATAACCATCTGTCAACCTGCCAGCCATGTGCCTGTCTCACACTCCCCAGGCACAGACACTGTCCACTGATTTCCCACAGCAGAAAGAAGCCAGCAACTAATTCTGTAGGAGTCAGGAAAAACTTCCCAGAAGAGATAGCATCTGAACTGCAAAGATGATAGGAAAATTATATGGAGAAGGAGTGGGAAGTTATTGCAAATCTATAGGTTTTCTGAAAACTAGTTCAAGAAGCATTGACAAGAGAAGTCTGCCAGGAGAAAATGCTCCTATCTGTGAATTATTTGTAAGTTGGATGTTTCTGAGATGAGGATTGCCTCTGCAAAAACAGAGAATACAGATATTACTGCTTCTCCCCGGAACAGGTACCAACTGCCTTAATGACTATAGTAACCTTCAAAGCAGGCACACACTAAGGACCTTTTCAACAGGTCAAGTGCTTATGGACATGGTGCAAAATATTTTAAATTTCCTTTTAGAAGTACTACTGTAATTGCAATGCATGTCTATAAGTAGATATGTCTAAAACAGCATTATGTCTTCTTTATAAATCTCTGCCATCCAGTTAACTCATTTTCACAGACAGCATATCAACAAACATGGTTAAGAACAGGGCAGAGAGCAGAAAACTTCTATTCCTGTAGAAAACAGACAGGAATCCAGAATTCTGGAATATTACACTACAGCTATGGCTTAATACTCTAAAGGTAGAGTGAGGAAACTTTGTTCATTTAAGGCCTTTTCACATCGAGCAATTTGTTAATCATACCAAGCCAACAAGCATTATAAACACATGCTGCAAAAATGAAAACAAAGTAACTTTACACTAGCTTACCTAGGCTGGTAGCATCCAGACCTAGGGACTTGTAATTCCCAGGTCTGCTTTTTCCACTGTGGCTCACTCAATACTGGTGTGCTACTTTCAGCCACATTGTTGATAATATTATGCATCTGAATTATGTCATTAATTCTCCTTATTGTCTTCATTAAGATTCACAGAGAGTACTAAGATACTTCAGGCAGTTCAGGTGCTAGCCGGACAAAGTAATGTCCTCCCTGACTCATGGCTACATTTTTCCACTACAAAATAAGAAACTGGAATTTAGCTTCCTATAAGTCTTTTGGGAAATTAGTGACCAAGAAGCTGATCCATTCTCCTTGTGCTGACTAAAACTCATTTAGTTCTAACAAATTACAAGGTGAATTCAGTTCTACTGTTTCCATTTTACAAATGGAAAAACAATAAGATTTTAGAGAGAAGGAAGTAAATCCCAAAGAAAATTCAACCACAAGGGAGTAGAGATGGGATCCGAAGGCAGGTAAGTTTCTGACTCAGTTGACTAGTATTGTCCCAAAGTTTTCTTCCTTCCCAGGGAGGTCCCATTTTGAAGCAACAAAAGAAAAGAGAAACTTCATGAGAGTGGAACACCCACCCCTGATAAAACACAGTATGGATGAGACAGCATTTCCAAAGCCATAGGCCTTCTAAATTGCTTGTCCCTGCTGGCATCTCTCCATGAGACCAAGCCTTGTTAATCACAGACATAATGCCAGAGACATTGTTCAAGTATAACTGAACTTTAAGTAAAGACCGTGATGCACAGAAGGGTACATATACCAAGGGCTAGTGACCAGCTGTTCTTCTTCACTCAAGAGAAGTATATGCTTATATTGTACCATGAGTCATTCAAAATGCATATACAGTTGGCCCTTCATATCTATGAGTTCTACATCATGGGATTTCAACCAACCATGGATCAAAAATATTCAGTAAAAAAAAAACTGCACATGTACTAACTTGTTTTTCATCATTATTCTGTAAATCATAGAGTATACCAACTACTTACATAGCATTCATATTATATTAGGGATTATAAGTCATCTGGAGGTGCTTAAAAGTATATAGGAAAAATGTGTGTAGGTCACATGACAATTCTACATTCTTTAACTTGATGGCCTGAGCATCCACAGACATTTGTACCTACAGGGAAGGGGTTTGGGAATTCCAGCAGATAACAAAGAACAACAGTATTCAAGAATATCCTTTTATTATAGTAAATAAAGTTGAAAACTCTCCTCTGGAAATGTTTAAATACAAAATACTCATTTGCCTAGGGCAGTTGGTTGGCATTCTTATGCCTGAAGGTAGGAGATAATGTCATCTAACCACCAATGAGAGAGAGAGACATACAATGGTTACTTCTTTGAAATTATTTCCTTGGAAGCAAATCTATCAAAGATTAAAAGTCAGATCTCCTAGATGAAGCAATAAGAAATGAAATTCTGAGTATGTAATAACCCATTTATACAGGAAACTTCCATGCCATTAAAAAAATTCCCTTCTTAAAAATGACATGTCATAGTAAAAAATCCTAACACTTCAGAAGTTTAGAAAGTAAAGATTAAAAGTCTCCTACTCTCTCAACCTTTAATTTCATGCCTCAGAGGTGACCAACTGCTAACAATCTGGTATGTGCACTTCCAGATATTAGATTCATCTTTAAATGGTATTTTAAGGTTAGGGAGCAAGTCAAAAAATATTTCTGTTCTGGTACCTGCATTTTCAAGGAGTTGCCAGTATCTTATACTACAAACTCTCATTCCATAATGGAGTTTCAAGAAAATGTAATTAGGCTTTATTACATTTTTGCACTAAATTTTTTTATAGAACCTGTCAAGATTTTACATAGGAAAGTCATTTGATTCTTACAAAAGTTAAGAACCTTTGCCAAAATGTAAAGGCATAGCATACTAGATTCTCATTATTTCTACTCTAGCCAAGAGAAGAAAAAGCAGCATGAGACCAAAATTGGAATTTCATAGAATTTTCTTCCTAATATGTCCTTATTTTTCCCATACCTCAGCAATAAAAATGGGCAGTCACACAGTAAAATAAGAATGACAATTACTAGAAACTGGTACATGACGATTTCTTTAAAAGCAACTACATCCATCATTTCCTTTAGCTAAAGGAATTATTTTCTTTCATTCTCTTATGGTACAAAAAAACTAATATAGCTGTTCAAATTTTCTGTTTTCTGAAACTTTGGGGGGAAATCCTGAAATGCATCCTAACAAATGGCCAATTCAGCAACTCTCAATTCAGCAGTCTAGGTCCAACAGAGAGGGAAAGATAATTTTATGGCTCATTTTCTCTCTAACACCTGCTCTCATTAGCTAGGCTTCTTTGAATGAAAAGGCAACCATACTGAAAACGTAATTCCACTGACTAACAATTTACAAAATCAGTTTTCATTGAAGTTCAAAGCTATAAACCTGATTAGAAAAAAACTGCTCCTTGATTGAAGCTGTTTATCTTGGTGGACAACAGCAGTTCCAAGAAGAATCAGCACAGTGTAGGAGATTATTTTAAGCTCTTTCAAGGCTACTTTTTTTCCCAAAAATTCTATTTATCCCTCCAAAGGCACATGGTCATCTCCATCAGTTCTAACCAATGGATGTGCCCTTATTAGTCAAGGAGGAACTGGTATACAGGAAACAACAGGAAGAGAAGACTTGGAAACCCACTGGAACTTTCTTGTCACTCAATTGGTGGGGGTGGTAGTATGCACTGGTGAAAGAAGTCAGAGTCTCATGCAAGTAAAGCAAGGACTCTACCACAGAGCTTCATCCCCAACCCAACACCCACATTTTTTTAAGTTCCTAGTGAAATCCCAAACATGAAGGCAGGCGGAATTCTCACTTTCTTGGCATACTCTCACTTTTCCAGGCTACCTCTGAAGCTAATGGATTCTAGCAAGGCTCGCAGTTAGGACAAATAAGCAAATGGCCTTACTACCAACTCTTTCCCTTACCCAAAGCTCCTACCTGGATGATAATGCCTTCCACCTGCAAAAGATAGGCCAAGTTTCTTTTCCCTATAGTTCTATTTCCTCAACTACACAACTGAGATATCAAAAGATACCAATCTCCTTTAAAAGGGACTGTGGGGAAGGAAGGAAGGAAGGAAGGAAGGAAGGAAGGAAGGAAGGAAGGAAGGAAGGGAGGGAGGGAGGGAGGGAGGGACAGACAGATGGATGGATTATGGAAAAGGTAATGGCATGGTCTGAATTTGAAAGCTGCACATTATTATTATCATTATTTTTCCAATGCCCTGAAGATTATCTATTCTGCCTTCAGCAAATTCTGTTCTTTACAGGCAAGTTGATAGAATATTAGGTAATGTTCTGTCTTTCACATATTTTTAGGTTATGTTATTAAGATTTATATGGATTATAGTTTCCTGTTATGCTGAACTTCTTAGCATTGTAAAGTGGAATATTCTTTAGTAATCTGCAGATCTAAGCCCACTGACTAGCAAGTTCCTAATGTTATTGGTGCCGAAGGGCTGACGTTACTCTTCTTACTGTTCCTGTCAAGGTGGGATGATGAGCTAGACCTGGCATCATCTGCTTGGCACTTGGTCTGGAGGATATTTCCCTAGATTAAGATGTTTTTCTTCCTCTGGCTTTCTTTTAGACTTTCTCTTGTCTTTGGTTTCTAGCACTTAGACAAAAGTTCAGCTAAATTTCTTTGCAATTATCATGCTTGGGTTTATAACCTTGCTATTTTTAATTAAATAGCACTATAAATAAAAAGCTATAGAGAAAATGTGAGGCTCAAGTTAATGTTAATTTCCTCCAGGAAGGATTTATTTTGTTTCTAGTAGAGAGACAGATTAGGAACAAATTCTTTTATTCCAGTCCTTGAGGAGGCAGAATCTGGGTATTACTCTCTGTGGGAACTGATGGTTTTCAGGTCCATTCACTTATACAGTGTAACCTTTGTGGGTCCCAGGACAAGGTTCCTCCTCTTTGGAAGAACATACCATAATGTTCTACTTTGCCCCAAGCCCTGAGGAATGGAGCCATCCTTCAGTGTGTTGAGACCTCTCAAACTGTGAAACTGTGAGCCCCAAATTAAACTTTTCCTCCTCTGTAATGTTCTTGTCAGGTCTCTGGGTCACAGCAGTGAAAAAGCTGACTAAGCACTGCCTAGGTAATCATAAAGACATAAATAAAATCCATAAAACCGGTTTATGAAAGTACATACTACTTTATATACCAAAAACTATATTAGCAAATAAGTATTAGCAAATTATGACTAATCTTAATAAAATAAATATTAGCTGGGTATAGCTTTGCCTATACGTAATCCCAGTTACTCAGGAGGCTGAAACAAGAGGATCACAAGTCCAGCAACTTAGGAAATCCTGTCTCAAAATAAAAAGGGCGAGAGATGTAGTGCAGTGGTAGAACACTTGCTCAGCAGGTGTAAGGCCTTGGGGCTCAACTCCCAGTACCATGAAGAATAAATAATATCATACCATGCCAAAGACAGCCTCCACCATTTTTAGTGGACATTTCAAGTTTGTCAGTTTGAACAGCTTTGCCTCTCGTTACCACACTTTGTTCTCAATTTTCATGGAGAAACCACATCTGATCACTAATTTTCAAATCATGACTGGAATGTTCTTTGCAATTATTTCCCCACATTTCTAACTAGCACCTCATTATTTTAAGACATTTCCCAAAAGTCTACATATCATTGTTACAAAGCATTACATTAACACACAACCTAATTCCACTCATTTCATGTAAACTGGAAGCCCCAAGACACCTATCGTTCATGCCCCATATACTTAAAAGGATGCATCAATATCTTTTCCACTTTCCACTCAAGAACTGGGGCTAGAGTTCCATGTATTTCCTAGAGACCTGTCTGAATCTTAACATTTCAATTTTACTTCTCTATGTCTAAATCTCTTCAAAGAGACCATTCAGGCTTCCTTTCTGGTTGCCAGGGCAGGGAGTGAGTGTGGGAGGAAGGAGGGTGGCCTGGGGAGAATGTCATTAAAACACACACCAGATGTCTCCAGGAGAAGAGCATTTTCTTGACGACCTGGAATGTTCTGATTCCTCACTGGAATCTGTGAGACCTTTCCCCTGCCTTCATTGACATATGGATTTAAACCAAAGTGAAATGAGCAAATTGCAGCTGGCCACTGGAGGAAAATCAGTTTTGGAGGTAAGAAGGAAAGTCAGATCATTCCGGGTGCAATATATTTTACCAAAAAATATTAATGAGGCAGAAGCTGTCGCGGATCCAGCCCAATCAGCCACATACTCCCCTGTGTCAGGGGAGAGGAAAAGAACAGAGAACTCTCAAATACCTGTATCAAGGCTACATGATTGATAGTTTATTTATAAGGAAATTTACACATTCTCAGAGAAAGCCATTTAATTTCCCAAAGTTAATATGTTATTTTATATAAAAATTACCAAAGTGTTAAAAGAAAATGAAAAGATTTCATTTTCTAAAAAGTGGGCTTATCTCACTGTGTAAAGTAGGAGCGTATTTCAAAGCAAATTTTATATTTAAGCAATTACTTGTGACTCAGAATTTAATGTAGGCATTATATGACAGTAAGTCACATTTTTTTTTCAGGTGGAATATGGATGCCTGCCTATTTGTGCATGAAAAGGTTAGTTAACAGCGGGATGGCCAGCATGGTTAAACCAAATCAAGCATTTTTCATATTGTTTCATCTGACCAGAGGAAGGTGAATTCTTGTGGAGCTGCCTAGACAATCTCAACTCATCAAATATGTTGATTAAGAATGAAAATAAAGACCCTGACCTTCTTGTTCTCATTTACTCTAGTGCATCACTTGCAATGCCTCTGACAGGCTGAGCATGGTGCCCAGGAACAGCGATGCACAGTCTGGTAGGGAGGGCAGTGAAGGGGAAGATCAACCCAGGTGAAGGGAAGCAAATACAAGGTGACTGGGAGCAACCCTATGTTGACGTGTATAATGTATGTGGGTGTAAATTCTGGCTCATCAAGTGGATGGAACTATGATACGAAGCTTTCATCTGTTTCTGCTTTGTCCATTTCTCTACTGAAATAGCTAGCTATGCATAAGTGCTCATTCTCCCTCTTCCATGACAGAGGACACCTGCTATTTACCTACTCCTTTGAGGGGACTCTCCAATAGTACAGACTTTGGTCTGGCTAGTCAATCATGGTGAGCATGTGCATTAAGCTGGCAAATGAGAATTTTCCATGCTCTGGAAACAGTGAGTAATATTTGAGTTTTGGTATGTGACCCTTTCCACAAGACATATAATATGAATGCTGAAAGGAAGAATGATGGTCCCTCCTCCTTTCAATCTTTAGTTGTAGAGAAATAAACCTGAAAATATCATTCACTCATACCATAGAGAGAAATTCTGCCTGAGAATGAAACCATAGCATCTAAGGAAAAGCAAGCTGAGCTCTGGAATTGGATGCAGAGACTATTTAGCATTGTTTCAGGCCCTGAGTCCAGCTGCACCTAAAACCAAAGTATCCCTTCATTCCCAAGAAGTCCCAAAGATTAGGATAGAATATAATACAAATAAGAAGAAAAGCAAGTACATGTAAGAAGAACCAAAATCAGCAACAGATCCAGAAACCTTGATATTAGAATTAGGAGTACAGCAGGCAGCAGCTACTCATATTACCTGAATGGAATTCCAAAGACAAGGAGGAAAACAAGAATTTAAGAAAGGGAAGGCAGGCAGGAGTCAGGTAACCAGGCATTTGATGAAAATCTTCCAGTGCTGGGCACTTTGTTAGGCAAATGAGACAAGATTAAAAAGACATGGCCCAGCTTTCAGTGCACTGTGGGACACAGCAATATGACAACAACAGTGTTGTAAGGACAATTAATTATGCAGACACAGGTTTCTGCTCTAGAAGTACAGAAAGGAACTGCCCACACACAGGCTGACAGACAAGGACACATCATGAGCACACATAGGAATTCAGCTGTTGCCATGATACCTTGATATCCCAGAGAAAAACAGAGTTTATCAGTGGCTGGAATCATAGGAAAACAGACAAAAGTGTTTAAAATTATGAATGGAAAGGAAGTCATTGTTTCAGAAGTCATTCACTGTTCAAAATTTTACGCTTTTCCTGAACTTAGAAAAAGAAATGAATCAGCCACAAAGACCATGTGCTGTTTCTAATAACAGGTGTAGACACCACAATGAAAAACTTGTCCTGCCTGGCCCAATTGTTGTTTCAGGTGTGTGTCATGGGCCCTGGAAGGTGCTACAGGGAATACCACTTGTCATCAGCCATGAGCTTCCAGCACTGCCTTGAAAGAACAGAGTTGCCATCTTGCCCTAGGTAATCCACTTCCAGTGAGTGGTAAGTATAAAGACAGCCACCTCACTGTGACTCAGGGCAACTCTGAAGGCACATCAAAGCTTGTGGCGTTTCAAACAGAGTATTCCAAGGACTTTGATGAGACTTTAGGAGTAGATGGAGGGAGAAGAGGGCTGCTTCCTTCTCTTCCCTTTTGTGTACACGGATCCCAAGAGCAACCTCCAAAGACATCACATCTAACTTGTAACTTAGAGGTGGCTTCCTGGGGAATCTGTGTCTATAGATGTAAAGGACCACAACAGAGATTCTAGAAAGGGAAAAAAGGAACTCTTGCTGCTAAATTTCCTATACTGAAAAACAAAGGGAAGAAATAAAAAGGCATTGCAAACTTGGATTAAAAGGTAATTTTATCTGTAAAAATATAAAGAAGTCAATAGCATGGAAAAATGTTGCTAATCAGACTGCTTAACACATACAGGCTCTCTAAGACTCTTATATATAGAAAAAAATTCCTGCAAATAAAAGTGGAGACCCTAAGAAAACTCTGTAGGACCTGTGTAGTCCTGAGAAGGTAAAAAGCCTTTTGCATGAGACTGGTGACATCACTTCATGAAAAAGTTTCAATACCACATAACTTAGGAAGAGCATACAAGTCTGGACATTTTCCAAGTCTTCATAAAGTTTTTGAAGGTGTCATGCATTAAACAGGGACTTACCAAATACAAGATCACACAATACAATTTTGAACCTACTGGCCATATTATTCTAATTGTTGTTTTAGAACAAAGTAATCTCAGGACCACAAACTTTTCTAGTTTCATGCTCTTCTATTACCAACAGTCATGAATTCAATCCAGAAGGGGCTGGGAATGCAGAGTATTTACTAGTATGTGCAAGGCTCTGGGTTTGAAACCCTGCACCACAGGAAATAATAAATAAGCTGAATTCCACCCACAAAATAACTCTCACTGATGAAGCTGAGGGTACACCATCAAATCCTTTCATAAAATCCCAGAAAGATTTTAAGTTAGTGCCTCAGGGAACAATTCAGTCAGACAGAAGCTAAAGGCCTAAAGACCAAGTCTCACAGAGCCTGTCTATTAAGCAGCAATGACTCTAAAATTGCAAGGGGTCACCTTTCAGAGAAAGCCCCTGGGCTTATATTAAAGAGATTGATGGGTGTGGCTTTCATCTAATAAAGTGCATCTTAATAACAGGAGACCCACAACATTTTTAAGAGGATTATTCTGACAGACACCAGGATGCTTTAGACTAAGATGAACAGACACAGCTCTAATGCAAAGAGGCTGTTAGATGTCCTGAGCCCTACAGGCAGAAATCAGGCTGAGCAGTGGCTGTTTCTTTCAGAAGAGGAAAAATGGCTTAGATGGAACCAAGAGTTACGGAGAATTCTTCTTAGGCAAGCAGGACTGCTAACCAAGGAACTGTACCACATGCTAGGGTATATTGTAGAATCCCTAGGAACCAGTGAGCCCTTCTGCTTCTGCCCTTTCTGGATGGGGACCCAACCTGGCAGTTTCCTGCTGCCAGTCCCACTGCATTATGTCAGAGGGTGGTAGGGCAGTGGCCCTTCGCTGGCTGATAGGTCTTCGGACTAAAAAGGGCTATATATGAGGAGACCTATAAAACCACACAAAGGCATCTGGGTTAGTCAGATTTTCTTCTCTGTGACAAACACCTAACAAGAACAACTTAGAGGAAGAAAAATTTATTTTGGTTCATGGTTTCAGAGGTCCATGGTCAACTGGCCCCATTGCTTTGGGCATGAGATGAGGAAGATCATCCTGGTGGAAGGTGTGGGAAAGAAAGCTGTCAACTCATGGCAGCCAGGAAGTGGAGTGAGGTGGGATGTGGCAGTGTTGGAACAAGACAGCATCCCCAGTGACCTAGATCCTCTATCCCTTCCCTACCTGCCTTCAGCTTCCACTTCCTCCCAGCAGTTCACTCAGCTGTCAATCGATTAATCCACTGATAAGGTCAGACCCTCACCATCCAATGAATTACTAAAAGCTCCACCTCTGGACACTGCTGCACTGTGGAACAAGACTTCAACACATGACTTTGGGGAAATATTCCAGATCTAAATCATAACAGCATCTCTTCTGTATGTCAACTTGACTTTGAGCTAAGACCCTAGACTTGGACCTGATGTCCTCATAAGATGTTGAAAAACCAGCCTCTTCCTCAGAGCAAAGCCTGTCCAAGGGAGGGACATGACCTTTATCCTTGGAAAGACCCACAGAGCACTCCTAGGCACATTCCACCCTGCTAAGTTGTTTATCTACAAATAACAGGAGAGATCTACTGCACCAGGTGTCCCAGACTCAGTCAAGCTAGGTGGGGCTACATAGCAATTCCCCAGCAGCCACCAATCAGCATGAAACAGTGAAATCCCTGGGATGCCAGATGACCCTCCCAGTAGTTTATGGTGTTGGGAAACCATGTAGTTCAGCACTACTCCCCTCTTGGCTTAAACCAATCAGTTCAAATGAATCTCCCTCTTATAGTAACCAATCACCCCTACCCAACTTGTTCCCTCCAATGAATGTGCTAATCATGCTTTAGAGTTGTTATTTGATTTTCCCTCGGTGTGATGATTTGCTAAGAGATGCTATGATGTATGTGGGGATCCCTGCCTTCTCCAAAGAATGTATAAAACTGCTGCAAACCCTGGGCTTGGGTCCTCTCAGCATCACCAGTTGCTGTGTGCATGCGGAGGACCGAGCTAGCTCGCATTAAACACCTCTTTGCTGCTTACATTCATCTTGGTCTCTGGTGGTCTTTTGGGAGTCCCGAAATCGAGCATAACAATTACAGATCTTGGAAGAGGAGGATGAGTGTATTTTACACATAGGAGGGATAGAAAATGAATTCTATTGATCAGAAGACACTGGGCAGATTAAATTTTCTAGTGCTAGCCATGCAAATGCACAACCTGTCCCACAAGTACTTCCTTAAAGGTGATGTTAACACCTCTGTCCTGGTCCTATATTCCCACCATTGATGAGGGGTTCAGGGACTGCAACTATCAGTGATGCTTTTTCATTTTTGTTTTTAAGAGGGAATATAGCTTACTAGTAAAGAGCTTGAACTGTACAGTCTAAAAAATCTAGGCTCAAATCTCATGTTAGTTAAAGCTGGATGACTCAACTGAGTTAATTAAACTCTCTGTGCCTTCATTTCATCTGTAAAATGGGGTCTATATGAGTTAGGGTCACTCACACACACTATGCACAATGTGTGAGAAAGAGATTGGTTGGTTGGGTGAAATTTTAAGGCACTATCTCATGCAACTCCAGATAGCAAGTTCAAATTCCTCAGGCCAGTAGGCGGAATCTGAGGCAGGGTCTTCCTATTGAGTTTATAGAATTTCTTCAAGAAATCTCAGTATTTTCTTTTAAGGCCTTTGATTTCTTGGCTGTGACTCACCTATATTGTGATAGATAATTTGCTTTATTTAAAATCCACTTATTCATATTTTTTATCCATTCATCTACTGAAGAGCATTTAGGTTGGTTCCACAGTTTAGCTATTGTGAATTGTGTTGCTATAAACATTGATGTGGCTGTGTCCCTGTAGTGTGCTGATTTTAAATCCTTTGAGTATATACTGAGGAGAGGGATAACTGCGTCAAATTCCTAGTTTTTCAAGGAATCTCCACACTGCCTTCCATATTGGCTGCACAAATTTGCAGTCCCACCAGCAGTGTATGAGTGTACCTTCCCCCCCCACACACATCCTCTCAAAACACTTACTGTTGTTTGTATTTATAATAGTTGCCATTCTTACTGGAGTGAGATGATATCTTAGAGTAGTTTTGATTTGCATTTCTCTAATTGTTAGCGGTGATGAACATTTTTTCATATATTTGTTGATTGATTGTATATCATCTTCTGAGAAGATGTGGTATATATAAAATATTAAAAAATGTGGCATATATACACAATGAAATATTACTTGGCAATAAAAGAGAATAAAATCATGGCATCTGCAGGTAAATGGATGGAGTCAGAGAAGAAGTGAAGTTAACCAATCCCAAAAAAACAAATGCTGAATGTTTTCTCTGATATAAGGATGTTGATTCATAGTGGGGTAGGGAGGGGGAGCATGGGAGGAATAGAGGAACTCCAGATAGGGCAGAAGGGTAAGATGGTAAGGAGGGGGCATGAGGCTAGAAATGATGGTGAAATGTGTTGGACATCACTATCCAAAGTACATGTATAAAGACACGAATTGGTGTGAATATACTTTGTATACAACCAGAGATGTGAAAAATTTGTGCTCTATATGTGTAATATGAATTGCAATGCATTCTGCTATCATATATAAATAAAAAAAATTAATTAAAAATCCACTTCCTCAAATACTAATCTTTACTCAGAGTCCACACATTTAAATATTAATCACATCTAAAAATACCTTTAAAGCAACATCTAGACTGGACTTTGACCAAGTAACTGAGAACCACTCCTACCCAACTGTACTCACAACATTAACCATCATAAGGACAAAAAGTAGTACCTATACCTCATTGGGAGGATGTGTGGATTAAGTTAGATAATGCTCAGAGGGTCTTCACAAAATGCCAGGTAAGGAGGAAATGCTCAAAGCATGTTCATTACTACCATCAGGCCATCATTTTGTCCTGAGTACTACCTATTGACTTCTACCTACTGTTCTTGCATAATAATTCATAATACTTTCATGTCACTCAAGTACTTCTTACAAATTAATCTTGCAAATCAGAAGATCATTCAGCCTTATGTTTCTTCCCACCTTTAGGTGAAAGTGGCTGTAAAAGAAAAAAGGAAGCAGGCAGGTGGGATGTTCCTGAGGAAGCTGGTCTTTAGCCTACTTCCTCTCCAGTTCTGGGTGGCCTCACTGCAGTCACACACCATGACAGTAATAGAGTCCCTGGGCTATGAATCCAAACAAGCCAAATGATCAACATCTCTCTCTCTTGAGCATCGGAGTATATCATTCATTTCAGAAACAAAATTGCCCTAAAACCAAAGCTAAATTCAAAACGTTAGCACTGCTGGTGTTGGAGTGCACTCCTGTAGTCCTAGCTAATAGGAGGCCGAGTCAGGAGGATCACAAGTTAAAGGTCAGATAACAGAACAAGACCCTTCTCCTACCTCAAATAAAAATTGGCACTTAATGTGTTCAAATGTTTATTGTAGTGACCCCTTTCTCAGGATCTAGAAAGTTTAACTGTTATTCATTCTCTCTCTCTCTCTCTCTCTCTCTCTCTCTCTGGATTTCAGAAACAGCTTAACTGTTCAAAGTATAAACTGAAGGAATTTTGTTATTGTTCTACTCCTTTTGTAGGCCCCATATCAAGCAAAGGGGTTTATCTTGTAAACTTTCACAACACATGAGTCAATTTGGCTTCATCTAGAATGCTCAATTTAGCAAAGACAGCTTCAAAAGCACATGTGATTTTGTTTTTAGCTAACTGGCTATTTTCATGATTATGCTCATATCAGGGTATTTTAAATAACTATGTACCATATGCAAATACTCTAAATAATCAAGTGCTAATCACTAAGCAATGATTTGAACCTAAAATGCCCAAATCTGTCTCACCTGAAGTTAGAAATGCAACTACTATATGTAAAGAAGCATATGTCTGAGAGGAATTCCAGTATGGTCCTTTCTGAATAGCTCAATTTTGGGTTATCTGATAATCACTCACCATTCACCATGAGCTCAGTGTTGCCACCATGTCCTTCTATAAGATCTGCTTTACAGCTCAACTAACTTAAAACAATGCCATGGGGCTATAAAATAATGAGCCTGATTTTCCACACAGCTTCTCCAATGACTTTCATTGTGGTACTTTCTTTTAATTTCAGACCAATTAAGAACATACACACATACACAGAAGTGAACCTGTCTTCTTAGCAAAGTCCCACAAAAATTTACATTAGTTTTAATCCAACAAACACATCATCGACCAAAGAATCCTAGATTTTCAAGGGCATGTCAAAGCCAAATAGCAGCAGCTTCTGGAGTTACAACAAAACAAACAAACTCTGCAGCCAACTGTTGTACCATATGTTTCTAATGGCTTTTATTCTACATAAAGCAAATTCATCATTTAAACAAAACACAACATCACAGAGCCTAGTGACTGAAGGCACATTTCTGACCGTTTGTCAATTTCTTGCAAAAGCAAGCTCTGAAGTCTAAACATAAAGCAGAATCTTGCCTGAAAATGACAGACCCATTCCCATCGGCTTTTCTGGAAAGGAAAGTAAAAAATCTGGATAATGTATACTGTGAGTTTTTGGAGGAAGACCTGTAGAGTGATTCTCATAACACCCAGGTATTTTTTCCACAGCACCAAGATATGATACCCTCAGAGTAAGAATTTGCCCAATCACTGCATGTTTGTGTCCGCTAATAAGTAATTTATCTCTTAACTAATCATATATATGTGTGTGTGTTTAAATAATATATATTCTATATGTAATATATATCATTACATATATATTATAACATATATTTAAACACACATATATGATTATTATAATTAAATATATAATAGTTATATATATGATTTGTTAATTACATATAATAGTTATATATTTAATGTATTAACTATAAAAATATTTAAATGTACTTATTGTGGTGCTCAGGATTGAACTCAGGGTCTTGCACTGAGCTTACATCCCTAGCCCTGTGTGTACATTTTTTCTTTGTAGATTATCTAGAATAAAATTTAAAACTCAGGAAGTCTTCCTCTGCCAGTCAGTGATCCTTCCTGGAATGTTAATTGGGATATTCTGAAAATAAATATATTCCTGCCTTGGTGCAGACTGACATGATGAGGAAGTTAGAGTTGCTCCTCAAGGTCTGTATTTCAAAGTAAAATATAAATAACCTTTAGCAATATTTAAGACCATTGCTCCACTTCTCAGTACAGATAATCAATAGTTGCCAACTGTGATCTACCCCTTGTTGAAAATAAAAAAGAGCATGTATTCTCCTCAAAAATCAACACAGTAAGATTGTGATTGCCCAGAACTTTGAAGAAACTTAAATTCTGCCCACCTGATAGCAAAACTGTGCCTATACGCTGTTCTGGAACATTAAAGAATACATTCAATCCAATCAATCTCTCACAAATCTTATCAGGCACCCCAAATTTTAAGTAGTGTAATAAAAGATTCAGGATAAACTCCATACTTACCTCATACACAAACAAAATATAGTTTCTATTATATTCCAGTAATGAAAAAGTTCATATCAAACTAGAACACACACACACACACACACACACACACACTCACACACACATACTCCCTCTGTCTGTCTCTCTCTCTCATATATATATATATATATATATATATATATATATATATATATGTAACTAAGAGCTGTAAATATGCTTCCAGAGGTATGGTGAAGGAGGGACTTAAACTTGCCCAACTCAAATCTCTATCCCTCTGCCCTCCACTAGCTGCCTTCTGTTTAGACAGGATGATTGACAGCTGCAATTCACTTATATCCTACTTCTTCAAGGCCCTTGGGAAATACTCCAGTATTTCCTAGCAACTGTGACATAAGGCCCATGTTCACTCTGATTGAATAAATTAAATTTTAAATAAGTAATTGTGACCACAAGGAAATGAGTTAATTCTATGAATTTGCAACATCTAAGTCAGATTCCCACCTCTCAACCAACTATTATGGCTGAGGGAGACTGAGGCTCTGCATGGCCAGACCTGAATGACACAGAGCCACTCCTACACCTAGGAATGGGACTCCACCTGAAGCACAAGGTCTGCTAGGAACCAAATGAAATGTGGGTTTTGGGACTAAAAGGAAGGAAAGAATATGGGGAAGCAATACACAGCATTACTATGTTGTTATATTAAATTTAACAAAACAATACATTGCACTAAACTATGTTAATATGATTTTCCTTTTCTTCTTTTTTTTTAAGTTCTAGGGATTAAACCCAAGACCTTGTACACACTAGGCCGCATGTGCTGCCACTGAGCTAACTCCTGGCCCAGTGACTCACAAGAGGTATCCCCTCAAACATTACTGGTGGGACTGCAAATTGGTGTAGCCAATATTGAAAGCAGTGTGGAGATTCCTTGAAAATCTGGGAATGTAACCACCATTTGACCCAGTTATCCCTCTCTTTGGACTATACCCAAAGGACTTAAAAACAGCATACTACAGGGACACAGCCACACCAATGTTTATAGCAGCACAATTCACAATAGCTAAACTTCCCCATAAAATACAAGACAATATTTATCAAACCTAGATGCCCTTCAATGGATGAATGGATTAAAAAATGTGGCATATATACACAATGGAATTTTACTTGGCAATAAAAGAGAATAAAATCATGGCATTTGCAGGTAAATGGATGGCATTGGAGAAGATAATGCTAAGTGAAGTTAGCCAATCCCAAAAATCAAATGCCAAATGTTTTCTCTGTTATAAGGAAGCTGACTCATAGTGGGGTAGGGAGGGGGAGCATGGAAGGAATAGAGGAACTCTAGATAGGGAAGAGGGGTGGGAGGGAAAAGGAGGAGGCAGGGGATTAGCAAGGATGGTGGAATGTGATGGACATCATTATCAAAGGACATGTATAAAGACACAAATTGGGTGTCAACCTACTTTATATAGAGAGATATGAAAAACTGTGGTCTATATGAGTAATAAGAATTGTGATGCATTCTGCTGTTGTGTATTTTTAAAAAATCAATTAAAATTAAAAAGAAAGGAGGTATCCCACTTAGCTCCAAGTTAACCAGAACATTAACTTCCCCGTAAAATACAAGACAATATTTATCAAATGATTTAATTACCATGTGAACATAAAAAATGAGGAAATGACTTGCAAAAGTAAACCAATGAAGAAGGAAGTAGATGAGAAAAGAAAAAAGGAAAGGAGGAATAGAAGTAGTAGAAGAAAGGGGAGGGGGGACAGAAAGGAAGTTCTCAAGGGAGGAGGACTCTGATTAGGAAATTCTTTTTCAAAATGTCTGTCATTCTGCTAAAACCAGAAATGTTTTATAGGTTATCACACGAAAATCTTTACTATTACCAAATGAATAATTTTCTCTTCCTGATTCACAATTTCTCTCATCAAATGATGTTGGAAATGATCTTGCAGATCCTTTAGCATACTCTGAGATTTACATGTATGTCATGTAGACTTAAGTTATCTTTGAGATTCTTTAAAAAAAAAAAAGATTCTTCTCAGATTTTAAAATATCAGTAATACAACACAAACCTGTATTTTGTTTACTTCTACATATTTCAATTCTTATTCTACATATCTATATGTGTAAGATTTTTAAAGAAAGCCACTTTAATTTGCTGTTAAATTTTGGTCACCCATCTCTGGAACACAGATACTTTGATTAGCTGGGATAGACTCTATTGGTATTTTCCTGGCAATAAAATGTGCCTCTGTTTTTATCCTGAGTGTGAAGATGGTGTCATCTTGAATTCTGAGACATCAAATAAGCAATTATTATGTGCACAGATACAGGTTTCCTGAAAATATTATGCACAAAAATGTCTCTAACATTTATGCACATTATTTTGCTTGTTCCTCTCAATATAGAAGTGCTTTGAACCATACAAATGCTGACACAAAGATATCACTATTATCATCATTTAGATTCAGGTTTCCATTATTTACAATAAAAATGACACAGATAATCCAAACAGCAGATAATCCGAAAATCGTTTCATTTTTATTTCAAAATATGATTTGGTATTTACAGTAAATGCATATCTTTGATCTTGTAAGAATCAACAGCATTGAATATAAACTAATGGAACTCACTGTAGGCCAGACAAAAAAATTGAGAATAAAAGTGGTTTTTTTATTACTTACATAATGCCATCACTTACTTGTTTAACCAATTTCACTTTTAAAAATACCCTTCATACTTATTCCCTCGTTTATCTTTTCAAGAATGCTAAACACAAGCAGCACAGGTATTCCAACAGTTATAGAACCAGGGGGTCTGGTTCGCCAGTCCAATTTTCATGGATATCTCCCAGTAATATTGTTCCCCTTGGAACCTGGAATAATCCTGTTCACAGTGGTTCTCTCCTAATTGTATGGATTCAGCTTGATGAGACTGTAGCCATCCAAAGTCCTAATTGCCATGATTGCCCCAGAGTAACCCTGGTCGATTTCCCATTTCCCTACAGGCTACAAATACAACCACTGTAGAGATGTGTGGAGCTTTATGAAAGGACTTGGTGCTGTTAGTGCCAGGAATGTGTCTGAAGTCTTTCATACTAACCTGAGATAAACTAGGTAATTCTCACTTGGATGAAGTCATGTTTGTCTAAATCATTATCTACATCTCTACTTGTGACCCAAATTGTAGGACTTCACCAGGTCTTGCCACTACCCAGAACCTACCTTCTGTCAGTAAGTCAAAAAAATGCACTCTGTGTAATACTAAATCTGTCATTTTCTTAGTCTCACAGCACTTTGGGGCTAGTTCTCATATACTGTGAAATCCTGGGTTGTTACTGAACACTACTACTAATTCCAGACTATAAAAATAAAGTAGCCTTCTAAACAGATTTAGGCACCATGGATTTCTATCACTCTCTTCCAAGTTCAACATCATTCATGAAAGAAGAGCCTCCTGAGTATTGGAATGCAATGGAGGTCGGACCTTGGCCAGACACCACATGTGCAATTAGGCATAGGCATCGGACATAGCCCTGATGGAAGGGCCATCCAGTCTTGTCATGTCCAGGTTTCACTTTCCCCCTCTGACAGACTTGTTGGTTCCTAAGCCTGGTTACTCACCAGAACCACATGGGAATCTTTCACATTCCAGATCCCTGCACTGTTTAATTTTAGTAAATATGAGGTGAGCCCAAATAAAAACATAAGACATGTGTGTACATATTTATACAAGCAAACACAATTTTAAAAAATTCACCAAATGATTTTGATGACTGGTTATTGTCACACTGATACAATTATAAACTGCATGTGGCCCTGATTCTATCCGTCCCTTCTCTAAAACCCCTAAGCACTTGATAAAAGGCCTTGTGCATGCAAATAGAATGACTCCTGACTTTTTTATAGGCACTGAAGGAAACCATGCTTCCTGACTGCTGACAATCAGGGGACAGGTGTTCACTACAGATAGGTTAACACAGATGTGGAAACTTGTGTTTATGTGGGAATGAGAACTACACCAATGGAACTATGCCAACTTGTCTTGCCAATGAGGCAGACAAGAGTCCCCCAAAGTTCAGTGTACAGTCAAGACTCCTTCATGGGAGTCTGCTGTATAAACTAAGGAAATTCTTAGTGTTCAGCGATCATGTTCAACCAAGAGCACTGATGTACTCACAGAGGGAAATACAAACACTTACTGAACACTCAACATTTTTCCAGGGAACAGATAAGCCATAGTCCCTCACCTCAAATAATTTCCTCTCAAGAGAAATGAAAGAGGTTTGTAGAGCAAAGTGCAGCATAGGAAGCACCGGGCAGAGGGGTGGGATGCTGCTCATTTTCTATAGCCTCTACCCTTTAGTGGTCACAGCTCTCAAGGAAACATATAAGGCTTTGAAAGAAAAAGGAGTAAATAGCAGATGGGAGAAACAACAGGCTATTGAAGGTAAGTGTTGGGTTTGTTTGTTTGTTTGAAAGATTATAAGATAATCATTTGGGGAATGGGGATGTAGCTTAGGGGTACAGTGTTTGCCTAGCATATGGGATACCCCGGGTTCCAGCCCCAACAATGCAAAAAAAAAAAAATAATAATAATAATCATTTGCTTTTCTTCATACTCAAATTAACAGGGAATATATGTCTATTCTATTTTGTTCCAAAGTGCAACTTCAGTGCCTTCAATGCATGAATTTGATTCATAGTAAGTTTTTCATTAAAGAAATTAAAGCATATCTATCTATGTAAAAACAAAGAGTAAAAGAAAATATGCCAGAAGTAAGGAATTACTTTCTTTCTATGATATGATTGAAGTTTCTTTGATTTTGTTTTGTAATGTTCTCTATTTTCCAGGATGAATAAGTATTGCTTGAATTATTGCTAAAGACAAGATC
Source organism: Marmota monax (assembly GCF_021218885.2). NCBI lineage: Eukaryota > Metazoa > Chordata > Mammalia > Rodentia > Sciuridae > Marmota > Marmota monax. Next base: position 5,752,244 of record NW_026694286.1, on the reverse strand, counting down.
ATGAACTTTTCTGTGAAAATTTCATTTCATATAACCATCCAATAGCCAACATCATTACTTTCTTACTTTCTGCTTTTCAAGGAAATAATCAAGCCATGCAACAAATGGAAAGAAACCGTTTTACTAGATACAGCTCACATTTTCAAAGCAACAATGCCTGGCATCACTGGATGGCACAACTAATGAGTAAGCCACCCTTTACTATGATCAGAAGCATTTGTGGGTGGTATTACACCCACCTAGGTATTCATATGAGCAAGCCCTAGTAAGCAAATCCATGGGGAACATTCCAAAGCAAGGCTTAACATTTTGCTACTGTGGATTCCATTAAATATAAATTCTTCATAAAATCTATATTTTATGAAATACAAATCTCACACGTGGAGATAAAAATGTGCTAGGCCAAGACTTTTTTCAGACCTTGTGAAGTGTGTAGTTTGGTGAGATAATGTGGGGCAGGTTCACAGCGCTGGTGGAACCTCACACAGGGACCCATTACAGGCTATAAATGCTGCTGTTGTACAGAGCTCTCTGGTGATGCCAGTTTGAGGAGAACGTGATCCAGTGAGAAAGAGCAATAGGTGGTCTGCAAGTTGCCATTACATCATACACATATAGAATGGTAATAATAGCCATGCATGGTGGTACCTACCTATAATCCTGGTGAGGCAGAAGGATCACAAATTTGAAGCCAGCCTCTGCAACTTGGCAGTACCCTGCCTTGAAATAAAATACAAAAGAGCTGGGGAGTGTACCTCAGTGGCAAAATGCCCTTGGGTTAAATGCCCAGCACAGTTATACATTAATTAATTAAAATAAAATGGCAATAATTATCCTAATGGAATAAATGTTATACAAACTAAATGGGCTGATATATGCAGTGATTTTAGAACAATGCCTGACATTTACTACTGATAATATACTCTGGATATTATTCCAGAAATAGCTCCTAGCATGTGGTGGTATCCAGTAAATCTGTTGTGATGAATAAATACTGGGGTCAGCTCAGAGAGACCAATGTCAGGCCTGAGGGGTTGGGGTAGATTTACAGTTAGGAATGAGAAGCTTTGGAGCCACTGCCAGTTTCTAGCACTGTAGAGACCAGTGACCACCTGTCAATCTCTAAACCTTGTATATTAGAGTCATGTTGGCCCAATTATCCAAATTCCAGATCTGTGTTTTCTTTCCTCTCTGATACCTTTTTGTACCTGTCTTCTATCATTCACTAACACCTGGCTGTACCCTTGGCTTTTAAAGAACCTGAATGATTTCCGTAGAGCAAATGTTTCCCAATGTTCTCCTTCGTGGAGATTTTTTGCATGGTGCCCCAGGTGCAATTAAATACCTAGCCACTCTCTTTATTAAATAACTAAGTCTGAACAACATAACAGCTGCCCTTTGCATGTGCCCACCTGAGGGTGCTGTGTTTCTCTCAAAAATGTTAGCCTCTCACAGCACCTATGGAATTTATTCCAGGTCTCCAGGGAACCTTGGCACACAGTTGAGGAACCAGAGCCTTGGCATTCCCTCTCTTCTCTTCAGGACAACTGCCACTAAATTTGGAATGCACTTTAGTTCAGCCTCCTGGCTCCCCACCACTTCTTCTTAGCCAACTTCCTCCCTAAACAGCTGGACAGAAACTCAGGTCCCAATAGTACTAACAGCCACTGCACATAACATGTGCCATGCCTCACACCAACCAGAACAAGAAAAAAATCCAAAACTCCAAATCCTAAAAATAAGCGTACAGACACTTTTTAAGTGTTTAAAGGTCCATGGAGACAAAGAAGAGTCTAGAAACATTTCACAGTGACTCCATTCATCCCAGAGCTCCAGGCAGCAGCCTGAGAAGTCCCTCCCCAGAGAGATTCCCTTAGCTAGAGTCACCCATCTGACAGCCTTGACAGCACAGTCACAAGTGTGCTTAGGCCAAGCACACTGGGACAGTGCAGGCTTTCTCCTCACCATATCCCAGGAGAGAAAACCATATCTCAAGCACAGTTTAGATGGTGTCTTGTTTTACTAAAAATATAAGGCAAAAGCTTTCAACCTTAATAGGGCAGGAAAACAGAAAATACTACTGTTTTAAAAATGTACCTTGCCAACAGGAAAAGTTTACTAGTTACAATAAGGGAAAGTAAATTTAAAAGAGACAAAAAGAAGAAACTCTTAGTCGTTGAGACAAAATGAGCAATAAATGAGAGGCTTTAAAAAAAATACTAAAGCATTTCCTCTCACAAAGAAAGAGAAAGTTATTGAGCAAAAGTCAAAACAAAACCACTATCAGGGTCTGGGGCTGTGGTCAGTGGTAGAGCACTTGCCTTGCACATGTGAGGCACTGGGTTTGATCCTTAGCACCACATAAAAATAAACAAACACAATAAAGGTATTATGTCCATCTATAATTAAATAAAAAAAATTAATTAAAAAAATAAATACTACCAACCACACAAATACAGACAGCCACCTCCAACTGATCTTGGGCTGGCTGGGGACACTGACTTAGACACCAAGGTGAAGATACCATGGACATTCACATGTCACCACCTGCTGTGACTGAGAAGCAACTGCTCAAACTGAGGTTACCCTGAGGAATGGGGGCAAACCTTACCTCTTCCAGAAACTTTTTCCTAAAAATGATGTCACAAACATGTGCTGCACAGGACAGCAGGTTCTGGGTAATGCTCAGAGAAGAACAATGATGCCCTTAAGATAGAGATTTAGGATAAAGAGAGAGACATACTAAGTCTTAAAGGAAACACCCACTGGCCAGTGCGATGCAGACAACATAACCATGTCTTGACCAACATGCTCCTGTAAAATGAGGAATATACCCAAGAAAGAACTGGGACAAAATTGTGTAGGTCCACCCTACCTCCACCTTTCCTCCAGCCCTAGCAGGGGCCCTCTACAAATATTAACACCCCACAGCAAGAAGTTGCTGTCTCTTGCTCTGGAAATAGCTCACATTCTCCCTTGAATGCATATTACTGGCTCTACCCCAAACGCAGCTCTCTCTTGAGATGGCCCCCATTCTCCCTTGAATGTGTAACTACTTTTCCTAAATAAACCTCCGTCTGTTCTTTTAACTGTGTTGAAATTCTTTCACGTATGCCAAGAAACCTGCTGGTCCTGAGCAGAATTCTCCCTTCTCTCTGGGAACTGCTGATACCTTTCTTTAGTGATCTCTTTCCTCATATGACACCATGACACTGGTGGAAGCAAAACAGCAAGCACCATGAGGCCCAGCTAGCGATAGGATTTATTTGAGAGGTGACAGTGGACAGGATGCTGGAGTGGAGATGAAGGCCACACATTGTCCAGGGGGAAGGACAAGGGACACTTGATGTTAGACTCCCTTGCACAGGACCTCAAAGATGCTACTTGGCTAACATGCCTGTCTAGGAAGCCTGGGCCACAGCACAGAGTGGCTACAGGAAAGGAAGCATAAGAGGCAGTGTGAGGACACGAGAGGGAGCCAAGAAATGTTTATCAGTGTGTGACATCAGGGCAGTCCAGGAGACTCAGAATCTCTATAGGCAGAGGCTGAAAACTAAGAGAAGACTGAATTGAATTTGGCCATTAATTTATTTATATCCTTCTTAAACCCAACGGGAATCAGAGGAAATTGGATTTGAGTTCAAGGTTCAAGGCAACCATGAAAATCTTCAATGTAAGTTTGGCAACAAAAACAAGAATAGCCCGTGAAGACTTTGTTCATTTAAAAGAATGACAATAAAAAACAAGTGGAGTAACAGCTTCTGCCCCTACCCTACTGCCACTGCCACATCAAACAGCTTGAGCTACTTAAGCCACACCTGGAAATACTCTGGGCCTACCTTTGTTTTATATGCAACAAAATGTAGCTAATCTTAAAATGGGCAAAATTATAAACATCATCTTATCTAGTATACAAAGTACCAAATACAACAGAAACTGTAAAGTCAAACAAAAGTTAATGAATCATATCTCTAATGTTGCCAAGGGTGCTTTCAGTAAATGCAAAAGAAACAAATGAAAAAGGAAAACATAATTGTGATTAGAGTCTCATCTTGAACATATATGTTTACAAAATGGGACTATTCTATGCCATCTCTATCAATTTATCCCATAAAGAAGAAGAGGGCTATTCTACACAGGCTCTTTTAACACATTAACCTATTAGGTATCAAGAAGGTTACATTGCTGAGTACCATGGCCAGTCCTGGTTTTGGGAGGTGGAGGCAAGAGGACCTATAAACCCAAGAGTTCGAGACCAGCCTGGGCAATATAGCAAGATACTATACCAAACATTTTCAAAAAGAAAGAAAAATGGGATTTTTTAATGGTTGTTTTTTGGTTTTGTTTTGTATTTCACCTATTTCAGATAAAGCAGTAAGTATAAATTAAAAATGGAGTTCACAAAGAAGGGTTGCTGCCATCTGAAGCCCTGCAAACTAATTCCCACAACTTCACCCTACTGGCCACCTGCAGAACTTTTGATATTCCTTCCTCAAATCACTTCTCAGCCTTGTCTCTTCCAGGACTTCTCCAAGCCTAACCTTCTAAAGAATTAGACTTCTCCCTCCTGAGTCTTCTTGGGTTCCTTATGTAATCTACTCCATCATGCATTTCCCTGAATCTTCATTTATTGGAATGTGAATCCCCAGCATGAAGGAGCTGAGCTCACTCACTACCCTCATTCTCCCCCACATGGAATCATAAATATGCACCCACTCTTTCCTGTATTCACTTCCTCAGTAATAATAACAATTGATTACAATGGTGCTTCACATGCAGTAAGCATTTCATAGGTACCAGGCTCAGAATGAGTGCTTTATACACATTACACTTTGACCACAACTGTGATGTTATCATTATTTCCACTTTGGAAATGCAAAAAGTAAACCCTAAGAGGTTGTGGTGAGCCGTGTTGTAGACCGTTGCCGCCATTAGAAGATGGCGCCGGTCTCCGTTGTGGATCTTGGTAAACAACTCCTTATTAGGGAAAGTTGGTGCGCTGTCCCTCAATACCCTATGAGAAAACCCCACGTGGCAGCTTTTGATTGGACTTGAGTAAGCTTTATTAGGCTGTGTGTGGGTGCGTGGAGGGAAGAGCGCGCTTGAGAGAAGACTAGAGTTAAGGCCTGAATAAACCGCTGAAAGAAGAATCCTGTGTCGTGTCTTCCTTGCTGGCGAGGGGGTCGCGACAATTGGTGGCCCGAACGGGGAACCGAATACCTCTCAATCTCAGGATCCAGAACTTTCAGCGGTCAGGGTGGTGCACCAGTAAGTTCCCAGGTAAGTGGGAATCCGCAGAAAATTAGCGGGTCGCTCCTCTGTAAAAAGAGAGAGCGGGGATTTTTTTGGACTTTCGCTTTATTTCTTTGCTTTCGCTTTCTGCATTAACGCAATGGGCGCCTCTGCTTCTAGCCCTATTCTGTTGGCCCTGGATGGACTGCTACGATCTAAAGGTTTAAAATTTAAACAGAGTACTTTGCAGATGTTCTTAAAACAAGTAGATCTGGCGGCCCCGTGGTTTGCTTACTCGGGCAGTCTCACGACCCCCAGCTGGGAAAAACTAGGTAAGGATTTAGATTTTGCACACGAACAAGGGACCCTCGAAGGTGGGGTGATTCCTTTATGGAAGTTAGTAAAGGGTTGTTTGTCTGACAGTAGATGTCAGGACGCCCTAACCAAAGGACAGGAGGTTCTTGAACAATTGCATGAGGAGAGGTCCGAGGGAGCTGAAAGTATTAAGAGTGGGGGAAGTGATAGAGATGATAAATGTTCAAGTCAGCCAAAGACTAGACTTTATCCAGATTTGACTGAATTGAAAGCCTTTGAGGAAGACAGTAGTTCAGACAATGAGGAAGTATTGGAATTGCTATCACGGCAAGCTAGAGAGAAAAGGGGGAAAGGTGAAACTAAAGGGCGAGGTGATCCCCGTAAGGCTGTCTACACAGAACATAAGAACCCAAAAACAGATGTGGGATATGAGGAAGAGGGGGTGGATGCTTTGGAGATTCCTCCTGATCCTCCACCCTATCCTAACCCAGGACTCAATAGGACGTTTCATGCGCAAACTTGGAGAAAGGTTCATTCGGACATGGGTCTAGCATTCCCTGTGTTTCAAGATGCCAATCGGGGGCGATATCATGAACCCCTTGACTTTAAAATTGTCAAGACATTGGCTGAATCAGTCCGAACCTATGGTGTGGATGCTGCATTTACACTTACCCAGGTGGAGGGCCTTTCTCGCTTTTGTATGACTCCGTCTGATTGGGCGAGCCTGGTGCGCGCCTGTGTTTCTCCAGGAAAGTATCTGGATTGGAGAGCATTTATGTTAAAGGGGGCCACAGCCGATGTCTCTGCTCTGGCTCAATTGAGAGGAGTCCAGAGTTGGCTGTTTAATGTGTCTGGCTCTGTACAGGACACTGATAATGGTAGGAGGCTTAAAAACATTTCATACAATTCTCAGGTGTCCAATGCTACACTGCCTCCTGCAGCAGTCTGTCTTCATTCTCCGTTTCTGTTCCTTTTGATCAATGATACCAATACTACAGGATCGGAAATGATTGACTGTTCTAATTGTACATGTGTCTTGTCTGAGTGTTGGAATGGATCCTGGAGCACGGCAGTTGTTATGAAGGTCCCGACTTTCGTCCCGATTCCGGTTACTGCGGATCCGGACTCCTTCCCTATTATTGAGGTGCTCAGGAGCTGTAGGGATTTTGGAATCACAGCAGCTATTGTGACAGCGGTCGCAGTGTCTGCTGCTGCAGCGGTCACTGCTGGAGTGGCCATGGCTAGTCAAGTGCAGACTGCGGCCACGGTTAATCAGGTCATCCAACAAACTTCCAGCATTTTAGAGTCTCAAAGTAAAATCAATCAACATATTTTATCAGGAATTTTGGCCGTTAATCAAAGGGTGGATCTCCTCCAAGCTCAGATTGAGGAATTGTCAGACCTAGTACATTTGGGTTGTGTTGATCATCATGCACATCTATGTATAACATCTCTCAGATTTAATGATTCCAGAAATACCTCTCAAATCATCGGACAGTACCTGGCCGGAAACTGGTCCATGGAAGCAGAGAAGTTGATCCAGACCCAACTGACACAAATTGCCATGTTGAACAACACTCGTGTGGACCCTGTGACATTGGGCCAATTTACGAATTGGCTGTCTTCTGCTTTTTCTTTCTTTAAGGAATGGGTGGGAGTAGGCATTTTTGGAGCGATGTGTTGTTTTGGGGTTGTCCTTTGTCTGTGGCTTTTCTGTCGCCTAAGAGCTCGTCATAGCCAAGAAAAGGCTATGATCGTCCAGGCTTTCGCAGCCCTAGAGAATGGTATCTCTCCACAAATTTGGCTTGCGCAACTTAAGCAATAATTTCCTGGGTTTTGGCCATTGCACCCCAAGTTATCTTTGACATTGCACTGGGATTGGCATGCCCTCCTCTTCCTGCCTTCCCAGTTATGGAAGGCCCATGCACTCTGCAGGCCTTGTTGCCATTGCACGCAGGCGGGCTTCCATGCTGGTGCTGCACTTTATGCTTTGGACCCTTCGTTTTCTCAGGGGCTGAGAGATGGTGTTGCCACTTCCAACCTCATAGTCACTGACCGGCTACTTGTAAAATCCACCTTCCTTTTCACCGTCAGCACGATGCAGGATGCGAGGCAAGGCACTGCACTTGAGTGATCCGATCTCCGGACCTCAAGGGAAGCATGTCCTATTGCATACGGGTTTGGCGTCCACTCCCCGTCCCACGAAAAAAGGCGTCGGCTGATATGGTGTCAGATCTAGGGAAGGCGCCTCCTTAGGACTGAGCCATACATTGCAGCCATGTTTGTACAGTGGGATAGGACCTCTACTTTCGCCTGCATTGTTTTTTAAGAGATAAGGGGGAACTGTGGTGAGCCGTGTTGTAGACCGTTGCCGCCATTAGAAGATGGCGCCGGTCTCCGTTGTGGATCTTGGTAAACAACTCCTTATTAGGGAAAGTTGGTGTGCTGTCCCTCAATACCCTATGAGAAAACCCCACGTGGCAGCTTTTGATTGGACTTGAGTAAGCTTTATTAGGCTGTGTGTGGGTGCGTGGAGGGAAGAGCGCACTTGAGAGAAGACTAGAGTTAAGGCCTGAATAAACCGCTGAAAGAAGAATCCTGTGTTGTGTCTTCCTTGCTGGCGAGGGGGTCGCGACAAGAGGTATGTAGCTTTCCCAAGATATCACAGCTACAAAGTTCAGGGAAGGATCCAATCCTGTTCAAATGCCTAGGCTGAAATCCACTATGCACCAGATTCAGGGGTTTGCCAAAAGACAAATGTGACATGGAGCCCAATAGGAGGATGTGAAATGTGTAAAGGAGTAATGAACTGATATGGGTGCTAGGGGTTGGTCTGTACCAGATATTAGGAGGCACAAAGAAGGAGAGGTTAGTCTTACCTTGGAGGGAACCTTTTAAATGGTTCTTGAAAGACTGATCAAAGTAAAGGAAGTGAATATGTCTAGATAAAATTTGCACCTCTCATGGAGAAGCAATAATATTTAGATCAAGCCAAGGAAAGCCTTAATGGTTTCTTTCAATCTTAAACTACTTTTCACTTTAAATCTTTTTCTGGGGAAAAAAATTCAAAATGAATTTAAAAGATACAGCACTACTGAATAGAATCATATTCCCTAGAAATTAAGTGACATTCTTTCCCTAACATCTTCAGCTAAAGGTTTTCTGCAAAGAAGGTATTAGCCAAGATAAAAGGAAACTAATTTCATTCTGAGGTAGGGAGGTGACTGACCTGGAAAATCCCTAGGCAGATCTGACCCAAGAGTGTGAGGTTATGGGCAATACTATGGTCCAGGTGCACTATCAGCCTGCCAGAGGCTTTCCTTTCTGGCATAAAACATATTTCATCCTTAACAATGCAGTTAGAGAGGTCAGTTGACTCAGTCCTCACTGGATTCCAGATGCATTACTCAGAGTGCAGACCAGCAGTGAGACCAATGCTGTGCACAGGAGTAGGACAGGCTGCTCTGTATCCACACCCAAATGCCAAGACTTGAGAATGACATGATGCAAACACAAGTTCAATTTTACAACTTGACCCCAATTATCCTACCAGAGATAGTGCAATCTATGATGCTGTTTTAGAAAAAACAGAACAGCCAAAGTGCATCCCTGTACAGGAACCCATTATTTCATGGGATTGATAGGAGAAAGAGCATAGACATCATCTCATAAATTGAACCATTTAAGATCCTGCACAAAGCTGGGGATCTCTTTATAATAATAAAAGCTGAATCGTTTTGTGTAAGTGTATAATAGCCAAAAATTATTAGAAAAGGGGCTTGAGGTATAGCTCAGAGGTAGAACACATGCTTAACATACACAAGGCTCCCAGTTCCATCCTATTATGGTTTGGATGTGAGGTGTCCCCCAAAAACTCACGTGTGAGACAACGCAAGAAGGTTCAGAGGAGAAATGATTGGGTTGTGTTAACCCAATCAGTGAATTAATCCCTAATGGGATTAATTGAAGTAGTGGCTGGAGGTGGGGGAACTGGGGCATGACTGTGGGGTATATATTTATATCTGAGAGTGGAGTCTCTCTGCTTCTTGATCACCATGATGTGAGCTGTTTCTCTCTGCCATACACTCTGCCATGATATTCAGCCTCATCTCAAACCACGAGAAATGGACCCAGGCTTCTATGTATTAAGACCTCTGAAACCATGAGCCCTCAAATAAACTTTTCCTCCTCTATAGTTGTTCTGGTCAGATCCTTCAGTCAATGCAGGGAAAAAGCTCATTGAAAACATCCCCAGCAGCAAAACAACATGGCTGGGAATGTGTATGTGTTAGGCATGCATGTACACAGACACGAACACGTATACAAATACAAAGCAGTGACAAAAATAGCAGGAACAACACAAAAATAACCCTCAAATGGTATCTAATAGTTTATATTTCTTTTTTATCTGTATATTTTATTTTTAACTATTCTAATGAGTTCTATATGACAGCAGAACACATTCTAATTATTGTCCACAATTGCAGCACAACTTTTCATTTCTCTGTACATGATATAGCATCACACCATATGTGCAGTCGTATATATACCAAGGATAATGATGTCCGTCTCACTCCACCATCTTTCCTGCCCCCATCCTCTATCCCTACTGCCCAATCAAAGTTACTACATTTTTCCCATCCCACCCCCATCATGAATCAGCATCCACTTATCAGAGAGAACATGTGGCCTTTGGTATTTTGGGATTGGCTTACCTTGCTTAGCATGATATTCTCCAACTCTATCCATTTACCTGCAAATGCCATAATTTTATTCTCTTTTAATGCTGAGTAATATTCTATCGTGTATATATGTCACAGTTTCTTTATCTGTTTATCTATTGAAGGGCATCTAAGTTCGTTCTATAGTTTAGCTATGGTAAATTGAGCTGATATAAACATTGATGTGGCTGCCTTACTATAGTATGCTGATTTTAAGTCCTTTGGGTATAGACCAAGGATTGGGGTAGCTGGGTTAAATGGTGGTTCCATTCCAGATTTTCTAAGGAATCTCCATACTGCTTTCCAGAGTCGTTGCACCAATTTGCTGTCCCACCAGCAATGTATGAGTGTGTTTTTCCCTCACATCCTCACCAACACTTACTGTTGTTTATATTCTTGATAACTGCCATTCTGACTGGTGTGAGATGAAATCTTAGTGTAGTTGTGATTTTAATTTCTCTAATTACTAGAGATGTTGAACATTTTTTCATATATTTGTAGATCAACTGTGTATCTTCTTCTGAGAAATGTCTGTTCAGCTCCTTAGCCCATTTATTGATTGGGCTATTTGGTTTTGGGGGGTTAAGTTTTTTGAGTTCTTTATATATCCTGATGTGTGTGTATGGCAAAAATTTGCTCCCAAAATGTAGGCTCTCTCCCTACCCAAATGATAGTTTCTTTTCCTGAGAAGTAGCTTTTTAGTTTGAATCCATCCTATATATTAATTCTTGATTTTATTTCTTGTGCTTTAGGAGTCTTATTAAGGAAGTCGGGGCCTAATCCAACATAATGAAGATTTGGGCCTACTTTTTCCTCTGTTAGGCGCAAGGTCTCTGGTCTAATTCATAAGTCCTTGATCCACTTTGAGTTGAGTTTTGTGCATGGTGACAGATAGGGGTTTAGTGTCATCTTGCTGCATATGGATTTCCAGTTTTTCCAGCACCATTTGTTGAAGAGGCTATATTTTCTCCAATGTATGTTTTTGATGCCTTTGTCTAGTATGAGATAACTTAATTTATGTTGGTTTGTCTCTGTGTCTTCTATTCTGTACCATTAGTCTACATGTCTATTTTAAAATGTATCTCACACAATACATAAATATTTTAGGAATTAACTGCTGAGTATTTCCTTAAAGTCACATTTACTCTGGATTGCCAACATGATCAACTAGACCTGGTCTTATTCTAGCAAAAAATTATCAACCATAGGCAAATAAGATAACAAAGGGAAAAAAAGAGTCTCTCTTTTCAATGAGATGCATTTCAAATGGAACATTCAGTCATTATGCTTAATTATTACTTGTCAATCTGTCATATGTTTATGTTGTTTACTGCAGGTAAGGTAAATTAGTATAGTATTCCTCAAAAAACTAAAAATATAACTACCACTACTGTATGATCCAGCTGTCCCACTCTTGGGTATACCCAAAATAATCAAAGTCAGTTAAAAAAGTTACAAAACCAGCAGATGTCCATCAATTTATAAATGGATTAAAAATTATAATACGCAGTGGAGTAAGATTCAGTTATAAAGAACAAAAAAAAATCTTCTTTGCAGGAAATGGAGAGAACTGGAGATCACCATGTTTAGTGAATTAAGTCAGTCTCAGAAAGACAAACACCACATTTCTCCTGTGAAATCTAGTAAAACAATTATTTTAATTTAAAAAAATGGCACAAAAGAAGAAGGGGGCCTATTAAGGAAGCAGAAGGGGACAAAGGGGAGAGGTGGGGGATGAGAGTGTAATAGAGAGGGTAGATATGACCAAAGAACGTTACATGCATATATGGCAATGTCCCAATGTCCCATTAATTTGTACAATATATGCTAATGAATTAAATACGCACATAATGTTTTGGGGTCCAATTTTTAGCTAACAATAATTGTGATGACAACTAAATCCGGAAGAAATTTTTTAAAAAACAAAACTCCATGGTCATGAGAAATTTTAAAATTATTATTTTTATGTGTTCATTTTAAATGTAGATAAGAATGTAGAGTGATCCACAGAAAGTGTTAAAAAAAGCAAACACTATGATAATAGATATAAATCTAGTGGGGAATCAGAATAAAAATATGACTCCAAGAAGAAAAAAGAATAATGCAAAATTTCTAAATGTAAAAGAACTTGTTCATGAGTTAAAATGAAACTAACAGTCTTTAAACTGCTATGGTATTTGTATTACAGAAGATATATGTAGATACATTTTATTTTAACATGTCAATATTTATAATTTATTGGAAATGACATCCTTTACTCATATTGAAACTTACAATTTTTAAAATACTGCATGTCATCTTACAAGTCAGTTTCTTCTAGGAGCTGGGGTATAGCTCAGTGGTACAGTGCTTGCCTAGCTGGCAACAGGTCCTGGGTTTAATTCTCAGCACAACAAATAAATAAATTAAGTAGATAAATTCTTCTAGGCTATATACAAGGGAAAAAGTTTGGAAACTAGTTAGAAGATCTCTATGCCAACTGTCTACTGTCTCTCCATGCCAAAACTGAGGCTCCAGTTTCTAAGAACTGCCGCATCAGAGAAATATTCCTTAACTAGCAAAACACAAACTTTCCAGTTGTCCTTTCCAAGGGCAATACTAGTCCAGCTGGATACTCTGGTAAAAAAGCTCCATCTTCAAAACCTGAGAAATACTACAAAGGTTAACTCTACATGTAACAAACTGGAGCCAGATGAAACAAATACAATCCAGACCAAATACACAAAACTACAATTTATAAGATACTGAATTTCAGGCAATGAAGGACAATGATCCTTGAAAAATAGGAAACCAATGTGGTAAACCCTATAATCACCCAGGTTAATCCCATGGGAGAGTCTCCAGGCTGTATCCCAGACAGGAGAATTCAGGAAGAGCCCAGGAAATCCCCTGCATTGTTTATGTTGTTTAGTGCAGATAATGTAAATTAGTACAGTATTCCTCAAAAAACTAAAAATATAACTACCACTACTGTATGATCCAGCTGGGTATACCCGAAATAATCAAAGTCGGTTAAAAAAGAGACACCTACATATATATGTTTACCATGGCACAAGTCACAACAGCAAAGTTACAGAATCAGTCTGTAAACATAATAGGAGTTACAAGGAAGTAAAGAAAGAGGGCCGGACAGTAAAATTATGTGGAAAAATAATGGCCAAAATTTTCTAAATTTTCCCCATACAGAGAGTATGGAGAGGACACAGGCGCTGGAGTTCACCATATCAGAGTACCACAGAAAAGATAGTTGGACATATGTATTTTCAGACACCTGCAAAGCATCCCCTAGAACATTCAGGGGAGTGCTAATCACTGCCAGTACAAAAGGAAACTACCAAAGCCTACAGAAAGACTCCTCACAGTGTCTAGTATTAGTAGCATCCACATTGAGCCAGGAACAATATACATTCACACCAGCCAGACTGCAGAACCACAGAGTTGACGGAGCATGTGGATTTGGATGGTCTCACCCATAGCAATTGGAAATAATGAATTCTAGGCTGCAAACTGCTCCAGGTGTGAGTGCTACCTAAAAAACCTTTAAAGGAAGATGAAAATGGATTCAGGGAGTTCCAAAAAAGACACTAGAAAAATGTTCAGGAATGTTTATAAAAAAAGAAATATATTGATCCTAAATAGTACAAAGTCTGGCATTCACAACATCTGGCATTCAACAGAGAGTTACCAACGGTTTTAGTCACCTTTTTCACTGCTGTGACTAAAAGACCTGACAAGAACAATTTTAAGGAGAAAAAGGTTATTTGAGAGCTCACGGTTTCAGAGGGAAGAGTGTGGGAGTGAGAAGCGGCTCACATGATCAGGAAGCAGAAAGAAAGAAAGACTATACTTGGCAGATACAAATATATACCCCAAAGCCATGCCCCCAATGCTCACCTCCTCCAGCCACACCTTGCCTGCCTACAGTTACCACTCAATTAATTCCCATCAGGGAATTAATTTACTGATTGGGTTAAGGCTCTCATAAGTTAATCCTTTCTCCTCTGTATGTTCTTGCATCATCTCACACTGGAGCTTTTGGGAGACACCTCACACCCAAACCATAACACCAAATCTGAAAACAAAAATTAATAAAGAGATAAATTAACTGACAGATATGCATCCAGAACAAGCATAAACATTAGGAGTAGAAGACAAGCACATGTCTAAAATGTTAAATAGAGACATAGAACACAAAGAAAAAAGTAAAAGACCCAGATATAATCTGCACATATTCATAAGATGAAAACTATACCAGCTGGAAATAAAAGATTAGACATTATAGAACAAAACATTAATGAACTTGAAAATGTAGCAACAGAAATTATTCTATACACATCACAGTTTGAAAATCACTGATCTACAGGATATAATCTTAGTCTGACCTTCTATTTGCTATACAGACCACATGCTGTAAAGCTATGTTAACTTGAGAAGATTGAAAAATTACAAATTATTTTTGTCCACTAGATATGCAAATGATTTCCGCCAAGTAGAAAAGATAGCCTCAAAGTTAACATTTTATGGCCTACAGGAACCTAAACCATTTTGTATCTAATTCCAGGATTCTTCCTTCCAGTGACTACTTCCAATTCTTCTTTAAGCAAGATTTACCGTCTTACTTTTCCTTCCTTCATTAATTAAATAAAACCTTGACACAAACCAAAAAAAAAAAAAAAAAGAAAGAAATTGTCCAAAACAAAACACTGGGAAAATAAATTTAAAAAAAATAAATAGAGTATAAATTGTCTATGGAACAACTTCAAGAGGTATCATAAACATAATAGGAGTTATCAAGGAAGTAAAGAAAGAGGGCCGGACAATAAAATTATTTGGAAAACTAATGGCCAAAATTTTCTATATTTTCTACATTTTATGAAAACTATAAACCAACAGATTCAAGAAGCTCATGAACATTAATCATTAGAAACTTGAAGAAAACTATATCAAGGCACAGATGTACCTTATAATCACAATCTTCCAAACCACTGATAAACAGAAAAAAATCATAAAAGTAGCTTAGGGGTGTCATGTTACATACAGAGAACATAAACAAGGATAAAAAGCTAATTTCTCATCAAATACAAGATAAAAGAAAGAAAACAACACCTTCAAAATACTGAAAGAAAAATTGTCAAATTTCAAATATATAATACTGCAGGTTAAAAACAAATGAAAAAATAGATTTAATACTAACCAAAAGGAAGCTGAAGCAACTATAAGACAAAGATTTCAAATTATAAAATATTTCCAAGGATACAGGAGGCCATTTCATAATGGTCAACTCAGCAAGTGAATATAATGCTCCTTAAAGTTTATGCACCTGATAATTGAATTTCAAAATTTACAAAGCAAAAATGGATAGAACTACAAGGAAAAATAAACAAATCTACAATTATTATCAAAAATTTCAGCACTCCTTCTTCAGTAACTGATAAAACAAGCAGACAGAAAAGCAGTAGTGATGAGCAAGACTTGGAATTCACCCTTAACCAACTGGACCTGACTGACATTTATAGGACACCACACCCAATTACAGCAGAATAGACATCAAGAGCACACAGGACATTTGCCAAGATGGAACAAACACTTTCGCAACTACAAGTAAATCTGCATAAATTTTAAAAATTTCAAGTCACACCAAAGTATGTTTTCTTTTTTTTTTTAAAGGTTTAGAGAAAGCTTTATTTATTTTTTCTTGGCTTGCTTGGCTTATCTAAAGACTTTGAGACAACTCAGACATCTTCAAAATATATTGACACTGGTTGAATTTAAATATTGGTAGTTAAGCAGGATTTCTGTGGAGTGAATATCACTTTCACACCATTTTAAAGTTCAGAAATCTTCAACTGTCACAGGTCAGGGACTGTCTGTATAGTTTAAAATAGGAGAATAGATTTAATATTTGCAGGGGAAGTCAATACAAACAGGCAAAATGAAGTTGTATTACAAAACTAACAAACTTCTAAATGTAAGACAACGGCCATCCCTATAACAAATAACAAAGAGTTATTTTGGGACGTTATCAAAGATACTGATTCCGAGAACTTGTTAGGACAATAACAGATAATCTGGCCTTTGTTGTATACATAATTTATAAAATTAGGATGAATTAGAGTGGTATCAGATAATCCAGTTTTTTTTTTAATTTTTTATTGTGGGTTGTTCAAACATTACAAATTTCTTGACATATCATATTCCACACTTTGATTCAAGTGGGTTATGAACTCCCACCTTCACCCCATACACAGATTGCAGAATCACATCAGTTACACATCCATTGATTTACATATTGCCATACTAGTGTCTGTTGTGCTCCGATGCCTTTCCCATCCTCCACCCTCCACCCTCCCCACCTCTCCCCTCCCCTCCCCTCCTCTCTCTCTACCCCCTCCACTGTATAACCCTGAGGGTCTCCTTCCATTACCATGCAATTTCCCTTCTCTCTCCCTTTCCCTCCCACCTCTCATCCCTGTTAAATGTTAATCTTCTTCTCCTGCTCTTCGTCCCTACTCTGATCTTAGTTACTCTCCTTATATCAAAGAAGACATTTGGCATTTGTTTTTTAGGGATTGGCTAGCTTCACTTAGCATAATCTGCTCTAATGCCATCCATTTCCCTGTAAATTCTATGATTTTGTCATTTTTTAATGCAGAGTAATACTCCATTGTGTATAAATGCCACATTTTTTTTATCCATATGTTTTCTAACTACCATAGAAGTTCAATTAGAAATCAGTAACAAAGATATCTGGAAAAATCTCCAAATATCAGAAAACTAGCATACTTCAATGTCACCCAGGAGACAAAGAAGAAATTCTAAAATATTTTGAGCTGATTGAAAATTAAAACACATGTATCAAAATTTGTGGGACACCATTAAGGCAGTCCTTGGGAGCTGAGAGGAACTATACATACAAGCAGGTGTGTGAACTTTGGCAAGTCCCAGAGTAAAGGAACCATCAAACTTACTTTTTAATCCTTTGGCTTTGAGAATGCTATTAAATCTAGCAGAACATAACTTGTGACCCCAAACCACTTATCACTCACTTGGCACTCAATGATATACTTGTCAGTATTGCTGAGTTTTTCATTCAGACATGCCTGATTGGAATCTCTTCAGAAGAAGGGGACATAACATGCACTAATGTCCTTCAAACAGTGTATCATTTTGCTTATCACATAGGGATGGCCGTTGTCTTACATTTAGAAGTTTGTTAGTTTTGTAATACAACTTCATTTTGCCTGTTTGTATTGACTTCCCCTGCAAATATTAAATCTATTCTCCTATTTTAAACTATACAGACAGTCCCTGACCTGTGACAGTTGAAGATTTCTGAACTTTAAAATGGTGTGAAAGTGATATTCACTCCACAGAAATCCTGCTTGGAGTTGTGATCTTTTTCCAGGCTAGTGATATTTAGTACTATCCGCTCTTGCAGTGGGCAGCAGCAGCCGCAAGTCACAGCTCCCAGTCATACGCTCAGTACCAGGGGGAAACCACTGACACTCTAATGCTGTGCTCTAAACTAGGAGGCTAGCAGGTTAGATGTATTACACACATTTTCAACTTAACAGAATTTTCACCTTTCAAAGGATTTATCAGGATGGAGTCCCATCATAAGAAGCACCTGTAATCTCTTCCAAATCTTCTGCTCTCACCCTGACCTTTTCCTTTAAAATGAGGCCTGTATTTCTAACTGTATGCTAGCCATCATGGAGGAAAACTGTAAGATAGAAACATGCCCCAAAATAATGTATCATTTTCCCCTACAATCAATTTTTATGAATTCACAGAGTGAAAGTATAAATTAGTGTATATTTTGCTAAGGACTAAGAGAAACATGGCAGATAAGACATTAGAGGAAAATAAATTTGAGGGGCATTTAGGAAGAAGAAAACGCAGGACTGCTAACTGATAGGATGAGGGGAAAGCAGAAAAAGCTGCTGTCACTCCTTGATTCCTGGCTTAAAGCAACTGGATGGATGGATGGATGGATGGGCAGACAGACAGATGGGTGGATGGGTGGATAGATAAAAGGAGGTGCCCAATGCATGCCCAATTGATTTCATTTTCTATTTAGCATTATTATTGTCCCTTTCCAGTGAACTATACAATGCAGGATTTCCAGATACTCTTTTCCATCCCATCCATCCTTTTCTCCACTCAACTGCCAGCACTTAAATTGCTCTTGCCCTCCTGCTGAAATAACATCCATGCTTCCAAGCCATATCAGAATCCTCAAGAGAGCTTTCCTTATCCCACTCTAGTCCAAGTAATCAATGCTTTTTTGAACTCCCATGAAATCCAAATCTAAACATGGCACTTATTTTATTGCCTTTATGTTCAATGAGGTAAACTGCCTGGCACAATGTGCACACAGCAGACCGGAGCAGGATTGCTATAGGAGGCCCCTGAGCTCCTGGAAAAACAGGGATTCCCAGATAAGTCACTGACAACCCATTCAGCATCCAGTTCCCACAATCTCCTGAGAAAAGTGCTAAAAACACATACAGCGTCATGTTGGGTAATAAACCTCAACTATAGAGATATGCACACAAATTCCTAATCATTGGAAGAAAATGAATATAAAGAGAAGCAGCAAATACAATAAATGGTGTAAATAACAAATTATCAATAGGTATTAAAGCAAAGAAGATATTTAAAATTGTCTCTGAATAGAAAAAGACTACCATGTTAGTGTTTTCTTTTTTTAATGAGAAAGTTGATTCTAGTTATTTTAGAAGGTTTTTAAATGAGAAACTATCCTAGGTCTACACAGGGGAAAGGGGAAAGTCAAAGAAGAAATTACTAATTTGGAAGGCAGAGCCAAAGAATTATCCTGTAAGTCAAGTGCTCCCATAAAAAGAGAGAAAAGAAAATATATGAAAGAAAAGTTAAGAAAAGACCCATTTTAACATGTCTAATATAAAAGAAGAAAGTAACAGAGAAGACTAAATAAATAACAAAAGAAAAATGTACAGAGCTGAAGGCCCACATCCTCAATCCAGAGGACTGAGGAAGTTCCAATTGGACCAAGGCAAAGATGGCCCACACCTGATAAAAAGCCCCATGGAGACTCCAGAAAAAACCCTGGAGTCTTCCCTCTTAAACACCTGAGAACCTCTCACATGGCCCCACAAGCACTGCATTTCAAAAGTATTCAATTCCCAAACTGCAGCGTGGAAGGAGAGCTCTAAAATGAATGGCAGGCTCTCTCTCACTTTGAGAAATAGTCTGCTTGGCTACTGAAAGCAAGCTTTTGATCTTTGCCAATCCCAGCAGAATAAGCTTCTGTTGCAAAATTCCTCTGGAGAGTTTACAGCATGCTGAAGTGCATCTACTGTATCTTAATGTTCATATTCATTGTTTTTCTCTGCCCCTCCTCCCACTTGTTACCTCCTCCTACTTTCATTTCTATGTTAGGAAAAAAAAATGGGAAGCTGACCTTGACATATGTTTATCTTTGGGAAAAAAGTAAAGGGAACCCTCATCCAAGTGGGCATGATGTGCAGACATTCATCAACCACAGGGAGTGCCCTGCCAGCATAATATCTCACAGAGAGAGGTGGCTGAGACACTGTTAGCTGCCTTCTACATGAATGGCACATGTAAGCTACACTAGATTTCAGAAATACCGTTTTCTCTGTTTCAGTCCAACCTTGGACTGACAAGCTCTACCACATGGCTCTGAGCTCCTGCTGTTTTGGTCTGTCTTTTCACACCCCATTCGCACATGGGGTAGTGGTACTTAGTGTTCACTCTTTAAAGAGCTCAACTACTTAGATCCAATTTCTCCTTCATGAGCAAGTGCATTTCCAACAAACACTGCTGTTAAAAAATAATAACAACATTATGTCTTGGTTTTCAACATTCAGTGGTAAATTTGGCAACTAGATATTTTAAATTCCAGATTGATGACACAGCTCTCCCAGGCTGCTCTGGGGGCTTTATTTTCATACAGTGTTGTGCAATCAGTCATACTTTGTACCCTAAGGGAAAAGAAAGAGGCCACCTTTTTATAAATAGCTGCAGGAGATTCCTGGGGAGGATCATGCCTGTCCTGGGCTAAATCCAGGGAGCTTAGATCTAAGAGGCTCACTTCTCACTGCAAAATATCATTTACCTCAGGTCCCACAAATGTTCACCAAGCTGCTTCTAGGTACCTTGACTAGAAAGAGAAAAGCAGCTTACAGAACATGCCCCTTCTTATGGGAAAGGGAGAGATAAAAGGAAAAAAAACAAACCACACACAAAAGATTTAACAGAACCTATAGCATTATTGAAACAATTTTTTAAATGTCAAAGGCAACCTGAAAAGCTGAAATTAGGCATGGGGGAGAGCAAGACTTAAAGAAAGAAAATGGTGGCCAAGAAGAACTAAGGATTGGAGGTGTACCAGTCTCTCAATAATATCTATTCATCCAACACAATTACCAGAGAAATACATTAAAATAAAATGGATTCATTTTTTTTCTTGATTAAGAATCAGTGGGTAAGGACCTTGATGAACATAACTATCATAGAAAAGTTTCCAGAATCAGGGTTCAAACTCACTCCAGTGAAATATCCTAGAACTTAATTTTTCAAAAAGTAATCCAAAATCTGAATCTATCCAGGTTCTCTCATGAACAAACAGTGCTATATATGTGCAAATATTACCCCTATACCCTGGTATATTAACTCTTATATTCAAGTGTTCAGAATATAGATTATAATTGTACTTTTGACATTAAGTTTTCAGATATCTGCATACCTCATAGAGCAGTGCCCTGGAGAACTTGGCCTCTTGTATCCCTCTTAGGACCACCACAGAGCAGACAAGGGATTACCCCTTCCTTGGTTCTCAGCCCACAAATTTCAGCTTGGACCTGGCTACAGCCATAGTGCAGCCATCTTGACTTCAAGCCTTTCAAGTATCCTGCCCAAAGCCAATGCAGATGATCATCGAATATCTGCAACTGCAGCAGATCACTCTAGCTATGGGGGACAGGATGCCCTGGGGAATCTGTACACTGGCTATGAGGGTGGTTCTGATGGAAACCAGCTCAAGGCTTGCTGTCACAGGCTGTGGCTGTGAAGACGTTATGAGTCACACTTTTGCCTCTCCTCTGCTATGTGCAGAAACCATTCCATGAAACCTTGTCAATTTTTGCATATTTTATTTCCTACTGGACTGTTTCAGAAGGCATATTGGTTGCATATATTGTAATATGATTCTGGCAATTGGTCAGAAAATAGCTGGGGGGAAAATCACTGTACAAAAAGCAGAACAAGTATGCAATTTTTAAGAGAAAAATGTAAACTACAGATGTGCTGATATTATTAATTTAAAATGAAGCTAAATTAATAGCTTCATTTAAAATATACAAAGCATGAGAAACATTAAAATGGAGTTTCAGTAAAAAATCTATATATTTCAAAAGGGGGGGGAGTGGGCACTAATGAAATTAACCACCTAGTTAAGGCCTTGCTCAACTAATAGGATGTGTTTTATAAAGGTACATGAAACAATTTGCTTCAATAGGCCCACAGGTTAAATGTTCCCCATCAGATTCCAAGGCACCTTCCAAATTTCTTGTCAAATCTTTGTCTGCTCTTCCCTCCCTCACTTTCTCTCTCTGCCTCTCTCTCTCTCACACCCACATATTAACTACTAGGTAGAGGTCTCTCCAGAGATGAAGGTATGTGGCTCCTGTTATGTTCCTTCCAATCCTAATGCTTCATGAATCAAATGCAAATGCATACAATCCACAACTTATAACAGGCTTTGCTCAAGAAATTCATTTGTAAGCAGACTATCTAGAAATCATAATAGATATTCTTATGGAAACTATGTACTTGAAGTAATTTGCATCCCCAGGCTATTCATAATGAATCAACATAACACACTGTATCTAGCACATTTAGCACAGTAACAAGTGTGCTACAGAACCTAACTACCAGATTACAGTGCTAGTAGGAGAAAATGCAGTTTTATCTTGCATTTTAAGGACCACTCTCTAATAGTACCTCAACCCTGAATTGCCAAAGGGCAGTTCCTAAGGCCCAGAGAAACAGGGGATGAAGCCAAAAAGAGATGGGAGGGGGCAAGAAAGGGATGGATAAAATGAGTTAGTACAGAAAGAGTGATTTCAAAGGTAACCAAGCACATAGGAAGCCCTCAGCAAGTTCCTTTAGCATAGGTATCCCCTTTTTCTTCCCTCCTGTCAACATGTGCTGGGATATGCTCTTCTCCCCACTGCCTCCCCTTGGTCTGGCTCTCCTGGATTGGTGTCTCCAGGGCAAAGTGCAGGACACAGGCTAAGGCTCCCTGCAGCTCCTCTAACCTCCTTGCAGCCACTGCTTCTCCCTGAACCACTCCTTCTGTCCTCAGTCTCCCACACAGGCCCCAGTTCTTTCCTTCCCAGCATTCCCTGTGGCACTGTCACCAAACAACCCCATCCTACTGTGATGAAATGCTTCAGGAAACCTGAACCTTGTTTAGTGTGCAGTGAAGATTAATTTCACTAGAACCCTAGGCACTATTATTTACAGATGGAAAAGGGGGCACAGAGAAGCAAAGAAACTTGTGAAATCCTTGAAGTAGAAACTTGAACTCAGATCATTGAGAGTTCGCACTCTTAACTACCTCCTCCTACAGGCATCCCAGAAACACCTGGTGATCCAAGAGGCTGAAGTCAGAAAAAACAGGGATAGAAGCTTTGGTGGAAGATGTATCAGATCCATAGACTGAGATTAGTTCCGTGACCTCTTTAAGTCTCAGGGGCTTTAACTGTCAAATATGATGCTACTCAAGTTTGAAGTTAACTGTTTCCCTAAGGCCCATGTGTTAAAGGTTAGTCCCCAGGATGGTATAGTTGGGAGGCAGAGGAATCCCTAAGAAGTGGGGCCTAGTGGGAGGCCTTTAGGTCATTGGGAGTGTGCCCTCCAAGGGAACAGTGGGACTCCAACCCCTTCTTGTTCCTCTTTCACTTCCTGGCCACAAGGTGAGAGCTTTTACTCCACCATCCACAACAATGTGCTGCCTCACCATAGGCCCAAAGCAATGGGGCCCCCTGGTCATGAAATGAAACCTCCAAAACTGTGACTCAAAAGAAACCTTTCCTATTTATAAGATGATTATTTCAGATATTTTGTTATAATGGCAGAAAGCTAATACAATTGCTAAGATTAAATATACCTGAAAACTTTTTGAAGTCTAACAGAGCAGATACTCCATAATTGTCATCTGTTATTATGGTCATTATGACTACTTTGAAAATCGAGGAGTCTTTGTACTGCTCACATTTTTTCCAATATGGAATCTACTATAAATCGGAAGTGAATATCTTTAAGCTCACTGTACATTAACTTTGAATATTAGAAAACAGTAAAGATATATTTTGAAGAAAACTTAGGATATAGTTATAATACTAAAAAAATTATAAAATGTTCTCTATTCAGAGAAATTGCTAATATCTCACATCAGAGCTCAACTTCTTATCAAACTCATCAAAAACTCCAAGATTAGCTGAAATCTTGTAGTACTGCTTATGTAATTTCAACAATTCAACCTCAATCCTTTGTCAAACAGTAAAATTAAACATGACAAGGGAAAAGTCTAAAAAAAAAATGTCACCAAAATCAGGCCAATTTTCTATTACTTGAATCCAGTGAAGAACTAAAAACTAGGACAACTCTTCACTTTACTTCTCATAAAAGCAGAGTTTATTCAAGGGAGGAAGGATAGGCCTTCTGTATGTGGTTAGCTTCAACCATTTAAATAAAGTAGGCACAGGGTCTGTTTCAGGAATCACTCTCCAGAATTTTACAATGAAGAAGATCTCTTTTTTCCCACTATTGCTAATGAAAAAGATCTATTTTTCCCTCTATTACTCTCCAGTCCATATTATCTTTTCTTGGTAGGGATGGGGGCCTCCTGGGCTGGCAAGTTCGCCCTTGACTTCTCCCCTGCCTTCAGCCTTCTACTTCTGAGCCACTTCACCCATCTTTGATTATCCAAGGGAGTGTGAGAAGATATGAAAGTAAATTAAATTCTACTCTGTCAGTTTTGTTTCTAGTTCAGATTGAGGAAAATAGAAAACAAAATATTGGCAGATATGACATTTGGGGACCGCCCTTAATACATTCACTCAAGCTTCATCTGCTCATAACCAATGAAGTTCAGTATGTTATGAATATGCATAAGTTGCTGAGACATAGGAACATGCATCTTCCCTGGCACAGCAGGAAAAATTTACTACATTATCCTTAACGTAGGAAAGAATATTAAGAATCTAAGAAAAAAAACATTAAAGTTATTAAAGAAAAACATTAAATTCAGTACCTCCAGAGTAATTATATGAAACAAAATCTATAACCATTTAGCAAATGGTAAAAGTACATGGACTGTCAAATATTAAAACAATAAAGTCAAAATTTACATACATTCAAATACTATTTATATCTATTTCCTTAAACACATAAAGTCTACCGACACAACAATTTACTATCAGAATCTTAGACTGACACTATGTTTATCCTTTATTTTTCAACATTTACTTGGGGACTTCTTGGGTGTTCAAACCACAAACATAACTTAGATCACAACCAAAATCACTTTATAGGCATGAATCCCTTCCCCCATTACTTAATATTTAAGTAACTTTAGTCAGACATCCACAAATCCTTGATGCTTGGATAGATAAAATGGGGGAGGGGAGGATTGGATAAATAGATGGGTACATGGGTGAACAGCAAATAAGCTTTATTAAAACATACAAGGTATCAGTTTTCATTGTTCTTAATTTAAGGCAATTAATGCGTTGAATAATGTTTTAATATTCCTACAGACTGAGTATTGAGTGTCCCTAATTCAAAATGCCTGAGAACAGAAATGTGTTTTTTTAAATTCTGAATATTTGTAAATACATAATGGAATTTCTAGGGGAAAGGACCCAAGTCTAAATATGAAATGCGTTTGTGTTTCATATATACCTTATATGCATAGACAAAAGAAATTTTATATAATACTCTCAGTGTACCTTTATTGGAACTATGATCCATAACATGAAGACAGGAGTAGAACTTTCCACTTGTGGTATTATGTCAGTGCTCAAAAAGTTTTGGGTTTAGGAGCATTGGGGGTTTCAGATTTTTGGATTAGGAATTCTCAACCTGCATTTTAATAAACTTTATTCATATTAATATAAAAATTACTTTTTTTTTTTTTGCCAGGCATGGTGGCAAACACCTGTAATCCCAGTGATTCAGGAGGCTGAAAAAGGAGGATCACAAGTTCAAGGTCAGTCTCAGCAACTTAGCCAGGCCCTATGCAACTCAAGAAGACCCTGTCTCAAAATAAAAAATAAAAAGGGTTGGAGATAGTAGTTATCCCCCACCGCCAGGTTCAATCCCTGGTACCAAAACAATTTGCTTTTTCTGTTTTCTATATTTGCTACCAATGTCCCATCAGTGGTATAAAAGAAAATAATCATTAGGAAAAGACATTTCAGTAAATTTAGCTTTAAAAAAACATATCAGCACTTTAAGAAAAGTAATGGCATCACCAACAATTTCAACAGTGAGCACAGGAATCTGCAGAAATAGAAATACTGTGAAACAGACCCAGTATTAACAAACAAGAGAAATCTGGGAACTAGAAAATTGCTTCTCTCATGGTAGACACACCTGCCCAAGGCAAGACTCTGAAAGGAACACTCTGCAGGTGCCTCTGAAGAATTAGATCCACCTGTAGCTACATTAAAGGGAAGCAGGAAGGAGGTGGAGGGCCATAAAAACTTGGCAGAGAATATCTGGATGCCAGGGAAAAAGAAAAAATAAAACAAAATTCTGCCTCTAGAAGGCAACCTTGTTTAGTGCACAGGTTTGCTCCCTTCCGTCACCAGGACAATCTTAGGGTCTGTAGCATTTCACCTATATGATTCACAACCTCCCTCCCCAGGAACAGGATTCTCACTTGACTGCCATGTGCACAGGAAACAAAATAAGGTCACTGCCTACATTTAAAGGAAAAGGGGCAGAAAGCAACCAAGCATGTAAACCTGTGCCTATCAAAAGCCCCCTTGCCCTTGTAAAGGGGACAGGGATGGAGCAGCCAGTCTCCAGCCACAGCCTAGCTCTGCAGAAATCAGTTCTAAACATGGCCTCACCTCCATCTGCCAGTACGACAGTTCTCCCTTAGCTATGTTTGGCTCACTCTTTTTTTTTTTAATTTTTTATTGTTGGTTGTTCAAAACATTACAAATTTCTTGATATATCATATTTCACACTTTCATTCAAGTGGGTTATGAACTCCCATTTTTACCCCATATACAGATTGCAGAATTACATCAGTTACACATCCATTGATTTACATATTGCCATACTAGTGTCTGTTGTGTTCTGCTGCCTTTCCTATCCTCTACTATCCCCCCTCCCCTCCCCTCCCCTCCCCTCTTCTCTCTCTACCCCCTCTACTGTCATTCATTTCTCTCCCTTGTATTATTTTCCCTTTCCCCTAACTTCCTCTTGTATGTACTTTTGTATAACCCTGAGGGTCTCCTTCCATTTCCATGCAATTTCCCTTCTCTCTCTCTTTCCCTCCCACCTCTCATCCCTGTTAAATGTTAATCTTCTTCTCCTGCTCTTCGTCCCTACTCTGTTCTTAGTTACTCTCCTTATATCAAAGAAGACATTTGGCATTTGTTTTTTAGGGATTGGCTAGCTTCACTTAGCATAATCTGCTCTAATGCCATCCATTTCCCTGCAAATTCTATGATTTTGTCATTTTTTAATTCAGAGTAATACTCCATTGTGTATAAATGCCACATTTTTTTATCCATTCGTCTATTGAAGGGCATCTAGGTTGGCTCACTCTTAAATCTATCTGTTGAAAATATTTAAAATTTTTAATTGCTAAATATTCCCCTTGCAGCTCCTATCCTTTTAGTTTCTCTGATGTGTAATTGGTTGAGTTTCATGCTGTGTTGTGTCTGCTGACCATATCTCATGCCACTACATCTTCAAACATGCTTGAATATTTGTGTGTGAGCTTATTCTAATTCAGAATCTTTTATCTTCCTGGAGTTCTCAGTGACTGTCATGGATTATGGAGATGTCCCTGATGAGGTTTGATGAGGTTCACATTTACAGAGCAAATTTTGCACAAGTTTCTGAGATTAAGGATTCCACAAAAATGTGGCTCATCAAAGATGAGGCTCCAATTTCCAGTGTGGGTTGAGGTAAGGGTTTTTCCAGTGGGACTGTCCTGCCCAAGCCATAGCTCATTTCCAAGTGTGTACCAGGGCCTGGGCCTTGTAGCCTCTGCTAAGAGTTCTAGCTATTACCACCCAGTCTTCTCAAGTAATTCCCCTGGCAGTTCAAGATTGTGGTCTCCTTCTTTGTTTCTGACTCCCAAACATTTCCCTTTCTTGAGTGGGCATTTGAAAAATATTTTTAATATTAAAAATTTGATCTATTTTTCTAGCCTTTCCTTGATTGAAGTGTGGAGGGCAGCTGACCATTTGAACAGGTTCTGCCATCGTCAACAAAAACAACCTTCACACCCAACCTCAAAACTCCTTTCTCATCTTCATACCAAATGTCCAAATCATCTTTCGTGATGATTGGTATTCAGTTCTGCGTACACTTTATATAGGAGAAACTAAAAAACCATGACTTCTACCCTCCAAGAACTTAGTACAGTCTAAGAAAGAC
This sequence comes from Marmota monax, assembly GCF_021218885.2. Taxonomy (NCBI): domain Eukaryota; kingdom Metazoa; phylum Chordata; class Mammalia; order Rodentia; family Sciuridae; genus Marmota; species Marmota monax. Next base: position 5,724,279 of record NW_026694286.1, on the reverse strand, counting down.
ACTACAGGGCTGGGGATGTGGCTCAAGCGGTAGCACGCTCATCTGGCATGCGTGCGGCCCAGGTTCCATCCTTAGCACCACATACAAACAAAGATGTTGTGTCCGCCAAAAACTAAGAAATAAATATTAAAATTATCTCCCTCTCTCTCTCTCTTTAAAAAAAATACTCTGTGTCACTATTTCTGTTCTTATTTAAAAAAAAAAAAAAAAAGACACTACAGTTGAACTTGGAAGAACTAAGCAATCAACAAGGGTTAAGAAGTCCAGAAAAGAAAAAAAAAATGTTTCTCAACTTGCTATCAAAAGAAGGAGTGGGATATAAATCTAAATTCTCAAAACTCTCTGGGCTTTAAAAGTATTTTGGAAAGTCTTTCAATCATATAAAGATCGAAGTGAAAGAGCTCATACTCAGAAGCACAGCAGGTTATTGAAGAGGTTCAGAAATCTTATAAGGAACTGAATGGTTGGTAGCAATCATCTTGGAAAGAAATGGTAGAAACTGGGGGAAGAAATGATGAGCTGTAACGGTGGTATGAACACAAGTGAGGAGAGCACAGAAACCGAAGACAGTGAGGCTGGTTTATAGATGTTCAGTTTGCAAAACTGTGTAAGCAGCAGATCGATCTTAAAAAAGAAGAAAAAAAAATAAGCTAGAAACATGAAAGCAGAGAAGGGTGTCAGATCTGGAGCTGAGTTTCTCCAAATCATCTGCAGGGAAATGTTGGTGAAGGTCGAAGAGGGACAAGTAGCACTGCAGAGCAGAAGAGAATCATGACAGAGAGTGAATTCAGGTGTTTGTACCTCTTTGAACATAAATAAAGCCAATCAGAAAACAACCACAGTGGAAAAGATTTCCCATTTTCTCAGTCTGAAATTGTGCCTTGAAAAAAAGAGGAGATGCCCCATGGACAAATGTTAAGGCACAAATGACGGAAATGCTACAAGCAGAGTGTCATTACACGCTCAATATATAAATAACAGAAAGATCCTCACAAACATCTGAATTTGAATGAAGATGATGTGACTGAAAAGGATTTTATGGGAGTGAGATTAAATCTGCTGACAGACTGAAAGAGACAGTTGCTCAAGGGAAGAAAGTGATTTTGTTTCATTACTATATGAAGTTTAATTAAATATTTCTATTTTCAAAGTCACACAAATGATATCCATTACCAAAAGTCTTTGTGCTGATTCTAAATGAAAAACTGGGAGAATATAGACATTTACATCTTTTAAGATTTCAAGCTCAGGCCCATCTGTAGAGAACAATTGGAGAACAGCAATAATATGATAAATTTCAGATCATATCTTTTCATACTAGCAATAACATATGACAAAGAGATTTAGACAATGCCCCCAACTGCATGGTTTTAATTGAAATTTGGTAACAAAGCTCAGAGCCCGGCTCTCAAAACATCAGAGAATGTTTCACATTCAAAAGCAAGTTTCAGAATTGCCTGACTAGCAGAGGAGTCAACTGTTCCTGAGAGATGCCCAACTCTTGGATCACATCTCTTTGGACACACTTAACATAGGAATGGTTCAGGGCTAAATACAGGAATCTGGGAGGTCCCCTGAGGCTTAATCCTAGAGCTTATACTTCTGCAAGTGCCCCTGGCACTGGGGTGTCAGATCCCTTAGATGACAGCTGAAGCCTGGACATCCTGTCTCTGCAAGGGAAGAATAACAATGATGACACCAATACATAGATCAGTAATGACTTTATTTGACACTCTGGGCCCAGCTGTTCCCAAAACATTTCCTTTACATAAACCAATTTTCAGTTTCCTAAACCAATAAATCCTAGTGTGGGTCTGGGTCCACCTGAAACAGGTATTCATCAGATGAAAGAGTCCTAATCCAAATGTTGATCAATATTTTGAACAGCCTGTCATAATCAAATTCTTCTCAGAATTACATTTTTGGTGTTCTGCCTACATACATGCATATTCACTTTTTTCCTGACTGTCTCTTCTTTCTGATTAAGCTCTGATAATTCTCAGTTAATTAGCTTCAATTTATAGTCAGTGAAGTAGGCATGTATTATCAGTTAAGAGCCTCCAAGTGCAGGTAGAGGAAGTTTTCAATAACTCAAATCTAATTATTTCACTCCTTAATGGTTCCTCATTTTCTTTAGAATAAAATTCAATCACATTTTCATGGCTTCCTTCCTCAGCCCCTCTTCCTGTCATTGCTTCCTGTGGGCTAAGCTTTCAGTCATGCTGAATTTCTTTCAGCTCCTCACATCTGCCATGTTCTTTTCTCTCCTGGGGTATACAGAATAATACCCTCCACCCCCAATCATGGCCATGAATTTATACTTTATCTCCAGAATCATGAGTACATATGAATTACATGAAAAGGTTTATTATGATTGCACTCAGGAATGAAGTAGCTAATCAGCTGACCTGAAGATGGGCAGATGACCCACGTGGCCCCAATCTCATCACCAGAGTCCTTGCAAGTAGAAGAGGAAAGCAGGAAGTCAGAATGAGATCTGAAGATGGGAGAAGGAACCGGAAGTCAAAAAAAAAAAAAAAAAAAAAAAAAAAAAACAGGCAACTTCTAGGAGTTGGAAAAAAAAGAAAACTAATCCTTCTCAAGAACCTCCAGAAAGAACACAGCCTTTCTGACATCTTGGTTTCAGCCTCGTGAAAATCATTTAGGGTCTCTTGACCCCCAGAACTGTAACAAAATATTTTTTTTCTTTTTTAAAGTCAAGAAATGTGGTAATTTGTTACAGCAGCAATAATAATATATTTGTCCACATTCTTCATTTCTCTGTTCTTCCCCCATAAATCCTCACTATTTCTGAGGTCTCAGATTAGACATCACTTTCTCTCAGAAGCATTGTATGACCACCCAATGGCAGATTCCCTTCTGTGCTCAGCATTGGTTTCCAATATCTCTAATTGTCATTATGTGACCAGAATGGTCTCTATATGTATACAGGTTAATTTCCTTAAGGGTTTGTTTGCTATTCCCAGCAGAATGCCTAATCCACAAGAGAATTCCAATAATTATTTGTTGAGTAAATGATGTAATCAATGAAAGAATCAATGAATCAATAAAGAGATGTCACTTTCTATACGACTCAAGCAGACTGACTGAAAGCAAACTCCAATTCACTAGAAGGTTGGTTTCAAAAGTGGCATCAATGATATGTCTTTTCAAGTTGAAATGCAGACTAAATATTGTATATTTTTAGTAATAAGAGTACACTATTATATAGAAGTGTTGGAAAATAAAGCAGAAATAACAAACTACATTTCCCTTAAATTCTGATGCTATTTATCACCAGATTACCCATTCATCCTTCTTATTTCAGTGGCAATTCTAAGTAATAAATATCACTTCCAAACTTTTGTATTTAAAATAACATCACCTAAAAAATACGACATCCTCTTCATTTGTCCCTATATCCTTAGTTTTGAAAGCTCTGAAATTCTTCCTGGGTTAAATAAAATAATTGCCTTACCCGGAGGCCTCTTGGGAAGACATGGCACACTTAGTCCTGTCCCAAAAGATGTCAATATTAAGCAGCAGGATCCAAAAAAAGCAAGATTGAATGGGTGGCCAGATGGATTGTCCAAGGTGAAGATTCTCAGGAAAAGCAAACAGCAAAGGAAACCTAAGAGCTGTCTTATGTGGAAAAAGTAAAAGAAAGCCTTAGAGAAAAATGTGGGGGAGAAAGAACATGTTTCTATTTAAAAGCTGCCAGACCAAGGAGAAGGGCAGAAATAGGATATTTCTAAATGTGGTTTCTCTACTGCACTCTCCAACATGAAAATATATATGGCACTCATATAAACATCCCCACCATCACAGAAACTTCCAGTGGGCAGCACTATAATAGGTTTATTATATGCTTTTGTGATCCTCTGTCTATTGAATGGAACTTCCAGACCCAGATGTGTAAAATACTCTTAAATAAATATCCCACAGTACTTACTCAATGGAGTAGATAGCTTCAACTCACAGTCATAGTTGTTGCATGGCATGCTTCCCAATTAAAGATGAAGACATCCACAAGGCAGTCTCGGTAAATAAACAGAACTAACTGACTTAGTGAATGACAAATGTTTCATTAATCTTTCCTTTTAATATTGCATGTAAGACAAGGATAATGTACACATAGGAAATCCAGAAGAACCTATAGAAAAACTTTAAGAGCTCATAAGTAAATTTAACAAGGTAAAATAAGGAATATATTTTTATGTACCAGCAATAGTTAGAAGTGAAATTTTTTAAGATAGCATCTAAAATAGTATTTAAAAATAGTAAAATATCAAGAATAAGTCTAATCAAAGCTGTTTAAAATACTCTTATAAGGTACATGTGTATTATGTGTGTGTGTTCACTAAAAATATACACATTCTTGCTTTACTGAGCAAGAAATGGAGATGTGTTCACTGAATAAAAAACATGATGTATTTAAGACATTAAATTTCCCAGAAATTATCTAGAGATTAAAGTCAAAACAGAATCAAAATCTTGGTTGTCAAAGTGAGTTTAAGATTATGTCTGGAAATGCCAATAATATCTGTGATGATACAAACATAATGTATCCCTCTTAACCACAAAATTTATGGAATTAAGAAATCAAGTTCTTTGGAGATGATTAGGCCATAAGAACTCTGCTCATAGGCACAAGATTTAAGCCCTGACGAAAGAGACTTCAGAGAGCTGCAGCCTCTCTTACCATCCTGCCATGTGCCAGGTGAGGATGCAGCAGTAAAGCTAAGGCACCATCTTGGAAGCAGATAGCGAGCCCTCACCAGATACCAAATTCATTGGCACAATGATCTTGGGCTTCCCAACCTCCAGAATTGTAAGGAATATTTTTTTATTATTTATAAATTACTTTGTTTTCAGTATTTTATTGCGTCAGCATGATTTTTCTAAGACATCTAAACTGCACTTAAAAGAAATGAATAAGAACAAGGTGGACTTGCTCTAGAAGCTATCAAAACATTGAATATGATGATGAATATGACCATAGTAAAGACTGAATAATTATCCATGAGGAGATGAACAATGTGACCATAGAAACCGGACAGTAAGTCTAGATACATTAACTACATATATGCATAAGCTTATATTTCTGTTCATTTATGGTCAAGGTGACACTGCAGAACAAAAAAGAAAGAATAGTCTTTTAACAATGGTATTGAGGAAAGTGGATTTGCACAACCCTAATTAGAAGAGAATAGAGGAAGAGAAGGGAGAAAGGAAACAAAACAGGAGAAAGAAGGGAGGCAGGGGGAAAAGAATCTGACCTTATTTCACATCATGCACAAAAATAAAATCTAAAAATAGGGCTAGGGTTGTGGCTCAGTGGCAGAGTGTTTGCCTAGCATGTGTGAGGCACTGGGTTCGATTCTCAGCATCGAATATAAATGAATAAAACGAAGGTTCCATAGACAACTAAAAAAATTTTTTTTAATTAAAAAAGTCTAAATAGATGAAACAACAAAATACACAGGAAAATATATAAACATTCTGTAAGATAATATAGAATAATATCTTCTCAACTTTGGCATGCAGAAAGATTTATTAAATAATATGCTAAAATTATTAATTATAAAATAAAATATTATTATTTTATGATGACACATGCCTGTAATCCCAGCAGCTTGGGAGGCTGAGTCAGGAGGATTGCAAGTTCAAAGCCAGCTTCAGCAAAAGCAAGGCACTAAGCAATTCAGGGAGACCCTGTCTCTAAATAAAATACAAAATAGGGCTGGGAATGTGACTCAGTATTCAAGTGCCCCTGAGTTCTATCCCCAGTACCAAAAAAAAAAAGAAAGAAAGAAAGAAAAATCATAATGCACCTACAGAGGCATACTAGGATATTCCTATAATCCTGGCTACTCAGGAGGCTAAGGCAGGAGGATAGCAAGTTCCAGATCAGCCTGGACAACTTAATGAGACCCTGTCTCAAAAATTTTAAAAAATATTTTATTTTTTAGTTGTAGTTGGACACAATACCTTTATTTTATTTATTTGTTTATGTGGTGCTGAGGATCAAACCCAGGGCCTTGCACATGCTAGGCAAGCCCTCTACCGCTGAGCCACAACCCCATAAAATTTTGAGGGCTTGGGGATGATGCTCACAGTAGAGCACTTGCCTAACATTCAAGAGGCCCTGGAATCCTCAGAAATGAAAAACAACAAAAAATAAGATTTCTATTCATTAAAAGACACCATGAAGGAAATTAAAAACAAATCACAGAATGGGAGAGGATACTTAACACAAAACTAACAAAGAACTTAGAAAGAATATGTAAAGAATTAGTTCAGCAATGAGAAAAGGGTTTCATCAAAGAGGAGCCCCTAATGGCCATAAGTGTTAAACTGTGCTCAACTTAATTGTTTATAAGAAAAACACAATTTTTAACCATACTGAAATTGTACTGCATATCTATAAGTTTGGTAAGTTAATGATAACCAGCATTAGGAAGATGTGGGACAAGAGTAATTCTCATACATTGTCACTAGGAATATAAATTAGTGCAATCATCATAGAAAAAGTTTGTCAGAACAAAAATAAAGCAAAAGTTTCACATCCTCTATACTCAATTACAATCTCTGTATGACTGTGTTCATTAGGATGAATATAAAAGAACATTCATAGCGGTATTGTTTCACAGCAGTCTAAAAACCCAAATGTCCAGCAAGAGTAAAATGTATTAACAAAAAGAAGTGTGTGTGTGTGTAAATACATATACACACAATGCATATACATATACATATACACAAGGAATATGAATAAGCAATGTCAATGAAATAATTATAGTCACATACAATATTCTAGAATCCTAAACAATATTGAGAAAAAGGACTAAGTTACAAGCTAATATAAGTATAAAGTTCAAAAGGAGGTACCAACCTGAAATTAAGATAGAGAAAGGAGATGAATATCTAAGCAAATGATTTAGTGGAAATATTATGAACTGCAATGCAGAAGACACAGACCAGATTAGCCTCTGTATATTTTGAGAACAAAGGAAAAGGTTAGGGTTTGGGGGGAAAAGAGAAGGTTACAAGTTATTTTGAAAGAAAGCTGATTAGCACAGACAGTGGATGGCAAGAGCTGGAAAGTTCTGATTGGTGAGTTGCAGGTAAGACTCATAATCTTGGCTTCATGGTTAAGTTCTGGCAGTTCTGGACTGGGTTTGAGAGGCGTTTGGAATGAGCATATGTTCCCTGTGGCCTCTTGAGTCCACCTGAGCATGACATAAACAACCCCATTTGGTATACTCAACTTAAAATGAATGACTGTCTACATAGGTAATAAAAATATTCTTAGAAATGCAATAAATTTATTAATACAAAAGTAAAGAGATGATTACCTCTGGGGAGAGAAAGAAAGTTGAGTTTGGGGGGCTTCTTAGATACGAGCCATGTTCTGTTTCTTGACCTGGCTGAAAAGTTAAGCAGAAACCAACCTCACAACTATTCAGTATACACTGGTATTTATTCACTTTGTGTAAGTACGTTATATTTCACAATCTAAAAAAATGCTTCACAAGCACCATAACTCGAATGGATCACATAAATATGGACGATCCTCCACCAAGTCACCTTGAACATTCTGAACTGTTTCCTTGGCTTTTCCTAGAAATTCTGTCATTAAAATATACATAAAACAACAAGCGTGACCATCATGTATGATTTGTGGGTAGTGCCTGGTCAAGAAGTGACTGAAGTACTTAAAAGGCAAACCAGAGGAATAGAATGTGAAGCCACAGAAATCAGGAAATATGTCTGACCTTATTGTTATCCCCAAATATTATATTATATTCACATATGAATTCAGTATATTATCAACTTACATTACTCAAAGACAGCTATGGCCATTATTTGTTTTATAGAAAGATGTTCCACAGGATCTGAGATCAACTCTAAGCTTAAAGGCAAACAATATATACAGGAAGTTCTAGACTAAAAGAGATGTCTTCATTTTTAAAAAGAAATATCTAAAGAGATGCTATATTCTCCATCATGACAAGAAAATGACCATTTAATAGGCTCATATGATAATGTTTCTTTTGAATTGAATCGTTTTTCCAGACTTATGACTATACTTTAAATCACATATTTAGATACTATTTTTATAGTTAAAAAAAAACAGGGAACATGAGCACTGAAATCACTCTGCCACATAATTGCAGAATTAGACTGCTTTACAAAATCTAGTCTCAACTCTTTATTTTCCTGGTTGGTTGAGCTGCGTACCTTTTCTGGGAATTACATTATTTGAGCTAATCTATACGTCAATTTCAAAAACATTTTTAAAAATTCAAGTAGTAATTTTGCTACAGCTGCATTCCATGAGGACAGACTAAGGTGGCTCAGCACTAACACACTTGCAAAATTTTCATTTTCAAGGTTGTTTGGGCAATTAATTTTTGCCTAAGATTATTAAAAGAATGTTTACATACTTGACTTGGAATTTCAAAATACCATGAAATCTTATTTATTGTCTTAATTAGTACTAAAATAATTAGTATAACTATTATTTCTCATTTAAGCAAATGTTCTCACAGTTCCAAAAGCAGGGACTGTTAGAAAATTTATAAAGGAAAAGATCATAAAGAAAACTCAAATTATTAAACTTCAACTGTCATTGAAAATACATTGGTTATATAGTACTAAATGTGTGAATGATTATGTTTGTTTGTTGGTTGGTTTTTAACAGAACTATACACAATGGTTCTTAGTTGTAAATTGGATTTTTTGTTTTGTTTTCTTGAGGGTCTAGAAATCAAACCCAGGGACTCACATGCTAGGCAAGCATTTGACCACTGAGCTCCATATTTAGTCCTACAAACTGATTTAGATGTTATCTCACCTTCAATAACTAGAGTATTCTAACAGAGAAACATGTCAAAAAGTGTTTAAGAATCCCCAGATTGCTGAAAATTTATTTGTATTTGTATATTACCTTTATTTTTTTTTTTACTTTTTGAACCATCACAATTACAGAAATGACAGAAAACAGGTTCAACTGAAGACTGTATTAAAATTTATTTCAAAAGTAACAGTCTGAATTTCTAAGAAACTTTTAGAATAAGCAAATCCACAGAGACATAAAACAGTAAAGTGTTTGCCGGGGGTGAGTAAGGGAGGAGTCTGGGATGTGAATGCTTATTGGGTCTGAGGTTTCCCTTCGGGGTGGTAAAAATATTCTGGAACTAAATAAATGGTGGTGAGGGCTGCACAACACTGTGATTCTATTTGACCACAATTAAAAACAAAAACAAAAACAAAAAAAGAAAAACCTTAATACTAGAATTTAAGCACAAGCAAAAAGGAAATTCAAAACAAATTTTCACAAAGCAATAATTAAAAGAAAATATTGCCAATGCTCTTTAGTGCACTCACTTTCCTCTAATTTTATAAATCAAAACCAAAATGAGGGCTGCAGATATAACTCAGTTGGTAGAGGGCTTGCCTCATATGCTCAAAGCCCTAGGTTCAATCCCCGGCACCACACACACACACACACACACAAAAAAAAAAAATACTTGAGATAATCAATTTTGTATTCTATTGTTGTCCTGACATATTATAAGTGCTTTCAATGAATTTATCAAAGGCTGGCAAATATAAGATAGAAACACAAATTCAGTATTAAACATCTTGAGTTTGAAGTACCTGTCTAGTGTAGGTTACTAAATATACAAGTGTCATTGAAAAAAGAAACACAGACTAAATATTTACATCTAGAATCCAGATGCATTACTGAGACAAAATAACACTAAAATTTATTTATTTATAAAATATTACTATATTTAATAAATCATAGCTAATATAAAACATCAAGATTATTGTGAGCAAACAATAGAAAAATTATTATTGCTATTATTGTTATTTATGGGCTTTTATTTTGCAATACTAGCAATTGAACACTGGTCCTCACACATGCTAAACAAGTGCTCTGCCACTATGCCACTGAGCTATATCCCCAGCCTTTTGGTTTTTTTTAAATTCTTACTAAAATGCCATGACTGGCCTCAAACTTGGGATTCTCCTGCCTCAATCTCCTGAAAACTGGGATTATAGGAATGTGCCACTTCACCCAGCAAAAGTGAACTTTTAAAATGTGTATTGACTGAATTTAGAGAAACATTTTATCATACTGAAATGATTGATAAATATGTTTCTGTATTCTACGTGGGAATATTAAATGTAACAGAAATAAAGGTATTTCCACAGAAATCACCACAGAAGGCAGTGGGAGCAAAGAGGCAACATCTGGTGGGTCCAGGAGAAGAGGAGGTGGCTCCACAGGCAAGTGTATCTTGGGCAGCAAAAGCACTAAAACCAGGTAAAGCCAGGCAGTTCAGGAGACTGGGGTCAGAGAAGGACAAGGCCACACACATTTCTTAATGCTCAGCTTAAGGGTAGGGTGCTTCAACCTCATTTTAGGGGAATGTGAAACCTACTAACTCAGTGCAATCCCCAGTGGGCAGTCCACAAAGGTGATACAGCAATAGCAGAGGAAAGAGGACTGGCTGTGGCCGCTTCATTTCATATGCACTTCACAGATTTGAATCATAGGAATAATGACAACATCCACAGTCATCTGTTAGGATGCTAATCGCTTTTGGCCCCTAGAAGTTATACATGTGCTACACACATGCACCCTTACTCCTGGAGCCAGCACTCTCAGCTCACTGCAACATGTGAAAAGTGTCCCTTGAGATGGTCAACAGATGACTGATTAACTTAGGCTCTAATTGTGTGGGTCTGAACTTGAATACTTTGATTTGACTGGAGGCTAATGATAACATCCAAAACTGCTGGGTTCTACTAAAATCAAAGTAACTACCCATTTAGCCTTGGAAGAGGCAATGGCCTCTGGCCTACTCCCTACTCCTGGGTAAAGTCCTGGGTATCCAGACACTCTATTAAAGTGATACCCTATCTCCACTGGGTTCTACTGGAAGACTGAAGGCCCTGACTACCTCTGTCCTGGATTAGTTCACTCAAGCAAAAGCAGGGTAACAGGTATATCCATGCCCCCCTGCCTGCCCCTTCTGAACCACATGGTCTGAGGTCACACAGCAATGCAAGCTTTTGGTTTTTTGGTTCTGCTTAATCTTATAGGTTACACATGTGTATGTATATGTCAAAACTCAAAAGTTAAGGATGTGTAATCTGATGTGCAGCCCCACCCATGACTAAAGTGAGAACAAGGGGTACCCAGTATACACAAGAACTAACGCAGCTCATCTCTTCAAGTTCACTAGGTCACCAAGTTCCAAGTTCACACTGTTTGAATTTTGACAGCCATAATTTAATCAATGCACTTACATCATTTGCCTGTTGCTAATCACTTGTTAACTCTATCATATTTGTTATTGCAGTGTGGCATTTTGACCCAAATTCACAAAAATGGATTCCATGTTTCCAAAGTGATTTATTAAAATAAAATGTAAATAGCAAAATAGTAACAAACTACAGAATTCAAAATAGTACACTGAACATACTATTAATAGAACAAAAGGTACAATGCAAATATTCAATATAAGTTAGCATGTGCTGGTAAAAGAGTTACCACAAAGAGTGATGACTTCATAAATTTTTCCAAAATAGAGAATGTACAAGTAAGAAAACAGATGAATACCTGAAGATCAAATTTGACTTGGACCACAATGAATCTGCCTTGACTCCTTAGGAAGCTATCATGGAACTTTTATAAACAATGGCAAATTACAAAAAGTTTACAAAAGTTTCAAAGTGGTATCTCATTAATCTAATGGGGATTGTCCACAGCAAACATATTAATTTCTTCAATATACCTAATGAATGTTGTCAGAAAAGAAAGAAAAAAATCCAACCCTAAATTAGAGAGACACCATTCAAAACTGTTATCCTCAAAGGGGAGAAAAAAGTAAAATTCACACTCTGAGAAGCTCTTAAACCCACTGCAAAGTTGATGAACCACATTGTGCTCAGGGGGAAAGCAGAAGAGTCTACTGGAAAAATTTCAACATCAAATGGCACTGCTGACCACCTATCTAACACCAAAATACAATAGCAATAGAAAGTCAAAGGAACTGAACATAGAACAATTACTATCCACAATCCCTGCCAGCAGAAACCCACTGTGTACAGAGTCAGGGAATCTGCTCTTAGTATATCTGTAGGTCACAAGAGAGAACTGCTATACAACTTAGGTCTTTTGACAGAGCAATATTTTAAAAATGTGTTTGAGTCTCACTTTGTAAGCCAGGATATAGACTGGGAAAAGTCCTCCAAGGTCAATCCTACTGGAACCTTGACCAGAATTCCACCATGGAGATCAGAGCTGCACCTGGCTGCCACTCTACCCCCTCATTTCTTATCAGGAAACAGTTGTCATGGGGCAACACAGGGTCAGAGAGTCCTTTGCCAATTCTATTTTGAGGTCTCTCCCACATTAAAAATATGAAGAGTTGACAAGATATGATCTTAAATTGTGTTATTTTAAGTGCTTAAACATATTAACACTTTAAATAGTAAATAATGATAATGCAATATAATCATGTTATTCACTAGTTAATAAAATACATTAAAATATTAATTCATGATCTTCTGTAAGCAGTTATGATCCAGCAGTGTGACACAGATTTGGCCATACGAGAAGCACATTTTATTGTCAATCTTTTTCACATGCCTCTATGCTATGAAGTTTATCCTCTCTTGAAGATACCATTGAAAGCTAAATATGAGAATCGGGCCCTATGGTCCATCCTCACCCCATACATTAATCAGTTTTGGTCACTATAACCAAAATATCCGACAAGAACAACTAAAGGGAGGAAAAGATTATTTTTGCTCACAGTTTCAGAGGTTCAGTCCATTGTGAGCCAACTCCATTGCTCTGGTCCAAAGGTAAAGCAGAACATCATAAGAGAAGGGCAGGATGGAGGAGGACTGCTCCATTCATGGCAGCTAGGAAGCAGAGACAGGAATGGGGCCACAGGGCAGATAATGCCTTCCAGGGTACACCCTCAGTGACCCACTTCCTCCAGCCATGTTCCATCTGCCTACAGTTACCATCCAGTCTGTCCATTCAAAGTAAAATGGATTGATTAAGTTATGGCTGTCACAATTCAATCATTTCACCTCTGAACATTCTTGCGTTAATATAGAACTTTTGAATAATATCTCATCTCCAAACCATAACACCCCAAAACACTCCCTGGATAGAATTTAACATCCTAATCTTCAGAGCCTGATTCAGTGGCGATGCAACCAAATTTTGGCCAAGTTTTCATATGACCACATTTCTAGTGGAAAAAATGTAGGAAGAAAAGAAAATGGCTTTGCTATAATGGAATGCCCTGGCCAGTAACAGATTGCACAGGAGGAGACATTCTATGACTTCAAGCAACCAACTCAATGGCATGTTTCAGCAATACACTCTCTTATTGTGGATGGCTTGCCACTCGAAAACAGGGAGATAAAAATAAATCCACATAGATGTTAAGATAATTCAATGGGAGAAAGAGAGTATATTGACTGTTATATAGTGATTAAAAAAAATAGACAGGGGCTGGGAGTATATCTCAGTGTTAAAGCACTTGCTTAGCATGTGGGAGGCCCTGTGTTCCATGCCCAGCACCACACACACATAATCAATCAGTCAATCAATCAATAAAACAAACACCCACAGACTTAACAGAAATTTATTTTCTCACAGTTCCAAATACTGGAGGTCCAAGATCAAGGTGTCCTCATATGGCCTCTTTTCTGTGTGCACATATCCCTACTGTCTCTTCCTCCTCTTATAAGGACATTGCCTACATAGAATAGGGCACACCCTAAAGGATTCATTTTAACTTAATCATATCTTTCATGATCCCATCTCTAAATATAGAGATTGCAACTTTAGCATATGAATTTTAGAGGTGGGGGAAACACAGTTACAAATGAGTCTGTTATCCACTTGAAAAACAAATAAGTAAATGAACTTAGGCTGCTATTTCACCACATGCAACAATTAACTCAATCTGTGTTCTGGACCTAAGTATGCTTCATTTAGAAGAAAAGTGAATGTAAAACTTTTAGGAGAAAATGCTCCTGGTCATGACCTATAACCTCCAAAGCATAATCCATAAAAGAAGAAAATGATTAACTGGATTCCACACCAGATATTATGCTCAGCTCTGTACCATGTTCTTAACATTGATAACAATTTTATGACATTAGTAAAATTCCTCCATTTTACTAATAAGAAACTGAGGCTCAGAGAAGTTAAGTAACTTGAACAAGGTTTTAGTTAGGTGGTGCTGAAATCAGGGAGCTCTTAACAGCTATGCAAGTGGCCACCTTCTTACTAGGCATGCTGTGGAACCTAATTAGAAATCACATCTTAATACTTGAATAAAAGCTAAAAAAAATTATTTTCTAAAGCTAAATGCAACCAAATTGTGGTCTGAGAATCTATTAATTTTCTGCAAGTTGAAATATTCAAATGTCTAATTTTCAGTTGTAGGTTATTTCTTGATTGGATCCTTGTTATAGTCTGTAGGAAGAAATATCAAGGTCCCTATGCATAAAACTTGATAATAAACATTTTTAATTATTAACTGTTTTAGTTTTGCAACTGAAAAAACAACTTTTCAAAATTATATAAAATTGTGATTGACTTAAAAAAAATGTGCCTGTGATAGTAACTGGATACAAATACTTTGAGAAATACAGGCCTATGTAAAGAGATGTCAGGCCTGTATGAAGAGAGTCATGGGAATTTAAACACATATATTTTCAGAGAGATGGTATACAGAGGAGCAGCAAGACTGCCCAGCACTGAATAGAGAAAAACAGAAGGAAAAGGGATAGAAAAGCCACAGGATTCAAGTCTCTGATGGTTTCCTCTCTGGAAAGAAAAGCCAAAGTATTCTTTACACACCCTCATAATAAATCACTTCTCCAAAGCACAAGGTTAAAACTGAATTAGATGTAGAACACAAGACCACTATGAAGAATGATCTACAAAAATTACAATGATGTCATCTATAAATATCTATTGGTATCAACTGCTTTAAATTATGGGTTGGTGTTTTGGTTTATTAGGAAGATCCTTCAGATGTATTAAAAATCTGTTTACTTTCATTATTGATTTTTTTATAAATACATTATCCAGAGAAGTTATATACAATGATTTCTCTGGAAAAGCTGACATTTATTCAATGATGTTTGCTTTACTGAATTAAGTAGCAATATATGCTCATATATCTTGCTGTACCTGAGAAATTATCTTATCAGAGTTAAAAGAATATCTATTTTATAGAAATCTTAGGGTTTGGATTAATAAAATAGAGCTCAGGAAAGGATCTAGTTGTCTAAGATCCAGTAGTTACACTGAAAAGTATTCCTAGATTTTTTTAAAAAATATTTTTTAGTTGTTGATAGACCTTTATTTATTTATTTGTTTGTTTGTTTATATGTGGTGCTGAGAATCGAACCCAGTGTCTCACACATGCAAGGCAAGTGCTCTACCACTGAACTACATCCCCAGCCCTATTCTTTGACTTTTATATCAATACATCATAAAGTTAATTCTCAAAACATGCTTAGTCATTTTGGGTTGTTTTAAAGGTGATGCTACTATTTTGTTAAAGGTAATCATCATATCTCATTTTTAGTAATTTTCTCCTATACTAATTCCTAGAACCAGCACCATGACCAGGCTCTAAGGCCAACAGTGACAGAACCCTCCAGCTGGTCAACAAATATTCTTTTGATTCCTCCTCCTGGATACCTATTCTGAACTATACTCCTTAAACTATGCCCTTCTATGCCCAAGTCAGGCCCACAGAAAACTCCCACATGAGCATCTGTGGATTCTCTCCTCTGCTACGTAGTTATCCCCTTCAGAGAAATCTTGGAGAATATGTTGAAGATGACAGAGTGGGTTCAACCTGGCTGACTCCCAACCCGGAGACCTCCCATTTGGAGCCATTCTGGATGTCTATATGAATAGAAAATAAATGCCAACAATGTTAAGGCACTGACAATTTAACAGTAATTTATCACAGCATGTAGCATTACTCTGACACAAACATTATTGTATTCTATAAATTCTTATAAAAACAGTTTTGTTTTTCTTTAGAAAGTCCTTTCATCTTAAAATAAGGATCTAGACCACAGGACCTACTGAATTCAGATGTGTTCTATTCTAAGAACTCATTCAATAACTAGATAGATATTTATGAAACAATCATTTCATTTGCTCTTAGGAAAACTTATGAGGAAAATGAACATGGCTGGCATGAATGTAATTCATGACTCAGCTTGGAACAGGACACATCTGTAAATTGAGTCTTCAAATTACAGAGAAAGTCTTATAGCAACCAAAAATTAAAATTAAAATGAAAAACTACAATAAAAATTAAAATGACAAACTACAAGCTCCCTTGATTTTGGTCACAATTTGTTTTTTACTTCTTTGTTTCATTAGTGAGTTATCATTTTGTGTGTGTGTGTGTACATAGTAACTTATTTTGTGTGGCCAAAATTCATGTCTGATTCTTAAAGAGTTCGCAGCTATTCCCATAAATGACTTCAGCATATTACTCTTATTTTCTTTTTAATTTACTGGAGGAAAGTTGATTACAGCAGAAAGCATTGGGTTTGAGAATATGAAAACCAGTAATTTTTCCCAGGTAATGGGTAGTAATAGTAAGAATGGCAATAAATACAACAAATGGCATGTCTCTAAGGGGCCTTACAACAATTATCATCTTTGAAAGGTTTTACTAGGTTTGTCAAAGAGAAAGTCTTAAAGATTCCTTTAATGTACTTGAACTAAGTATAAGGTAATCAGGGAGAAAAGAAAACAAAATTCACCTGAATCTGGAGATGGCCTGAAACTAAAGCTATTTTACAATTCCTTCCTCTTTGTGTTAGTGGGTATGCAAAGAGGCAAATGAGGATAGCCTCTTTCCACCCTTATACTAAGCTCACAAATCTGTGATCAAAGTTTACTTTGCTGACTGAAAAAAGATCTGACCTCTGGGATTTACTCTGAACCAAAACATTGGCAGGACATGGCCTGTGAATAGCTCACATGGGATTTCAATGTATTCCCTTGGAGTTCAGAGAATTCTCTGCTCTGAGCTTTGCTGTGAATATGTCATTAAAGAAAATATTGTCTTATCTACTGGGGGAGGTCACTAATGATGAAGACCTTATGCAATGCAAGAATAAATAACTGCTAACTGGCCAAAGGAGGGGAGGGAAAGAAGTGCACAAGGGCATTTTCATTAGCTCATTAGCAACACCTGACCCTGCATCTTAACTGGAAGTCAAGCAGGACATGTAGAACAGGGAACAGTGGCCCCAATAAAACAGCAAAGAACTTCAGGTCTCCATCTGCTGGGGGACTTAAGGAATTACCCAAATAAGAAGGTATGACTTTGCATGAGACTTATCAAAAATCATATTAAAGAGAAATTAAGAAAATACTACCTCACTTCAGGGATAAGAAAATGGGACTGCTCATACCAGTCACAATCATGATTTTTACTAAACACTGAAATGGAACAACATGTTATTTCTCTTTTCAGTGTCAGGATCAATAATGTTTAAATCAAATAAAGGCATTTAATAAAGATATTCTGTCTCAGTGAAGGCAATGCCTCAATTATACTTGAGAAAGGAGAAGGATGTACCCTCAGTGTTGTGGCAACCTCTGCAGATGCCAGCTACATCAACTGGGCAGATGTCAACTTCTGGCTCTCTTAATTACATCCCTCAAATCTTCTGAGGCAAGTCCTCGTTAAAGTGTTCT
Source organism: Marmota monax (assembly GCF_021218885.2). Taxonomy (NCBI): domain Eukaryota; kingdom Metazoa; phylum Chordata; class Mammalia; order Rodentia; family Sciuridae; genus Marmota; species Marmota monax. The sequence continues at coordinate 5,706,485 of NW_026694286.1, read as the reverse complement.
CAGTCTGCTAGGGACTCTCCAAATAACATATTCATTCTGAAGTGAGTCCCAGACATCAAAACCCACCATAGTGGGCAGCCAACTAGCAGATGATTAATCCTTAGCAAGTCTATGCTACTTCATAAATTTAACTTTCTTTTCTTCCAGTCAGTGCATTATTCCATTTTAATACTTGATTCTTCAAAGTCCTGAGAACACTGTATGTAATTCCTCCAAGAATTTCCTAGTCTTGTAGGATACAAAAAACAGTGATTGTCCATAGCAGATACTTCTTTAAGTATGTATTTTTGAAAGGAGAATCAAAAACCTAGAAAGGCCATCTGCTTCTTTCTTGTTCCTCAAGCTTAAAGATTAACTATCTATAATTACTGGGCAAATTTTTATAGATCACCAGATTCCCTGGGAACCTTACCATAGCTATATTAAGATAATACAGACAGTGTTTATCTATCATGCATTTTAAATATTAGCAAATCCTGATAGAAATCATATCTTCATCTTTGGAAATAAATGTGTAACCTGACATAATCTGCCTATTGATGGGAGACACATGACTTGTAAAAATCCCACCTGTGGGATTTGTTATCAATTCATAAGCAATTTCCATCAGGCATGATTTCTAAGTCTCTCTGAAATGCATTTAGTCATCTTTATATCATTTTGTCACTATACACTTCCTCATAAAAGGAACTAAAATGATTTTATCATGACAATATATATGACAGTTCCACAGTTAAGATTCTCAGAAGGGTGAGCACCACTGAATGAATTTAGATAGGTTCATTCACATATAAGTTTAAATAATTCACTTTGTCCAACCAGCTACTGCTCAGAAATCCTATACTCAATTCAAATATATGAATATTAATCCAAGTTTCAAATTTTTCTAGAGCAAATGATTTCATAATATCAGCCTTCATAGGATTAAGAATACTCATATGCAGTTATGTGGTTCATACAAAGTAATTTGTGTGTATATTTCATCTGATACTCTAGTGAATAGGCATTTGCTGGCATGAAGGACTACCTCTCAATAAAAGGAATGAACTATTTATGTTGTCTTTAATCAAAAAGAAAAAGTGAATTATAATATCCAGGAATATGCTTCTTGCAGTGTTTCCAAAATCTTTTTTTCCTTCTTTATTTTCCTTCCTGACTCCTCTGAGCCTTTAACTGTAAAATATAAAAGTAGGCACCTCACTTAAGGTGGCACCTGCCAGTGGTTCTCTAATTGTAAGGAGCCAGGGACCTCTGAAATCCCTAAGGACCTTTTATGGAGGTCATAAAATCAAAACTATTTCTTATAATAATAAGACATTATCTTATTTTACTATTCCCATTTCATTTTCCACTGCTCACAAGTATACTGCACTGCTGCGAACTCAATGGAATGGGTGCTGATGTATTCTTGTGTTTTTAACACTTTGGTTGTGATTTCTGGATTAACAGAAGACAGCAATAGATAATACTTGTTAGAGTCTGTAAACAAGTCAGAATGGCACCTGGCATTTTGCCAGAGGGAGTGGTTTGTGAAGTAAAGCCAGGGAGCCATTAAGTGTGGAGATTCAACATGGGGGGCGGGCGTGGAGAGATCAAGTCTCTGACCTCTTCAGCTGCGCGGGCATAGGGAGTCATAAACCCTCTAAATGCTGTTTGCTCAGGATCACTAGGCAATGCTGAGCTGACATGGATCTGGGGTGAACAGTCTGGGCCACTCAGAACACACACCGAACCCGGATTGGCTGAATTCAAGCTCTCATTCGCCTGCTTCTCGCAGACAAACTGCTGTGATTCAGCACTAAACAATCCCGCTGAAACAAGTGATCCTTCTGATCCTACGGAGGTTAATGCCAACTGAGCCTTCATAGGCAGTGACCACAGGATTGAAACGAGGCTTGGGAGAGACAGTCAGGACCCACCCGTTGCATTGGTCACCCTGCAAAGGGAACGAAATCTCGCCATTTGCATGGGATACCACCATGGCAGAGAACTGACATAACCAGAATGCGGCGGAGGAGATAACTTCACTGAAACCAGCGGCGACAGATGTGTAACCCCCTAGCCTTCCCTCTCCACACAGTGGGGAAACCTTAAGGGACCCCCCAGCTCTCACGTAAGGGCCCCTCCCAGCTCTCCCGAGAGCGTGGTAGCCAGACCGAGGGAATCAGGAGTGGCGCGGGACCCGCAGCGTGGAACTCCTGGCTACCGCTCCCTCCAGTGCTGACAACTGAGGTCTCTTGCACCAGCTACCAGGGGCGTGGCTACCGGAGGGCAAGCAAAATTCGCTGAGGGTTCTCAGCCCCAAGCTTTACAAACTTAGGGTCTGAGGGAATGGCAAACAGGAAGAGTATGCCCAGTCGTTCATGAAAACAGGGCTCCTGGGAGCAGCAGACCTGGTGTGTAGCCAGTATTGTGGTGAGTGTCACCGGTGAGCAGGGCCTGGCTTGAGGAAAAGTGGGGAAGTGACTAGACACAAGAGAAGGCCCTAGGCACTCAGGATTGGAGACCCGCCCAGTCTGGGAGGAGGAGCTGCTGCACAGTGATTGGTTCCCCCGTATTGAGAGGAGAAGCTTGGCCCGGTGGGCACAGCTCCACCTACTGGAAGAGAAGTTAATTAAACTCTAAGACTGCATTTATTAATTTTTTTTTATTTGGTTTTTTTTTCATTTTCATTTTTTTGTTGTTTTTTAATTTTTTTTAATTTAAATTTTTATTTTTTTTATTTTTTAAATTTTTTTCTTTTTTTATTTTCTAATTTTTCCTTTTGTTTTTTCATTTCTTTTCAATTTTCTTATTCCCCCTTGCTTGAATTCTACCTGCTTACTCGCATTCTCTTTAGTGACTTCTTCCCTTCCCTTCTAATACTTTTCCTCCCAAGCATCAAATAAATTTATAGGAGTAAACAGTAACTCAGCACTCAAACAGAACAAGAAGTAACATGAGCAGCATGAAAAAGCAAGTAAGAAAAGGAGTACAAACAATGCAGGACAGCCTAAATATTCAGGAGGATCTAGAGTCATCAGAAAAATGGTCAAATAAAGAACTCAAGGAATACCTTAGACAGATGGAATGGAACCTTAAAGAGGATATGAGACAGCAAATTCAAACAGTGAAAGAACACATTGAAAATGAATTACATAAACAGGTAAAAGAAGAAGTTAAGCATCTTTATCAGGAGATAGAGATTATTAAAAAAATCAAACAACAATTCTAGAAATGAAGGAAACTATAAACCAAATTAAAAACTCAAATGAGAGTATCACTAACAGAGTGGAGCAAGTAGAAGACAGAACGTCAGATAATGAAGACAAAATATATCATCTTGAAAAGAGTCTAGCCAACTCAGAAAGGCTGGTAAAAAATCATGAGAAAAACATCCAAGAGATATGGGATAACATAAAAAAACCAAACTTAAGAGTCATCGGGATAGAGGAAGGTATAGAGATTAAAACAAAGGGAATGAGTAACCTGCTGAATGAAATAATTACAGAAATCTTTCCAGAAATAAAAAAGGAAATGGATATACAAATTGTAGATGCATACAGGACACCGAGCATACAAAATCACAGTAGACCAAAGCCAAGACACATTGTTATGAAGATATCCAATATACAGAACAAAGAGAAAATATTAAAAGCTACAAGAGAAAGGAGGCAGATTACATTCTGGGATAAACCAATAAGGTTAACAACGGATTTTTCATCACAGACGCTGAAAGCGAGAAGATCCTGGAACAACGTATTTCAAACACTGAAAGACAATGGATGCCAACCAAGAATTCTGTATCCAGCAAAATTAAGCTTCAGGTGCGACAACAAAATAAAAATCTTTCATGATAAACAAAAGTTAAAAGAATTTGCAGCCAGAAAACCAGCATTGCAAAGTATCTTGAGCAAAACACTACACGAGGAAGAAATGAAAAACAATAACCAAAACCATCAGTGGGAAGTGCCTCAGTAAAGACAGAGGGCAGGGGGAAAGCTAATCATGGAGAAACAAACTAAATTTAAAAAAAAGATAAATAATCAAACATGGCTGGAAGTACAAACCATATATCAATAGTAACTCTAAACATTAATGGCTTAAACTCTCCAATAAAGCGACATAGCTGGTAACATGGATTAAAAAAACAAATCCAACAATATGCTGCCTCCAGGAGACACATCTGATTGGAAAAGACATACACAGGCTGAAGGTGAAAGGTTGGGAAAAAATATATCACGCACACGGTCCTCGTAAGCAAGCAGGAATGGCCATCCTCATATCGAATAAAATCGACTTCAAGACTAAGTTAATCAAAAGGGATAAGGAAGGACATTATATACTGTTAAAAGGAACCATTCACCAACAAGACATAACAATTATCAATATTTATGCACCAAACAATGGTGCTGCGACGTTCATAAAACAAATTCTCCTCAAGTTCAAGAATCAAATACACCACAACACAATAATTATGGGTGACTTCAACACACCTCTCTCACCATTGGAAAGATCCTCCAAACAAAAGTTGAATAAAGAACTATAGAACTCAATATCACAATCAATAACCTAGACTTAACTGACATATATAGAATATATCAACCATCATCAAGTGGATATAATTTTTTCTCAGCAGCACATGGATCCTTCTCAAAAATAGACCATATATTATGCCATAGGGCAACCCTCAGTAAATATAAAGGGGTGGAGACAATACCATGCATTTTTATCTGATCATAATGGAATGAAACTGGAAATCAATGATAAAAGAAGGAAGGAAAAATCCTACATCACATGGAAAATGAACAATATGTTACTGAATGATCAATGGGTTACAGAAGACATAAAGGAGGAAATCAAAAAATTCTTAGAGATAAATGAAAATACAGACACAACATATTGGAATCTATGGGACACAATGAAAGCAGTTTTAAGAGGGAAATTCATCGCCTGGAGGTCATTCCTCAAAAAGAGGAAAAAAAACAACAAATTAATGAGCTCACACTTCATCTCAAAGCCCTAGAAAAGGAACAGCAAAACAACAGCAAATGTAGCAGAAGGCAAGAAATAATTAAAATCAGAGCGGAAATCAACAAAATTGAAACAAAAGAAACTATTGAAAAAATTAACAAAACTAAAAGTTGGTTCTTCGAAAAAATAAATAAGATCGACAGACCCTTAGCCATGCTAATGAAAAGAAGAGAGAGAACTCAAATTACTAACATACGGGATGAAAACGGCAATATCACAACAGATGCTACAGAAATACAGAAGACAATTAGAAATTATTTTGAAAACCTATATTCCAATAAAATAGAAGATATCGATAAATTTCTTAAGTGAAGACATCGATAAATTTCTTAAATCATATGATTTGCCCAGACTGAGTCAGGTGGATACACACAATTTGAACAGACCAATATCAATGGATGAAATAGAAGAAGCAATCAAAAGACTACCAACCAAGAAAAGCCCAGGACCGGATGGGTATACAGCGGAGTTTTACAAAACCTTTAAAGAAGAATTAATACCAATACATTTCAAGTTATTTCAGGAAATAGAAAAAGAGAGAGCTCTTCCAAATTCATTCTATGAGGCCAACATCACCCTGATTCCGAAACCAGACAAAGACACTTCAAAGAAAGAAAACTACAGACCAATATCTCTGATGAACCTAGATGCAAAAATCCTCAATAAAATTCTGGCGAATCAGATCCAAAAACACATCAAAAAAATTGTGCACCATGATCAAGGAGGATTCATCCCTGGGATGCAAGGATGGTTCAATATACGGAAATCAATAAATGTTATTCACCACATCAATAGACTTAAAGATAAGAACCATATGATCATCTCGATAGACGCAGAAAAAGCATTCGACAAAGTACAGCATCCCTTTATGTTCAAAACATTAGAAAAACTAGGGATAACAGGAACTTACCTCGACATTGTAAAAGCTATCTACGCTAAGCCTCAGGCTAGCATCATGCTGAATGGAAAAAAATTGAAGGCATTCCCTCTAAAATCTGGAACAAGACAAGGATGCCCTCTATCACCACTTCTATTCAATATAGTTCTCGAAACACTGGCCAGAGCAATTAGACAGACGAAAGAAATTAAAGGTATAAAAATAGGAAAAGAAGAACTTAAATTATCACTATTTGAGGATGACATCATTGTATACCTAGAAGAACCAAAAGGGTCTACAAAAAAACTACTAGAACTAATAAATGAATTCAGCAAAGTGGCAGGATATAAAATCAACACGCATAAATCAAAGGCATTTCTGTATGTCCGCGAGAAAACTTCTGAAACGGAAATGAGGAAAAACACTCCATTCACAATATCCTCAAAAAAAATAAAACACTTTAGAATCAACCTAACAAAAGAGGTGAAAGATTTATACAATGAAAACTACAGAACCCTAAAGAGAGAAGTAGAAGAAGATCTTAGAAGATGGAAAAATATACCTTGTTCATGGATAGGCAGAACTAACATCATCAAAATGGCGATATTCCTAAAAGTTCTCTATAGGTTTAATGCAATGCCAATCAAAATCCCAACGGCATTTCTTGTAGAAATAGATAAAGCAATCATAAAATTCATATGGAAAAATAAAAGACCCAGAATAGCAAAAGCAATTCTAAGCAGGAAGTGTGAATCAGGCGGTATAGCGATACCATATTTCAAACTATATTACAGAGCAATAGTAACAAAAACAGCATGGTACTGGTACCAAAACAGGCGGGTGGACCAATGGTACAGAATAGAGGACACAGAGACTAATCCACAAAGTTACAACTATCTTATATTTGATAAAGAGGCCAAAAGCATGCAATGGAAGAAGAATAGCATCTTCAACAAATGGTGTTGGGAAAACTGGAAATCCATATGCAACAAAATGAAACTGAATCCCCTCCTCTCACCATGAACAAAAGTTAACTCAAAATGGATCAAGGAGCTTGATATCAAATCAGAGACTCTACGTCTGACAGAAGAAAAAGTTGGCTCCGATCTACATATTGTGGGGTCGGGCTCCAAATTCCTTAATAGGACACCCATAGCACAAGAGTTAATAACAAGAATCAACAAATGGGACTTACTTAAACTAAAAAGTTTTTTCTCAGCAAGAGAAACAATAAGAGAGGTAAATAGGGAGCCTATAACATGGGAACAAATTTTTACTCCTCACACTTCAGATAGAGCCCTAATATCCAGAGTATACAAAGAACTCAAAAAATTAGACAATAAGATAACAAATAACTCAATCAACAAATGGGCCAAGGACCTGAACAGACACTTCTCAGAGGAGGACATACAGTCATTCAACAAGTACATGAAAAAATGCTCACCATCTCTAGCAGTCAGAGAAATGCAAATCAAAAGATACTATCTCACTCCAGTAAGATTGGCAGCCATTCTGAAGTCAAACAACAAGTGCTGGCGAGGATGTGGGGAAAAGGGTACTCTTGTACATTGCTGGTGGGACTGCAAATTGGTGCGGCCAATTTGGAAAGCAGTATGGAGATTCCTGGGAAAGCTGGGAATGGAACCACCATTTGACCCAGCTATTGCCCTTCTCGGACTATTCCCTGAAGACCTTAAAAGAGCGTACTACAGGGATACTGCCACATCGATGTTCATAGCAGCACAATTCACAATAGCTAGACTGTGGAACCAACCCAGATGCCCTTCAATAGATGAACGGATTAAAAAAAATGTGGCATTTATACATCGTGGAGTATTACGCAGCACTAAAAAATGACAAAATCATGGAATTTGCAGGGAAATGGATAGCACTAGAGCAGATTATGCTAAGTGAAGCTAGCCAATCCCTAAAAAACAAATGCCAAATGTCTTCTTTGATATAATGAGAGCAACTAAGAACAGAGCAGGGAGGAAGAGCAGGAGGAAAAGATTAACATTAAACAGAGACATGAGGTGGGAGGGAAAGGGAGAGAAAAGGGAAATTGCATGGAAATGGAAGGAGACCCTCATTGTTATACAAAATTACATATAAGAGGTTGTGAGGGGGATGGGAAAAAAAAACAAGGAGAGAAATGAATTACAGTAGATGGGGTAGAGAGAGAAGATAGGAGGGGAGGGGAGGGGAGGGGGGATAGTAGAGGATAGGAAAGGTAGCAGAATACGACAGTTACTAATATTGCATTATGTAAAAATGTGGATGTATAACCGATGTGATTCTGCAATCTGTATTTGGGGTAAAAATGGGAGTTCATAACCCACTTGAATCTAATGTATGAAATATGATATGTGAAGAGCTTTGTAATGTTTTGAACAATCAATAAAAAAAAAGTGTGGAGATTCCTTATTGGTTGACTGCTGTATCTAGTTTATGTTAAGATAAGTTGTGTGGAATGTATAAATACCTCTGTTGTCCTACAATAAACGGCTCCCACTCCTGCTGTATTGATGTACACAAGTCGTTCGTCACCCCCCGGTTATTTTGCTGCAGTTGGACTGTGGCAATACCCATATGGTTCTTTGGACTGCCACAGTCTGGCTGGGCACAAAATCACGAGCCACCACACAGCTTGTAGATTCAAACAGCAACTCTTTATTCCCGAACTCACACCAGCCGTCTACAATCACGTTCTGGGGAAATCCACGTTCTCTGCCCAAATCCACGTTCTCTGCCCAAATCCCCCTCCACTGGGCTTCTATCTCCAAAATATACTGTCTTAATCCCGTGAGAACTCAAGGGGAACTCAGGCAGCAGGATACACCCTATTTCCAGCAGGAATAATCTTAAACCTTAAACCTGGAACCTAAACCGGGAACGCCCTAATCCGCCTTGGTCCTTGAGCAAGGTCACCTACATTCAATGTCACTGCAACATGGGGTACGCTGGCAAGGAAATTGTCATACCTACTTGGCTAATGGCTCCCAGCATTGGATGTTTTAACCTTTTAAGGGCACAAAAGAGGTCTTAAGGCCAAAAACCATTCCACAAACCACACCACACTCGAGTGGCACAACACAATATATTTCATTTCTCACCCACCTACTGCCATCTATTGAATGCGTGTGAGTGTGGAAGGCAGAGGAAAATCATTTCCACATCTTCCTCACTTTAGTACTGTCTTAGTCTATTGTATCACAGAATACCACAGACTATATAACTTATAAAAAAAGTTTAGCTCCTATAGTGCTAAAAGCTGGGAAGTCCAAAGATGTGGCTCATGCATCTGGAGAGGCCTTCTACCTCCTTCATCAAAAGAAGAGACAAAGGAGCATGTCAGTTTGAGTCTCTCTTCCTTCTCTTACAAAAGCACTAATCCTGTGTCAGGGCACTACCTGCATAATCTCATCAAACCCTGATTTCCTCCCAAAGGCTCCACCTCCAAATAGCATCTACATATGCATCTAGGGATTAAAAATGAACAGGGACATTCTAATGAGAGCAGGTATCCACTTCCAGTTTGTAAAAACTTCTCAGTGCTTCCACAATTGCCAATGCAGGACAAAAGCAGAGAGAGCATTGTGAATCTCAGCCTAGTTCTAGAAGCTTCTGCCTGAAAGTAACACATGTCACTTCCACTCACATTTCACCAGCCAAAGCAGGTGTTTCCATGTGTAAATCAAAGACAACACAGATACACAATCTTCCCACATTTAGAAAGTGAAGGCTGAAAGCAGCTATCCAACACCACTAACTCCCATGAGGGCTACTAACTCCCATGAGGGCTACATTTTGAGGTTACTAATCTCTTCCCAGCATTTACTAGAAATTATTCACCTGTAAGACTCTTGACAGGCTTCATAGCACACATTTCAGGAAACACATAGAGTGATACTATTTAATTATGCAAATTGCATGTGTGATAATTTAAAAATATATATATTTTTTATTTAAATTTTCCCCCTTAACTACTGAGAAATATCCACAGTGAACAAAATATATTATAGTGCATGCTTGCCAAAACTAGTATATAATGTTGTATAAAATGGGCACTCTTAAGAGCCTCTGTTTGGCCAGTGCATAAAACCAATTATTTATAATAATTTCTGCCATCAACAAATGCCCCACACCATTTGATAAGAGCAGGACCCTGATCAATTCAAGTAAATTAACATTCCTGTCTGAATGGACTCATCCGGTCCAAGTACAAATTCATGTGTCAATGGTAGAAAGGCCCAATGACCTACTGACTGAAAAATACAAACTGTATCATTTTGTTTTCCAAATAACAAGCATTGATTGCAGTGCTAGAAAGGTCACTTGTCATCAGCTCAGTCATTGACCTACTGGCAAATTGCAGCCTGTCACTCCACAGTAAGCCTGGCCCATCATAGGAACTAAGGGATGTTTGATTTATAGAGGAAAATTAGAGAGGCAATGCCATTTTCACAAGGTGTGCATTCAACAGGATGAAATCCTTTACAAGGATTTCAAAATTTCCCAAGATGACCATTCAAAGCCCCATTTCAAAATATTTACTTAAAAAGTGGTGTCTGAACCCCGTCTATGTCTTCCAAATCTTATAGTAAGGATTTCAGTATCTTAAATATTTTCTATAAATAACAAACTGGAAAAATTACACTTTCAAGTTTCCTAGAATGAATTAGGTGAGATGTAATTAAGAAACAACCCTATATTAGAGAATTTAAAACATACAAATAAGGACTAACCATTTGAAAAAGAAATTTCCATTGATATTCTCTCTAAAAGTGCTACTGTCTTAATATGCTATCCCACATTCCTCACTCAGACACTTACAACTACATAATCAGTTGTTTCAATTTGTCCACCCACCAGATAGAGGCATTATGATTGTCCAGCAGACAATTAATTAAATAGCCATATTTATTTCTCTTTCAACCACTTAAGCTTTGAAATATCGTGTTAAGATATAATTTGTCACAATCTCTTAGAATAAAGTATTGCTTAACTAGGCATTAAAGTCCACTTATTTAAGATAATGATCTGTACAATCATTTACTACAGTTTGCCAAGAAATTTCATATGAATTTTTCTGTGTTCAGTACCATATTATAGACAGGATATAAATGCATGCAGAAAGGTATCTAAAAATAAAATTTAATAATTCTTTATGCACCTTCTTACAAATTTTAGCTAACCACCAAAATATCTACCAATAGGATAAAGATCTTTATACTTGAGCTATCCACTGAGGCATAAAACCACAGCATGAAGTATTTGTCCTATTTTAGAAAGTCCTAAAATTATATATCCCTGCATTTAGTCCCTCCAAATCAGAATTATATAAGTCTGCTGGCTCCTCTAACACTCTCCAGTTATGACCAAGAATAATCAAGATATACTCAGAAAGGGAAGTCATGATGCAACCTGGATTTTGGAAATATAAATATTTTCAATTCGAGTTGACAGAAATAGCATTTGACTAAAATGCATTACTGGCGAAAAACCACACTGGCATGGCACAAAATTGGTATGCCTCAATAGAGTGCCTGTTTCCCCACATTCCACTGCAAGTTTTCTTTGGCTACAAAAGTACAAAAAAGATGAGAATGTATAATAATTACTTATCTACTTCTTACCTAGACTTAATTGTTAACATCTTAACATTTGCATGTCTTCTTTCTCTCTAGACACTCACAATTGCTTCTACACAGTCATCCAAACACTTATTCCTTCATACTTTGGCATGAAATCTTCTAAAGATAAGGGTATACTCTAACATATTCATGTGGTTTTATAGTACATATTTTTTAATCAGATTTCCTTCCTACAGCTTTTCCTAATATAATCTTTATCAGAAATTCTGAATTTTCCTCTTCACGTAGTTGAATATGTTCTTTTCTCCTACAGAAATGGCAATCCCTTCTCCTTGCTTCACATCTTTCACAAGCTCAGCAGTCTTTAAGTCTGTCCTCTGGCCTCTCTTCTCTTCCCCATCTAGGTCACCTGCAACTTTCTGAATAGCTCAGTGCATGCCCTGTTCTGTCCCCACCCTTCCTGGTCTTTAGACAGGATGGTCCTCTGTCTACTCTTCTAACCTGCTCCAGCCTCACTCTTCATGCCCTTGTGCCCTCTTCTGAAGCCGCTTCCTCCTGGAAGCTCTCTCTGCTTGCCCTTGCCCCACTGACCTCTGTCTGGGTAGCAGCCTGGTCAGGCTCAGAATAGCTGGATGCAGTTGCCACAAGAGCATTTCCTTGCCACATCCCTTCTCCAAGACCTGGAAAATGGGGTACTGGTTTATCACTAAATACCCAGTGCCTAGAATTATGACTTGTACATGACAGGTGCTTGAGAAAGAATTTCATTTTGTCCTGGTTTTAAGGTTAACATAACAATCCAAGCCTAACAGTTCTTATTTTCACATACTTAGCTATTCAATTTTTTGGATAGAAAGTCCCAAAGGTACTTCCAGGGAATCTTTCAATGGCTTGGTCTGACACAGAATGAGAATGGAACGAATCTGAGCCCTCAGGCTATCCAGAATTTTCCAGGCCTTCTCCATCCTGGCTGTCTGCAGGAGGGCTGCTAGAATGCCATCTGCTGGAATTCATTCACCTGCCAGTGGGCTGTGCCAACTGCATGACAATGGTCCACCCCAAACCCATCTTTCCCCAAAGGCACCTCCTCCCCATAAAGAGAGCTTCTGTGGACTGTCTTAAATCCAGGAGGCAAGTGTTTCTTAGCCCTTGGGCTTTCTGGTCTTTAAATAAATTTTTTTTTAACTAGCCCCATCCCCACTCCATGCCAACCCCCACGGCCCACTGCAGTTCTACTAGGAATCTGTGCTCAGAAAACTGAGGGACTGTCCCTCATAACCCATTGTCCCTTTTCTTGACTCATTGCCAAAGGAGGCTCTTCCATTTCAGTAACCAAGCCCAACACCAGCACCTGTACCACAAAGGCCAGTAAGCGGGACACACAGGACCTGAGTTCCAATCACATCCATAGTGTGCTGGTCTTGGGCCACGGATAATAACTGTCCCACTGCTGATCACTGTGATCCTCACCCCTCCCACCCTCCTCTACTCAGATGCTAACTATAAGACTTACAGCATCAGTCATGAATGGCCCATCTGTTTACTCTAATACTTGGCCTCATATAACTCTTATGAAGTCGTTTCATACAATTTTACAGGGAATCAAGCAAGAAATGAAACTATTAAAATGCATATTTATAAACATAGGCTAATCTGTATACATTTTAGCAAATACTTAATATACAGCTGACTACTATTCTTACTTTTTGTGAGTTTCCCATCTGCCACCACAAGAATTTAAAAGAAATTTAAAGGAAAACATTTGTTGAATACTAGACATAAACTAACAAAATAAATGATCATATATAATGCAATGGCTTATACTGGCTTCCATGAAACAGTTAAATATTAAAAATCAGAACATCCAGGTGTGGTGGTGCATGCCTATAATCCCAGCAGCTCAGGAGGCTGAAGCAGGAGGATTACAAGTTCAAAGCAAACCTCATCAACATAGTGAGGTCCTGAGCAACATAGGGAGACCCTGTCTCTAAATAAAATATAAAAAGGGCTGGGGCTGTAGCTCAGTGGTTAAGTGCCCCTAAGTCCAATCCCCAGTACCAAAAAAAATCAAACAATTTTGTAAACCATTATAGTCTTTATCTCTGAAAGTTTTGGCATATAAAAATAGAATCTCTGAAAATATTCTGTTTAGTGAAATAAGCTAGACTCAGAAAGACACAACTGTATGATTCTACTTACATGAATTCATAGTGACAGAAAGCAGAACAGTGGTGGCTAGGGGTTGAGGGAAGAGGACTATTGTTTAATGGGTATAGATTTTCAGTTTGCAAAGATGTACGCGTTTAGGAGATGCATGGTAGTGCAAGATAAGCAACAATGTGAATGTACTTAATGTCAGTAAACTATACACCTAACAATGATTAAAATGGTAAAATGTGTGCTTTGTATATTTTACATCAACTTTTTTTTAATGAGGTATTGTGAAATGTGATCCATCACCTCGGACCCATCCCTGAGACCTGGCCCAGTAGGAGCCCTTGCACACCCCACTCCCTGCACAACAGCAAGGAATACTCTTGTTTACACCCTTGAAGAAATGAGGACACAGTGTGCCTGGTGGTGTTGAACTAAAAGCTCCCCAGAGAAGACTGATCTGAAATAATTTTTTTTTCTTTCTCATCATCTAAAGTTATTTTTCTAAATTCTGTAACTTAGAAACTGCTGACAGAATACAGCTCCAGTCCAATTTCTTTCACTATGTCTCATCATTTACCATTTAAAAGCTAACTGAAAATTCACTCTAAGGCTCACCAAGGTGATCTGAGTAAGATTTGGGAGGAAGAGTGACTAGATTACATGTGGATGTCAGGCAGGGGCTAGGTACACAGCCCTTGAATGAAGAGTCAAAAATAAACAGTTCCTATATCCCAGGTTCAGGGACTGAAAACATACAGTCAACTAAAATAATGCTAGATCCAGGGCTCCCCACTCAATCATTTTAAGTGTTAATTTTTATTGTAAAGACAGACTGGTCATTAAAGGAAATGATAGAGCAATTATCTCAAATCCACCATCTTGATAAAAACAATAAATATTTTAAGAGAATTCTTTCAACTTTCGTAATCTATTCAAAAATTTTATGAAGACCTATAAATTCTGTTTCTTATTTGCTGTATTGAGAAGATAAAATAATCCTTTGGCACAAAGTGCCTACTTCACAGAAAGTCAAAAATAAACTGAATTCACACCAAATTGCCCTCTGAAAATGACTTAAAAAGAAGAAAAGGAATGTATTCCTTAAATATTATGCTGGGCCAGGGATGAGGATGAGTTCCTGATTTGTATAGTGTGGTCTTGTCTGGTCAACAGCCCTGGGGCAAATTCTGATTGTCTTCCCAAGTCTTCTAGGATCCTGCCTGATTTGATCCCTACCATTACCAGCAAAGCTTACCCTTTGCTCCTGCCCTATACTCGCCTGCATCACTCAGCCTCCAAAGCCACCTGGCCCTGACTTGTTGCAGGTCTCTGTCCACAAACTGCCTCCTCAGAAAAGCTGAACCTGTCTGCTGGTTCCATGGCTCCCTAAGCTCTGATCCAGATGCAGCTTATTCTCCAGGCTCCTAGCACAGTCCACTATACTGTACATTCTCTCTGCTTATTGGTCAAGTGCCTGCCTCCTTCCTGGGATAGAACTGGTGAGAAGACAGAGACTCATCTGCTGTAACCCCAGCACCTACAGTCCACGGTCATCTCCATAAACATACATAGTTATCCCATGCTACCTGTGGGAACAATGACACCAGAATCCATGGATGCTCAACTCCATTATATAAAATGGAATAGTATTTACTATGCACATTGTCTCATATACTTTAATTCATCTCTAGATGACTTACAATAACTAGTGCAATGTGAATGCTCTGTAAAGAGTTGTTGTATTGTTTAGGAAATTATAACAAGAAAACAGTCTGTACTAATTCAGTAAAGATTTTATTTTAAATAATCTCACTCTGCAGTGGGTTGAATCCATGGATGTTGAACCCAGATATGGAAGGAAGACTGTATTACTAATATTTTACACATAAGGAGAGTTAAAACTGAGACTATTAAGAATTTTCCCATGGTCAACTGCTACAAAGAGGTAGAGCCAGCAGCTGGCCAAGGTGGGGCATGCAGATAGCCCCCTCAGTGGAGAGTCTTGATGCTCATTTTGAGAAGATCCAAGAAAACGCCACAGGATGAAAGACTATGCCCTTCACTAGATGTATGTGCTTACATGGGAAGGTCACTCAAGGACACTCAGAAGAGCAAAAACTGGAGACTATTTTTCTCGCCAATAAGCCTGGGTCAAATTTTACTTCTTTGAACTTCAGTTTTGTATGGTATAAAATGAGGATAATGACACCCAGTTTCTCAAGACCATCAAGGACCAAATGATATAAAGCAAAGAAGCCAAATTTGTCAACTGCTAAGTGTCATCTGTGTGTACAAGATTACCTTGTTTCCTAAGACTGATTGATCTGAAAGTCCTGTGCTGCCACATGCTGTGACTTCAGACTTTTTCCTGTCTTTGCTCTTCTTCTTACTGTTTTAAGGAACAAAGCCTATAGGAAAGCTAAATCTGATATTTTATGTGCTACATCTGATGAACTGAATTTTTGATTACCTTTTAAATATTCACTACCTCATTAATAAATGAAGATAAACATGGTTTACAGCATATGATCATGTTTGCCCATCCAAGAACACTCTAATCAGACTGAGAATGTCACATGCTCTGGGAAAGGCATATTTATTTGCTTCATTCAGTGAGGAATCCCAAGCATCAATAACAATGCCTAGCACATAGCAGGTGTTTAATAAATATTTGTAGAGTGTTGACTGATTGAAGAAAAAATGAGATAATTAGACAACTGTCTGAATATTCGGTGCCAAAAAAATATTTCTCACTGGATAGGCAGAGAAATTTAAGGGGAAGAAATCTTTTCAAGCTCATAGTTGTCTTTTCTTCATTACTCACTAAACCCTCTATAAGCTCTGAAGCATGAATATATAGGAAAGTCCTTCCTGGCATGAGGAAAATATGTGCCTGATAAATGCACCGAAAGAGAAAACTTCAATTGCTTTGACTGTCAATCTATCATTTTTCCCCAAATGTGAAGCTAATGATAAACAAATATATGTAGTCATTTTTCTATTTTCTGGGTCATTACACTAAGAGTACAGACAACTGCTCTATCCTCGCCTTTCTGTCTGCCTTTCATATAGGCACCTACATACATGATTTGATCCTTAATCATAGCATCCCCATGAAAACGAGCAATCTCATCATGCCTAACATATAAAGCTAAGTACTGGAAAGCAAAATGAGCTAGCTATAATTTCATGCCGTAGCACTTAGAAGAGTATTAACAGAATTGCCTTTACCAAGAATTAGGATCCAAATTCACTTTTTAGAGGTTCGATATTGTAAGGGGACAATGTAAAGCATAAATAAGTATTAATTCTATAAAATATCAAATAGCTATGGTTATGAGCTACCTTTACATTAACACTATTGGTAAGTTTATTGTTTAAATTTTTTCTGTTTTTTAAAAGAGGGTCACATTTTCTATACAGAAGATATAGATCTTTCCAAATATCAGTTTTACAAAACTTGAGTAGTAAGGTACAAATATTCCATGGTAACAATACACATCAACCACTATCAAATCAAGTAGGTGATTTAATATCATAAAATACTTCTTAGTCATTACTTAATCTATGTGATTATTATACAATGTGCTACAGTGTAAAGAGGGATAGAATTCAACAGTACTTACAAAATGTATCAGGATATTACTTGGATTCTTAATCAAGGTTCTTGTGCTCACTGTAGTAATTCTTATGATAAATTTTTAAAATTTTTGAGTTGGGTTTGTAGCCCAGTGGTAGAGAGCTTGCCTAGCATGTGTGAGTCAGTGGGTGGATCTTCAGCACCACATAAAGTTAAATAAATAAAATAAATGTATTGTGTTCATCTACAACTAAAGATATTTTTTTAAAAAATGTTCCCCATTGCTAATGCAGAGGATCAATCAATATGAAATTAACTTCACACTTATCAATAAAAGAGAAACTAGGTTTGGCATAGTTTACAATCGAGAAAGCCTTTATGATTCAGAGCTAGCTACAAAAGTATAATCTACCATGACATAAATGTTGACCTTAAATATAAAAATTTTAATGAAATGTGGTATTCACTTCCCCTAAATATGTTTTGCCAGAGCTAACATCACTGACTTAGAAAACTATTGAGTCAGTTTTTAGAAAGCTCTATACTGTATTTAAGTTGTTTAAAATGTGATTAATAATAACTTCACACATGAAAATACAGAGAAACAAATCCTGTAGCATTTGACTTAAAACACTGGAGCACCGATGTTAGAAAGGACACAGAAAAAGTAAAAAGCTAAAAATTAAGAAGAAAAATTTTAGTCTCCATCACTTTTAATTTCACCTTGATGGATTAACTGTTAATCAGAATCACAGCAGTAGAACAAAAATTTTGGTATTAAACAATTTAAAAAATGTAATTTTCAATAGATGGGATTTTAAGAGGAAAAACAGAAAATCCTTAATCTTGTTTATTTTCTCTTTGATTTTAATAGCCCAATGTTTGGAAAAACCTACAATTTGAACATGAAAGAAAATGTGAGGTAATGCCTGTATGTGAACAATTACGATAACAATTACAGCATGAATACAGAAAATAATGACAATATATAGCAAGACTCTAAAAAAACCATTCTAGGCTGAAGTTAATCTAACCAATTTAAGAGAGTGGTCACAGAATTTCTCAGAAAGGGCCACACTAAATATAATAGGTTTTGTGGACCAGTCTCTATCTTAATAAGTCACCTTTGCTCTTATAGCTTAAAATCAGCCACAACTGTATTTAAACAAATTAGCATGAGTAAAACTTTGTTCATGGACACTGAAATTTAAATTTCATGTGTCACAAAATATTACTATTCTTTTTTAATTTTTTTCAACCATTTATAAACGTAAGTGCCATTCTCAGCTTGTAAGTCATACAAAAATTTGGCAGCAGGCTGAATCTGCACAGCAGGACATAGTTTGCCAACTCTTGGTCTAAAGCATTATAGAACCAGCCCACACATGGGAGACCAAATACACACTTGCACACACACAGGAAAAAGTCCAACTATATTTTAAATGAACATTTAAATAAAATTAAAGAACTCTATCGTTACATTCAATTTTGACACAGCTTTACCCTGAGAAATATTTTTAAAATTAGCCTTCTAGTTTTGCATGAAAGGACCAGTTTTGGAATCTGCTTTTGAAAGGAATAAATTACATTGCACACATTAATGGAAAAAGGAGAAGAGGAAGAGAAGAAAAAAAAGAAGAAGAAGAAAAAACTCTTGAAACTAAATAGTATTTAAAACTTATGGCTATATATACATGATGGAAACTCAGTATTAAAATCATATTAGGATGGTATAGGATGAATATTTATCCAAAATGTTTTGAACCAGAAGTGTTTGGGATTTGGGATTTTCTTGTATTTTGAAATATTTGTAGACATGATGGAGTATATCTCGGGGCTGGGACCCAAGTCTAAACATGGAATTCATTTATGTTTCCTGTATACCTGTTAACACATAGCCCAAATGTAATTTTATACAATGTATATAACTGTACTTTGACTACAATCCATCATATGAGGGCAAGTGGACAATTTTTCCAATTGTGGAGTGATGTGGATACTCAAAAAGTTTCAGATTTTGAATTGTTTCATATTTCAAGTTTTTAGATTAGGAATGATCAACCTGTGTATGTAAATTCATAAGATCACATGTTCTTATTTCTAAGAACATTGCTTGGAGAATTTAACTTCTTACATATCCGGTTATAATACCCTGGGATTACACTAAGAAAACTGCTCTAAGAACACTTCCAACCTGTCTCACAGCTAGTTATGTATAATCTTAGGTTGTGTAGTTATTGTAGTTTTCTAACTTTTTCCCAAGTAGGTAAAAGTTCATTGAGAGAAAGAGTCCTTTCTTACAATCCTCCATCTCTAAAAGTAATTATCACCATATTTAGCATATGTTAGGGGTCAAAAAAATTACAGTAACTAAAGTTTATTTAATGAAATAGTAGAAAGAGAAATACCAGTGTTTGCAAGCATGTATTATGGCACAAATTTAGTCTGAGAGAACCTCTATCGATTACCCAAAATCTCGCCTGCACCCATCCTTGAAAGCATAGCACAGGGGTATAGATAATGCTTGTGTTACCCTTCATTTACACTCTGACATCCAAACATCCACATATCCAAACAATGAGCTGCACCTTGTGTGTGTTGGGGGGTCGGGAGTGGGGGCTCAGGGAAGGGCTGGGGTCTGGAACAAACTTTCTGTAACCACCAGGAATCAGATGAATTGATGAAAGTGTTAGAAGATGGAAAACAAAGACCTCATGCTGCAAAGGCTTAATTTAACCATAAGTTAATCTACTAATCAACAGAAATAAAATAAAACAGAACATTTAAATGCCCCCACTTTATCGTTCCTAGGCACAAAATCCATCCAACATTAAATATCTGTAAAGTTGCTTGACTGTTGTTCCTTCTACTCTCTCCCTGATTGTTCTACAACACACATGGCTTTTGGTATTTATTACCATTTGTAATGGCCACTGCTGGTAACTCATTCTGCTTAACTTTAAAGAGTGGACTATTTGGGGCTGGAGTTGTGGCTCAGTGGCAAAGCGCTTGCCTAGCATGTGTGAGGCACTGGGTTCGATTCTTAGTACTGCATATAAATAAATAAAATAAAGGTCTATCAACAACTAAAAAATATATATATTAAAAAATTGAGTGGACTATTTAGTGAGAGATGGCAGTATGGTGTGTCAAAAGGTAGAAAAAGGGGACCAAGAAAAGATTTCTTAAGGTGTTTTTATCAGTGGAGGTCTGTCATCTTGTGACAAAAATAGAATCAGCAGCAGCTACAAAAGTTTCTTCAATGTTTAGGCTTCTTTTAAAGTTAATTTTTCAAATAAGACTTCAATAAAAAGGGGTACAATAACAAAATCAACTACCTACAGTGAAAAATCACAAATCCAGGGGCTGGGAGGGTAGCTCAGTGGTAGAGCCCTTGCCTAGCCAGGTTGGGTTCCAACCTCAGCACTGCAAAGAAGAAACCATTACAAATTTTGATCAAGTGAGAAGACAACAAAGCAACTGTGAGTGTGTTTTGTGGAGAAATCAATCAGAACTAAATCTGGCATCCTTCCACCTCCCCAAGCCTCAACTGTCCTAGCCTCTCTGAACATAGGCTGGGCACTCAACAAGAGGGAAAGTCAAGACCCAAAGCCTCCAGGGCAACAAACCTGTCCTGGAAAACTCAGTGATAATAGGAAAAGCACAGTTGTGTCCCCCTCTGACATTTGACTAGAATGGAAGCAGGAACCGGAATTGTGAAAAACAACTTAAGTGTATCATAGATGCCACCACAGCCATATCTGAAAGTACACACACATACAAGACAACAGGAGACAGAGGGGAGAATGTGACCTGCAAGAAACTAGCCAAGAGCTGGAGAGGTTCTGAAGCCTATCAAAGGCACAGTGCTAAAGAACTCAGTGCTCCTTTCTTTGAAATTATAAGGAGTTAAAGGAAAGGCAGGCAGGAATGTGGTGGATGCCATATTGTTAAAGATTAGTAAGAACAGCATTAGATTCTACCTCATGTTTCAAATCTACATTTAAAAAATTAACTTACTAAATGTATTGTTTGCTGCATGTAGGAGCATTAATGAAAAGCTTAAATTCATTAAAAGTACAAAAATTATGTTATATCTGAAATCCAAATCAGAATAATATATTTTACTAGTTTGAATACTGAATGTGATATGCTCATCATTCCATCTGAAGAATGAATCTGCAAATCTGAACTTTTAAAGGGATGTTCAAGGTCACAGGCTGAAAAGGGGATCCAATAAAATGGTCAGGCTGCAATACTACCAG
Organism: Marmota monax; assembly: GCF_021218885.2. NCBI lineage: Eukaryota > Metazoa > Chordata > Mammalia > Rodentia > Sciuridae > Marmota > Marmota monax. The sequence goes on along the minus strand of NW_026694286.1, from coordinate 5,684,999 downwards.
AGTTCATCAGTCACTATCTCCTAGTCTTCTTTCCAAAATACAAGCTGAATTTTTGCTGTTGTTCAGTGAGATAAATGTCTTTCCCTCAGCAGAAAATTCACTAAGTACTTCCACACTGGGAAAATTATGTACATATCCATGCATTGCCATTATATTTTCTGAATGTTTTCAAGACCACTTGCAATCTTCTGAGACTTCCCAAGTATAAACTGAGTCCCTGAGGTTGAGAAATGTTAAGTCACCTCCAAAGTCTCCTATCTGTGACAGCAGAGACTTTGTTATTTGGATTCTCCAAGTAAAATTCCAACCATGAGTCACATTTTCTAGAAAACACATCCATTTTCCATATCTGCTGCTAGGAAAATGATCAACTGTGTGAGGCCCATTAATCTAGTTAAGGTGTACCCAAAGATAAAGGAAATAAACTGTAAGTAGACTGTAAGGAGGGAGATATAAAGTTAAAACTCTTGTAATCAGTCCTCTTAATTATGCCACCTTCACTAGCTAATCAGCCATTGACTGTCACACTCAAAGAAAACACCCTCCATCATTCAACACTATCCAGTGAACATTGATTAATACTCTTGGGTTCCCTTTACTTTAAAAAGAAAACTTAACACTAAAAGCAAACCTGATGGCATCCATGGATCAGAAGTTGGTTTGGTCAAGGTGTTCACTTGCTCCCAATTGAAGTCATCATCTTCAGCTTGACTATATCCACATGTGCTGTATGGCTCATCAAAAAGGCAACCACCTAACATGTGAAAGAATGAAAAGTAACATTAATCGACAACTAGACCTCTTAAAATGAGCTGTGATGATTACACCTACTTGATGCCAGAATCTAATTTAGCCTTTTTTGCTCAGGATCAGTAGATTTCAACATTACTGTATGCTTGCTAAGTATTGCTGAGTATTAACCATTCCTTGCCCTTACCACTATATTCTGTTTCTCTCAAAAAAGAATCTAACATCTATAGAAGAAAATTAAAAGGAAGAAATTTTAAAATTCACATTTTCCAGATGTATAGGAATTTAGAAAATTAACTGTGCATTCAAAACTTTAAGAGAACTTCCCTGAGCATTCAATGGGTTTTCAACAACAACAAAATTTATCATTTGTCCCAAAAAATAGAGAAATGTTTTCATCCACAACACTGGCACAATGGTAGAAGACAAGATGCAGTACAAACTATGGACAAAATACAAAATATTTTTCAAAAGATTATTCTAAAATCTAACATAGAAAAAGCTTTCACTTTAATATTTCAAAGATTTGGGGAGGGGTCTCAAAATTAAAACAGAATATAAATTTACTTTATAGTCCACATAAGGCAAAAATAATTTCAAGAATAAACATGTGGTAAACATCTGCTTAATTTTGCTACTAGGAACAAAGCTATTTAAATAAGGAAACAAAAAATAATAGAGAATGCAGTATATGCAGAGCAGCTCATCTGTTTCAGCATCAACAGCATTCAGCACATTGATGATTGTAGATTTCACCTCACAACCTCTTAAAGGTCCATTACTCTGAATTATTATAGATAGCATCAGCTCTTTATCCAAATGTTTCACATGGGAAGTGTGAGTCATTATATCAACCATATTAATGACTATGAAAATTCTACTATACACTATATAATGGATAATCGATATTATTATCCCATTGCTTAACAATAATAACATATTAATTTAAAATACTAATAGAATTACTTGACAATGAGAATTAAGATCTGGCTCAAGCAGGGCACAGTGGTGTACAACATTAATCCCAGAGTCTAGCGAGGCTGAGGCAGGAGGATTGCGAGTTCAAAACCAGTCTCAGCAAAAGTGAGGTGCTAAGCAACTCAGTGAGACCCTGTCTCTAAATAAAATACAAAATAGGGCTGGGGATGTGGCTCAGTGGTTGAGTGCCCCTGAGTTCAATCCCTGGTACCAAAAAAAAAAAAAAAAAAAGATCTGGCTCAAGAAAACATAAATTTAAGAATATTATTCCACTATGTTTGTAATGAATCCCTGGTGGCAAGAAAATAAATAGAATAGAAAACAGATGTTGGGGATCACCTGATCTAACTTCCATGCAAATGCTCAAGTCAATTCCATAGAGACAGTCTTTGAAAAGTGTGACACTCAAAACTTTGTAACATATACTTATCACACAGACAATGCCCCTTAAAAAGGCCCAAATTTGCTTATTGAGAAGGAAACCCATTTATCTTAGTCCCATCCATGAAGAAATGGTAAAAATATCAGAAAATGCAATCATCTGAAAATAGTTGTGATGTTCTAAGCCTTTATTTCTCTAAGCAAAACATGCTTTTTCCCCCCTTGAATTCCTCCTACTAGATGGGTTTCAGACTTTTAGTAGCATGGCAGCTGTTCTTTGAACACTAGTCCAAAACACCAGAATTCAACTGGCTGCTTCCCCTGACCTCTGCTCTTTCAACAGCCCACATAAGGCACTTGTCCTTTCTGAGCTGCTGGGAGCCTTCATATCCATTCATCCTTTCCATATCACTGCCAGAGTTGTTTATCTTCTATAATGAGGTGATTTTTATGAATTAAAACACAGGACTGACATTCTCCCTAAACCCCACCTCATTTTCAGTGCATCATCGTGGCCTGTGGAGAGCTTTCAGAATACTGACCCTGTTGCTCAGTTACTAGTCATCCTGCCTAAATTTACATTGTAGGTTGAGCATCTCTGACCCAAAAATCCAAAGTCTGCAAAAATCTGAAAATTTCTGAGTATCAATTTGATGCCAAAAGTGAAAAATTTCACACCTGACTTCATGTGATGGGTCACATTCAAAATTCAGGTACACTAAAAATACTGCATAAAATTAGCTTCAGGCTATGTATATAAGGTGTATGTGAAACATAAATGAACTTTGTGTTCAGACTTGGATCCCATCCCCATAGCACCTCATTATGTATATGTAATTTTAAAAAATCCAAATCTAAAACATTTCTGATCCCAAGCACTTCTCACAAGGGATACTCGTCTGTGTCTGCAAATGTGATAGGCATGCTCTCTATGTCTGCCTCCCGAGTGCTGTTAAATGTTACATGGGGCAGAGTCCAGGAACTTTGAACTGTTTTAAATGGTCTCTCCCAGCTTTCTAACCTTTTCTTAAGTCATTAGTTCCAGGGATGAGGGTGAAATCAACTCAATGACTTCACTAATATTTCTAACACTTCTAGTCTCAAGTAAACCTTCATCTGGAAACATAAAATTCATTATAAAGGGTAGAGCACTGAACTCAAAAGTTTTACCTTGACAACCATCAATCATTTGTATTTCCCTCTTACTGGGTTTTAATAAGTTCAGATGCAAAGAGAATTCATTGAGTGCCTAATGCTAACAACTTTCCAATTTAGGATAAAAAATGATAAAAGACTGCACAAAATGTAATGGTATTTCCCCCCCACCTTAGTTGCAAACCCTAATTTTGATTCAGAGAATAGCTTCAAGTACTAAAGGGATAATCCCATCAGCAATGCCATGAAAAATAGTCCAGAAGAATGAAATAATCATAAATTTTGATATAAAGGGACTTCATGGAAACAGCACTCCTGTGGAAGTCCTTTCATGAAATCTTAAACAGAGAGAAATAACTATAAACATCCACCGAACAGCAAATGCTGGTTAAATATCTAGTTTACAAGACGGCTGCTGGCATTGAAGATGGACCCAGATACCAAGGCAATAGCATGTGTGGCTGAGAGAAAACCCAGTAGACCAATACAAGGCCTGTGAGGGGATATAACTTTACCATTACACAAAGCTGTTTTATCACTTGAAAGGAAATATAAAAATATGATATAGTTCTTTTTGGACCCATGTCTGGTTACTTAACCCCTTGAAAATAGAATCAACCATAGAAATTCCGATGGTCCTAGGATATACCCCCATGCACAACAATCTTTATTGGTGGGACCATGAAGATAGCAAAGGTGATTTTTTTTCAGCTAAATAAGATTAAAGGAAGTAACAACTGAATTAAAACAACCAATTAAAAAGAGAGCAATTAAGTTTTGGGTTTTCAGGGCAGCTGGCAAAGCAACAAAATATATACTCTCTGGAGTCAAACCCCCAGATATATTTTCATGAAAACTATAGATTTTAAGAAATGGTATCTGAAAAGGCCATGGACAGGGTAGGAATAATGCTCAAAAGTAATACTGATTTTCTAACTATATATTTCTTGCCTTGGTATTCCCTAGAGCTGCTACTTACTAAGCACCCAGTGAACACTTTTTAAAAGAAGAAGCAATGAATCCCCCCAAATTCTATGTAGGATGTAGCTGCAATAATTTTTGCCTGGAAATTTTTAAAAGAAGTGTAATGTAACTTCCATCAAAATGATAAAAACAATCTTTATACAGACTCACAAAATACCTTGCCTAATTCTTCTGGGGGTATCCCAACATAAAACAGCTGGAAAAGGTGACTAATCACTGAACATGTTCATTTTTATTATGGTTGAAACTATAAGCCAGTTAAATGTTAATGAAGTCTCCACAAATTATGGCTTTAACTTTTTTTTATCCTGGCAATAATTAGATGGCAAGGCTAGTTGCCTATAAAGGTCACTCCTCATTTATGAAAATAAAATATTGTCATTTGCATATTGAACAAAATTTAACTTTCTTCTTTCTTTGGAGTAGCAGAAATGACTACAATAATAGTATGAAATCTTTAAGGTATAAAGTGTGAAGAACTGGCCTGCTTTTACCCAAAAGGGAACCCTATGAAATCTTTTATGTCATCATTCAATGTCCTACTGAATCTCCAGGCCTGGAGAAAAGACAAAGGAAGACAAACTGACAAGGATTAGGGCCAACCATTGAAAGATATTGTTAAAATTTGTTTTTGATTGTGATCCATTCATGCCATCTTGACCCAGCTCTCAAGCATGCACTCTTCATTAACCAAATGTATCTCTACCGAGATGTGTGAATATTTTTTACTATGTTCCACCTGGTTTTGCAATAGGCAGCTCTAGATCTACTAAAGTGATTTCAGGATTCCTTCAAAGTTGCTACTTGTAGTCTGTAAGATTTGGGAGTGAGAGCTGCTACTTAAGACTGTTTCTTTAGCTTGAAGTTATTAATCAACACTCAATATACTCAATACTCAGAGAAAAACCCCTTATCTACAAAGTTCTTTGCTACTGAAAGCTACTATTGCCTCATATGGACCTGGTATCATCTACATGCTATCTAAGAGATAATATGGCTATTATTTATTCTTCACAGCCAGAGAAAGACACTTATCTCAAGATGTCTGATTCAAAGAACTCACTGCAAAACCAAAACCATGCAATTATGTATATGTATCATCTCATTTAATTTTCCTAAAGAACTATCTGTGTACCAGTTATCAACATATATTATACCTCTCAAGTCTATACACACCTTTCATCACTTTCTCTGTAAAAATGTGTCAGGCTCAATGCGCCAGAAGATAAGATTCTCAGTAGAGGGTGTGGGACAGACCCTGCATGAAGGAGGGGTTGGCTTCACTCAACTCCCTGGCAGGATCCTCAGCACACCATGTAGGGGACTTCTTGGAGCCTGACTCCTCCAGCGATGGCAAGCCTCTGCACCTCTTCTGGGGATTGTAGCAGCAGGCTCCAGTGGAATACCTCCCATTCACAGCTTTTTCTGCCCCCTGCTTCCCCTCCAAAAAGGCATATTCCCTCCAAAGTTTGCAGGTACAGCCTTATAGTGACTACTCTTCCATCCACTGGGCCACAGCCCTGCCCTGGGTCTCCTGCTTGGCTCTACATCTGCCAAGATGTATGAACAGAGGCTGTTCCAATACATCTACTATTCCTTTATTCTGTAGAGCACTCATTCATCTGTACTACCCCAAGCTCTCCTATTCTAGTACCTCATTATAGTTCTTTCTTTCCCCCTTCCTCCCTCCCTCTCTTCATCCCTTCATTCTTTGTTTCCTTTTTTCTTTCTTCATCCCAAGTCCTTTGTCACTTTTTGAGACAAAATCTTGCTGAGTTCATGTGGCTGGCCTACGTCAGCCTTTTAAGACACTGGGATTACAGGTATACACCACCAGGTTCAGCAAGTTTATTATTCTTTATATTAAATTTTCCCTATCCAAGTTACTGTACTGTTTCTGTCTCCTGACTGAATCCTGAACAATGCATTCCTATTTTTACAAATGACAGTTTTAGGTGGTCAGATAGCTCCCCAAAACATCCCAGAGTTTCAGTGCAGGGCTAGTAATTCAACCAAGGTCTGCATCTAAAGTCCACGCTCTTTCAAGTCTATGAATTTTCACTTATATCTATCAAGTAAGTAAACAACACACTGACTAATAAATGAACTGTACTGTAAATAAGCTCCTGAAAGTGCTGCTTCTAAGAAGCAGTGGAGGACAATCAAATGTTAATTTCATAAACCTTTAAGATAAACACACATTTTGAATTGTTCTGCCTTTTACAGGTTAAATTGACTTATACACCCTAGGCAATCATTCCTATTGTTGTAATTATAGTCCATTTAAAGTTATTTTGTAAAAAGACTATAAGACTCCTTGAGGAGTTTTCTGGAACATTTTCTCATTTGTTCTAAATACAGAATGACCCCATTTAAGGCAGCTTTTATCAAATGCAAAAAGTATTAAATGGCTCTCTCCATAGAGAACACAGATCAAAAAATAGTACTAAAGTACCCCCCCAGAAGAATTAATGTTCTATGTTCTATTTTCCTAAAATACATGCAATCTCAGGTGGTCCTATCCGCTTGTTTCAGATTTTAAAACTGTGTTAGATAAGTGGCTACACAATTCAAAGGATAAACAGAAAATGAACTATAATAGACATAATTGTTTTAAGAGTTAAAGAAAAAACCTATACCAACATGCCAGAGTCCTTGCTTTCTTCTTATAAATCACACTGACATCTACATTTAATTGCCTGCCAAACAATAAAAGTATATAATGCCTCTTAAACTTTGAGTGTGCTGGAGATGTTTAGTGAATCAGACACTAAGCATTATAGAAATGCTCTCCTACGTAATTTAATCTAGCAAGCAGCTTTTACACATCGTACAGGCATTTAAATGGCTAATGCTGTGGCTTTATTGTAAAAAGCTTCATTTGCCCATGGATATATCTTACATAATACAAAGAAAGTGAGTTGTCTTGCTCTTAAAATATCTATGGCTTATTACACTTACCTCATACTTCATTTTATCACAATCAATGGATTCCTAATTTTTAAAAATGCTGGATAGCAACAAATAGCCACATATTTTTCTTATTGATCATAAAATCTGGTTAAACTAAATGGGTAATGGTATTTTTTCTATTTCTAAATGTTGTGTAGAGCCAATTTATTAAGAACTTCAGTGTCTCCATTTTTCCATATGCAAATAAATACCTCATAGAACTGCTACTGGATTTAATAAGAACACTTATATGAATTTTCTGTGTAAATCTGAAACTACCTGAGAATACTAAGATATTCTTATTCCTTGCACCACAATATAGAAAACTATAGTGTAGGAAACAGTTGTCTACCTCCCTAGTAATCGATTTGGAAAGGAAAAGAAAATGATGGACAATTTGCCAGAATGTCCTAGTAGACACTCAGACCTACATCAGTATTTACCATCTGCTCTCTGCAGTGGTTTGTGTCCTGAGCCCTACATTGCAGCAGTGATTCTCATGGACAATTCTGGGCCTGCTACATCCCTGAACTACATTAGAAGATTCTCAATTCCCCTCCCCCAAATTCCTGAATCAGAAACTCTGGGATTGGGAAAGTACCCTCTGCTTTAACATGCCTCCCAGGGATTCTGAGGTACCCTGATAGCCACAGTTCTAGACTAACCTATTTAACCAGAATATTCTGGGAGCAACCCCAGAAGATTTTTTAAAAGGCCCTTTTAAAAAAGGCCCCAGAATAATATAATAGTTGACCTAGTTTAGAAAGGGTGCTCTAGATCAAACATGTTTAAGCATATATACACAATGGAATTTTACTCAGCAATAAAAGAGGATAAAATCATGGCATCTGCAGGTAAATGGATGGCGTTGGAGAAGATAATGCTAAGTGAAGTTAGCCAATCCCAAAAAAACAAATGCCAAATGTTTTCTCTGATATAAGGAGGATGACTCATAGTGGGGTAGAGAGGGGGAGCATGGGAGGAATAGATGAATTCTAGATAGAGAAGAGGGGTGGGAAGGAAGGGGAGGGAGCAGGGAATTAGCAAGGATGGTGGAATGGGATGGACATCATTATCCAAAGCACATGTATTGAAAACACGAATTGGGTGTCAACATACTTTATATACAAACAGAGATAAGAAAAATTGTGGTCTATATGTGTAATAAGAATTGTAATGCATTCCACTGTCATGTATTTTAAAAAATAAAGTCAATTAAAAAAAGAAAGCATATTATTTGTTTTTTTAAACAGCCATGACCATTCTATATTTACTTACAAACTGTATGCATGTAGTACTCTGAATATGCTGATTATGATAAGTATGCATATAATTGACTTTTTAAAGCATTTTTAGAAAATATAAATATAAGTTGAGATTCAGACTTTTCTTTCATTTTCTTTCATTTGTCAATGGATTATACTGTATTGCTCAAAAGGGACATGGAAGAAAAGCCTTTTGGAGGTTGGTGCTTGGAATAACTTAATAATTTAGTCGTAAATCTCTCTCAGATAAATTAGGAAAACAAAATAGCACAGCTGGATCAAAGTGTTGCTCTAATTTTCTGCTAAGAAAGCCCTGAACTGTCATTTTTCTAAGTGGAACTACTCAATAAGAAGAGATATCCTACATGGAAAATGATCCTGGTTACTGGTCAGAAGTACCCAGGAAATTAATGAAAAGCAGAATTTCATTTAATGCACTCCTGCCAGTTTAATATGATTTATAAATCTATCTCTTGATGATTTTATTAGCATAAAATCATTATTTGGAACAGCTGATAAAATAAAGTCCTGAATTCACCAATGAGCAGTGCAGTCAAATCAATTGTTTATGTTCAGTTTAAAAGAGCCATCCAATTCCCTGGTCGATGATTAACCTAAGCTCACCTAAATGAATATCCTCAATGAACATTTTTTTAACCCATTTACAATCACTAAGTAGAATTGACGTATTAGGAAACAGTAAACATAATTTCATATATCCTCTTGGCAAAACATTCATTCCAATTTGCTCTCATTAGGAGAATCACTCAACTAACATCAGGTAACTTGTACAGCTGACTGTACTGAAGGGGATCAGGGACCTGGGGTATATTAAGTCCTGGATCTGCCAGTTATATGTCTCTTGTTCCCTGAACAAGAAGGAGATGAGCAGTCCTCCCAGTGGAGATGCACTTTATCTAGATGATTTCAGTGAAGAAAAGGGAGGAGTGTGAGATAGAGAAAAGTCAATGTACTTGGTCCAGGAGCCTAATAGTCATATGTCCCAGAAAAGCTGGAACTGAACAGGTGCTCCCTCGATCTCACCCAGTTGGTCTCCATTCCTTCATGCCTTTCTTAGCATGGCATCCTGTTGGGGTCAGTGTAATTCTCACGTCTAAATATCTGAATGTTTTACTAAACATCAGTCCAAACTCTAAACCACCTAATTCTGTGCTCAAACAAGAAAATAGATATTCCAATGCCAAGGGGACCCTAGAGTGGCCCTGTTGAAATTACTGAGAAACAGTATGTTAATCTTCAATGCAGAATTTCCCTAATAGGTTTTTAGGGACAATTCTGACTGTGGGCAAATCTCTGAAGATTTATGCTCTACAGAATATAATTCCTTCATAACATCTATCACCTATTGCCTGGGAAACTGGGAAGGTTAAATTTGGTGGTGCTGGCGTAAGTGGGGTCGTTCATACAAGATGATGACTATAAAAGAAAGTCACAGCTATGTTTGGTTCATATCATACAAAACAGGAAGAAAGAGTAATAGAAATGTCTTTATCCACACTGCATTGGTTGGGTCACCTAACTCTCTGCCCAACATCTTATGCCCTTCATTGTTTCTCTTCTCAGTTTCCCATCCTCCCCCACAATTTGAGTTTCAGCTCAGGTCCCCACTTGATTTGAATCATTCCCTCATGTCTGCCCCCTCCAGCAATTCCACACATTCCCTGCAAGCTGAATTTTATAAATGCATAGTTTTAAATACTCTCCCTCTACTTAAATCTATTCATCAGCTCCTTACTGCCTATGGGATAACACTCAAGTTTTATCATGTGACATATGTTGTTTTTCTGATTTGACCCAATTTACCTTTTCATCTTCTTTTCTTACTTCTGCTTCCCTTTAATTTTACACTCTAGTAATTCCCAGCTATCCCTACATTCACCTCCAATGACCATGCTGCCATATGCCACCATCTGCTTATGCAGTCCCTGCACCTACTCAAGACTTTCCCCACCCTGAGCCCAGAGTCTACCTTAAAAACTCTATTACAATAATTAAATCCCAGCTCAGAGGCCATCTCACATAGAAACCTGATCTTTTCACAGATAAAATCAATCACTCCTTCCTGTGGACCACCATGGCAAAATATATCCGTCTTCTTGATGTTCTTAGAGTTCTACTGTGGGGCCACAGAACTGGACGTGTTTGCCTTCTCTACTGCACTGTGAGCTCCAAAAACCAGCACAAGGTTTTTTGTTCATCTCCATATCCCTGTCCCAATCCTAGAAAAATACTTGCAAATCATTAAATATCTGCTGGACTTAACAGAATTGTGTGAAGTTTTTTGTAATACAGGTAAGAACAAAAACTGCTTACCGGTCTCTTTGTTAGAAAGAAACACTGATGAAAAAGCATCTAATTTAACAAATTATTCGATTTAACAAATCTCAGGCTACACCAATAGAAGATGAAATCTTGACTCTAGAATTTATCTCTTCGATCTGACTTATGGCAACCCCCTCCCTTTCTCAGCCCTAGGGCTCCTAAGGACTTGGTGACAGGCATTAGGTAAGGTACTAGGGAGGAAAGGGAAGAGAACTAGAGGGAAGAGACAGAGGATAAAAAAGTCCTTGTCCTCAAGGAAGATAACTCAGGGAACACAGGTAGTTAAAAGGGGAGGGAATTCAAACTACCACAGGAGCCAAGAGAAAGAAAAATAAGTTTCCTGAAGGTCTCCTTTTCCTAAATGGTCCAGATAAAATGCAAACCAGAGAGTCGGCCACTAGATGTAACAATCTACTAGATACCCCTGGCCTCCTATTCTAAGAATCTGCATAATGAGGCTGGTATTTGGCAGACCTCAGCATAAGTCAACAAAAAGCATAGAGATTTTGTGTGTATCCTACTGGAGCTCTGGTTTAATGTCTCAGTTGTGTTTGATTTTAAGTTTTAAACATAAAAAGAATGTTAATGATTACATATTATGCATCTTTCAAGTTTATGAAACATAAAAGTAGTTAATGCTTACTCAATATCAAATTTAGCCACTCACCATAAAGAAAGGATGCTTTGAAGAAAAGTAATTTGTTCCATAATTTTTAAGATTAGAAAGCTGAATTCCATGCAAAATTCTCCAAGCCTAGAGCAATATTCACAAGGCACAAAAGTTAACATGAATCAGCTTTCCTAGCAGTCATTTCACATGATCAATTAGTTGCTAAAATATAGGGAATTAAGGACATTAACCCTTCTAGAGGTCAACATGGTTGGAGTATATTTCTTGTTCTAATTGAGTGTTTATTTGATATTCTCTTTACTTTTTAGCAGGTATTTTACCACTGTCTAAAGATAGCAAGCCATCTGAGAAAATGGCCCTGGACCAGGAAGGAGAAGTCTGGGTCCCAGACCTGTCCCTGCCTGCATATGGCTTTGGGCAAGACAACCAGGCACCAAAGAGGAAATGTGATGAAAAGGATATAACTCTGTCACCAAAAAGGATCAAGGTGAGTCGCAACCTTGCTGATTTAAAAGCTTTCCTCATCTTTTCATCTACACAATAAACTACCTTCAGGAATAAGAATTAAATGATTTTGCACACATGCATGTGTTTATGTATACATATATCTTATACTGTGCCTACCTACCTATCAATCCACTTATCTACCTAGCTAGTAAATAGGCTAATGTTCATTTTTGTTCCTATTTTAGTCCACAGTGTTCTGTCTATGAAATAGCATGGATGTATTATATCATTGTTTTCCTAAACTGTGATGGTCAGAACACTCTGACCCCTTTTAGATTATCTATCCACTGCAAACCCTTCAAAAACCCTACTTCCATAAATACATTCAATTTCATTTACTTTTTTTTTCTTTGAGACAGGGTCTCCCTATGTTGCCCAAGCTGGCCTGAAATTCCTGGGCTTAGGAATTCTCCTGTCTCAGACTTCTAAGCAGCTGGGACTATGACATCCATCACTGAACCTGGCCCATTTACCTTACATTTTGGAAGATTCCATTGGTTATAAAGAAACTGGGCTACAAAAAGTTAGTATGTGACAACTTTGGGTATAGATTATCTTAAAAATCTATCCTAAGATCACAAATTCATTTATTTCTCTCTTAATCATTCTTTATTAGTAATAAAATGTGTTGTTGTGCATCAGGTATATTTCTGGGAGGGATGATTATAATATTTAAAAAAGTGAATAAAGTTAAATAATATAAGCAAAAAAGATGGCTGAGCTCAATGTTCAACCAAGAAGACAAGGATTAGGAGGAGGCAGAAGCAATCCTATTGATACAAACACCAGCAAGGGCCAGTCAAGCTACTGATCTATAAAAAAGCCAAGATCAAAATAAGGTCACAAAACAAGGCATCCACATCCAGTATCCTCAATCCTATGTGATCTGAAACCCAGCTGGGCTGACTGATCCTATCCTAGTATCTAAAATGATTAAATCATATATTGAAAGGATTGCCTAATATAGGTGGGCATGGCAGTACAAGATGTAATCCCTTCTGAGGCAGGAGGATTGCAAGTTCACACAGTGAGGCCCTATGCAACATATTGTGACCCCTTCTTAAATTAAAAATTACAGAATCTGAATGCAGCTCAGTGGTAAAGTGCCTCCTAGTTCAATCCCCAGTACACACACACACACACACACACAAAAAAAAAACACCTAATATGATTTCAGTAGGATTCTTCCTAGCTCACTACTAACATCTAAAGTTATTTGAGGGGGCTGAAGATATGAAATGCTGTATATAAATGAATTCATACTATCAGTCCTCTAATCACATCCACTCCAAAAAGTATTTCTTTAGCGCTATAGTATACAGGTCCACAAAAACAACCCATAAGTTTAAAGGGTATTTTGTATTTTCAAAAATTACTTAAGAACATTTGACATATGAAAGATGGGTGGGGAATAATTTCCAATGAAAAAAAAGAGGGAGGAGCAAGGGTAGGGGAGCAGGGAAGATGAGGGGCAGGAAGAAGAAAAAAATCAGTTACTTCATATTAAGCTTGCTGGGATGAGATCCACTTGGGATGAGTACTATATGTTTCCAGAAACAATTCATTGGCTGTGGATGAGCTGTGGGTAGCAGGGAGTGTGCTGCACCAGGCTTGGGTCCACCCTGGTACTCTTATGTACATGATTCAACATGGCCATCACAACAGCCTGGTGACAAAGGAGAGCAGAAACATTATTCTCTCTTAAGACAAAAGCAGGACTTGGAATGAAGTGACTGGCCTGCCGTCACAGAGGTAGACAAGACATAAGTCAAACACGACACTTGGTATACTAAGTCCACAGAGGCATGTTTTCCTCATGGTATAATTTGTATAAAACCTCACCAGGATGACTATTCCACAAATGCTCCTTATGTATATACTACATAAGGTAATTGAATCTTTATTAAAATAGACACATTAGATGGCATCTTTGAATGTTATAGCCAAAGACCACTAATATCTCAACACCACTGAAGAGCCTTTATAAACTTATTAAGGGAAAATGTGGTAACCGAAAGGAAGTAAAGAAAGAGAGGCATGGAAAAGTGAGATAAATATACTCAAATAGATACCACAGAAAACTCACTCCTATCAATAATTCTGCCAAACGAATCAATCCTGAACAAACTGAGCATGCTAAGCAAGAGCACTTGGACAGGCAATGGATTACACCAGGCAAGTTTACAGATGCCTCAGACTGACTGCTTATTAGCTTTTTCAATTTGAATCAGAAGCCTAACTAGAGAAACCTAACTTAACATTGAATGCAATCACCATGAACCATCAAAGAAGCTCACAGAGATGTGAAATAGCTCAAGGGTAGAGTACTTGCCTAGCAAGAGTAAGGCCCAGGATTTCATTCCAAGCAGGACTGGGGGGGGGGGCGGGGGAGAAAGAAAGAAAGAAATTAAAAGAAAAAAAAAAAGCAAGCACAGATACATGGCAAGGGTGCTCAGAGATCAAAATCTCTCTTCAAAATTGAAAAGAAATGCTAATGCACCCCAGCTCAGAACTGCTGTGCTAGAAAGGAAATTAATATCAAAGCTGGAACAGCAGCTTCTGTCCCACACAGTATGATGGAGACAATGGTGTTTGGCCCAACAGTACAAGGAAACACAGGAATCTGACAGAACAGAGGAAATGAAGACAAATCTTACAAAGAATTCAAAGTGGAACAAAGTTGTGCAGATTATCCCTGGGCAAGGGAAAGACTAGAGGGAGAAGCTGTTCTATATTGAACAGAGTATGACCACAGGAGCTCCTGGGCTTGTCATTCCATATTCTTCAAACCCCTACCCTAGCCTCCTGCACAGCAAGGACACTGCACAAATTGAGGAACCTGCACAAATTAAAAGTCTGAAGAAGAGCACAAATATGATTCATTGTAACCTACACTCTGTGAAGACAAAGACTTGGTCACACTTTGGGCCAATGCTATTTATGGATATAAATAGAGATAAGGCATATTGTGTCTCAGTTTAAAAGCCAAGTGACACAGACAGCAAAATTTAACTTATTGTACCTGCCCTCAAATCCTGTTTTCACTTTGAACCCATATTCAATGAGCTACGCAGCCTGCACCTAATCCTCCACGTGGGCCATTCTGCCCTTGTCCACTACTGGAGCAGGAAGGCCTTCCCTGTCCACATCCCAAGAGGCTGGGCCACCATTTCCTTATTCCTCTTCATGTATATTCAAAGCCATGCTGATTCAACAAATCAACTCCTCAAGGACCTTCAAAATGAGAAAGCTCAAACATTTATAACTCATACAGCAAAAACATTCAAAATCCTTTCTTCTGCTTTTTTGAGATACACAGTAAATACCTGCTACTGTCACATTGTTATGCTCACCAGAAATTGTTGTTTCTATCTAACTATAATTGGTACCGTTAATCAATCTCTCTCCTCTCTGCCCTCCCCAGTCTCTGCTAAGGACCCCTTCTTAACTTCTATGGGATCAACTCTTAGCTTCTATGTATGATTGAACTCTGGTGGTGGAATTTGTCTGTGACCGGCTTATTTCACTTCACACAATGATCTCCTGTTCCATCCATGTTGCTACAAATGATAGAACTTCACACACTCTCATGGCTGAATAGCGTTTGATGTTGTATATGTACCACGTCTGAATCATAAGTTGATGGACATACTTTGTTTCCATTTATTGGTTATTGTGAACAGTGCTGAAATGAATATGGGACTCCAGATGTCTCTTTTACATACTGATTTCATTTCCATTGGATATATATCCACTGGTGGGATTGCTGGATCATAGGGTAGTTCTATTTTTAGTTTTTAAAGAGCCTGCATGCTATTTTCCATATGGCTATACTAATTTCCAGTCCCATCAAGAGTGTAAAAAGGTTCCCTTTTCTCTACTTCCTGCCAGCACCTTTTTTCCTTTTGATAATGGTCATTCTTTCTAGAGTTAGATCCTGTCTCAATATGGAATTGATTTGTATTTCCCTGATGATCAATGATACTGAGCATTTTTTTTTCTCATATACCTGTTGGCCATTTCTATGTCTTCTTTTGAGAAATGACTATTTAGATCTACAACCTAGTTTTTGTTGCTTTGTGTATATGTGCACACGCACACTGAGGAACAAACACAGGGTGTTGAGCATACAAGGATAGCATTCTGCCACTGAGCCTCGTTCCCAGCTATATCCCATTTCCCATTTTTAATAGGACTAGTAGGGGATTTTCTTGCCATTGAGTTTTTGGAGTTCCTTATGAATTCTGGATTGATTTTTTTTGTACCAAGGATTGAATCCAGGGGCGTGTAACCAGTGAGCTACAATTCCCAGCCCTTTTTATTTTTTACTTTGAGACAAGGTCTCACTAAGTTACTGAGGCCAATTTGAACTTGGGATCCTCCTGTCTCAGCCTCCTGAGTCACTGGGATTATAGGTATGCACTATCACACCTGACTGTGTTCTAGATATATAGTTTGCAAATATTTTCTCTCATTCTGTAGATTGTCTCTCTACTGTAATGATTTTCTTTACTGTCAAAAGCTTTTTAGTTTGATGTAATCCCAAGAAAGGATTCTAAATATTTTCACTAGAAAGAAGTGCTAAATGTTTGAGAACTTAGATATGTTTTATCTGATTACACAATGTATACATGTATCAAAATATCACAGGGTACCCCATTTACATGTATAATTTTTGCGTTTTATTTACCACTAAAATAAACTTAATGTAACTTTTCCATTCAAAAACAAAAAGTCATGTTTATTTTCTTATTAAGTCCTCTAACTTTCAACCCTAATCCCTCATACTCCCCTCTAACAGTGCCTACACTGGATCTTTCTGGCTAGTCTTTTTGTAAGGAAATTTCTGGTTTGTCTGTGTTTTCATTAATAATTCTACCTCTTCCTGTGTCCACCCACAAGTACTAGTTGTCTGACCTGTCTGGTTTTTACTCTCCTTCTCACTCCCCTTCTCACCCCAACCCCGGGATCTGGGGATCAAACCCCTGGACCTCATGCATGCTAGACAAGTACTCTACCACTGAGCTGATTATTATCTTGTCAGATTATTATCTTCAGACTGTTGGTTCCAAATATCACAAACTATGTCCTGGTACATTTAATTAGAAGAGCACTTCATCAAACAGGAAATTAGTAAGTGGCAGACCGCAGAAGCATGCAGGGGTCCGCAGAAGGGAACACAGATAGGAGTAGGCCAAAGGAGTAATTTGTTCAGTATCACTGGACTCCCGCTGTCACTTGTGTAGCCTGGTCACCCCATATTACCTGCATTTTTTCTCATTGGCTGCAAGAAGTCACAGGTCCACATCTAGCTATCATTTCTTTGTCTTCTATGTCTCCCTTTGGCCTCCACAAAGGGAAGTGCACTCTGCCCCTACATGTCCTGGGATCCCCCAAAACATTCCTGCCCATTCTTTTTGCTTATTGCTGGGGAGAACAGACTGAAAGAAGAAAGCTGCAAAGAGGCCATCATAGGTAGTGTTACTGCCAACTGAATCAAAGACTCTACCTGCTTTGCAAGTGGCACAACCACCTGGCAATTATTCTAGGCAACATGGAAAGAAAGCTGACATCTCAAAAAATCTTCAGAGATTGCAGACAGGATGAAAGGTAACACCTGGGGAGCCAGGAGGCTGGCCTGTGGTGCACCTTGTTCATATCTGTTTCACACACTCACACACTATTCAACTATGTGCTTGGACTCTAGGTCCACATTTACTTTACATTCAAGTACCTAGAAGGCGACAACTTGTATTCTATGAAACATGGCCTATAATAAGCACAGGAAACAATGGGTAGTGAACAGGTTCTCTTTAAACTACTTGGTACATGATTCAGCACAGAGACATGCATTTTAAGATTCTTAATAATCATTCATTGAGGACAAAAAAACTATGAGGTATATTACAACAAGGGTAAAGAAGAAATAGAAAACCAAACAACTATATAACAGAGGCTAAGACCTAAAATGTCAACGAATCTATATTTTACCAGAAGTTCTAAAGCATTTTCACATACCTAAAATATAAGCTTATCATTTTGAAAAACAAAAAGAGTAAAGGAAAGCTGCATCAGGAAAGCTGCACAGGGCAGACCCGTAGCATATGTGTCAGTGATGCCAAAATAAAATAGAAGGAGATGGGCCAAAATAGGAGGGGGGAAAGGTAAGTGAAGCCAAAAATCCAACAGTGCAATGGGTCCCAAAATGAAATAGTATATATGCAGCCAACAAGAAAATAGAATTATAAATGAAGCCAGCAGAGAATGGTATTATTCTACCACAAACTTTAGCAACTACAGCCAAAGCAAAATAATATGCATTGAGATTTTTTTAAAGGGGCATTTTAAAGAGAAGCAAATTTAACCATTTAAAATTTGTTGAGGGGAGTACTGCAGTTAGTCTGCAGATATAAATGAATTCATCTAGTGGATTTAAACCTTCTGTATGTTATGGAGAGAGAATGAAAACTGATCACCTCCATATGTAGCAAGTACCAAACCTCTCTCAAACTCATACTCAGCAATCCTTTCATACAGGAAGTACTGCACTCATTTAATTGATGAGCACACTAAAACTTGAGGAGGTAACAGAAGTTTCTCAGGGTTATTTAAGTTAATGACAGAAACTAGTAATAATTCAGGATGTGTCTGTTTTCAAAGTTTATTTCATACTTATGGTGCTTCTTATAATGTATAAAAGAAAACACCTGGTTCTATACCTTCAAAATAATATGGACTCACATGAAAGAAGAACACTTATCCATTTCAACCTTTTTTTTCCACAAGTATTAGATAGAGATGATTGGTTAAATAACTCTTAATGAGTGTTTTACAAAATTACTAAATTTTCCAATACATTTTGAATCAAATATTATGACTAAACAAATATCTATATGCCCTTCCAAACTACCTCTGGTATTCTACTAAGCCAAAAATATATAAGACTGTTCCACAATATCTTATTCATCACCATATTTCTGGAATCTGCCCCTCCAAACAAAGCACTAAACCCCTATATTAAGTTTTCCTTCAAAAGGGGTTATAAAAGTAAGAATTAATAAAAAATTAACAAAATGGATTTTAAACTAAGAGTATCCATCAAAGTTACCAAAAGCATGGAAAACATATTCTTCACCAAGTGACTATAACTAAGAAGCCAAAGGACCTCTAAGCTGAGTAGGTAGTTTTTTGAGTATTATTTCCATGATTCACAAGTTCATATCAAACATTCATAAAACCTAAAGCCAGGCACTACTGTGTTTCCTACTTCCAGGAATCACAGAAATAGTCTTCTTACAAAAAGAAAAAGAATACACTCAAGGCCTATCATAGGTACTTTTCTAGAATGTCATAAAGAACAAACATAAGAGATGTTTGGAATCACAACTCAAAATTTATAACATTCTAAGACTAACTGATTTATTGACTCAAAAAGGAAATCTGGATAATCTTTATGAAGTACTCAATAATAACTGAAACCAAAAAAATATTAAAGTGATTATATATGTGTGTGAAAGTGGGAGGAAGAACAGGAGAGAGGAGAAAATAATTCTAAGTGCTACTAAATTTGGAAAATACCAGACAGAAAAGTCATTTTGTCAACAAATATATTAAATAATGTATGTACGCCAGGCCTTGTGCTGACCACAGAGGATACAGCTGCTCCCAAGAAGGTAAGCACACATATAGCTCTGTGTTTGAGAGTTGTACAATCTCTGTGGGGTTGGGGGTAGAGTGATAGAGCAGAGAGATTGTGCTCTGGCCAAAGGATAATGAAAGATACCAAATTCAAGAAGGGACAGAAAACTGTCACTTGCTTTGGCTCACCCTCTCTGGAGGGAGCCGTACTGGCCCTTCACTTCCTTAGACTATGTCATAGTTGTTACTCTGGAGCCTCACACTTTCCTCTCTAATCCATCTTCCTGGAATAACCTTGAAACCTCTTATCACAGAGCAAGCTCCTGAGACTCTCATGTTTCAGCTCATGCATCACTTCCTAAGCAAAGGCTTCTGTGACCATTCCAACCCACCCCAACCAAATAAGGTCCCTCCCTGTTCTCATAGCAGTTGCACCCCACAATGGCAGCACTCAATACATTTGTCATTATATATTCAGTGTCAAAGAACTACCAAAAATTAAGAAAGAGATAACTACTACATGCAGAGGAAGCTGTCAGGAAATTGTTCACAGAGGAAGAACCAAGGTCTAGAATGCAATGCATGGAGGTTTTCCCAAAGGTTGGGTATACCAGGTGCTTACTAGGTATCTGGCACTGGGTGGGTCACTTAATCCTCGCAGTAACCCTATAGGAACAAACTGTATTCTTTCCCAAATGAAGAAAAAAGAAACTGGGTTTTAGAGAGAATACACTTTCTCCCTAAAGTCACATGACATGTATATGAAGTAATTAGATTTCCAAATACAAGTTCAATTACAAAATTACATGTAAACAATGTGATTCCAACTCCCTTCATTTTCAGATGAGGGAATCCAGAACCCAGGACATGAAATCACTTTCCTGGAGTGGCATGCTCATGGTCAATAAAGACAATCTGTGGCACCGGCAACAATACTGAGAAATCAGAACTGAAGATCCATTGGAATGAAAACCCAACCAAGCTAAACACACAGGTGGTGGGATAAAGAAAATCCCAATGATATGCTAACAACTTAGACAATTGACAATGGTGAGAGACATCGGGAGATAACACAGGTGAAAATGACAGGCAACACATCTGGCAGATGATTAGAAATGTCAGATTTATCTTGAAGGTGCAGAGAAAGGTTTGAGCCAAGATGTACAGCCCCACATTCGTGGAGTCAGTAGATCATGATGAAAGGGTAAGCTGGGAACAAAGAGGTACTGGCCTTTGGTGTTAATTAAGCAAAGATTTCTTAGTCCTCTAAGTCAGGGCTCCCCAGCCTTCCCCACGCTATAGCGCATGCACACAGAATACAAATCTGCACATCTCTCTGGGGTCCGTGGGTGTGAAGTCAAGTTTCTGTCCTTCTGGAGGCAAGGTACCTATTTGGGGCATAACAGCCAGCAAGCTAGGCTCGGCCATAGCACTAAGAAGTTATAATCTTCATTCTTGCCACAAGAGGACTTGCTTCATTGTATCTTTTCTGGCCTTGAATACTGGACTATGAATGTTTGAAGGCACAGTTCAGTTTTGTTCCAAAAGTGAAAAGGCAACAATTCTAGGTGCGTGTGAGCTCATTCAAAAATACAGAAATTAGATGAAATAAACTGTGGCCATGAGGTGGCAGATATTTTGTCCAGATTTGTGCTGAACTTGACCAACATGGGGTGGAGGGAGGATAAATTGGGGAGACAGCAAAGAGGAAAAAACAAAGTCAGGGGTTAGAAGATCTAAAATACAAAACAGAAAGTCTTTTATGCTGTAATGGCCAATCGAGATATAAGGAATATTATCCTATATGAAGTGTCTATCACAATAAAGAAGCCAGGGACAGCACACAGGTGGTTTCAAATTTAGGAGAAAAGGTTAATTCCACAAAGCAGTTTGGAGGAAGATTTGGCAATTTAAAAGATGTTACAAAATAGCTTGTTTTACTAAGAAGCTTAGAAATCATTTGAATATTTCCTTAAAAAAAAAAAAACAACAACAAACACTTAAAAGTGAACAAAAGATCTGTATTTAAATTTAGCTTATCAGAACTAAACTTATCCCTACAGTATTTCCTTCTAGTGTTATTAGATCGATAACAAAGAAAAATATGCTTTAGTCATAAAATTATCCTATAATTCTAACTTTCAGAAATCCTTATCAAGTAGGATACCAGGTCTTAAGGCCTAAAATGAAAAAGGACGTTGGGTAAAAAGTCAAAATGCAACAGTTACCAACATTAGCTGCCATTATAGTTGCAGACGGCAGATTTCTTAAGCCATCTGCAAACACAGGCTTTTATTGGACTTGCTGTAAATGAATTTTTTAAATGCTTGACAAAGCAGAGACAGGTCTGGCCTTGGGAGGCAACAATTTCACTTAAAAGCAGAATTGTTTAACTATAGGGATTTCAGCAAAGGTTGTTTTGTTTTTAATATCCCTACCATGGGGATTGAGAATGCCTATCTATGCTTTATAATCCAAAAAGCACTAGATTCAGACTCACTCACATAAGTGAGTCTGTCAGCAAGCTCCATCTTTCTGCAAACAACCTGTGAGCACAATCAGTCCACCACCTCATCACACAGGCTAGAAGCAAATGAGGTCAGATGGTAACTGCGCTGAAACAGAGCTCCAAGTCCTACTGCAGTTAAGACACGCACTTCCTTCGTGGGCTCAAGAAATTAAAACACATGCGCATGCGCACACACAGACACCCATAATCTCACTGGAAATAAAAATATTACTGGCTCATATCTTTTGATATTCCAAAGTATACAAGGAGACCAAGAAGGTTTTGGATTGTAGGGAGAAAGGCAATTAATGAGCTATTACTATTTAAAGACCAAATCCCTGTCAAAACAGCTTGACAAAAAAATAGTGGTTTTTAACACACACAGCTTGCAGTAGCGCTGCCAACAAAAACAGTGGGTGGTAATTCTGCCAGCTAAAATGGTGCTGTAATGGGGGTAAGGGCAAGAATGACTGTCCCTCCCAACTCCCTCTCCAGCAGCTACAGCTAGCCCACATCCCATCCTGTGGCTGCACAGCCCACCAGTTCTTCATAAGGCCATTGCACGGGGAGCAGGGGTGCTTTTCTAGGCAAGGAACTCCAAAGGCCACTATCAAAGCAGCAAGGAGACCTAAAACCATGTCACTTATAAGTGAAAATGCTTCTCAAATGAGACTGTCTCATCCTAAGTAAATTTAGGCCTTTTAAGTTGTAATCAGAAAAGAGCAACAAAGGAATTCTAAAATTATCCTAGAGTTAAACACCAGCAAATTGATCTTAACTTTTCCCAGAAGCTGATGGTTAGACTATCAGGGAGGCTCCTCAAGGGCCCCTCTCCAGTGGTGGCAATGGGAGGGTGTGGGTTCCTATGTCAATAACTCTACTTCCTGTTTTTCAAGTCATCCATTTAAAGTGGGGCAATGAGGATTTTGGCCAATGTCAAATATTAATCCAACATCTTCACTAATGATGCTGGGATTTACACCTGGCTTTGATCTCCTGAATTACTTCGGATTAGATTAGTTAAAGAGGGCAAAAAAACTCAAATGTACCTGGGTTAAACAAGATACTTTATCAGAATCTTTTTCTCCTAGCCACAGTATGTTTGCCTAAGTGACCTGGGAATGATATGGCTCTACTTCACAACGTCCCTAGAGATCCCTAAACCCCTCGAGTCCGTCATTACATGATCCTTACAGAACAGGTCTCATCCTCACTGTGAGCCTGGGGCTCCAGTCAGCAAACTCCCACTCCATGCAGAAGGGCAGAGGCAGAGAGGAAAGAAAGAAGGGTGCATTCCATCCTTGACAGGCCCGTGGTAGGTGTTCTGAACAGCATGTCCCCGTGTACCCCAGTTATAGATATGCTGTTCACTACAGGGTTACTAGCCACATTCAATATTTACATTTAAACTGAAAGTAATTAAACATAACTAAAATTAAACATTTCTTCCTTAAAGACACTAGCCACATTCCAAGGGCTCAGCAACCTCATATACTGATTTGTTACTGTACTAGACAATTCCATCTGTCCAGAAGCTCAACTGGACAGTTCTGATGTGGAGCTTAAGTATTACATTGCCACACCCACTGCAAGAGGGACTTGGAAATGCAGTCCGGATGGCGGAAGACCATGACCCAAACAACATCAGATAACCCCTTCCTATATAGAAGAAGGGAAGAAAACAGTGGGAACTGCAGTCTCTCCTGGAAGCTTCAAAGTGTTATATTCAAAGAGACCATCTTCAGATAGACTTTTAAACTTTCAAGCAACCCTTACATCAAAATAGCACACACGGAAATGCCAATTGTGTCCCCACAAAATTCATGTGTCCTATTTAGAAAGAGGGTCATTGCAGCTATAATTAGTTAAGAGGAAGTCCCCCTGGAGTTGGGTGGACCCTTAATCCAATATGGCTTATATTCTCATACAAAGGGGAAGCTGACACAGAGGCCCCACACAAGGAGAACGTCACATGAACATGAAGGCAGAGAGCAATGAGCCAAGGGACAGCAAAGATGGCCAGGAAACCAACAGAAGCCAGGACAGAGGATCCTCCCTTACAGGCTTCAGAGTTAATTAACCCTGTCAACACTTTGATCTTGGACTTCTAGCCTCCAAAACAGGCAATCAATTTCTGTTTTGTAAGCCATCCAGTCTGTATCATTTTGTCACAGTAGTCTTAACACATTCATATGCCACAGAAGATGGCTGACATATAAAATCCATTTTTCTCTAAAAGAATTTACGGCTCCCTCCTCTTCCTCCTCCCTCTGGGGGATTAGAGACACCATACCTGCTCCAAAGCCTACACAAATGGCACACTTGCCATTCACTCTAGAATGCAGCTGATGAATTCTACATCAATATCCTGGACACCCTTATACTTTCAATTAATGTTTAGGAGGAGTGTTTTGAGTCCTTACATGTTTCCCATTGTTCCAGTAAAATAATTAATTGATAGATTTAAAGAACAAAAGGAAAACTTTCAAAGGATTCTGAGTTTGTTCTAGGATCAAAAAATGTCAGAGAAAGCTACCAGCCTGAGATTCTAGTGGAAGACAAAACATCATGGGAATAAAGAAGAGTTAATTGTTCGTAGCAACATGGTTGGCCTAAAATAACTTGAGCCCAGGTCAATACAACTTCATTGCTTAATTTCTTTTAACCCCTAGGAAAAAAAAAACTTTCTCTGATTTGATCCTTTATACAATCAAAGGAAGAAAGAAAATGGCATGCTGGGGTTCAGCGCTACTCTGACTTCAGAATCCCATTACCTTGATGGTCTTTCAACTAGAGTTTGGGATCTACATTTAGCCTTTGTTTTATTTCCTAGAGGGGGAAATATATTTGAACTTCAAAAAATGACTTTTGGAGAGTACACCCAGGCTCAGCTGAAAATGGACTAATAGGGACAGAGGTGTGGCTCAATGATACAGCGTGAGCTTAGCATGTGCAAGGCCCCAAGTTCAATTCCCAGCAATAAAATAGGGTGGGGATGGGTGAGAATGGAAATAATGTCTTTGAACAAAATTATCTTCATAATAGCTCTGGTTACTCAATTAACTCATAGTTGCTGGAAAAGGAGTGTCCAGTACAGTTCTCATTTTTAGAGAAATAGGGCCACAAAGACAGAAAACCTAGTTTTTTATTCATTTATTCATTCAATGAATATTTATTTATTACCTAACATGTGCCAAGTACTGTTTGTTCTGGACACTTAGAACGTATTTTAATAGGTGAGACAAAATAAATAATAAATATAACAAATAAGCCAATTACATGGTTCTTAAATTCTGCTGGGGGCTGGAGGAATACAGGGCCCTATAATAGCTCTTAGGAGTGTGAGGAAGTTGCACTATTTTATTTTTATGTAAGATCAAAAACTTGGCAGATAATTACTCCACCTCACTCCCATACTGTTCTTGAAGACATGCTTCTCTACAGAATAAATGAAAGTTTTTTTTTTTTAACCTGCAAAGTCAGTTTCCTAAATTTCATCATCTTTTAATGCCCTAGGACTAAAACTTTAACACTCAATGTTTATTCTGAGTATCTATTTTGCCTTTAAGACTTAGAGGCAAACAAATACACTAATCTTTTATAACAGAATCCAGTATTCTACAACAGATTTTCGGCTTTTTGATCTTCAAATCTGCAAGAATGTATGGTCTGATTTTTTTTTTTCCTAAACCTGAGTTTATTTATTTTGCACAAGACCTTTTAAAGAAGCTCTATTGAGTAATTCTTGAAAATGTAGTCTCCTTTAGGCTTTAAAAAGGATTTCCCCCAGTCAATCTAAATATCATAAATCCAAGTGTGATGCTTTCCCACTAATTGCAGAAAAGTCTAAGTCAGAAGACTGATTTCATGGTAATCATTCCCATTTGTTTGATGAATGTTGCAGTTTTCAGAATACTCATGAAGCCTCTTAGATAAGAGCACACTAAGCCCAGAATAAGAGCTGTTAAATAATGCATTCGTACTTTTATGTATATACAAGTATTATTAATTTTGATAGTTTGTATGGATGCTCTTAGTTTATAGTTTAAAAGAGGATCATAGGTTTCTCTATAAACCAGTCCACAAACCAAAGCAGGCAAGAAATAATTACACTATATATACATTTCTCCTTTTTGGTTTTATGTCCAAAATATTCAAGAGACAATACAATGACATTGACAACTACATATCTTGTCAATTTATTAAATAAAGTAAGAGTTCCAGCTATCTAATGTGTTAAAATACCAGGTTTTAGCCAGTCTCCCTTTTTATTTTAAGAATGCAGTATTATTCAAATTTTGTTATGTGACTGTCTCTATTTCCACTATTTGGGTATTTCACAATAATCAACTGGTAAACAGATAACTCTTCAAAATTAGCTAGAAGAGGTTTTTAGACCGTTGTGATTTTACTTTAAAATCCAGTGGAGTATGTGAACTTCTGTTTATATAACATAGTACAGTGCACCAAATATTTTCACACAGATTATCCCATTACATCCTTATAACAGTGCATTAAATTTGGTAAGACAGGCACTGCAATTGTTGTAGCTGAGAAAAATTAGGCAAAGAAAAGTTTAATGACATTTGGTGAGCACAAAGATAGCAAGTGGCATATGTAGCAAGTGGATGCTTGGATCCTTTTCCTTTTCCCCTAGGCTGTTCAGAACAGCTTGAAGCTTAATTAAGCACTGGATTCTACTCAATTCAGACCAACAGTCCAATCTTTAATAGTTATGTGACAAATATTCAAGTTTCCTAATATCTTTGGCCCTCTCTTTTTCTCATCAGGCCTAAACTGGCCTTAAACTCCTGGCTAAGTGATCCTCCTGCCTTAGCCTCCCAAGATATTGAGACTATAAGTGTGCACATGGTTCTGAGAATTAAATCAGATAAAGCATATATAGTGCCCAAGGGCAAATATCTTCTATGTAAATCAATCCAAAGTAATTTCCAACTCTAAAGTTATATGTTTACTTTTAGGAGATCATTAACAATTTTTTAAACATTTATTTTTTTAGGTGTAGATGGACACAATACAAAGCCTTTATTTTTATGTGGTGCTGAGTATCAAACCCAGTCCCGCCCGTGCTAGGCGAGCGCTCTACCGATGAGCCACAATCCCTGCCACAACAATTTTTTAAAATTTACACTTTCCACAATCTACCTTCAGCAATTTCTCATACTTTTAGCTGGTTAAAACTCAAGTGTACTTCAATGTCTTTGGTCAGAGTCAGAATTGTGATCTGCTACACAGAATCTCAGAGTCTTTTTCACACCAGAGGAGTTCTTTCAAAAGACAGACCTGCATTTCTCAAATATACATCTTGTTATCTGTGTAATTTCCTGGTATTATACCTTAATTATAAAAGATAACTAGATAGCTGGGTGAATGTCTGGAGGGATGAGTGAATATATAGGAAAAATCTAGTGCCTCAACCATTTTGCTCAAGAGGCCTGTGACTATATAGCAAAATGAACTGACAACCCATTATTTGTATCCATTTATCCAAACTTCTGCATGAGATTACTTTTTAAAGTTATTAGAAATCATCAACTATTTTTCACTCACTGTAACTTAAAAATCATCCTGCTTTAAATGTATAAAATGCATTGAAGATGGGAAGAAGAAAATTATATACAGAATTCCATTACACTGTGCTGTCTAATATCATCTTTTCCTGGGTATATTCAAATACTATTGAAGACAATCCATCTATTGCTTCACACATGCCCACATCCTGTCTTCCCTCAAGCTCCAGGAAATTTCAGTAGGGAGTAATGTGTTAATGACTTAAGCAATTAGGATCTAGGTGTCACCTTAAAAAAAAAATAGAACTTGGAGGAATTGAAGGTGACACATTCGAATAACAATAGCTCTTAACAAATGGGTGCATAGCCATTCCCATAAACAGGAACTTCCCTGCAGGAAAACTTCCTCCCCTGGGATGTATAATTTGGCAGTTGCCTTCCTGAACTGATGAAAGCAATTACAGGATACACAAGCTGACTTCCCAGGCTTCTGTTGAGGGGAAGCCAGGGAGAGGTTTCATCTATACCAAAGGAATTTGCATTTTCCTCCACAATAGAACCCTGAAAGAGACAGCTTACCTCATCAGAGACACAGACACCTACTGAGATGAAACTCCTCAAGATTCCTTGCCCCAACCTTAAAGGTTAGCAACTTATTAAGAGCTGTAACAGTTCTGTCAAAAATGACCACCTTTGGTGATTCATGGAAACCTTAAGGAAAACAAGGTACACTTTCTGGGTTTTCACTAATGTAAAAATTGGTGCCCAATAAATACAAAGTTTTATTAAACATCACAAAAGAGCAAGATCTTATCTCAAAATAAAAGTTTAAGGCTGGGGATATAGCTCAGTGGTAGAGTGCTTGCCTTGCATGTACAAGGCAATCCCAAGCACACACACACACACACACACACACACACACAAAAAGTCAAAATAAAAATTTAAAAATGGTTGGAGATATAGCTCTGTGGTAGAGTGCTTGCCTAGCATAAGCAAGGCTCTGGGTTGCATCCCAATATTATGTGAAAAAAAAGAAATCAAAGGAAACTGGGCTTGGGAAAATAAATTCCTTCTTGCCAATGTTTAAATGATCCTTTCACAACTCAAGTGCAGCCACAGCAGGGAGGCAAGCATTTCAGGCATGCCCACCTGGTGCCCAATACACACAGACAACATTTACTGAACACCTACTTGATGCCCACTGTTACACTAAGAACTTTTCAGAAAGTATCACATTTTTTTTTTAAACAGGACAATGAGTTAAATACAGTATGACCATTCCATTTACCAATGGGGGAAAAAAAAACCCTGAGGGTAAGAGAGGCTCATAATTTGCTCTAGTCACAAAGCCAGACCACTGAATTCCATGAGTCTACACACACAATCACCAGTACACATGGCTTGGCTTTCTCTGCCATGAAGCCCACTGAACATGAGGGTGGTCACAGAAAAGATGCTTCCAGTTTGGGGCTGAGGGATAGGGGGAGAAGTAGGAAGGACAATCAAAGCCCTCAAGACCTGAAGGCAGCCCAGTCCAATATAACCTTCTCTAATGATGACAGTGCCCCATGTTGTCTAATAGGGTCCTCACTAGCCACGTGAAGCTAATGCAACTGAAGGAACCAATGTTTTATTTATTTATTTATATTAGTTTAAAGAACAAAATGTGGCTAACGCCAGCTGTAAGGGATACAGCAGTCTTAAGAGATGAAGTAGAAACTAAGATATACAGAGCAGGAAATGCAGTGGTAAATACTCTAATATATACAAAGAGAGCCTCATTCTTCAAAAATGAAAGAAGATTCCAGGTGTGGTGGCACATGCCTGTAATCCCAGGGACGCTGGAGGCTAAGGCCAGAGGATCGAAAGTTTGAGGCCAGCTTTAGAAATTCAGTGAGGCCCTAAGTAACTTAGCGAGACCATGTCTCAAAATAAAAAATAAAAAGGGCTGAGGATGCATCCCATTGGTTAAGTGTCCCTGGGCCTCTGGGTTCAATCCCTGAACCCCACCCCACCAAAAAAAAAAAAAAAATCAAAGAAAAGGAAATTACCTACACTTGTAAAAAATCAAAGTTGATTTAATCACCACCCACATAGGAGAGGGAAAAAGAAAACCTCTAATCTGAGAGAGCAGTACAGTGGAAGTAAAGGCAAGAGAGAGAGATGTAAGTACATAGTAGTGAGTCCATAAGACAGAAACAGGGGTAGGAGTGGGGGGCAGAACCCTAAGAAATACATAAGGAAAGTTACAGTGTTTACAGTGTTCATCTCCACCAAATCCCATAGTTGAAGAGTGAGAAAGCAAAAGGGAAATAAGCTGTAATCAAAACAAAGTGCTCATCAATCAAAAAGAATGAATGACAGAACTACACTCCATGAAGAAAGATCATCATTATAAGTTAAGGGCAAATACACTGGTAAAGCACCTAGGAGAAGCATGCACTGAAGATGGCAGAGTGCAATCCAAAATATCTAATAAATGTTGCATCTGCCAATCAAAGGGAAAACTACAGTACCCTGAACTGGCCACACATGAGCAACACAGCAGTATACCAAAGGGCAGCCAAAAAGGAGAAGGGGCCTATTGGACACTGTGTGTTTGTGTGTTTCATGCCCATGCCCTGAGAAAGCCACATGCCCATCAAGGTCTGGACCTGTAATGGTGCAAAAAGAACAGAGGACAGAACCGGTACAGAGAAACTGCCATGATGGGCTGGCCCAGGCCTGGACCTTGGTCTCACAAAGCTCCCAGCAAGGTCACAGGCACCAAAACAGTGGCTACTTAAAAACCAGCCTGTGATGTTTTCACATTTCATAACCAGACACATTCATGTGGGTTCAATATAAGCCCAGTGTCTTATCTAATCTGCAGGTTAGAAACATGCTTCACACCAACCAATGATTCTGACATTATTTGAATGAGCTGGCAATATCTAAAGATAAGAGCATTTCAGTTTTAAAAATTCCCAACATAGGACTTTTATAAAAATGCCTAAGATCTGGAAAAACCTGATCCATATTCCCACTGAGAGATGAGCAGTAGTAGCCCCTCTTATATCCACTCAGTGGCTAATGTCAGTGTCCCTTGCCCCTGAAGTCACCTGGGTTTGTGACTTTATATATCTGTGCTATAAAATGGCACTGCAGCTAAGCCAGGAGCTACTGAAGCAAAAAACAAATACCCACAGGAAGACAGGAAATTTTTGTCCTAATGAACTGAAAGAATCACTCTTCAGAGAATTCACTTTTCCTCCAATATGCCAATGAGACTACCACAGACTATTTTTAACTGAACTTAGCAATGTTACAATGCCCCCTGGAACACTAATGCCAGCAGGGCTTTTTCAAGATGTAGTAAAATTCCATACAATTTTCTCCCCTTTTCTAATTAGTGCATACAATAGATGCAGGTCTGCTTTACTTCTTAAGAAACTGTGACAGAGATAAATTTTAAATATCACTTCTACTAGAATTCAAATTTGCCTGCCTTCTCCCCAAAATGTTTCCCTGTTCCCAATTACATAATAATCCTGATTTGGTACTCAAGACACTAATAGGCACTTAATAAGCAGAACCCTGATTTACTGGATACGCCAAAACCAAATTTAAAGCAGAAGGGGGCCAGGATTATGGCTCAGTGGCAGAGCTCTTGCCTAGCATGGGTGAGGCACTGGGTTCAATCCTCTGCACCACATAAAAATAAACAAATAAAATAAAGGTTAAAAAATTAAAGCAGAAATATTACAGAGCATAGGTGATCGCACTGCATATACACTGTAGCCTCATTGGCTCTGGACACAAATAAAAACTAACTTCCTTCTTCTCCTCTAGACCCTTTCCCAAATTCTACTGCCTCAGTCACATATGATTTGGGATGCCCAGGCTGTGTTCTATTTTGTTAGTTTTATATGAATTAACTACATTTGTCCTTTGGGCCCACTGAGATCACAGGATCTCAGAAAGGGCTTAGTGTAATGCAAAACCAGACTAGAACATATTTAGCCTTGGAGAGTTTCAAGCTCTTGGTAGATGTGATATGCTTAGTTTGAATAGCTTTCTTCATTTTATTTGGGGGGGGAGGGGGTGTCATTCCTACACAGCATACAGCAAGCTACTGAAATAGCCCTGGAAAAACTTGCCAGAAACAAGCTGCCCAGCAAACCCACATATTCTGATTCCACAGTTCAAATAAGGGGTCCAAGAATTCACACTGCGAACATGTTCCCAGGAGTTTCTAAGGACTGAGGGGGATCCAGAAGCAACGCTCCCCTATTAGTTTGAGCCACTGAACTTTCTCTGTCAGGAATGCAACCAGGTTAAAAGCCAAGGTGGAGGACAAAGGAGCACTCAGAAGGCAGCATGTGGCTCTACAGAGGAGAGGTCTACTCTTTGACTCCAGTAACCAAGGATCTGGTTGGGGAGAAGGAAGCCTGAAGATATATACTATATAATATATCAAAGCCTCCAGGAAACCATCTCCTCTCTATTTATAGCCCTATGCCTTGTGTGCAGAGGTCTATTTAGAGATGGGCTGTGACCAATGCAGGAGTACGTGACCCCAGAAATCCTTTAGAGTCTGTGCCATTCACTTCAAGTAATGGCCATCAAAGGCAACAGAGAAATAAATATAGGTATTAAAAAGAAATGCCATGTTAGAAGGTCCTAGGGCATTTACAAAGTACTTTTCAGTCTTTTGGCCCATGATAGGAAAAAGAATTGGTAAAGAGAATTCACTGATGATAAAAATGGATTTTTCAGAGAGAATGTGAGGTGAAGATTGGTCAGCCATCAAGTCTTTAATGGACTATACAACACAAATGACAAAGTCTTCATGGGGCACTATAACACATGCCAAAAAAATGTAAACAAAATATAGTGATATTCTCCCAATTTAAGCTAGATGCCTGGTTACCTAGAATACAGACTGAATTTTTCAGTCTTCCTCCAAATAAGAAGTGTTCCCATAACTAAGTTCTGGCCAATGGCAAGGAAGTATTATGTGATTGCTTCCCGACACCACATCACACACCAGTTCATACTGCCCCATCCTCATCTCCCCACTTCTGTCCTTCATCACATACTTCTCCAAGCCAGCTAAAATAAAGACATGATAGCTGGGTCTTGAGCAGGCATCTTGGGCCCTCAGATGCCACTCTGGGATTTATTGGGGTTTGGATTCAAAAAGACTGTGGTCCTACTGAGAGGTGGTAGAACACATAGGAGGTGGGGCCTATTGGGAGGAAGTTAGGTCATGGGGAGGGTGCACCCCATTCCTCTTTCTTGGCTTTCTAGCCACCATGAAATGAACAGGACTCCTTCACATATTCCTAGCATGATATACTGTGCCACTATGGGCCCAAACCAACAGGACCAAGAGACTATGAACTGAACCTTCGAAACTGTAAGCCTTCTTAAAAGTCATTTGTCTCAGGTATTCTGTCACAGTGACAAAAAGCTGACTAACATAGGATAGGAGGAGTGCAAGAGAGAAGGAACATTCAGACTACTTACTTCTACACTCTCTTTACTTGAAAGAAAACCACATTCTACTTGCCTACACCATTCTCATTTTGTATTCTCCATCATCTTGGACTGCATCTAATCCTGATTAACACATAGTTTTATACCAATAATTTTCATCAAGACATTATAGTATGTCTTCTCACTGGATTTTCTAGTTCCAGAAAAAAAATCCATAACTATGTGATTTTTGCCTCTGCAGATGTATAAATTAACCAGAATGACAACATACAGCAACTCTCTCAGCACAGTTCATGAATCAATTTTTTGGCAGCTATCTGACATTACATGAGCTGGAGAGAAGCATGAATGGAGTGTGGTCTCCTTTTCCTTGTTTTCCTCACATAAGTCTTCTCATCACTCAAAATCAATGGATCAAGTCTTTCTCTTCTCCCTCAAATCCTCCAAGATAATGGAGGCTCACAGAAGACACCATATAAAATTTGTATGTGAAGATAAATAGTGAGATCAAATAAAAGCTATTCCTCAGTTAGGAAACCTGCATTTTTTATTCTTGTTTTCTGCAGAACATTTAGATTGCCTTCTTGTGACATTCATACACCCATCTTAGAGCCCAGTTCTCTCAGCCGTAAATGAACAGCACTGGATGAGATCTTTAGATACTCATCCAACTCAAGGATTCTATGGTCCTACAATAATACCTCTTAAAGTATCTGAAGGGCTCTAGATGGATACTTGCAATAACAATCAAGCTTGTTTCAATTCAGAACATACATACATAGGAATAAGCTACTATTTTTGTACCATGATATCTCACAATATATTTCCATTGCTCTTCTACTAAATTTGAAATTTATTTTTATCATTAAGAAAAAAACTTGGGGGCTGGGGATGTGGCTCAAGTGGTAACATGCTCGCCTGGCATGTGTGGGGTGCTGGGTTCGATCCTCAGCTCCAAATAAAAATAAAATAAAGATGTTGTGTCCACAGAGAACTAAAAAATAAATATTAAAAAATTCTCTCTATCTCTCTCTCTCTCTAAAAAAAAAAAAGAAAGAAAAAAAACATGGGGGGAGGGGGAATCAAGAGCCACGAAGACTTTGAAAAGAATCTATTAGATACCGAATGTTTTGGAACAAGTGTCAAAATCTGAACCCATAAAGAAAACAACAACTTGATGTAGAAGTGCTATTCCCTTTTAGAGTGAGTAAATTTTGCAAGATAAAAGTTGTTAAATACAATTTAATTCACACTAGAGTACAGTTAAATAGATATGATGGATGGCAAGTTGTCTTGATCTTTTCTACTGGAAAAATTATGATTGATGAGTGATGCTCACTGCTGAATCTCCAGGCAGAGGCTGTGTTTGAACTCCTTGTCTGTATCAAGAGCTTCCAATCAACAGTTGTTCCACATCCATCTCCATCAGACCAAACTGACACTCTGCAATTATGATGAAGGAGAAGGCCAGAAACCCTACAAAATAAGTCTCTTGGTACCCGGTGTGATGTGAAGTGCAATCAACATGTCAAGGAGGCAAGACTGTCTCAACAAATTTGCAGTATTTTGGACACTAAAGGAAGCTTTCTATGTGACCCTCTCTCCAGCAGAGAAAAAATATTTCTGGCTCCATAATTACTTGCCTTCAGGGAAGGGATTTACTATGAGGCACTGATACAGAAATTTCACACTTCAGGTTCCACATTTCCTGAGTAATACAATAGCCACAGATAGATGACTTTTAATTAGTCATTCCAAATTGAGTGAAGAGTGATACACACCAGCTAAACTGCATAGTCCAGGAGACAGGATGTGGCATTTAGTTAACAATCCTGGTTGTTTGCCAAGTGCTACCTGCACTGAGCACATTGAGGTTTCCAATATTTTGAGTTTGCAATAATGTAGAGACTTCTCTGCTGCCTCATTATAATGCTGCTTTATAACTTGGTGGGGAGGAAAGATAGGAACCCTAAAAGCACAGAAAGAGATCCTTGTAACAGAAATGACAAGCTATTAAATACTGAGCAAAACTTATGTACCAAATTCATGAACAAATAAATTGTTCAACATTGAAAAAATAAAAATGACATCTCATTTTCAGAATCATATATCCTCTGGTGACATCTTTTCAAAACCGGAATGCAGAGTCTTTCAAGTTACCATGTGTTTTACCATAATGGTGAGAGTCCACTTTCATTTCTCAGGGTCCATTCTGGGCCTTACTATCTTTTATTACTTAAGCACCAAATATTTGCAATAATTGGACCTTCTACGTATACACAACCTAAGAATGATGACATAGGCTTCAGGCATAACAAAGATTTAGGGTGAAAGCAGAAATTTTTCTATAATATTTGACACTTGAAAGGAATTTTGTGTAAGCACTGAAGTAGAATATATTTTTCATTCATGGAATATACTTGAGACTACTTCAACAATACAGAAATGTTCAAAAGATTGATCTTAATTTAATATTTTATCACTATGATAAAAATGAGACCAGGACTCAAGTTTAAGTGAGCTTTAGATGGTTCTATAAGATTTTATTTTAATTCTTCAAGTTTGAGGAATTTTAAAAATCAAAGTAGTTAATGTGGATAATAACTGAAGTAATGAATTCAAATGTGTGTTTTAGAATGATTTAAAAAAAAAAAAAAAACCTATAGTGCCTCTAGAACTGGCAATGTGGTAAGTAAAACTAAGAGTCCCAAGTCCATTTTTAATTGTCCTACTTAATTTGTTGATGTTAATTTCCTTCTAACATCAAGTCTACCTTGTCTATATTAAGAGCTTTGTATTGCCTGTTTTTCTTTCAGCCTTACTATAAAATAAATGCGATTTTTAAGTACAACAGTTCTCCCTATAGGAAGGGAAAGAGATAATATGCAACTCAAGGACTAGACTGGAGCATGACTATATAATCTATCCTGAGATCATCATCTACTTCCCAACCAAAGCGGGATCTGTGAGTGCTGTATTAGGGACACATAGTCATCATCTATGTAAAGTTCTTAGTTAAAAAAAATAGAAGCCATTAAGTGAGGAATATTTCTTTTTCTATTACTCTAATGTACAAGGAAGATAACGGTATTTCATTCAGGAACATCTCTCATATAGAAATTTGGAGAGAAAATAACTTTCAAACATATTAATAGCTAGGGTTGGGAATGTAGCTCAGTTGTAGAGCACTTACCTAGCATGTGTGAGGCACTAGGTTCGATCCCTGGGCACCACAGAAAAATAAACAAATTAAATAAAGGAATCGTGTCCATCTACAATTAATTTTTTTTAAATCAAGCACATACTCACTTTCCCATATTCAAATTGGGGAGAAATGACAATTTGGCTGTTTATTTGGCCTTCTGTGTCTGCAAAACAGGTTTCCAACATAAATTCAAATTTGACATGCCATTGGCTTGCCACAAAAAATCAGTTACTTGGCTGTCTCTCAAAGACAGCTGTGAAATTTAACGACAAAAAAGATGAGAATATACAACTATGTGAAAATTTATCCAAGTATACATTTAAAATCATTAATGAGAGCTGGAGATGTGCTTGTTTAGCATGCCTGACATCCTGGGTTCAATTTGCAGCATCGCAAAAAAAGAAAATATTATTAATGATTAATACTAAAGATGGGATACTTTCCTTACAAGCCAAAATAATTTAGTTAAGAATAAAAGCAATCTTTCAGGGTTATAAGTATCCAATTGATTAAAAAAATAAATTGAAAATATAATCTCACTGCACATATACACAAAACACTGGCCTTTTCTCTGAAGTATCATGGCATATAATAGGATTAGAGGTCAAAAAGAAAACACAGCTATTCTTAAATTACTTGGTTATGGTTTTTTGCAGTCATCAGGTCCTTCTCCAATACCTCTGATTGTTCTCCCAGCTTCTACTTACATCCTGTCAATGACAGGGAAGTCACTACTCTTCAAATCATCCAGTTCATTGTTTCACAGCTCTGGGAGTGTTACCAGCGTCTTAGGTCGAGGCCTGACTGTTGGGTGGGGAAAGGTCTCAGCCATTCACTCCAAACACCAAACAGAAAAGGTAATGGTGAAAGCAGGAAAATAATTTTAATCAATATGATCTTATTGGGAAGGCAAAGTGAGATCCAGTGCCTCAGCCCTATCCTCCGGGTACTAAAAAATTCTTAGGTATAAATAGAGGAAGAATTGGGGCAGGGGTAAGAGGTCTGTTTAATTAAGCAGTCTTGGCCAGAGTGTGGTATGGTTGACCATTATTTTAGTTCTGACTCTATAAGGAGTTCCCTCTAAAGAATTCCTATCACTTTGTTAGAGTCTGTAAACAAGTCTGGATGGCGCCTGGCATTTTGCCAGAGGGAGTGGTTTGTGAAGTAACACCAGGGAGCCATTAAATGTGGAAATTCCTTATTGGTTGACTGCTGTATCGAGTTTATGTTAATTAAGATAAGCTGTGTGGAATGTATAAATACCTCTGTTGTCCTACAATAAATGGCTTCCACTCCTGCTGTATCAATCTACACAAGTTGTTCGTCACCCCCCCCCCACACACCCCCGGTTATTTTGCTGCAGCCGGACTGGTATCACTTGAGGGGGCAATTTTCACTTGCTGCTCAAGATGTTCGTCTACCAGACCTGTGATCCTGGAAGAGGGCAATGACTGTAGAATTTTAGGCACCACTCTAGGGATCTAGAATAGAATGCTGCAAATTTTGCCTCAGTTTTGAAGAGGGAAGAGATAGGTTAGCTAAATAAGCCAATCAGAAAAGACCACGTGTTATATAAGACTCCAACAATAGGGAAAGCACAAAATAAGCAAATCTACAGAGACACAGTAAGTTAGTACTTGCCAAGAGGGAAGAGATAGGTTAGCTAACTTTAGGGCTAGTAAATCTTGCATTACTAGTTTTTAGATGAACACTCCTAAATGATTAGAATTCATATGTGCAGAGCAGAGCAAGAACCTAACATAAATTTAATACAGAGAAAAAAAACTAAAAAAAAAAAAAAGGCAGGGATGCCAAGCTTTATTCAGCATTTAGACATTTGCAGGCCTAAGAGTCACTGCTTTTAGCTAAAGCAGTCTAAGTTACTGTTATAATGGGATACTCTTCCCTAAAGATAAAACCACCAACAAAATCCAAACATCAATTAAAAGTAAAAAAAAAAAAAAAAATTGTCCTACCATTGAATTATGTATAAGCAATTGACTAAAAAGTGCAGGTCTTTTTGTACAGAAGTACTGTCAAAGCCAATATCCTCTATTCTTCACTTGTATACTTATTCTTCTTAAACTAAATGCATAGCTTTGTGTGACTTTGACCAACTATTCCAACATAGAACATAATAACTCCTATACTTGCAATAAACAAATAATTATAAATTGCTTCTAAAGTCATGAAATCTTAGGCTGAATGAATAAAAAATTATGCTGAGTTCAATGGAGATCTTCACCCCAGTGTACCCATAATAGGATGCCACATAAGAATTCATTTGGAGCGCTACTCTTTAAAAAAAAAAGTAGCAAATCAGTTGACTTCCAAAAAATGGTAATTCCCAGAGATGGCAGCTGTGTGCAGTGGGGCATGCCTATAATTCCAGTGATTTGGGAGACTGAAGCATGAGAATTGCAAGTTCAAAGACAGCCTCAGTAACTTAGAGAGACCCTGTCTTAAAATTTAAAAATAATAACAATAAAAAGGACTGGGGATGTGGCTCAATAGTAGCCCCGGTACAAAAAAAAAAAGTAACGGAAAAACATGAGACTCAAAGAGGGCCTGAGTATATTTAGGTTGTTTATTAGGTTGATCATGAAAACAAAAATACATAATTCCTTTACTCGTAAACTTCTACTAAACACCTTCTAGGTTCCAGCACTGTGCAGGTCACAGATTAATAATCTTTACATTTTAAGTGCTGTAAGAGCTAAAAAATTATAAATTAAATGATATGATCAACAATCTGTAGAATAAGAGAAAATATTTGTAAATCCTATCTAAAACTCTATATGAACAACAACAAAAAAAGGATTTGAAAAGACATTTCTTAAAGGAAGATATACAAAAGACAAACAAGCCCATGAAAAGATGCTCATGCTCAGCAGCATCAATCAGAAGGGAAATGCAACTCAGATCTGTAAGTTCCACTTCCCACCCATGAGGATGGCTAGAATCAAAATGACAGATGATAACAAGCATTGACAGGCATGTGGAGACACTGGAAACCTTATACATCATTGACTTCTTTCTGGCATTTCTTCAGAAAAATAAAAAGATTTACCATGCAGCTCAGGAATTCTGCTCCTATGCGCATGACCAAAAGAAATTAAAACATGTATCCATACAAAATCTTGCATACAAACCAAAAAGGGGACACAATATAGATGTCCATCAACTGATAAATGGATAAATAAAATTTGGCACAATCACATAATGGAATATAATATAATAAGGAATGCAGTATAGACTTACACATGCTAAGACATGGACAAACATTAAAAATATTAAGCTAACTGAAATAAACCAATCAGAAAAGACCACAGGTTATGTAAGATTCCATCTATAGGGAAAGCACAAAATAAGCAAATCTA
The DNA here is from genome assembly GCF_021218885.2 of Marmota monax. Taxonomy (NCBI): domain Eukaryota; kingdom Metazoa; phylum Chordata; class Mammalia; order Rodentia; family Sciuridae; genus Marmota; species Marmota monax. The sequence goes on along the minus strand of NW_026694286.1, from coordinate 5,645,309 downwards.
CAGAAAGCACAAAATAAGCAAATAAGTTAGTACTTGCCAAGGACTTAGGATAGGAAGTAGAAATGGGCAGCATGACAGCCCATCATTTTGATGTGTCCAATAATGAAAATGAGCTGCCTCACTAATGAAGACCCTGGATCACCACGTGTTCAGGCCGAAGCTGAAGAAACTTCTGAATCAGCTACCAGAGATGGAATCCCTACAGTTGAGATCAATTATTTCAATCCGTTGACTTCTAGAATTAAATACAACCCTAAAATACTACTACTTTGGGTTGGGAATATACCTCAGTGGTAGAATGTTCGCCCAGCACATAAAATACATACATAACTAGTTTACATAACTAATAAATGTATGCAGAAAAAGAACATGAACATTTTAGTTCAACACTTAAGTTTTCAATGTAGAGAATAATAGGACTGTAATATTAGTTTTAAAAATTTTAAAAGAACCTGAATCCCATTGCCATTTAAAGCTTATTTTGAATATATGTATAGACCAGAAACAACCTTTGCTAATCTCACTGACTTATACTGAATATCTTTAATCTTCCTGCTAAATTTATTCAAGTGTACATCCTCTGACCACGGGGAATTGCATACATCCTATGTACCCATAATGGGGTTAAAATGGTAATAACAAGTCATGATTAGATTCTGAAATATATTTTTAGGCAAAGTCAAGTAACTGAAATTGTGGAAAACCAACACTGTAGGATGATGTCAGAATACCAGTACTCCACAGGTGTGTGCTCAGGGTATAGGTGAGGCAGTTCCTTTTTATGATCATCACTTCCTGTTAAAAGCCAAATTCCCTGTAGGCATGGTCTACTGGATTTAAATATCAGGTTTCACTGGGTCCATCTTGCTGTAATTTTTTTTTAATTTTAAAATTAGAAGTGGGATAAATGGGGGGCTGGGGATGTGGCTCAAGGTAGCACGCTCGCCTGGCATTTGCGGGGCGCTGGGTTCAATCCTCAGCACCACATAAAAATAAAAAATAAAGATGTTGTGTCCACCGAAAACTAAAAAATAAATATTAAAAAAATTCTCTCTCTCTCTCTCTCTCTCTCTCTCTCTCCTCTCTCTTTCTCTTTTTTTTTTTTTTAAAGTGGGATAAATGGGTTAAGGCCATTTTTTTCAGCAAGAGAAACCATCATGACTGCCTTTCTATCAGCAATTCTTAAGATGATAGTTGACCTAAATAGAAAACAATTTGTAAGAAGAAAAAGCTTTATAAATATTGTAACAAGGGCTGGGGTTGTGGCTCAATTAGTAGAGCACTTGCCTAGCACATGTGAGGCACCTCAGCACCACATAAAAAATAAATAAAATAGAGTTATTATTTAAAAAATCATATTAGTGTATAAAAAAAAAAACTTTAGGATGAAAATCAGAAAGCATTTCTATTCTCCATGTCCCAGGTAAGTACTGGGCAACAGGAATGTACAAGACACACACCTAATCCTGAAGGCTCATGCTTTTTGTCTTCCAGTTTATACCACACATTAAAGAAAAAAAAATAGAAAAGAATTTACTAGAATACACAGAAGAGACATCAGAGGAAGTTTCACCACATGGTAAATTCTTAGGAATTCAGGAGCAGGTTCACATTTGGAGGGTATTGGAAGCAGGGTCTTGAGTCACAATTTCAATACCAGAAGATAGTGGTTAGGAAGCTTCTGAAGCATAAATTGTAACAGAACAAGTTGTGCAAGTTGTTCATTTGGCAAGTGCAGAGAGCACCAGGAAGAGAGGAAGCAAGCAAAAAGTTTTAAAAGGCAGCTAAGAAAGGCGCTCCATGGAGCCTGTCCCCTAATGGACAGGGGCAAGTGTTCCTGAAGGCCAGCACTGGGCATAGTGCCATAGACCAGCTCAAGATCATCCACCCGCCAGAGGAATGGCAGCAGTGCCCAAGAGTCACTGGTTGAGGACTGCTAATTCTCAGACATTTCTCTCCTGCTGTGAGGGTGGGCCAGCAAATTTTCAAGGTTTGGGTTAAATACCACACACACAGAAAGATCTGGAGCACCATGAAGGATGATAGGGCAGTGACTGGATGCGGAAGAGTCAGGGGAGGCAATTCTGTTCCACACTGAAATCTCACTCCACAATGACCTGCTCAGCCTGCACTCACATTTACTTTTCTTTCCTACAATAAAAAACCCTGACCCATTTGGAGTTTATGATGTTATATGGTGTGAGGTAAGAATCCTATCTTATATTTACCATAATTATCCAGTTGTCCCAAGACAATTTATTCAAAGTCTATCTTTTTTAATAAAATGAAATGAGCTATCAAGCCACTAAAAGACACAGAAGAATCTCAAACCTATTTCTCGAAGTGAAGCAAGCCAATCTGAAAAGTCCACATACTGTTATTCCAACAATATGACATATAGGAAAAGCCAAGAACAGAGGTTTCCAGGTGTTGAGGGAAACAAGGGATGAATGGGAAAAGCACAGGGATTTTTATAGTAGTGACATTATAAAAATATTGTAATGATGTACACGTGTAATTATGCATTTTTCAAAACCTATCACATATGCAAATATCAAGAGTGAGTCCTATGTAAATTATGAACTTCAGATGGTTAAGCATCCCTGAGTTCAATCCCTGGTATTAAAAAAAAAAAAGTAATCTTATTAATATCAGCTCATCGACTTTAACAAATTTAACACACAAATGCAAGAAACTTAAAAATAGGGGAAACTAATGGGGAGGAGTATATGGGAAGTCTCTGTACTTTTCAATGTTTCTTCTATAAGGCTCAATGCAAAAAAAATAAAATAAAACCAAAACAGTGCAACAATTGCCTTAACACATGTACAACAACGGACTAGACAGGCCAGGAAAAAACTCTCACAAATATGATTGAATGATTTCTGCAAAGAGTGCCAAGTGCATTGAATGACAAAAGAACAGTCTTGCAACAAACAAATGGTGCTAGATAAACTGAATATTGCATCTTCAATTCAAAAGAATGAAGCTAGATCCTCACCTTATAATATATACAAAAATTAACTCCAAATGGATTAAAGACCTAAGGGAAAGAGCTAACATTAATAACACTCTTAAAAGAAAAAACTAAGGGAAAACTTGATGACATTGGATATGCCAATGATTACCTGAATCATTGTGGAAAAAAATGGAACTCTTATTGCCAAAAGTATAGGCAACAACAACAAAAACTAAGTAAACTGGATTTTATCAAAATTCAAAACTTCTGCACATCAAAGGCCATATCAACAAGTAAAAGGGTAACCCACAGAATGAGAGAAAATTTGCTGATTATCTCTCTGATAAAGTGTTAACTCAGAAAATATCAAAATAAGTTCTAAAATTCAACCAAAAAATCCCAAACAATCCAATTATGAAATGGCCAAAAGACTCCAATACACATTGCTCCAAAGAAGATACATTAACAGCCAGTAAAAACATGAAAAGATGTTGAGCATTAAGCACTGGGGAAACATACATCAAAACCAAAGTAAGATACCATTTTAGGATAGCTACTATCAAAAAAAAAAAAAAAAAAGGAAAATAAGTATTGATGATGATTTTATGATTTGGAAAAGTTTAAACTTTGTTTCTAATTTGTTTGAGGGAAGGGGGTAGCAGGAATTGAACACAGAGGAGCTTTACCACTGAGACACATCCCAAGCCCTTTTTATGTATTTTGAGATGGAATCTTGCTGAGTTTCTTAGGACTTGGGATCCTCATGCCTCAGCATCCTGAGCCACTGGGATTTATAGGCATATACCACCCATGTCTGGCTCTGGTTCTAATTTTATTGGCAGATGTGCAAAATGGAATAGGCTTTGTGGTAAGTGGTATAGGCAGTTCTTCAAAAAAAAAAATCAAGAGGGCTGGGGCTGTAGCTCAGTGGCAGAGCACTTGCCTAGCATGTGTGAGGTACTGCGTACAATCCTTAGCACTGCATAAACATACGTAAATAAAATAAGGGCATGATGTTCATCTACAACTACAAAAAAAAAAATTTAAATCAAAAGAGAATTGCCACATGACAGAGCAACTACTACTTATATCTAAAAGAGTAGAAAGCAGGGCCTTAAACAAATATTTATGTATTCATGTTCATTGCAGCATTATTTATAATAGCCAAAGAGTAAAGCAACTCATTGTCCTCCAGTAAATTAACAGGCAAACAAAACAGGATTCTCACATTCAGTGGAATATTATTCAGCCTTAAAAAGGAAATTCTGACATAAACTATATGTACAAACCTAAAGATATTAGGCTAAGTGAAATAAGCCAGTCACAAAAAGACAAAGACTGTATGATTCCATTTATATTGTAGTATTCAGAGCAGTCAAATACATAGGGACAAAAATGTAGAATGGTGGTAGCCAGGGGCTAGGGGAAGGAGGAGAGTGGCGAGTTATTGTATAATGGATACACGGTTAGTTTAGCATGATGAAAATAATTTTGCAAATGGCTGCAGTGCACTGTACACCTAAAAAATAGTTTAAGATGGTAAATTTCACATTATGTGTATTTTACCTCTGTGAAACTAACTTTTAGCCTCTATCTTTTCTCAATTGATTTTAGAAGCAACTTTTATTACATTGAATTTACTGAGTTATTGGGTCTATTTCTAGATTTTTCTCTAGTGGTCATTGGTGTGCTAGCACTGTACTACTTCACAATTTCAGAAGCTCTAGAGTATGGATAGTAGAAAATACAAATTCTCCATTACTCTCCTCTCTCCAGGTTTTCCTAGATATTTCTGTAAGTTTACTTTCTGTATGAATACTAGAATAGAAGTGTCATGCTCGAAAACTTGTCATTTTTATTGGTACTATATTAAATTATTAATTTGAAGAGAAGTGACAACTTTATGATGACAAATCATCCTATCCAAGAACCAATTATGACTACCCATTTGTTCAAGTCTACTTTGGGGTGCTCCAGGAGAGGTCTAGAATTTTCCTTATTTAAATATTGTGAATGTATTTACTTAATGTTATTTGTCAGTATTTTATTTTGTTGTTATTGTTGTTACTATAAATAAGACTTTTCCATTTTATCATCTGATCAGGTAATGTTTACATATATGAAGTCTTTGAGTTTTATATGTTAACTTTATTCTTGTGTGTTACTGAATTCTTTTATTGTTCATATTAGTTTTGTCATTGATTCTTTGGATTTTTCAGATATCATCTGTATAGAAATAGTTTTACTTCCTTGTGTGTAATTCTCAAGCCTCTAATTATTTTTCCTTCTCTGATTTCATTGGCTACTAACCCCAATATAAGGATAAAAGCAAAAAAATCAGTGTGATCCTTTTCTTATTTGGGGGCTTATTGGAAATGCTTCTCAGTTTACCGTTAGGATGCTGATTTTATTTCTGCAATCTATATATTATTTTTAATGTTAAAGTACTGTTCACCAATTACTATTTTAATGAGAGTACTATTTTCTGTTTTAAAGTCAAAAATAAGTGCTGAACTTTGTCAAAGGCCTTTTCACTACCTAAAATAGAATTATAATAATCATTATCCCATAATCTCCATGAAGACAGCTATCTTGGTAAGATTTTTTTCAATACTTTTTTCTATTGAATGCTAATATATAAAGTTTAATATTAGTTTTAATAGATGGTTAAATGAGCAATGTTAAGCTCCAAATGCTTCAGTATAATATACGAATTATGTTATATATAATATAATGTTGTTTTCTACTGTTTATAATATATATGAGGCACATGACAACTGTCAAAGTATTCACACTGGCTCATGTGATGGTAGACTCAAGGAATGCAAAAACCAATTGTGGAGGTTACAGACTCCACCTGTACAATTTAATCTTTAAAGCACTTGATAAAAATTCCATCTCTGTACTATGAATCTTGTTTCTTTTCTCTCCCTGGAGGTCAAGAGCAGTAACCAAGAGCTAATCTAAACCTATTTTAAATAATCTACACCAGTTTCAACATTCATTATGCTCTCATTGTAAAAGACAGTCAGGTGAAAAGCACAGGGCATGGAACAGCAGGGTGAAGGCTTTAATTCAGTGGGAGGAAGGGACACTGTAAGCCAATAACATAAAAGGCTTTTTAACAAAGGATGTTATTCTCCTAAAGTAGTAATCTATGGCAAATTACACAGAAAGAGTGTGATTATAGTTCTCAGTGGTTTAGAAAAGGATAATTTAATATGAAGTTATAAAAGCTGATTCATTTTTGCAAGGAGTTTACTAGCTGTCAATTATACTCTTTATGAATCATCCACAGAGTTGATGTATAGTTAAACACAGACTAGAAACATTATTTGGTTACAATTAAGGCTTTTGCTATGTATTGTAAAAGCTGGATACACTACCAAAAATATATATTCTCCAACCTCTGTTTAGTTTATATTTCCATAAGTCAAGATATTCACTTTGTTTAAAATCTTAGTGCAAGCTTTCTAAAAGCCAATTTAAGAGCTGAATGAAGCAGTTGATTATAAATAATCAAGAACACTTTGAAACAGCATATTCTGCAATATTCTCATGCTAAAGCAATTCTTGTATGCTGGAAAGAGTCAATAGTCATGGTACCAACTTTTAGGACCATTGTGTTTGAACACAGAAATGAATATTGAGGTAGCAAGGACTTAGAAAATCACCTGGTAAATTCAACCCTCTAACATAATAGAAAAAAATGAACGCAAGAAGGCAAATCTTTTTCGAGGTCACACAGTTACTGGTAGAGACAGAACTTGTTTGGGGTTTCTCAATCAAGTATTAATGCCATGTCACCTGCTCCCTTCCCAAACCAGTGAACACAGAGTACATGGGACACATCTTCTAAAAAATCACAGTGTATTTTTAAGTAATTGGCACTGTATGTTAATTTACCTGCCATAAATGCCCCTTAACTCAAGTTAAAAAGATTCTGTGGGCTGAGTAATAAAGCACTTTTCTCTCCATGACTTTTGACACGTATAATATGAAGTTAAAACGGTAGAGCTTCAAGTAATTAATAATGCTTTATACTTTTCTTTAAAGAGATTCCTAAGTTTTCTCATATATGAGGTAAGTCTTTAAAACCGATTGCATAATTATCTCCATAAGAAAGTCAGGCATCAAGAGTCACTAAATATCAATGTTCTGAAAGTTATCCCACCTTAAAGGTCAACCTTTATATTTCACTTCCACTCCCCACCCTCACCAATACTCCATCTTAAAACATTTTGAAATGGCTAACCTCAAAAAAATATATAGAAAGGTTAAAAGGGCAGGATAGACAATAAAGTTTAAAATATAAAATATATATATATGTATATATGTGTGTGTGTGTGTGTGTGTGTATAAACTTTGTAAAGCATAACTCGTTTCTAATTGTCTCAAAAGTCTAAATATGGACAGGGTTTTAGTCAGCTTTTTTGTTGCTCTGACTAAAAGACCTGAAGAGAACAATTTTAAGGAGGAAAAGTTTACTTGGGAGCTCAAGGTTTCCGAGGTCTCAGCGCACACACAACGGTTCAGCTCCTCCACGCTGAGGCTTGAGGTGAGGGAGGAGATCACGCAGCAGAGTGTGGGGGAAGGAAGCAGCTCACGTGGTGATCAGGCAGCAAAGAGAGAGACTGCTATTGGTCAGATACAAATAGAGACCCCGCAAAGCCACGCCCCCAATGCCCACCTCCTCCAGCCACGCCCCACTTGCCTCTAGTTACCACTCGGTTAATCCCCTCAGGAGATTAATGCACTGATTGGGTTCAAGGCTCTCATAACCCAGTCATTTCTTCTCTGAACTACTTGTGTTGCCTCATATATAAGCTTTTGGGGAACACCTCACATCCAAACCATAACAGGCAGTAGCTATCTTTGGGCATTATATAGGTAGTAACCCACCCACCCCAATTTTTTTTTAAATCTGGGTAAGAAAAAAGAGAGGAACTGTTGAAAGAGAAAGAGGAAGGGCAGAAGGGGACAGGGAAGGAAGGAAAGGGGAGGGAAGGGAGAAAATCACCCACCACACACAGAGCCTCAAAATAACTATTACTTTCTTTCTTGAAGTCTCTGGCACCCTCTAAGTCATTCTCACATGATCCAGACCCAAAGAAATAGTTCTTGGTTGTGCAAAGAAAAGAATGAAGAAAAAGTCTTACAGAAGTAGAGAACTCAAAGAGAACTACTAAAGAAGATAATATAATTTAATTAAATGAATTCATTACACATAAAACCAATACAGTGCTCTTCAGTCCTTTGAGTGTTTAAAGAAACTTTAAGAAAAAGTGAAAATTATTTAGTGAAATTGAAAATATAGACACAATTTCATCTTAATCCTTAAAAATCAAAAAAGCCTCCAAATCAGACACAACTCATTGGATTCTGCCAGTCTAATGCGTATTAATCACTACATTGAAACACAATGGTTTCTTTTCTTTATTTTCAATTGTAGATGGACACAACACCTTTGTTTGTTTATTTTTATGTGGTGCTGAGGATCCACCCAGTGCCTCACCCATGTGAGGCAAGTGCTGTACCACTGAGCTACAACCCCAGCCCCTGCAATGGTTTCTTTATGTTTACCCAACCCGAAGTTTCTGTCTTTTGTTTCTATTTTTAGTAGTGCATTAGAATTGTACAAAATGGTAAGATTCCTTATTACCTATTCATACCTGAACACAATGTGACAAAATCATTTGGACAATATTATTACTCAGTATTTCCCCTTTCCCTCATCTTTTCCCTTTCTGGGTCCCTTTCTTCTACTCTACTCATCTCCCTTCAATTTTTATGAGATTCCTCCCCCATAACTTGTTTTTCCTTTTGCCTCTCTAGTTTCCACTTATGAGAGAAGACATACAATTCTTGATTAATTCAGCTTTTTTTTAACAGAATATTCTTAAGTTTTATCCATTTTCCTGCAAGTTTTCATAATTCCATTCTTCTTGACAGCTGAATAAAACTGCATAATGTATATATACCACTGTTTCTTTATCCATTCATTTGTTAACAGATACCTAGGCTAGTTCCATAATTTTTGGCTATTATGAATTGTGCTGCTATAAACATGGGTATGAATGTATCACTATAGTATGATGACTTTAATTCTTTGGGATAAATATTGAGGAGTGGGATAGCCAGGTCACATGGCGGTTCCCTGTCTAGTCTTTTGAGGAACCTCCATATTGACTTCTGTAGCGTCTATGCTAATTTACAAACCTACCAACAGTGTAAAAGTGTTCCTTTATATCCACATCCTCTCCATTTATTAATTGGGTTATTTGTGAAGTTTGGGTTTTTTTTTGTTGTTGTTGTTTAGTGTTAAGTTTTTTGAGTTTTCTATAGATTCTGGGTAGAATATTAATCCTCTATCAGAAGAATAGCTAGCAAAATTTTTCTCTCATCCTGTAGATTCTCTCTTTACAGTCTTTGATTACTTCATTTGCTGTGCCGCAGCTTTTGGATTTGATGCCATCCCTTTTTTTAACACTGGTATTATATTCTGAGCTTTAGAGGTCCTATTGAGAAAGTCACTGCCTATGTATGTATGCTGGAATGTTGATCCTATGGTATATTTTTTTTTGTTTTTTGTTGTGTTTTGTTATTGAGGTTGTTGTTGTTGTTATTTTGGTACTGGGAATTGAACCCAGTGCACTTAACCACTGAGCCACATCCCAAGCCTTTTTTTAATATTTATTTTTTTGTAGTTGTATTTGGACACTATACATTTTATTTATTTACTTATGTATCTATTTATCTATCTATTTATTTATTTATTTTTATGTGATGCTAAGGATCAAACCCAGGGCCTTTCATGTGCGAGGTAAGCACTCTACTGCTGAGCCATAACCCCAGCCCCCCCACCCCAAGCCTTTTTTTATATTTCATTTAGAGACAGGGCCTCATTAAGTTTCTCAGGGTCTTGCTGAGGCTAGCTTTGAACTTGCAGTCCTCCTACCTCAGCTTCCTGAGCCATTGATTACAGGCATGCACCGCCATGCCCAGCCAACCCTATGTTTTCTTTTGTATACTGTATTCTTTATGCACAACCAAGAAACATTTTAGGGGTCTGGATCATGTGAGAATGACAAATAAGGTGGCATCTGTTATAGGCTCAATAGTGCTAGAGATGTCAAGAAAGAGTCTAATAGTTACTTTTTTGGCTGGGGAGGGTGTTATTTTTTTTTTCTCCCTTCCCTTTGGAAGGGATCAGCAAGATTTTCTCTGAAAAATTATTACAGGTTAGAAAAAGAAAAAAAAAAAAAGGAAACTTTACTTAAGAATAAGGGTGGACTTGCACTATAGTCAATATCAGGAAAGGTAGAATGTGACCATATTTTCCATATTTTCCATCTCAAGCCTGAAGTTCACTCTAAACATGAACAAAGGAGGGAATTCAAAAAAGTCAAAGATTCTTATTTTATTTTCGATCTTTCCCAGTCATGATTTTGTCCCAGCCACCTCATACAACAAGCTATTTGTAGTGACTACAAATACACCCAACAGTTCTTTTGTTAGGCATCCCAAAGCTCTTGCTAAATATTAATAAAATCAAGACAGTCAAACAAAAGAATGGGCAAAAAACGTTAAACAGAAGGAATTAAAACTAAACATGTTTACCTGATGTTCAAATTTGTCAATCAAAGCAATGCAAATTGCTTTGGATTTGATGCCATCCCATTTTTTAACACTTGGCATGATTTCCTGAGCTTTAGAACACCCTTCTGCCAACCTATACCAAGAACCAAAGTCAGTGGACAATCAAATTCAGTGCTTGGTTTCTCTGGGCATATCTCTACAATCTAGAACTATTCATTTTATATGGACATGGAGATTCTAGAATTGAGACTCCTCAAGTCCTCCTGTATGGATTGCGATGCATAGTCAAGCCTTTTCAAATGTCAAGTAACCAGGAAGCAATAAACTATATACAGGGTGAAATAAGCAAATGGGAAGGGGAAAGAATTATAGCAGGAAACAAAAAAGGAAGGCAGAAAATAGACCAACTGTCGGGTAAGGCAAAATGCCCACAGCCACTTCAGATGCCCCATTACTTCCACACAGGATGGGTCCTGGACTGAGTGTCTCTAACTGTGCAGTTACTAAAGGTGTCCTTCCATTTTCAGGATAAACACCTGGGACCAGGTAGCAACCTTCTCTTGCTAAAGAGTTACATATAATTCAGAAACAGGAAAATGAGTAGTGTGTGTGTATATGTGTGTGTTTGTGTGCGTGTGTGTGTGCGTGTGTGTTTATATATTGTACAGGAACCACTAAGGCTTTGATGACTGGCACATTCTAAAACAGCAAAATGGCAATTCAGAAATCAGAATGTCTGGAGATCAAATAAGTCAACTATTCAAGGAATGGGTACAAAGCTCTCAAGCAACACTGGTGTAACTGATTTTTAAAACAACATGGTTTGAAAACCAAGACTTGTAACATAGCAGGCTCTCTCCCTGGAGGGCTCACCCATCCTGCTTTTCAATCTGTCTGCAGAAGTCTATTCTGCAACAACACATTTTTAAAAGTGAGGGACCTGCTTAAGTTTGCCTTCTGGCAAATGCATATTAATCAGTGTTCATCCCTGACAAACCTTACTCCTACTTCAAGGGCAAGTTTGTTAATGTTGCAGGGGGAGGTAATGACATACTGTTGTAGACAACTGGTTTGTCCAACAAGAACATTCCATCACTCTTCTCTCCCAGTGTCCCCTCTGTCCTGGCACGTACCTCAACCATGCAACACATGAACTATTCGTGGACATTTCTTGTTACCATCAGTCACTCTGACTACAACAGAACTACAAGATGGCAATGTTCTTATTCACTTTTCAATTTTCAGCACATGAGAGTGATTGACATAAAGGGAGCATTTTCTGAGGACTATTTTCCCCTCTATTTTATCAAAGACCCTCTTAGTACAATTTTTAAAAAACTACAAATCCTGCCACAATTCCTGTGTAGACAGGCATGACAACCTCTGTTCATGCCTAGTGAGGATGATTTTCACCATGCCAGGTTGAGGTGTCCTACTTAGGTTATTATGTAAATATACTGAAGTGCAATGTATGAGAACCACAGTATTCAAGAGAGTTGAAAAGGACCACCTTACTGGCTTAAGACTCTCTGTTCAACTGCTGAGCTTCCTTCTAAAGAACAAAGAGTGAGCAGCAATTCAATGCTACTCCGAGGAATTGGCCAATCACACCACAGTGACCTTTTACTGTCCTGTTGGACACGATTCCTACTAAATTCAAGTAATTTTCATCATGATTTAATAGAGCAGGCTATCAATTAATATCTGTTAATCTTGTTTGTTTATTAATAATAGACTTTTAACTCTTTTAGGAGTCAGAGAACATTATTTTTTAAAAAAAGAATTCAGCACTTTTATGAGAAATATATTTTAATTCTGGTATGACCAAATAATACAGGCACCTAGGTATCAGGTACCTGGGTATCTAGAAACTTCCCAGATGGTATGATTTTTGAAATCTCTACCAAACTACTTCATCCAGCTAAACTAAAAACAGCTCTGAGATGATCACGTTTGAGTGGTGATCCTCTGCTGCATTTTATTCATTTCCCTTCATACTAACACACCCCGACATTCAGTGGTGATAAAACGGCACATATGGATAATGCTGTTTGGTATACACTAACAATCTTGGCAGGTTTCCCTTTAATAAAACCCTCCAGATGTTAGTCTCAGTAATTATGCCTGACATCATTCAGCTTTTAGGAATGAAATATGGCTGTCACAATTCCTTGTTTGTGTTTCTGTGGATCATCTGCAAACATACAGGCCACACAGTAAAGGCACCCCCAAGTACAGGTGCTGTACAAAAATGTGCATAAACAGGTATGAGCAACAGGATGATAGACAAGAATGGAAAACTATAGAAACACACTATGCAATTAGAAGATTTCCAACCATCCTGGTAAAGGGCATTTGTTCCTTTATACTAATGATTTCAAAAAAAATGCCAGAAAAATGGCAAATCTGAGTCAAACAACCTCTGATGCAGATACCATACAGATGGGTATCATACAGGAAAACACACATACTCTGGAACATGATTTTAGGAAATTAAATTAGATTTCATGTGCCAAACTTTCAAATATGTTGTAAGAATCACAACACCATGACACAGTTTTCATTGTCCAAAGGCATAAAGTTTCTTTAGGATCCTATTAAAAAATAAGTCACAATAGATCTATTACTTGGCATCAAGACAATAAGTTATAATTATCTGATCTAAAGAAAAGAACCCTGAAAAGGCAGACCCAGTAGTACAAAGGGGTCCTGATCTTCACTTTAAAATGAATACACATGGTGGAGAACCATCACTCCAGTCCCTTGTACTATTTCAATGATCAAGTAAAAATGCAAACATCAACCATTACAAGGATTAGACTGACATCACATGGGAGCTGACATAAGAACCCTGAAAATATAAATAATGCTCTCAGTGTCGCATGCAGCACTGAGAAAGGAACTTTAATAAGATCTAATTTTACATTAAGAAAATTAAGCAACATTTTTTTTAACCTGTGTGACTTTAAATCATAAGAGGGCCATGTCATATTCCTGTCAAAACCTGTTTGCTTCAGGTTCTGAAGTAACAAAAAGAAGCAATGACCAAAAAGGAGCAGAGTATTATTAAAACAAGTCTGACATATAAAACTTACTTTTTTGAGTCAAGAAAAATGCTAAGGACCTATAGTTCCTTTTTTGGTTTGTATGTGTTTTTGACGAGTGATTTTACTGACATGAGGAGCTGACTTTCTATTAATAGGGGATTTTAGAGAACAGCAGGCTGGGGGAGTAAGGCCCACCAGGGTCAAACCCCCACTCTGCTGCTGCTCTTTATCAGTTATTCCACATCAGCCAACTTATTCACACTCACCAGGCCTCTCTTTCCTCATCTGCAAAATGGGAATATTGACAACCCCACCCTCTCAGGACTACCGTCAGAATTGGAAAAAACTTTAAGTACAGAGCAGGTCACAGTAAGCCTTCCACAAACATTTGTTTCTGCTTTCCTTTTTTTTTAAATGGTGGTTCAGTTGTTTTTTTTTTTTTTAACCTCAGGTTTGTATATACTATTTTAAACACTAATTACAACAAACTTCTCACACTTGTCTGAAAGATCTAGAAACACTGCATGAATACATTCACCCATTCTAATGGCTTAGCCCCTCCCTATAGATTTTAAAACCATATGGAAAGGTGTTTCCTCTGCTTGCCCCTGTTAACGGTCCACACCTGATCAAATTCAAAGGCAGCACATTCACAAGTATTTCTCTTTATGAGCAAGAATCATCATTAGACACTATCAGTAATTTCCAATAAGGTTTCTCGGAATGGAAAATGACTGTAGACATGAGACATGTGGCACTTACTAAGATTGCAACACCCTCTTCTGTTCTGTGGCTGGTGCATCCTCACATTGAAAGGAAGTGGACAACACACAGGAAAAGCAATAGGAATAGAGGTGATATCACAAGCCAAAAGGAAGATCACAACCCTAGAATGCAAACTCCCACCCACCAAGACTTCTGGGCCACACTGGATCACTTAATTGGCAAAGCAGAGTCACTGCCTGTGACCATTCCCACTGCCTACCGAGGAGCAGCTAGGCACTGCCAAATCTCTCTCTACACACACAGCACTTCTCATTTGTCAAACACTAGTCTCATCTCCTCCTTTCCCTATGCCTGCTCCCATCCTCTGCTGCCCCAGCCTTCATCCTGTGTCTGCATCTCTGACAGCCACCTGGTCTTCCAGGGTCCTGTGCAAAAGCCACTGCATCCACAAGGCACTCCTACATTTTCCTTAGGTATAATTAGCTTTTCTTCAAAAAGCATCTATATTCCACTTTGTACCAGAGGTTTGTTTTTTTGTGTTGTTGTTGTATTTAGTTGTAGATGGACATAATACCTTTATGTTTTTTGTTTATGTGGTGCTGAGGATCGAATCCAGGGTTCCACGCATGCGAGGCAAGCGCTCTACCTCTGAGCCACAACTCTACCGCCTACTAAGAGTTCCTTACTGATGATATAGATTGTCTGTATTATACCTTGCTCAGTCCTGAACAGCCAATGTGGTACTCATTTTATATATTCATTTTATATATCATCCATGCAGTTATTTTACATGGTAGATAGTGACTACATCTTTTTGGCAGAAGGCATGAATTACAGTAAGTGTGTTCGATTCTTAGGCACATATTACTGGCTATCATTATACCATGTTGGTAGAATATATTATACCAAGTATAATATATGTCTGTTCAAGGGCCTTTTAATAATTTTGGAACACAAGGTCATTTTACGAAGTACAAAGAAGATTGGTCTTTGGGATTCAACTGCCTGGCTTCTGATCCTGTTTGGCCACATATTAACTATGAGAGTGTGGCCAAGTTACAACACATATGCAAACCAAGTGGTAACAGTTCTAACCTCCATGAAGTTGGCAAGAAGTGGAAAAAGATCACACTTGTGGAGTGCTGAACAAGTAGTACATGTCCAATGAGAGCTGTTAAACTTTTCATAAAAACACATTTGTGTTTCCTTCCCATAAGAATAAAATGAGAAATGTCAAGGCAAGCTGGTCTTCAACGCATTTCAGCCTGCCAGCCACACCATCTGATTTCCAGACAGTGAGCATTCATCATGTTTACACTAGTTCTAGGCAAGACGTATTTAAGACATTGGTGTAGGCTCGGGGCGCCCGCTCCCCAAAATACTACTTACTCCCAAGAAATCTTGTTTTCCAGATTCCTTTGAAATTTTCAAGAGTTTCTTCTCTGATTCTCACTTTCTCTTTGGAAAATTTTTAAATCTCTATACTATATAATAGTGCCACTTTTGGAGACTTGCCATATTTCTCTCTGGTCATCACATAACCCATATCTGTGGTGAACAGAAGGTATTGCATTATCTTTGGTATCATTAGAAAAACAAAGATAGGCCAGGTGCAGTGGCACAGGCCTGTGATTCCAGATAATCCAGAGGCTGAGGCAGGAGGATCACAAGTTCAAGGACAGCCCGGGAAACTTAGTATGACCTTGCCTCAAAAGGGTGAGGCTGGGAGGGCAGTGGCTCAATGATAGAGTGCCTCTGGATTCAATCCCCAGCAGTACCACAAAAAAAAAAAAAAAAAAAGGAAAAACAGAGATAATTGGTTTAATCCAATGAAAATAGAGGAAGACAGAACTTGATGACCGTAGTGGTTCTCATCCAGGAAACTCAAGAATAAATACAGTTGGCCTTATAATCACTGAAAAGTTTCTAGTTCCTCAACTGTTTCATATAAATAGTGAAATGAAAATGTTGGTCACTCTTTAATAATGCCACCAGAGCAAAACATTTTTATGCTCTCACTAAAATGTTCTGCTATCTATACTCCAAAGTTTTAAAGTTATTTAGTATCTTCAGGTTTAATCAAAGATACCATCATGGATTTTAATATATAATTAGGACTATTGAGATAGAGTCCCAGAAAAAAAGGCACAAAAATATTTAATGTGGTCTTTAACATGCCTGAGTCAATTTTTCAAAATTCATTTATCTCACAAATATCTATACTTTCTATTTTATGCCACGCTCTGTAGAGTGCCACTGGATTAAAACAAAATTAAGACACAGACTCTCCTCAAGGGCCTTGTCGTCAGAAAGGGGATCATTCTAACAGATTTAAATCTCAAAATATAAACATAACACAATTCAAGCTTTTATTTAAAGCACTGCTCACGAATTCCCAAGCTGGCCCCATATGTTCAACACAAACAGTTTAGAACTTTGCTTCCAATATTTTCAAACACAAAAGCACTCTGATGTTCATAGTTTGCCTTATAACAAAGTTGGCTACAGTGATCAGAGGTCTTAAAAATACAAAAAAAAAAAAAAAATGGAGTCAAAATATTTTCTGAACAATTCTTTTTTAAAAATCACTTTTCCAGGTGTGGTAGCATGGGCCTGTGGTCCCAGGACCCCTGGAGACTAAGGCAGGAAGATTTCTTGAGCTCAGGAGTTTGAGACCAGCCTGAACCATACAGGGAGACCACATCTCAAAATTTAAAAAAAAAAAAAATTACTTAATCAAGATGTGGCATATAAGAAATAATTGCTCTCAAAGTAAAAAAAAAAAAAAGGTAAATATTTTTCTGGGTCAGAGGACTAAGCTTTGAGATCTATTGTAATGGCATTGTTCACATTCCATTAACATTCCAGTAAACAAAGAACTCAACATATAAATCATAACTTTGTTTCTTTTTAGATCAGAAAAGAATTATAGACTTGCAAAAGGCCTGTCCCAAGGCCCAGTTCTGACTCTTTAATTCTGATCACTCTGCAACTGAAGAAATGTTAGACTTTTCCTGAAGCATTTTTATCAAGTCAGTAAGAGTTAATGGAGTTTAGGTTATAGCCCTTTCCAAAAATACTGTTCTTTAGCTTGCACATGCCAGAAGTATTCCCTGATTTTCAGAACTGAAATTCTGAACAGACTTCTCTCTTGAAAACACTTATTACATATTTTGCTTTCTAAACCTATTAAATATTATGCTTTTACTCACTTAAAAATACTTAATAAAACATATGTGCCAAGAACAGGATCACTTTCTAGGACAAACCTACCACACTTACAAGGAACTCTCAGCTCAATAAGCAATATCAATGAATAAAAGCAAGAATTATAATGAGAGAGTTGGATAGATACATATAAACAATACAGTATAAATGGCAAATAGCATACAAGGTAGAACAAGGGAAGAATACATAATACTTAAATATATGCTTTAGGAGCCAATCTTGGAACAAAACATTTGTTTAAAAAAATGATTTTTTTTTTTTAAAACAAATGCCATTCCACACAATGAACTAAGAAATTACCCTCTGGAAATGCAGCTTCTGCTCCATGCTGGGGACGGTCTGGGACTAGAAGGCCTTTGTGACATGGTGTCTATTTACAGGTGCTCTTCCAGACTGGCAGAGTAACAGATGCCTGGCATCCTGTGGTTTCTGATAACAGACTTCATCTGCCCCACAACTCAGGGTTGCTACTGAATGAGATTAATTTCTACAACTATTAATGAAAGGTCTTGGGGTAGGGATGTAACTCAGTGGGAGAGCACCTGCTTAGTACACAGGAGGCCTTGGGTTCTATACCAGAACCACAAAAAATAAATAAAGTAAAAAGTTTTGATTGGGCCTAACTTGGCAAAAGGCTCCTTCCCTTTGATTTCTGATGATAGCTGATCAGAAACCAAATGTCCATACAATATTTTTCATACAGTACATATAATAAAGAGACCTAAATGTGAAAGATGATGCAAATAGAGCTATTAGACAATTATTCAATTGCTCTCTTGCAATGTAATTAACGATAAAGGATAAGGATTCATAACCTTCAGGGAAAAAAAACCTTCTTAGGAAGACACAATATTCAGTAAAAACACAAGAGTATAATAACCCTTGCTGAACAAAAAAACATTATTTTCTAAAGATTAGAATTATTAGATTAGTACTCAATGCAACTGTAATGAACATAAAGCCAGTGACATCCACTAGCAAGGAAAACCAACCAAATATCATTTGTTTATCTTCTGACATTGGTCTGTACAATTTTTAGCAGATCATCATAAATCTCAAGTTTACATTTGCACTGCTGACTCAATTCCCTTGTGGAAAAACAGTTCACACTGGAGTGCTAGCTCCTTTCAAAGCTCAGACCAAGTCAGTGCAAAACAAGAGGCCATAGGCTGTGAGTGCACCCCTACCACAGATGGGGTTCCAATGCTAAAACCATTTTTACGGTATTCCCTATGTGTGAGGAGACCAGTATCTTTCCTGCATGGGGAGAAAATCCAAAAGCTGCCTGAAAGGTACATAAGAACAGGAAAAATCATAATTCATGTTCAGATGGAGTTTGAACCATAGGTTACAAAACAAATATTTAATGAATGACTCCCTAAATCATCTTAAGGTAGCAGTCCAGGATAAAACAGCATGCCAATTTGCATTTAGTCTCTGAAACCTCCCTCAGAGTCACCCAGCTAAGGTTTGTTCCTGCACTGAAGAAGCAAGAAGCCCTATGAGTCACCAGGACCAATGTCTGTCTCTGAGGGAGATCCAGCTCAGCAACTCTATCTCCATAAATTTGCCCAGGCCTGTGAAGTCAAATTCCAAAAATATTTTAAACATATCCTTTCCCACCTTCCCATAACCAACTGTGTTGGGTATTCTGACAAAAATCAACAGCAAAAATAAGAGGAACCAGAGGGGACACCCACTGGTGTCACCTCACAGCAAATCTCCTGGACCAGAATGTATCTGGGCTCCTTTCCTCATGACTTCCCAAGCATGAGGTCTTCTCCACCTTCCTCCACAACACCTTTCTTTGTCATAAACTGACCAGGGACAGCCCCTAAATGTCATCACCTGAGAGTTTTCCCCTACCTTACCCTATCTTCAACCTTGGCAGAAACAGAGGTACAGCCAGACCTCCATATCAACAGCTTCAACCAACAATGGAACGAAAATAATTTTCTAAAAATTCCATTTGTGTTAACATACACACACTTCTTTCCTTAGCCTTATTCCCTAAACAGTGTGACAAATATTTGTGTAGCATTTACAGGATGTATTATGAGTAATCTAGAGATGACTGAAAGTGCACTGAGGGATGTACAAAGGTTATGTGCACACACTAAACCATTTCCTGTAAAGGACTTGGGTTCGTGTGGGTTTCGGTATCCCAGCGGTTCTTGAAACTAACCCCTGCAGATACAAGGGATGATAGTGGCAGCTGCCATCCTCCAACTACTTGCAGAAAATACTCAGGGAAAGCAGCCTTCTGAGATTGGATGTTCTTTCAGGGAAGAATACTTAGTACCTCTGTGTTCCACCACATAACAGATCTCCTTTCTTCTAGCAAAAATCCCTGGAGGATTCCTCTTGGTGGAATGAATGCAGCTCCCTGTGCAGAACCAAAGCCCTGATAGGAGAAACCTCTGTCTCCAGGGTCAGAGCAAGACCAGTCCTGCCCTACATCTGCCCAGGGCAAAGTCTTCAAGAGTGCCTCTGAGCTAGGAAGTAGCTCAGACCAGGGCATGTATGAAAGCTGACAAAACATAACACCATAAACCTAGTTTGCCTCCATGAAGGTACTTCTGGGAAATGTTTTTGATTCTTTGAACTCTTAAAAACTTCTTGCTCCTGCTACACACAAACATCAAGGGTACACGTAGTAAAAAAAGTAATTTTATCCATCTCCATTACCATAAAATATGAAGCCCAGCATTGCTGTCCATTAAGGAAATCATCATTCTCCATGAACATAAACATCTTCTGTTGCCAACACATACTTTATAGTGTTGAGATGTGCAGTTTAAGTGGAAAGTTAAATTATTCCAGGGAATAAAATTATCATTAGGAAGGTTTCCTAAAGCAATTACAGTAGCAGCAGATTTTTAAATTATCATCTAACAGGCTGCTGATATCAGATAAATTAGAGTAAATCAAAATAAGATTAAATGTGTAAATAATGTATCGCTTCCATACCACTATAGGTATAAGTAATTACATGGAAGAGTTTTTATTTAAAATGGGGAATATTCACCAAAATTGTCATTTTTTTTTTAGTTTCCCTGGTGGTTTTATGCAATTTTATTTCCTTGCAAGAGCACAATTAAATCTTAGAAGTTTAGCTCTCTCACCAACAAAAACCCTTTTCCCTATTTATCCATTTAGAAATCACACATTTTAAGTGTAAAAATTCTGTGCTAATGATTTGCTCTTGTCAGAATTACATTATAAATATTTTAAACTTTTTTTTGCAATCTAATAGTAAAACTGGTCAGTGCACTCCCAAGGCACACATTAAACTTTTACTTTAAAACGTTTATTACAAGATTCGTTGGGGTTATAAACTAGAAAAAAAAATCATTTTGAATAAGTCAGAAGCAATAGCTTTATTTTATACCAGTTCTTTCTACAAAAGCTTATATTCATTTTCTAAAACAGTCAAAATCTTTTTGAAACTATGACTTCCTTCGGGAGCTTTCTCTTTGATGTCATTAACTTTGGCCTCTTTTTTTTTTTATCTTCAATCTTAAATTAATTCCCTAGGAAGCTTGTAGCAGGTTGGCTGGTTGGAGGGATTAAATATAAGGGTTTATAA
Organism: Marmota monax; assembly: GCF_021218885.2. Classification (NCBI taxonomy): domain Eukaryota; kingdom Metazoa; phylum Chordata; class Mammalia; order Rodentia; family Sciuridae; genus Marmota; species Marmota monax. The sequence goes on along the minus strand of NW_026694286.1, from coordinate 5,624,161 downwards.
AGAAAAGCAGCTTTTGATACAATACTATTACAACATGATCACTTACCCATAAACTGTCAGATACAGAGGGTTTTTTATGTTCGACACAAATGTTGGTCATTTTAAAAGCTATTATCATTCAGTAAATAGAATGGGGATTATTTTTTGTCGTCCATACTCACTTTACAAATAAATAATCAGTCAATATGACTCCAGGACCATAAACAATGCTTTTGGTGCTCCTGTGTCTTTGCTTGCTCTGAGGGCAAGATGGGGGTACATGGGTTTTCACTGTTGAATGCTAAATGGAACCTCTTCACACAGCTGGTCAGAGAATTTCATTGATATTATGCAAATAAGAATATGAATTGTTCATTTTAATTTAACTAGCTTGCGGGGTGCAGACTTAGGTTTCTATGATTTGAGACAAGCAATATAACAATAAAAGAGTATTCTTTTGTTTAAGGAAGATATACTTTTAATTACCATTCAATACACATTTAATTTGAGACAGAATTTGATGGAACAAGGGATTCTATATTGAATATCAGGGTTGTTTTTTTGTTTTTGTTTTTGTTGTTGTTGTTGTTGTTGTTCTAGGGTTTTACTCCCCAGCATCTACTCCCAACTTGCTTGATAATGGCATCCCAAGTCCCTTTAAGAGATTCACCCTCCATCAGGGTGTGTACTTGGTGTCCCTGCCCTGTGGATTTTTTTTTCCCAGATGAGCTTTGGGTCTTGGTTAGTGTAATGTATGGACAGAGAAAATGGGTCCTATCCTATCCCATCCCTGCAGCATGCCCTAAATGACAGGGCAGTAGTTAGGTAGTAGATCTAGTGCCCTGGAATGACCCTGGACTTCTCTTGATCTTTATTCTGTACCCACTTTTCTGGCCTGTCACTGCATTCTGCAAGCTTCCTGATGTCCTTACAATAAATTCCTTTTCTGCTTTAACTGAACTGCAGTCCAATTTCATTGCTTGCAACCAGAGAACCCTAACTGATACAGGTGCCCTTTTGTGAGATTATCTCTATGATAAAGTAATGAACACTGACTCCATTCTAACTATCAGGTGCTCTTTCTAGAGATGAATTATTGCCTGACCTTGCCTACTAGCTCTGAGGAGTCCTTTGGAGGCAAACTCGAAAAAAAAAATCAATAGCCTTAGGAACTATTTCTAATGGTTTTGCTGTTGCTATGGCGCCCCAGGACCTGGTAACTGATCAACATAGTAATGCTACATTTGTCCACTTATATAAGGGAACTTCTAACTCATGACCTATAATCTCAATTATATTTGTAGAAAACCCAAGTGACCCAGTTTCACAGACTCATTCCCACAATAAGGAGCAGTGAACTGGCCCACAGTATGTCTTTGTCTCACCTGTAAGACACATGAGGAGTATGTATATAAACAGATCTACAAACCTTGAGCAATACTTGCTCCTTTTCTAATGTGCTTATTATTCTCATTCTCAGGAATCTAATGTCTTATGGGGCATCAAGATACAATGATAAAAAAAATGTGGCATTTATACACCATGGAGTATTACGCAGCACTAAAAAATGACAAAATCATAGAATTTGCAGGGAAATGGATGGCACTAGAGCAGATTATGCTTAGTGAAGCTAGCCAATCCCTAAAAAACAAATACCAAATGTCTTCTTTGATATAAGGAGAGCAACTAAGAACAGAGCAGGGAGGAAGAGCAGGAAGAAAAGATTAACATTAAACAGATACATGAGGTGGGATGGAAAGGGAGAGAAAAGGGAAATTGCATGGTAATGGAGGGAGACCCTCATTGTTATACAAAATTACATATAAGAGGTTGTGAGGGGAATGGGAAAATAAACAAGGAGAGATATGAATTACAGTGGATGGGGTAGAGAGAGAAGATGGGAGGGGAGGGAGGGGGGATGGTAGAGGATAGGAAAGGTAGCAGAATACAACAGTTACTAATAGGGCATTATGTAAAAATGTGGATGTGTAACCGATGTGATTCTGCAATCTGTATTTGGGGTAAAATTGGGAGTTCATAACCAACTTGAATCTAATGTATGAAATATGATATGTGAAGAGCTTTATAATGTTTTGAACAACCAATAAAAAAAATTAAAAAAAAAAAAAAAAAAAAAAGATACAATGATCATACGTTAGCTGAAATTCATCCATAAATTTTCCTAAAATCAAATGAAATTAGCTACCCCTATTAACATAGGATGTTGGTTGGGCGAGGAAATAACAATGAAACCTTGGGCTTGTTCCAACAGAGTTCAGAGCCAGAGGCACCTGGAGGCACCCTTAGATGTGTATGAAATTCTAAAAATGCTCCCACCCACCCCTAGACTCCACATCCTAGAAAACTTGTGAAAATCTTGGTGTATCACTTTGTGAATATTATAATAATTCTGCCTATCATCATAAGCACAATTATGATTTTGAAGACATGACTCGGCCATGTTGTCAGACAGCACAGTTGACCTTCAAAGTGGGAGATTCTGACTGGAACCCTTGTACACTGCTGGTGAGACTATAAATTGGTACTGCCTTTATGGAAAACAGTAGGGATATTCCTCAAAAAATTAAAAATAGAACCACCATATGATCCAGCATTTCTGAACAAAAAAAAGGATCTTTTTAAAGAAATGCAACCCTATTTTGATTCCCACACACAGGAAGTGAGAGAGTACTGAGCAGAGATAGGCATCATCAAACCAACACTAAAAACAAAATTATAAGGAGAGAACGTGATGGCATGTGCAGAAGCCCAGGCATCAATCCAGGCAATACTTGCCTGAAAACCAACAATTGCGAATTTACTTATTAAAAAAACTACTAAAGTCCTGTCAGTGGATGCCATACAGGCAGCCAGGCCCTCAGCTCTCTAGCAGTGTTTAGCCTTACACTCGACTTTAAACATCGCACAATCTTAATTCCTTCAACAACAAAAAGGATGAGTGAGTACCTTCTCACGGGCATCTGAGGATTAAATAAGACATAACAGTGGAATGTTAAATGTACCTATTTATTATTATTAAATATTATTATTAAGGCATTCCCAGGATTCACATTTAAAAATATACTATGTCAAAGTTGGAAGCACCCTCAAGACAAATCACTATACTTGTTTCTATTGACATCCATCTTAATAAAGCCCAAGGTTTCTAGAGCACAGGGTCAAACCCTTCCTCTGACTTCTGTGCTCTGTCCACCCACAGGTGCCCTTGGCACTACCCGGCATTCCAAACTATATTCTAAGACCCACACAGGTCTGCAACTGGGAGAGAACATGGGAAATGGTGGCTGCACAGAAGCTGGGTGGGTTCACAATTGATTATACATTAGCTGAAATTCTTCCATAAATGCTGAGCCAGCAGTCCAGGAAAGGGTGGGATAAAGAAGAGTGGCAGCCACCGCTTCATTTAGAGGAGACTGTGGCCAGGGCAGGGTTTGAGGACCAACTAATTATATATTTCATTATTTTCAGAGTACTGACACAAAAAAATCTGTGCCACACTTCCCCACCACCCCCAGTTCACTCTCTCTAAACAAAACAATCGATTTCTCAGGTAAAGCAGTAAAGAAGTATTTTCCATACACACCAGTCCCCAGACCACGTGCAGTTGTACAGCAGAAGAATGAAACAGTTCTAGAGCATAGAAACAGGGTTGGTAGAAATGTCATCCCTCACAGACATGAGGCCCAGTGACACCTTTCCCTTCACTACTATCCAACAATAATATATTTTTATTTTGTGTTGCAATGTTTCGAGCATCGATCAAGGAAGTTTTCACGACACACTAAGGACTCTGGAGACAGAAACCTGACACCATGAATATGGCATGCTGCTGTAAGCAAATTGGGGCTCAAACCATTACCTTTGGTTTAAGGGACAGAGATGCCATTTTCACACCACACAGAATCATACAGAAGCCATCCATCCATCACATAATCAGTCCCCTCCATCACATGTCACTTTTCTTGGAATCAAAATATTTAGCATTTACAGCTTCCATTAATTATACTTCAACAAGTGACTAAATAAAGCCTATTTTCAAAGTTCAAAATTACACACATTAATGGATCCAGACACATAAAATTTCCCAGAGTAGATTATAAGCACCCATAAAATTTTGAATACAAAAATCTTAAAATCTGATCTCTGAGAAAATGAAATGATTCCCAACTATAAATGCTAATCTGAAAGTTCCTTTTTAACCATACTTAAAAATCAAACCAAGAAATGGGTGAAATGTCTAATATGTGAAGTAAGTGATAAAACATGGCATAGGAAGATGGATTCTTAAATGAATTCTTAAAAATTGAAGCAGTACATCTTCCTAGTAGTCAAAATTTTGTCTAGTGAATGCCAGCAATAATAACTGCTACAGGTCTTGTAGGTGTACAATGTTAAAAAAAATTGAATATTTAGATACTTAAAAAAGTGGAAGATAATTTCATTTTTTATCTGACAGATTGGAAAAAATAAAGATTTGAGCAGCCACTCCCAGTTAAGATATTAGGATCAGCAGGCCTGAAGGTTTTGCAGAGAGAATGATTGGTCCCTTTGGGAAAGCATTCTGGTGATAACTATTGAAATAAAAAGCACACATGTCCTTTGACTCAGAGATCCCACTCCTGGCCTTGGCATTTAAGGATAGAGGCCTGCATGTATCCTTTTGTACAAATCTATCCTTTGGACAAAAGTATAAATGCTTTTGTTTTTAAAAAAAAGTATGTATAATAGTAAAAAATGGAAAGAGCTTGAAAGTCCATCAACAGGTTTATGAATGAATATGTCAGATATATTCATTTAAAAAATATTATGCAGCAATTAGAAAAAATAAAGGAGATCGGTATTTATTGACCGGCAAAGATATAGAATCCTAAGTTTAAAAGGCTGGGTTTGTGGCTCAAGTGGTAGAGTGCTCACCTAGCATGAGTGAGGCACTGTGTTCAATCCTCAGCACCACATAAAAATAAAATAAAGTCATTGTGTCCACCTAAAACTAAAAAAAGTAAAATAAAATAAAAAATAAATAATAAATAAATAAGGCTTTGGTAAGTATTAGGCATGACCTAATACCATTTCTGTATAGTAGGGGAAAAAAGGGATATACTTTATATAAGCATATATATTTGTATTTAATTACCTTCAATAGTAGAGAAATATGGAGAAAGACACAAAGTGCTAACAATAAAAACCTAAAAAGAGGTGAGCTTAAAAGGGGGAAAAATACTTAAATCTTTGCCGGGTGCCAGGAGAATTGAAAGTTTGAGGCCAGCCTCAGTAACTAAGAAAGGCTCTAAGCAACATCATGAGACCCTGTCTAAAAAATAAAAAGTGCTGGGTATGTGACTCAGTGCTTAAGAGACCTTGGTTCATTCCCTGGTGCCAAAATAAACACTCAAATCTCCTAAAAGCCAACTTAAATTAGGTTTGTAATAAAAATAAGAAGAGACAAAAAGTACAGGAAAAAGAGGAGACTGGCGTAATACATTTATTACCTGGTGGCATATAGAGACACAATTTGTAACTTACTACCATCATCTGCAGGCTGTAAAAACAGCACAGGAGATGTTCTAAAAGACCTGAGTGATGTCACCTGCTCCCCAGACTCAGGATATGCTCCCAAGTCATACACTATTAATGTTTCATTGAACAGCACAAGCTTCCTAATTTAAGCAGGTCTACAATCCCCACCAAATTGTCCCAGTACCCAAGAGCTGAAGCAGGCTAGTGGGAACATATGGGATGGGGTGGGATAAATGAGTGAAAGGGGAAATAGGCTTGCACAGGGCAGGCAGACAGACAAGAATCTCCTAATGCTACTCCTGCTCTCCAGACACTGTTGAGTTCCACTTCTCCAGGGACCACCTATGCTGTTGCTTTAATAGCATCTGCTTGTCCAGAACTGCACATGCTCAGGGCCTCCCTAAGGGAACGCCTCCCAATCCCTCCTCTGTCCTCACCAGTGTGGAGAGCTTGAGTTCCCCAAGTTGCTCCTCTGGGGGATCCCTGCTTGCAGATCTCCATCTCTGGATGCAATCAAATCCCTTATGCAGGTGATCCTGCATTTTATCATCCAAACTGGTGAACTTTCCAGAATAGAAAAGGCTGTTGTTAAAGATTAGGCTGGGGAAACACGTATGTAGTAGGCTTATTCCAAGGGAAAGCACTGAACCATGACCAGGTAATAACTGCCCTCTTGCTCACAAGGATCCCTATTGATGAGGAGTGACTTCCTTTATCCAAGAGAATCACCACCTATTTTCTAAAGCACAGTGTCTCAAGTCCTTTCAAACACAGTTACCTTAAATAAAAATCCTTCCTCCCTCGTCCCATGAATGCACACTGAGCACCTCCTCCTCCACCACCAGGTTTCACTAAATAGGTGAAATGCCATACACTAGGGCCCCAGAAGATCAGAGAGCTGGTCCCTGGGGATGTAACACTGTGCTTGGAGCAGGCAGAGGATAAAGGTCCACACAGATATCCAACAGGCTGCTGTATACCACAGAGTCTTAAGAAGAGGACAGGTGGAGGGCATCAGGAATGTGGGACAAAGGAAACAGGGCTGTCCTCTGATGAAGCAGCTTTGATGCAAGATGTGAAGAGAGAGGGCAGAGTGTTTCAGGCAAGAGAAATGAAGGGCAGAAACTGGGGCTCCAGAGAAGGCAGGATCCTCAAGGAGTGACCCTCTGAAGAGGAGTTTGGGTTTACTCAGAGCAAAGAGCCAAGTCATGCATATATGAACTCAGCCACAGCAGGAGCAGAAACAGCAGCTGCAGCCTTCATGAAAATGGAGGAAGAGGGACAGGAAGATACTGACCCACAGGAGAAAACTCATCAGCTTCCTCATGACAGTGGCTCTCCTGCTTCTCTTGCTCAAGGGAAAAAGGGTAAATAAACTTCAGCTCCTGTGGCCTGCCACCACTCTGGGGAGATAACTGAAACTGAGTGTTTTGTGTATCTGCTGAAACATACACTGTTCAACTAGCAATCACTCATCTATTTTGACTGCAAACATCTATTTTCACTGCTATAAGTAGCCACCCCCTTATAGGATGCATTTATTAATCTCCAAACAATCCCCAAAACTCACATTCAGAGAAGGATCTGGTAGGGTTTTATAAACCATAAGAAACATGTGTCTCACTGGCTGCCCCAGAGCAATTCTAGAAATGATATATAGGCTTCACATGTTATCAGATTTGAAAGAAAGATTTTTTGTTCTAAGATGAAAATAAGAGAAAGGAATTTGGAACGAGAAGGATATTAAATTCAATCTGTGTAGAAAGTAAGAGAAAAATGTCACTCTTTAAATCATGAACTAAATTCCCAAATAATTTCTTTAGCTGGCTTGAGACATGGTTTATCAGTAACTTCATTGGCAAAAGTATGCAAAGTGAAGGAAAATAATATTAGTTTAGAGACTGCTAAGTGCCTCTCAAAGCACTAAAAATGTGCTTCCTTTAAAAAAATATTTTCATATTCTTAGGACTTAAAAGTCATCTTTTGTGTTCTAATTTTTAAATAACCTGGCACATTTGAATCTGTAAAACAACTTGTCAATAAGATTTGTGTAGTTAAGTCCTTATAGATTTGGGTATTCAAACACTTCACATGCTTGCACGTACATGCACACACACACACACACACACACATGAATAGACATCCATCTGTCCTTGAACAGGTAGCTGAATCATGAAATTCTGGTGAGGGTTGGGGCTGGGGGCATGGAGGAAATGGCAGTTTGGTCATAAAACTCAGTACCATTTATTTCAGTTTCCTGTTACCCCTTCAAAGCTGTCTCTGCAAGTTCGCTATAGTATATGCAAGGCCAAGGGTGAGGGTAAGAGAGAAAGTTACAGCTCATCCAAACACTGGAAAAGGAAACTGTTACACCTCACAGCTGAACAGACCACCAGCCACCAAACATTTCCTTCCTTATGCCAGGGCTCCAAGGTAACCAGGACATCATTCCCTTTGTAAGGCATTAAGAAGGTGGAAACTTCATCCGACTACGGTATTTGGAAGTGGAACTTTCAGGAGTAATTAAGGTTAAATGAGGCCATCAGGGTGGGACCTTAATGCAAACAGACTGTGTCTTAATAAGAGAGACCTGAGCTAGGATGCTCAGCCCCACCATGTGATACACTGTGCTGCCTCAGGACTCTCCAGAAAATCTCTACCAGCAACAAGGATGGTACCAGAGTGGCCTCCAAACTTGGACCTCCAAAACTGTGAGCTGAATAAACCTTTTTTTTTTTTGATAACTTTCCCAGTTTGTGGAACTCAGGTATAGCAACAAAAAATGGACTAAGACAAGAAATAAATGACTTTTTCCAACAATTGTAACAAATTTCTATTTTATAATAGCCCCCCCAAAAAAGTATTTGCTTCCCTGGGCTTCTAACCAACTCAGAATACACATCTTGAAAACAAGAGCAAACTCTGAATTATGGCTTCATCTGTTGGTGCTTAGTACAGTACCACGGATATAGCAATTAAAAAAAATGAAATGAAAGAACAAAGCAAAGTTTTCCCCATCAAATGCCAAGTTGACTACAATAAGGAATATCTACAAAACTTCCTGTGTGGGGAAGGATAGTATGAAGGGTAAACAGAGTCAGTAGATGTCAAAGTGCAAAGAGACACCGTACACTATTCTGAAAATGTGTCCAGAAACGGTCTTCTCTCCTCATCACAGCAATGAAAAGAGGTTGGTGACATGAATAAACTTCCTGAGACATTTCAGGCTATCCACTTTGGATCTGATTTTTATGCATATTTTGTTTTCATCAAAATGCATGAGCTCTCAATGAGCTCTTCATGAATTCTGGCCCCGTGCTCTCTTCTAGTACACTTATGGCTGAGGGCTCTCACATACCCGATGCCACTCGGTTTTCCCTTAAAATGTCACCATGTCCTCAGCACCCATTTCAGGTTCCAGCAAGTTATGTGAGATAATTTAAAACACAAACTACCCGCAAATGAAAACAGGGTCTCAAAGACACCAAAAGAACAAAGACCCTAACAAAAACACAAATCTCTGGTACAAGGACCCTGCCAACAACATCCAAAAGAAGAATAAGATTCTCTCTGCAATATTTACAAAGCAGGATTATTTTATTAAAACTTATTTAGTTTGTTTTCCTCCGTGTTGATTCAAATTGTATTTCAACATCCAGCCTGGGTAAGCACATTGTCTGGACACTTCATTACTCCCGCATCTTCACACCACACTCTTCAATCACACCCTAGGTCCAGAAGACAAGTGGCACTTCAGGGAGAGATCGGACCTGCTATACTCTCTACGGGTGTTTGGAGCCAATAAGACTACAACACTTCTTTGCCATTTAACTAAGCAAAACCATTGTGTTTGGCTTTGTGGCTGTGGATCTAAAGAGCCTACCAAATAGGGCTGGACAGAATTTAACCTAATGCATTTTTGAACTTATGTATTTTACTTCCACTGCTGTCTGATTCTCTGTGTTATGTACAAAATCAAAGAATCAGACAAGTAACTAACTTTTCTACTCTTCTAGAAAAGGCACTTCTTATTCCATCTATATTCTGCTTTACATATTCCTAAGAAGAGCCACCCCACCCCCCACCGCAAACTTAAAACACAGCTCTCTCAACTCTGCACTCACTTAACCGTGTCTTATTATTCTCCCTTATTCTTCATAAGACTGTCCTGAATATGTTCCTTTGCTCCAAAGGCCTTCTCCACTTCCTCCCAACTGCTTCCTCGGTCCTGGCCCTTCCAGAGAAAACAAGCAGAGAGTCCTTCAACCCACAGCTAAAAAACCTACATTTCTATCTAAAAGTGCTTTCACCACTACCTCTCACTACAACAGAGGAGAAAGACCTACTCTTATTTTGGAATGGTCCCTGCTGTGATCAGGATATGTTCTGTCTCCATATGTTCTTGTGCTGGATGCTTGGTCCCCAATATAATGTATTGAGAGGTGCTGGGACCTTTAATGGGAGATGATTAGGTGAGGCCAATATCCTTGAAAGGGGTTATTGTCCATCTTGCTTGACAACTGGATTGGTCACTATGGGAGCTGAGAGTAATATATCATGTCAGCCTCCTTAGTGAGGTCTTTCTTATACTTTTGCCTCTTCTTTAAACACACTTGCTTTCACTCCCACTTCTCTGCCATTTAAGAAGACAGAGGTCCTCACCAGAAACCAAGAAGGTTTGGCATCATGCTGTTGAAAAAAATGCACTGCCAAATACTTGTGAACCAAAGCAAACTTCTCTTCTCAATAAAGTTTCCAGACTCAGACATTTTGCTATAGGAGCTGAAAATAAATTAAGACAGTCCCTCCATCAATGCTGAGGATCAAATTCCCTCCCATCTTCCTGGAGCTTCATTTCATCTTCTATAGGAATTGTTTTTAAATTCAGCTATCTTTTAGAATCACCTCGGAACCCTTAAAAATCTCAACACCAGTCATGTCCAACACCAATTAAATGGGAATCTCTGTGAGTTGGTCCCACCATCACCAAAAACACCTACCTATTCTCTTCCATGCACCTCTCTGTCCACCAGTTTAAACCAACTCCTCCTCGCAGCTGTTCTGCAGCAAGGGCTTTGGGCAATCTCTTCTTGTTCATACAAGAGATTGAACCCAGGGTGCTTAAGCACTGAGCTACATCCCCAGCAGTTTTTAATTTTTGAGACAGGGTCTCACTAAGTTGCTTAGGCCCTCACTGAAGTTGGCCTTAATCTTGTAATTCTCCTGCCTCAATCTCCCAATTTACTGGGATTACCAGTGTTGCCACCATGCATGGCATCAGTATTGTTTCTAAAATTCCAAATGGCTGCAATTTACAGCCAAGGTTGAGAACCACTACCTCTGTCTTCACATTCTCCAAAGATATTTAAATATTTGAAGGTTTCTCCCATCTTAAGAAAATACAGCCTCCTTACTCTCAAAAAGCAAAAAAAAGAAAGAAAAGAAAAGAAAGAAAGAGAAAACAAAAAATTCTGATGAGGATGTGGATAAAGGAGAACTTTCATACACTGCTGGAAGGAATGTAAATTAGTAAAGCCATTAAAAGAAACAGTATGGAGATTCCTCAAAATAACTAAAAGCAAATCTACCTTGTAACCAGCTGTCCCACTTCCAGGAATATATACAAAGGAAGAGAAATCAGTATGCTGAAGAAACAACTGCTCACCCATGTTTACTGAAGCATTATTCACAATAGCCAAGATATGGAAACAAATGAAGTGCTCTCAATGGCTGTGTGGACAAAGAACATGCGATACAGATGTACAGTGAAATAGTATTCAACTGTAAAAAAATAACACACTGCTATCATTTGTGACAACATGGGTGATCCTAGAGGACATTATGGTAAGTGAAATAAGCCAGACACAGAATGACAAATATCACATGTTCTCACTCACGTAGGCTCTAAAAAAAAGTTGATCTGATGGAAGTGGAGAGTAGAAGGAAATCAGAAGATGGGTAACGGATACTAAAAACATAGCTGGATGGGAGGAAAACTCCTAGTGTTCTGTGACACAAGAGGGTTACTACAGGTCATAATAATTTACTATATATATCAAAACAGCCAGAAGCAAGGAGATTTTGAATGCTGTCAATGCACATGCACACACACACACACACACACACACATAAAAAATGTTTGAGGTGATGGATGTGATAATTATCCTGATTTCATCACTGCACTTAGCATGCATGTATCGAAATATCACACTCTGAGAAATGTGTAAAATTATAATGTGTCAATAAAAACAAACACACACACACACACACACACATACACCCCTTCCCTCAATTTCACGTCCTCCTCTGAATACATTCATTCTCTCTCATTTCTGAAAAGATGAAACTTCTCAAAAGACCTGTCTAGTGGCTGAAGAACAGGAGGACTGCAGCTTAGCAAGGCCAGGTCTCAAATAAATATACATGCTTTTTATCAGGAAGGTTTACTTCTGTTCTCTCTCTTCATTCTCTTCCTTTAGAAAAACAAGTCAAGACGTGATGTGATGGGTGACCCTTTGTTTCTCCTACATAGCAATTTCAGAGAAATCTTTCTTCTCACATCTTCACTTTGTTTTGTGGAACTTTCTCAAGTCTGACTGTTTATTCCTGCATTTTCATTTATATTTACCAAAGTTGAGGGCTTCTAATGTGATTTCCATCTTTCTACTGTTTTTTTTTTTCTTTTTTTCGGGGATGAATCAACTCCTTTGCCATCCCTTTGATTTTCTCTTTTTTTTTTCCATCATATGTGCCTTTTCTTTAAACCCTCTCTTTACAATATCCAGTTATCATTATTCCATAAAGGCCTTGAAGGACTAGGAGTCTGAATTTTTCTTGTGGGACAGAGAGTTGGCTTGGGATCTGTGTTCTTCATTTCCCTCTGTGTTCCTTCCTTCCTTGAATTTGTGTTCCCTGGGCCCAGGCCTGGCACAGGCAGAACCCTTCCCACTGCAACAGGACACAGCTGGTCACGTGCCCATGATCAGCACAGGAAGAGGAATTAGCAGCACTGGCCCCGTCACTGTCTGCACCTCCATCAAGCCCGGTACCCTGGGAGGATTTCATGCTCAGATCTTTGGGGTGAAGCCCCTTTAACCCAAGCAGCCCCTTATGTTGTAGACTCTGTCCTGACCATCACCATCTAGTTGATCTTCCCACTCCACCTTAAAGAACTGCCAATATTTAGGAGCCTATGCTAGACATGCAGGTAGTACATGGTCACCATGGTGGGAAGGCGGGCATACTGACTCCAGGGATCTTAGTTCACTGCGACTCTGATGTGCATGGGCTCCCTGGAGTTGTTTAGTTCACAGCCTGCCCTACTGCACATGGTGGCTTGACTCTCCCATCTGTTCCCTGTCCGCCAGCTTTCTGCAGGACATAGCCAAGCTGCACAGCAAATGCTGGCTGTGCCACTTTATTATCTTAGTGAAGCCGTTTAATTTTTAGAGGCCTAACTACTTGAGAAAACTACATCCTGCCCAGAATTTGAGGTCTGGGCAAGTTCACAGCACCCTTTCTCACTTGGTCCAAATTTCACCGTATTTGGCAGATATTCTTTATAGCTTGTGGTCTGAGGTTGCAGCTATTTAATGGAAGACAGCAATTTCTTCTTTGTTTTTTACTTTTTTTTTTCTTCCTTTTGTGGGCTTCCAGGAAGAACAGTGGAATAAAAAAAAATGGCTTTACACCACCATCTTTAACTAGGTCTTTGTTTAATTTTTAAATAGTTTGAAGCAAAGCCAAGAAACATTTTTTTTCCTTTGAGAAAAGTCAACCAAATATGAACTATTCCCAAAATCTTATTAATTAAAACATGGAAAAAATGCTTAATGGGCAATTTACTACTCAAAATATTTCTAAAGACAGATATCACTTCTAAAAGACAAAATTATTATTATTTTTTTTTTTTTGCAAAATTTCACTGAGATGCAAATCATAAGTAGTTACTTTGCTTTTTACTAATTAAAAGTGCCTCACCCATTTCAGGGGCTATGGATTCCAACATCTGTTGAACTTGTGAACTTCAAAAAAAAGAAGAAATTGTTGAAAGATATGCTTGGAAAATTATGACTTTTTTAAAAATGCCAGGGATTCTCACTTAATTTAATCCAGAATAAATTCAAGATGAGTACTTTGTGGAAAAAGCTTGTTTCCCAAGAAATTACATTTAGAAGTTAACACTAGGGCCAGGTGTGGTGCCCCACACTTGAATCCCAGTTACTAGGGAGGTTGAGGCAGAGGGATCCCCAAGTTCAAGGCCAGCTCTGGGCAAAACTTAGCATGACCCTGTCTCAAGATAAAAAATAAAAAGGCTGGGGAGGTAACTCAGTGTAAACACCCCTAGGGTTCAATTCCCAGTACCAAAAGCAAAAAGCTAACACTAGGGCCAGGAGTATAGCTCGGTGGGAGAGCACCATCTGGCATGTGTGAGGCCCTGAGTTCCATCCCTAGCACCACAAAAGAAAAGGTTAATATTATTTATTATAGATTACCACCTTCTTCACTCAACCTTGCCAAGTAGGAACAACACTTTTATAAACCCTATCATTTGCTCTCAGTTTAGATATTGGTAACCTAGCCAAAAAAATGAGAGGTTGCCATATAAAATTCAAATCTTGTCTCCATTTGTGATTTAATTTGCTTCGTTTTAAATAAATGAACAAATTAAAACTAATCATTACGGGCTTTAAAATGTCTGTTTCTCTCTTCTCTAGGGGTATCCTCTCCCCACTGAATTATCACAACCTCAGATGCAAAACCACGATCAACTGCAACGGCTAATTATATATTTAATTGACTTATAAATAAATGACTAATTTCCTCTAAATATAATTACTTTCTTTTGGGAAAATAATTTATAAATAATCATTGTGACATATCCCACATTATTATATTTCAACTCATGAAACATTCCCCTAATGTAAACATTTTCATCAGAAAAAGACAGTTGCCTAGGTATAAAATAAATCAAATTTTCAGTTAAGCTTTTTTTTTTTGTCCTAGTTGAGAGGGGAAAAATTAGTAGCTGCTAAATTTTGATCCCCGAGAAGCTGAGTTATACAGTCAGGAGGAAGAAGGAAGGAGAGAGGCAGAGACTGTGTCTCTGAGGACCACAGAGCGTCCTGGTTAAAGAGGCACCTGCGATAAATGCAACCTGACAAGTATCCAGAGACTGGAGCGATATTCTATCAAGTATTTTTAAATTCAGTTCCACACAAGTCAACTCAGTTTTGCCTGGAGATCCTACTAGACATTTAGCTGGTGTGTATATAATTACTTGTCTCTCGGAATTGGGAGTGGGAAACAGCAAAAGGAACAGTGTGTATTGTTTCAAGATAGAAATAAACTAGAAGGTTGAGTATCCAAGGCAGCTGAAACTTCCTTCCAATGCTCAATTTTTTTAAGCTTTATTTTGACATATTTAAGGAACAATATTTTTTAAATTTGAAGGTTGTCACCATTATTTTGCTCAGATGTTTAAAAACAAAAATGCAATGCTATTTACTCTTCAAGGACTACCTCCTTCATCTTATTTGTCATACCAAAGACCAATGTGGGATTGTCACCATGCACTGCAATCAACAATCATCTTTCAGAGTGAATCAAGTTACATTTACCAACCTAAGCAATCTTAGATGCTTATCTTCAGGATTCATTTAGGATATATAGTAGTTAAAACCCCTTACAAGTTCAACATAGAACTGCTTCACATACATTTTAGTACCCCCTGCCCTTTTCTTTTGTTTGGTGGTGCTGAAGATGGAAACCATAGGTATTCTGAGCTACATCCCCAGCCCTCTTTATTTTTTATTTTAAGACAGGGCCTCATTGTGTTGCCTAGGTTAGCCTCAAACTTGCCATCCTCCTGCCTCAGCCTCTTAACTTGCTGGAATTACAGGCATGCAACTCCATACCCAGTTTTAGCCCCATTTTGGAATGAGACACTGCAGTAAACAGAAGAAAAAGAGTAAATGAAGTCTTAAGCCAGACCTTTATAAAGCCTCATGTAGCCAGGCATAGAGATGGTGAAATTCAAGGCCAGCCATAGCAACTTAGCAATACCTTATCTCAAAATAGAAATAAAAATAAAAACAAACTGGGGATACAGCACAGTGGTAGAGCACCCCTGGGTTCAATCACTGGTGCAACCCCAAAAATGTATCACATAGCAAAATAAAAAGATATGCCAGACAGCTAATGTATTTTTATATAGATCTCCATTTCCAACTTCTCAGTTTCTACTGGAACTATCTTTACTACTTGATTTCTCAATTCGTAAGAGGAAAACAGAAAGCTCAACTAATCATTATGTTCATGATCATTTACAGAGTAATACACATTTTCTATGTTCTACAGACTTTCTTTATAACACCAGACATGCTACAATACAATATGGAGATTGAAAATAACTTTTAACCTAAGTAAACTTTTTATCAAGGATAGAGAAAAAGATAGAACCTATATGTAGTGAGTTTTTTTTTTTTTTTTTATCTTATCACAAACTATTTATAGCTATCTTGTCCAATACATTATTGCCAGCCACAGGTAGCTATTGAGTGCTTGGAAAAATGGCCAGTCCAAATTGAGTTATAAGTACAAAATGCACCCCAATTTTTGAAAGCTTTGAAAAAAAGTAAAATATCTCATTAATAAATTTTATTCCTGATGATAGGCTAAAATAATATTTGGGATGGATTAGTTCAGATAAAATATATTATTAAAATATATTAAAGCTTCTTAAAAGTGCAGTGACTAGAAAATGTTAACTTGTACCTGTGGCTTACCACATTGTCTTTATTGGGCTTTTTCTTTTTTCTTTCTTTCTTTTTTTTTTTTTTTTGTGGTTCTGAGGATTGAACACAGGGTCTCACGCATGTGCTCTGTCACTGAGCTACACTGCTCGTCCAGGACAGTGTAGTTTTAGAGACTAATGCTAAAATAATCTATGAAGCAGTTCAACTATCTATTAGATTAAAAATTAAGATTAAAAAATCAGCTGGGTGCCCTGGTGCACACCAATAATCCTAGCTACTCAGGAGGCTAAGGCAGGAGGTTTGCAAGTTCAAAGCCAGCCTCAGCAACTTAGCAAGGTCCTAAGTACTTAGTGAGACCCAGTCTCTAAATGAAAAGTAAAAAGTACTGGGGATGTGACTCAGTGGTTAAGTATCTTTGGGTTCAATCCTCAGTAACAAAAAAATAATAATAATAAGGTAAAAAACAGTACACAATCATTTTCTCCCTAACTCTCTCACGTGTGCCTTGTAGGAGGAGGGGAACAGCAAAACTCCCATCAAGAAGGTTACTGAAACAAAAAGACTTAGCTCATTGCCTTCAGCCTTATCCCTGACATTTACTTCTTCCAAAAATTTCCTCTGCTCCCCTGCTTCCTGTTGTGAACAGTTTCTAAACAAACCCTGACCCCAGTCTCCCAGGAGATGGGCACATACTTTATAAATCAGCCGTTGCTATGGCAGTCACGGCCACTTTAAAAAAGGTGGGTACCCAAACAGGTATGCAAGTGACCAGATACATGTAGGAGTTCATGAAACCCTCTCAAGTGAAACACGATTAGGGCACCAACACAAAAATCTGGCCACTCACTTAACACCAAAAGAGTTCTCCCCATATATCATGATCACAAAACAGAGACATATCTTCTACAGATGGGTAAACCACAAAGGGGTATGGAATGGAGAATGTGCTGGGAATTACAGAATCCCTGGCTGGATTCTAGCCCTAAGCCTACGAAAGCTCTCTGCTGCTGCTGTTTCCTGCCCTTTCCTCCCCAAGTTTCAGTGGTACCTGGAAACCCATGTTGGTGGCTGAGAGTTTGCAACAAGGAGCTTGGCTGAGCTGGGGACCAGCAGATTTAGCATGCTCAGGGAACAGTTGCAGGATAAGTATCTGCTGAATCTTTCAACAAGCAGAATTCCTACTATGTTCCAGGCATTATATGAAGGCTACATCACTGAACAAAAAAAAAGTTTGAGCAAAGTCATAGTCGCACGCACGCACGCGCGCACACACACAGGAAAAGTATAAACCACTTCTAGAAGGTAGTAAGTGGTAAGCAAACATAAAAGTGGCTCAGGTAAGGAAGTTTCTGGGCTCTCTGCAGAAGCAGCAGTTCCCTAGAGTGGCCGGGGTAAGCCTCACTGAGAGGATAAGACTTTTCAAGATACCTAGGAGGGGGAGGAAGTGAACCAAGCCTGCCCCAAGGGGAGGCAGCATAAGGCAGCAGAGGCCACAGCGGGCACAGTCCCCATGCAGGGCAGAGGCCTCTGTAGCAGGAGGCAGCTGGGTAAGGAGCAGAGTGACAGGCGGTCACAGAGGTCACAGGGCGAGACATAGTTAAGACTTGGAGGCCATCCTAAGGACTGCAGTTTTTACTCTGAGAACCCACTAAAAGCTTTTGAGCAGAGGAATACTTTGTTCTGCCTTCTGAAAGAACTTCCCTGTGTATTGTTCTGCAGAAAGACTCTAAGGTCAAGGATAGAAGCACAGACTACTCAACAAAAATGTGTTAAATACTGTTGCAACTGCAAGTTAAATAATAACAATCAAGACAAAGAATGATAAGAGTATGGATTTCTGATCAGGACTGAGAGAAGAAAGGCTGTGGGTGATAAAGTAGAGGAATGGGAAATCCCACAATTTTCAGGACCTGAAATGGTGTCACTGTGACTCATCCAGGAAGAGCAGGTGTGGAAGACCTGCAGCGTCTACAGATATGATCATGGTGCAATTCTGCAATGCACCTGTCTTTTGAAGGGGGCGTTTGGTAACAAGAGTTTGATTTTCCCTGTTTCAAGAAGTAAACTATTTCCCTAAAAGCAAACGCATTACAACAATAGCAACAAAAAGAAAGAAAAGGTGGTGAACACAATTAACCTCGCACTTCCAACCTATTTCAACATTTAGTTAGGAAGCAGAGCAGGTATGTGCACTGCCTTTAGATTACTAGCAGGGAAATGTGAGTATATAAAGAAAAAAAATCAGTATAAATAAACATTAATATAGAACTAATTTTCTTAGTTCTCATTTCACTGAATAATTATACCTTTGGGCTAACATGAATAATTTATTAAGTAGCATGCAGTTTATATGTAGCCTTGCAACTTTTTGCCCTCATTATGCAATCATTTGAAATCATTTCCAGGGCAAACCATGGCTGGAAAGTGACTTCCATGCAAATGTCCTTTTCCTGTGAGCTTATGGATAGTTTACTGAGTGTCTCTTTAGGTTAACAAGAGCTGTTCAAAATGCTATTTAAAAATCTTCTCTCTGAAATATGCTCAATAATTCATTAAAATCCTAAAATACCAAAATCCCCTTTTTTTTTTCTCTTGGTTTATTACACAGACTGGTGCTTTACTCAATTAAGCTTTTAAGGAATGTAAAACTATATATTTGCTTCCTGGTTTCTTCACAGTTATTAAAAGTTACCTATCCTTTAATAAGAACCACTGTTAACAAAATAATCCTCATAAAATAATTCAGTGTGGGTTCTCTGGGATCTATCAGCCCTAAGAGAGATCCACTTCCCATTAAAACTGCCTCCATTTTTAGCTGTTATAAGAAGAAGCCAACATGTAATGAAGCGTCAATACATTAATCCCGAGAGTTGACCTGTTTTGATAAGTCTCACGGAGCACAGAACACTGATTATATAGACCTGAATGTTCCTCCTCATTTTTCTTGCTTCTTCACGTTCTCTGCTACATTGTAGATCATCATAAAATGGTAATCTAATTACTACAACTATTAATTATGCTCATGATTAATTTGAAATACCTGACACAAAATGTAAACGGGTTCAGTGAAAGACAAAACACAGTCTTAATGAAATTCTAACACCTGAAAATGTTTGGCATCATTATCAGTCAAGTAACTGCACTTAATTTCCTCTCAGTTGGGCATATTAATAGAGCTGGTTCCTAGTGTTATTTACTAAACGTATGTTTCAACACAAAACAATTAATATGGACCTGAACTATAACCTTGAACTGCAGACTCATATCCAGCACTGGCCTTCCAGGTAGGCCCTAAAAAACCACCAATCCCTGTTTTTGACTTCCTCTTAGCACCTTCCCATCTGCCTACCCAATGCCCAATCCCCTCAAGAAGTCAGCTCATATTCCTGGAACCTCTGAACACTAGGTGGTTTGTGTTTATGTTTATGTTGAAAATAATGGGGAAAATGTTCTTATTTTTAATATTTAATTTTAATAAAAATTCTTATTTTTAATCTTTAAAAATAAGAATGCTTTGCCAAAAACGCCAGGGCTTTCATCTGAAAACTGTATTCCTGACCCAGGGGATGAAGAAGTGGGAAGACCAGGGCAGAATGAGCTGTGGGGCTTCCAGAACTGACAGTCTAGAACCACTAAGGGTACAGCCCTGAGTGTTGCCATGCAATGTTGTGAGGACTGTTCAGGCATTTGAGCTCTTCCCTTAATTAAACTAAAGTAGGACTTCTAACAGGGGCATGAGGTCACCCCCGTGTTCATGTCACAAAAGCCCCCTGAAACCTCTGCCCTCTTCAGGTTCAGTCACAGTGGAAGGTGGGAGAAAGGAGCGCTGTCATTTATAGGATTTCTGTTTCCCTTCCTTTGCTCTCCATCTCTGGCTTGCAAGCAAGAATTTAGGTCTTTGGTCTGGGAAGAGAAGACAAAGGAAGAGAAAAAGAAGGAAAAAGAAGTGGGAGGGAGAGAGGAAGGAAAAGAAGGAAGAGAAGGTGGGAGGGGAAGAAAAGGAGGGAGGCAGGAAACATATAGGAGATTAAAAGAGATAATGTTCAGTTGGACATGGTAGCACACATTTATAATCCCATCAGCTAGGGAGGCTGAGGCAGGAGGATTCCAAGTTCAAAATAAAACCAGCCTCAGCAACTTAGTAAGTCCTTAAGCAACTTAGCAAGACTCTGTCTCAAAATAAAATTATAAAAAAGGAGCTGGGGATATGGTTCCATGGTTAAGCAACCCTGGGTTTAATCCCTAGTACTAAAAAAAAAAAAAAAAAAAAGGATGGTAGATAACTTCCTTGGAAAGAGAAGAGAGTCCCCAAGTAAAATTTCCCAAGTAAAAGGGGATGTTGAATTTAGGAATAAAATGCCTCTTAACCAAAATTTTCAATAACTTTGCCACCTAACAAGTTTTTTTAAAATGAAAAAGTCCTTTATTAAATGAAATGTATGTTAATGATATACATTTAAAATATTTTATAATAGCATGTCTTTCCCCTAAGAGCAAACACATCCTGTCATTTTTCCATCAATCAATTTATCTCATTGTGTGAGCCTAATGGAGTATTTGTCACTTATGATTCAAAGAATAATAACAAAAGCTAAAGAAATCTATTCTCTAAAACCCTGACTCAAGTATAGGTAGGGTGTGCATACCGATCCAAAGAATAACCCTGAATATCCTAATTTTAAATGTTTTTGGTTTTTGTTTTTTTAATTTGTGATACTTTCCAAACAGAATCAGATCACTGGGAAGATAGAGGGAGAAACAATTTGGTTCTCCTCGTATTTGAAACACTAGTTAAGGGGGAAACTGAGTTTACAAGTTTAACAAGTGTACATGTTAATAAAGAAAACACCTACAAAATATCTATATAAAGGCAAATTTGAATATCTTAAAAATCCAGACCATCTAAAACAAAACCATAAACTATAATATCACAAAGGAAAGAATGTGGCTGAGATATCTAGAGTACAATACATAGACATACATGCACACATGTACATACTATACTTTAAAGGAAAAATTTCTTGGCTGATCATTTTTATCCAAATATGAAAGTTGAGGAAACGTGATAACAACACCTGTTTTATCACCAGTCTAAATGTAAGGGAACTATCTCACCTTTAATAGCAAATTCATTCATTCTATAACCTGTGGGGACTCATTCCTCCTGAGAATACATCCATTTTTCTTCTTGATCTCAAAGTGAGTACTCTCAAAGTTCTGTCTCTATCTCAGGCCTCTTCCATAAACACCAGTCTGTAGGTCCAACTGCACTTTTAACATCTCCACTCGGGGATCTCGGAGACATCTCAAACTTAAAATCTCCAAGCCACTCTGATTTTCCCCATCACATCTCTCATAGATTTCCACATCTAAATTAAGGATCATGCCACCAATCAAAAAAACACTGTAATCACCCTTGATCTATCCTCTCGATATTCAAATTCAATCTGTCACCAAATCTTACTTTAATATATCCAGAGACAAAAATCACTCCTTATCACCTCCATTGTTACTACTTGGTCCAAGCAACTAGGGGCCCCTGAACACTGACTATTCCAAGTATCCTAAATGGGTCACCTGGCTTCTACCTTGTCCCTGTAGAGTCTGTTCTTAAAGAGCAGGCAGAATGATCTTGCTATAAAGTGAGTCAATAACTCAAAAACCTTTAAAGGTTTCCAATGTACCACTAAAAGCCTCAGAGTCTTTCCAGATATGACATGATTGGCCCTCTGTCCCTTTCCAAACCTCTCTCTTACTTTCATCCTTTGATTCTGCCTGTCTGTTCTTATAATCCACTCCACATAGGCGCTCCCCTCTGCCTGGAACATTCTTTCCCCGGATATCTAAGAGCTCTATCTCTAATGTTCTTCAAATGTTAAGGAGGCATTACCTGACCCAACTACTCAATGTTGCAAGCCAGCCCACCCATGATGCCCCTTTTCTGCCCCCTCTGCTTTCTGTAACACTTATCTCCATCTCCATCTCACATACTATCTACTATCTTACAGTAGCAGATTGTGTTTTCTTAAAAAAAAACACATGGCTGCAACAATAAATCTGGACATCTATATCTTCTCCTCCTGAACCTGGGCGGGCCTTGTGATTTCTTAACAAACACAGTATATGGGAAGTGACTCTGTGATTTCTATAACTAGACCATAAATACAATGCAGCTTCTGCCTGGCACTCCTGGGACATTCTGCAAGGAATGCTTACAAGTTTTTTTTTTTTTTTTTTTAAGTGAAAATGTCCTTTATTAAATGAAATGTATGTTAATGAAGGCATAAAGAGCCCATATGGAAAAAAGGAATCTCCAGCATAGGGCATGGATGGGGGACCAGCAGTTCCCAGTGCCCTCTGCTCACAAGGGCTTGTGCCTGAGGTCTTGGTCTTGAAATTCTTAACACTATCTTTGAATCTTGTGTTCTGTACATGAAGCCCAATGGGACAGTGAATCATGGGTTGGCAACTTGAAACCTTCTGCTTCTGCAGGATCCTGCCTCTCTGGGACAGGTTTTCAGCTGCCTGGTTTCCAGCTCCATGGCCTTCTCTGCCCCTGTCCCTCAAAAGTGACTGCAGCTTCCTTTGCCCTTGGCAGAGGCCTAGATACAAACACAGGAAGAAGGAGGGGCTAGGAACATGTGCAGTGGTGGTTCTGGGTACAGCATGGTGGAGGCCACCCCACCCTCATCTAAGAGTACCCCAGCAGTTGTGATAAGTCACAGGACTGGAACCCCAATTCAGGTACTGAGCAGAGCCTGCACAAAAATTGCAATCCCTCAAGGGTCACCCATCCAGTGTACATCGGGATGATGGGCCCAAGGGAAGAAGAGGAATCCAGTTTTATTTTTTCAACCCTAGCTAAGAAATGTTCCCTCTGTCCTGGTACTGATGAGAGAGATCTCTCAGCTGGTAGGCTGAAGGTATTAAGGAAGGGGCTGCAGATGCCTGAGAGAGTCTATACTGACTAGCAAATACCCCCATGCCCAAGTGGGTACTGACTGAGCAAATAAAAAACACCAAGACAGAGACCACAGAAGGGAATAAAGATGTTTTGCATTACGGTACCTTTTAATAGCACTTTACCCCTGCTTTTTTGACCTTGGGCCTTGGGGCCTCTCCTTTCCATTGTACATGGGACCTGTTCCAACACTAAAAGCCAAGACAAGCTTTCCCCATTAGTCCCATCCAAACTACAGATTTGTAAGCCAAAAGTCACTATTATTTTAATTCAGTATGTCTAGGGATGGCTTGTTGTACAACAGAAGATAACCAGAACACTCAACAGCTGCTGATTTTCTGATTTCCCCCAACACATACATGCATACATGGTCAAGTTTTTCTGAAAGCCCTAGAAAGGCAGTGCTTTTGAAGATCTTTCCATATCCCTGATACCTAGAACACTGGCTCACACCAACAGTCACCCAAAAAGTATTTGTTCAATGAACTGATGTCCAATTTTGATGAAACTTGGCTATAAATAAATATAGGAAAATTTATAGTTTAAAATGAATAAATATTGATGTTCCTCAACTTCTGCTGGGGTTCTGTCCTGATAAACCCATCATTAACTTGAAAATATTGTAAGTGGAAACTGCACTGACTTTATCTTAACCTGGTGAACAGCACAGGTGAGCAACATAGTGCACTGTAGAGTGACAGCTGTCTCCATTGTGATGTCAGCACTGCCTGGATCTGCAGCTCACTGCTGCTGCCCAGTATCAAAAGAGGATCATTCTGCATATCACCAGCCCAGGGAAAGATCCAAATTCAAAATTCGAAGTTCAGTTTCTACTGAATTGCTTTATCATTTTCACACCCTCATAACACAGTATCTGTGACCATCTATAGTTAGAAAGTGGACACCAAGAGGACACTAAGATAGCACACAGAACCACCCTCCCTTTCATAAGCAGTCCCTCACCCTGCACAGTACAATGTCCTTGCCCATGATCATCATGGATGAATCCCTTATTAGAGACAAAGAAGTATTCAGAACAACCAAAGGAAAACTGAACATAAGCAAGACATAGTCCTTAGCATTAATACCTTTAATTAAGTTTATGTATGTGAACACACTTGACAAGCTGTATCTCCATTCAAAAATGAAACCACTAATGGTAACAGCAATCATTGTTTGGGTTATTCCAGTGTTCATTTCACAATACCATGTTGCTCCTCACCCTCTCACTCTGTACCTACCCAACCAGCACAAAGAATGTATACACCAGGAGTCTATTAGGAGTAGCATATGTTGGCAGTATCAATGGTTTTCCATGTAAAGGGAGCTGTAAGTTTGCAGTGGAACATGACCAACATTCTGCAAGATTACTGGGTCTTCCCACAGCACCAGGTTGCTTTTCTCCATGACCTAATTTTTGTGAATGGGTGTGTGGAAGATACCCTTCCAACCTAGCAGGGATCGTATTCCTACTAACCAGCTTGGAAGTTGGCAAGAGATTGTTTTCTGTCTCTTCCTGGCCCATTCATTGTCACTGTCTTTTCAAGGGCTCTTCCCAACATTACCTACTAAGAACTTAGTCAGGAGTAAGATCTTGAGAACAGCAAATTCCCTGGCAATAATCTCACAGGTGCCATTTAAATGGTCCACAGATGTAGCTGATGCAGAAACAATTGCAGATCTCGGGTCTTCTTGGTGGAATTCAGAAATTTAACCACATCTGTAAAGAGAGTTTCAACAGCCACATACATGCCACAGGAGCTTGTTTTATGAATATTCTGAGTGTCAGACACTACTGAGGACCCGGAATGTTTTAACTTCTGTTACAAATGAATTGTTTCGATAGTTTCTGGAACAGATCTTTCACCTTGCTTCCTCATTCCTTTGCCCTCTGCTAGAGAGTCCAGTTCTGTATTTCTCTTGTTGTCTTGACTGATTCATCCTGCCATTAAACTAATTCTGGCAGGTTAGAAAATGCGGTTATGGTAGACCCCTGAAAGCCAGGGCTCCAGATGAGGGGACAATAGAGCAGCAGGCTCTCTCTCCTTGAGCTCCTGTATCTGGGGGAGGTTACATCCTCACTTAGCATTTGCTGAAAGATTCCGTCTGTCCCTGCAACCATGAAGAAGAGTCATGTTTCTCCCTAGCTCTTGCTCCCTTTCACTGCTATTAGGCCAAGCTGGACACATGGGAAACAAAGTAACTACATTCCCCCCCCCCAATTCCTCTTTGGAGTCTTTCTTCACCCCATTCTCAAGTTCTTGGCTGCTTACTAAGTCAACCAAATATTAACCTGAGGACTTAGTGGGAGGAAGACACTGCATGTCACACTTTCTCTCTGTCATGACAGGCTTTAGGTCCAACCTCCCATCCTAGCAACAAACAGTCTCCACAGGCAGGAGGAGGCAGGCACTCAAAATGGAACGGCCAGCCTCGGTCCTGCAATCCCTAACATAACTGGTGCCTGGACAGAGTGGAAATGAGGAAGTCCAGAGACCAGTTGCTTCAACCCAAGTCTGAAGCTGAAATCCTTAACAACTGTAGAAATCACTGAACAGCCTGCTACCTCCTGCACTAAACTTGTTTCTCTTTTTTAAAGAATAGTTATTTTTAAAAAGCTTTAAGTTTTAAATAGATTCTCAGGCTTTCTAGGGATCATGTTGACAAAAAAAAAGGCAAATTCTATGCAGTTACTCATTTGAATTACTCTGTAGCCTAGAAGAACATTTAAGAATTAAAAAAAAAAAATAAGAAAAAATCAGGAGATATTGTAAGAAGGCACAAAGTTCCAGTTACATGAGTTAAAAAAAAAAAAAATCTGGTGACCTAATCAGCATGGTGGCTGCAGTCAATAATACTGTGATGCATCTTGTAATTTGCTTAGAGAATAGATCTTAAATGTCCTTACCACACTGGGAGGGGGAAAAAAAGTAACTTGCCACACCAAAAAAAATAAACAAACAACAACAACAACAACAAAAACAAAGTAACCATGTGAGGTGATGAGTGATGTTTCAAATATGTATCAAAACATGGTGTACCTTAAGTAAATAGCATTTTTATTTGTCAATTACAACTCAATAAATCTGGGAGGGGGTGAATGAACAGGTGACAAAACAGCAATCTTCCCATAGGAAATATGACTAAAAAAATCCTCATTTTTTCCCTGGGAAAGAGGCTTCCTGATAAACAAGGTGAGCCCAGGTTGGCCTGAGCAGATCACAAGTGAAACACCTTTTCCATTTCACTGCCTCTTTTTTTGAGTGGCAAAGCTTCATGAAATTTTCAGTCCATCTCGAATGAGGCCCTGCCCAAGGCCAGCGCACAATTAAAATCTCGTACCCCCTTCACTGGCTCAGTTCATGTAAACCCCACTGTGTAATCTGACTAGAAGATAGCATATGAAATGAGTAATGGAGCTTATGTGTGTATTCTGTCATTCTGCATTACTGCTGTGTACAGAAAATAAGATGCAAACAGTTCATGATGAGCGAGGTGAAGAAGGGAAATGAAAATGTCAACTGCTTGAGGAAACTGTTAAATGGCACCAACTGCCTGGGTGAGGTGTTTGTCTACCCATGTGCTGCTTGTCTCCCTCAATCTATCATCAGAAAGGACAAGACACCGCAGGAGGAATGAATGTCCTAAGCCAGGAGGATGGAGAGGCCCTGGCTCCTACTGCCCCCGGCAACAGCATGCTCACCCTGAACTGTCAGTTTACGGGCTTCACTGTAATCTGGCTGCTGTCAGTGGTAGATCCAGAAATAGGCACACGCAGGGCCTCCTGGCCTTCAAACCTGGCTGACAGTTTGGCAAACACTAAAGTCAGAGGGTAAGGATGGTGATGTGAAGCATATTTTTTAAAAGAATGGTTACTGGATAGGGATACAAGTATCTGCTCTCAATTTTTTATGCATAATGTAGAGCCCAAATTTTAGCAAAAAGGGTCACCACATATTAGGAAAATACAGAGCAAAGAACCAGCAGAAGATCTAAAAGGAAATACACAGGGAGAATGGAGTTACTTCTGCTTGTTACACCCCCATGAGCATCTTCCAATAGGGAAAAGGGTGAAAAGGGGTGGGGGCAATAAAAACAGGAGAACAACTCTGTTAGAAAAAGTGACTGCTGGCCCTAAACTGGCCACAACCCTCAGAGGATGAGAAGTTCTGTGGTTTGGGAGAAGAGAAAACTTTGCACAAATGAATCCCTTCCATGAATAAGGGAAACAATGAAACACTTTTCCTAGTTCTCAGGGAAAAGGAAATACTAAAGCACAGTCTATTTTCCCTCAAAAGAAAGCTGCAGGTAACCAAATGGGCCTCTGGAATTAAGGTGCTCACCTCCCAGAGAGGTTCCTCCCATCTATTCCATGACTTAGCACTTGGACTATGCCTTCATTGTCTGTGCAATGTTGCACTGAATTGTTCAATGTGTGTGCTCAGTGCTGATGGGGACAGGTGGTTAAGAGGAAGTGAGAATGTTGAAAATTATTCTTATACTAATGGTTTTGTTAACCTTAAATACTTGACTTTTAGACAGACTATTCCTAGGATATCAGTTATTTCCACTCCCCCAATTGTGCTTTGATTCTTCAGCCACATGTGGGTCTCCCTCCCTATCCCTTTCATCCTTTTTAATTAATATTTAGTTTTTTAGAGCAGATTTGGGCATTTAGAAATATTGTGCCAAAAATATAGGAAGATCCATGCATGCTCCACCATTTCTCACATCCTCACTTCCCCTACTATTAATATCTTGTGTTGGCATGGTATATTTGTCACAATTGATAAACAAATACTTATACATTGTTATTAACTAAGCTGACCTTTTATTTTGCTATATTAGAAAAATAATCTGAATTTCCCCCGTGAGATTCAGTTTTTTAGTGGATTTCTTACATCCACAGGAGGCTAATGATACATTTCATCAGTGGTTTGATTGGCTGGAGATTTCACTCACTGATGAGGTTATGAGAGCCTTGACCCCATCAGGGAATAAATCCCCTGGAAGAAGAAATAAAGAAACCTGCCCTCTAGAATGAGAGTTCTGTAGCATATGGCTAGAAGAGGTGGGTCTCTGGGGGCATGGCTTTGAGATATATCTTTTGCCCCTAGAAAGAGAAGTCTCCCTCTCTCTCTCTCTCTCTCTTTGCTTCTTGGTGGCCATGTCCTGACCTGCTTCCTTCCACCACACCCTTGTGCAGTGATGGTGTTCTGCCTTATCTTGGGCCCTGAGAAATGGAGCCGGTTCTCTATGGTCTGAGACCTCTGAAACCATGAGTCCCAAAGCAAACTTTTCCTCCTAAAATTGTTCTTCTCAGGTCTTTAGATCATAGCAGCAAAAAAGCTGACTAAAACACAGATAAATCCACTGTGATCCTAGAAGACAGATGGCAGCCACATCCATCAAAGCTCAGGAGGACACCCTGCCCATGGGCTGGACTGGCCAGCTGGGAACACAGGTGTATGCTACTCTGACAATAGTTGCCTCAAGGCCATTCTAACAAGGACCCCAGATGCCACCTAAGCCATGCTACCTCTCTTCAAGAATAAAATTTGAACATGGCTTGGTAGGGTAGCTCATGAGAATTGTATCTGCATAAAAAGGGAGGATCTTCTGAGGAGCCAGAACAAAATAGAAATGGCACTTCCCTTGTCCAGAAGGAGAGAGAATCCCACAATGGAGCCACTTAGATGAACCTCTGGTGCAATCTCCCCCTTATTAAGGAATTCGACAGAGAAAAGCTTCTAAGGTGAAAATCAGGACCCCGTCATCAATAACTCTGGCCACCAACATTGCTGACATATATCCTCTCTGATAAACTGTGGCACCAAAAGGAAGAAAGTGGCCTTCTCTTGCAAGGTGTGCTGCAGGTAGGAAGGCCAGGAAACAGGGACACCTGGGGCTGGGCTTTGGGCACGAGCCCACCCACCTGCCTCCAGCTTCCTCACATCCCTGGAGTCACTGACTCTTTCTATTTCCTTAGAAAGAGACTTCTCATTGTGAGGCCTCTGCACACTGGTTTCCCTTCCTTCCATGTCTCCTCCCTCCTTTCTCCTGAGTAGCCCTCTTCCCTCTTCTGGTCTCAAAAGGGTGTCAGATCCCCCAAGGACCCCAGACGACATGCTTCACAGAGCCTTGAAGAAGAAATAAAGACACATGCCCTCTAGAATGAGAGTTCTGTGGAGACAGCCATAGTGCCACTCTGCTCAATAGTACAGGCAGGACACAGGCAGGAAACAAGACTGCATTAATGCTCATGTTAACATGGCCACTTTAATCCCCTTCAAGGGCACAAAAGGAACTTGACTTCTTCCAGTACATTCCATCCCCTACTTCCAGGTTCACCAAAAATAGCTCAATTATAACGGCTGACCCACAGTTTGCCAGAAAGACTGTCACGACTAATGTTGTGAGTGGCCAGTTCCTTTAAGTCTTTCCTATTTTCTCATTATAAATTCATAAAGCCAGGTGTGGGGGATACAAGCCTATGATCCTGAGGCAGGAGGATCCCTTGAGCCACAAGATGGAGACAAGCCTGGGCTCAGTGAAACCTCATCTCAAAAT
Organism: Marmota monax; assembly: GCF_021218885.2. Lineage (NCBI taxonomy): Eukaryota > Metazoa > Chordata > Mammalia > Rodentia > Sciuridae > Marmota > Marmota monax. The sequence continues at coordinate 5,594,356 of NW_026694286.1, read as the reverse complement.
AAAATAAAAATATGTAAAATAAAAATAAATTCATAAAATGGCAATATCTCTGCTTTAGGAGTAACCCAGTGCTGGTGGGCTGACAAACCTAGATACTTGCCTCTTTGAAAGACCAACAAACAGACTCTGGATCTTAAGACTTAGGCAAATTCATAAGGAAAAGCTGCTCTCTCTGTAGATGCTCTGAGGATCTGGGCAGCAAAATGGTTTGTTCCTCCACACGGCCACTCACTAGATGGGCAATTTTTTTTCATTTCCGCAGGTATTAAAAATTCAGAAGAGAACAGCATCCTGAGCAGTCTTTATCTGTGTTGTATATTGAATTATTATTGGCCTGACAGGCAAAGTGAGCAGCATCCACAGCGGCAGAGGAAACTGCTCACACATTCGTTGCAGAGCTTGTATTAGCATTTGTGCCTCGGATGCTTTGTAAGGCCCAAGCTGTGTCTCAACATTTTGCCACTAAAATGGTCTTACCAATTTTATTTCTGTGCACCTTCTCAAATTGTTTTTTTTTTTTTTATTGTTGTTGTTTTAAGTATTAGAAGTGTTAACAAGGAAACTTCCTTAAATCAATGAAATTCAGTAGAGTTTGTTTGTTGGCCCCAGTAAACAAAACAAAAACTATTCACTGTCCTTTAGCTCCCAGAACCGGAGCAAGTTTTGAGAATTTTGGCCAACCAAGTGATCAGACAGCTTCTACAGGAACAGATCTGAGGCACAGAAAACAACTTGACCACAGCCCAGTTCACCCACTAGTCAGCTGGTTACAACTGAACTGGCTAGTGGTTCACGGCCTAATCACTTAACTCACTGAATCCGGTGCCTTCTGTGACCAGCCAAAGCTCTGTCGGGAATTAAACTATATTGGTTTGAACCCAACGCAGGTGCTCAGTTCAAATCCATGGCCTCTTACAGAATCTTACTTAACAGAAGTGATCCAAACAAAAGAAAACCAGAACTTACCATACTGACAAAACTCATGGGTCAAGTATCAGTTTCATTTCTAACAACTAAGGATTTCACTGCAATTGTTGTGAATGAGAAGTTATGCTCCATTTGTATAAATGTGTCAAAGTGCATTCTACTGTCATGTATAACTAATTAGAACAAATAAGAAAGAAAAGAAAACATCCTACCCAGCTTAGGTAAAAATATGTGCTGGCTGATTATTTTAAATTTTCTCCACCATAGCCCTTGGTTTCATTATATTTATACTGTTTTAATAATATAATGTTTTGAAATTAATACACAGATCATTCATAAATTATAATGATGACAGGTACAAATGGAACGGACAAAAGAAAAAGAATTATATGAGTAAAAATTAACAACTTTCCTTTAGACTGTTTTTATTTTTAAAAAAAAATGCTTAGCAGACTGTTGTCCCAGCTATTGTGTTCACTAGGGTAGAGTAGGAGGATCACAAGTTCTAGGCTGGCCTCAGGAACTTAGCAAGACCCTGTATCAAAATTTAAAAATAAGAGACTATCTTTTTTTCTCCAATGTATGTTTTCAGTTCCTTTGTCTAGTATGAGATTAACTGTTTTTATGTGGGGTTGTCTTTGTGTCTTCTATTCTGTAACATTGGTCTACATTCTATTTTGGTGCCAATACTGTGCTGTTTTTCTTACTATAGCTTTCTAATATAGATTAAGGTCTGGTATTGTGATGCCTCCTGTTTCACTCTTCTTGCTAAGGGTCTCTTATTTTTCCAAATGAATTTCACAGTTGCTTTTTCTATTTCTATAAGGAATGATGTTGGGATTTTAATTGGAATCGCATTGAATCTGTACAGCACTTTGGGTGGTATGGTCATTTTGACAATATTAATTTTGCCTATCCAAGAGCATGAGAGATCTTTCCATCTTCTAACATCTTCAATTTCTTTCTTTAGTGTTCTGTAGTTTTCAATGTAAAGGTCTTTTATCTCTTGCAGCAAAATGAAACTAAACCGCCTCTCTCACCAGGCACAAAACTCAACTCAAAGTGGACCAAGGACCTAGGAATTAGATCAGAGACCCTGCACCTAATAGAGGGGGAAAAGGTCCAAATCTTCATCAAGTTGGATTAAGCCCTGATTTCCTTAACAAGACTCCCCAAACACAAGAAATAAAATAAAAAATTAATAAATGAGATGGATTCAAACTATAAAGCTTTTGCTCAGGAAAAGAAACAATCAATGAGGTAAAGAGAGAGCTTACATTTTGGGAGCAAATTTTTTGCCACACTTATGTCAGATAGAGCACTAATCTACAGGATATATAAAAAACTTAACACCAAAGAAACAAACAACCCAATCAATAAATGGGCTAAGGAGGTGAACAGACACTTCTCAGAAGAAGATATACAATTGAGCAATAAATATATGAAAACAATGTTTAACATCTCTAGTAATTAGAGAAATGCAAATCAAAACTACTCTAAGATTTCATCTCATGCCAGTCGGAATGGCAGTTATTAAGAATACAAACAACAATAAGTGTTGGCGAGGATGTGGGGGGAAAGTACACTCATACATTGCTGATGGGACTGCAAACTGGTACAACCACTCTGGAAAGCAGTATGGAGATTCCTTAGAAGACTTGGAATGGGACCACCATTTGACCCAGCTACCCACTCCTTGGTCTATACTCAAAGAACTTAAAATCAGCAAACTATAGTAATGCAGCCACATCAATGTTTAAGCAGCTCAATTCACAATTGCTAAACTGTGAAATCAATTTAGATGCCCTTCAATAGATGAATGGATAAAGAAACTGTGGTATACAAACACAATGGAATATTACTCAGCATTAAAAAATAAAATTATGGCATTTGCAGGTAAATGGATGGAGTGGAGAATATAATGCTGAGTGAAGTAAGCCAATCCCCCAAATCTAAAGACCAAATGTTATCTCTGATAAGTGGATGCTGATCCATAATGGGGGGGGGGGAGGGTAGAGAAAGTTTATTGGGCAGGGGGGATGGAGGGGAGGAAAGGGGGTACGGGGGCAGGAAAGATGGTGGAATATGATAGACATTATTACCCTAGGTACATGTATGACATATGGTGTGATGCTACATCATGTACAGCTAGAGAAATGAAAAATTGTGCTGCAATTGTATGCAATGAATCAAAATACATTCTGCTGTCATATGTACCTAATTAAAATAAATAAATATTTTTTTAAAAAACTAAAAAAGGGCTGGGGATACAGCTCAGTGGCAAAGCTCCCCTGAATTCAATCCCCGTTACCACCCCCCAAAAAAAAGTCCAGATTATTTTAAATTACTTTTTTGCTTTACTATTTAAAGAAACAGTCATTCTGGATTTCACAGTCTGTTGAAATAACCAGAAAAACATGGATCCACACTAAAAATAAGGAAATGTAACTGTTTATGCCTTATTAAAAACCAGGGGTTTTCCAATGATAGGGTTCTTTTTTTTTTTTTTTTTGTATATATAAAGTTTTATTTTGTAAATAGTGTTCTGGGGAAAAACTAAGCAAATGTCATTGAAAAGGAGCAGCCCATCAGTTCCCATGAGGAGACACATTTGCAATTATGAACACCTTATCTCATGGTTTTTTCAAAGAATCTTAGATCTTTGCTCTTGACACAGAGCATAATAATATCTATTGTAAGCTAATAAGATGATATTTAAATTTTATAAAATACTATGTAAATATATTTCTAAATGTTATGAAGGAATAGTTCTATAAAACCAAAGTTCACCCCAAATACTTTTACCCTAAACATGGAAAATGTATAAACATTCCAATTTAAAAAGATAAAAAAAAAAAAAAAGTTACAAAATCTCAAGTTTGAAAGGGGAAAAAAAAAATCAACAAAATAAGGAATGAGAGGACTGAAGTCTGGGGCTCCGTTTACCTTTCAAATGTGCTCAGTTCACCGGCCCAGTGTAATTAAACCAGAGGGCGAAAAACACTCGCGATATTCATGATAAACATTAAAAGAAGCACCCCTAACAGCCACAGGAACACTACACAGCTTTCCATCAATACAGTCAGCACTGAACGTTTCTGCCACCCAGTACATGGAACTTGCTCTGAAAAAGGAAGTAAAGACTAGAAAAAGACAGGAGGAAAAAAAAATAGGCTAGAGGCAGTGTCGTATTTCCCACATTGTGGAATAATTCTTTCCATTCCCAGGATGATTTAAGTTGACAAATTGGTTCCTCTGGTTGCTTAGCTTCCTGACCTCGAAAAGTCCATTTTCTAACTTCTGTCTTATCCAGCTGTTGACAGGCTAATGCCACCAACCAATGTAATAAAACCTCCATGGGGTTTAGGATTAGGGTAGGAAATTGTAACGACAGCAGAAGAATTAGATGTGAAGTCTACCCAACTTTTAAGAGCAAATCTTGTCTCCAAAAGAGAACAAACAGTTCTCTGGAAGGAGGTTAATGTATATTCCATCCCTCCCAGGGCTCAGTGCTGTGGAGCACTTCCTGGGAAAAATTGGAAACTTGTCTTGCCTAAAAAAAATCACTCCTCCAAAAGTTACAATTTAAGGGCCTGCTCTACTTTGGAACAATGTTTCTCAGAAACAGATACTCAATTTTTCTTCCCAGAACCATGTGTTAATAACCTAATATAGCCACTTGATTTTCCATCCTGAAATATTTGGGGTAGCATCTGCCTTGGATGCAGGCAGCACATGGGGCCATTCAAAGCTCAGACCCAATGTGGACACTGTTCCTCACCCTCCTAGTACCCGAGAGTGTGGAGTCACACCCAGATCTGCCTTAGCCCATTTACTTGACCTGCTCAAGCTTTGGTTTCCTCTGTACAGTGGAATTTGCCACAGTATGCACCTCACCTCACAGATGAAAGGGAAAAGTAGAACAAATATAAAGCACCACGCTGGACCCAGAGTAAAATCTCAATCCATTTCTCACCTATTTTTTTACTGCCCTATTCTTAGATCATAATAAATTAATGCCAATAAATGAAAGTCTTCTGTTTTAAAAGCTCCTTTGATTAATCACTATTTTCTCAGTATCTTATCAAATCCTGTAATAAAGATTGTGATTAGAGTAATCCATCAGAGACAGAAGTAAAACTTCAGGTAAATTGCCCATTTCTTAGGATCCATGCCATTGCTTTTGTTCTGTGGGGTGTAATTAAAGTACACACATTTGTGTTACTAATATCTGGAAGATGTATGTTTCTTACTGAGTGGGAGAACTTAATCATCCTAATATAGTGTGAGAGCAATCATATCTTGATACATTATACAGTTTTAGATTTACTAAATCTTTTCCTGTCTCTCTTCCATTCTTTCCTGATACTATGAGTATTTTTGATCACATTTACAACAACTAAGTAAGAATAGTTAGGAAAAACTAATAGCAAAATCAAATATACATACATACTTATGCACATATTTAATATTAAAGGACAAATCTAGAGGTTGAAATGAAATTTATCTATAAATTATACTTTGAGCTTCAAAATTCATACCTGGTATTTAGAATGTATCCCTATGAAGAGGGAAGACTGTACTTTTTTCTTTTCTTTTCTTTTCTTTTTTTTAAGTTTACTTAAACTAGTTTCAATTGGGGATTCTGTTGCATGCAACTGAAAGCATTCTAACACACAATGGCCTGGGAAAACTGAAAGTTTCCTTGACTTCAGTTTCCTCAATACCACAAAACTGGCTCACAAGAAGATTGGCTCCTTAGCTCCTTCCATGTAATTATGCATTTCAAACTATGTAACTGTCAGATAATTTGAAATGGCATAGATAACTATAATTGAATAATTCCTTTACAATTAGACTGTAGAAATTTCTTTCTGCAATGAGTGCTTGTTTTCTAAATAACAACCTATACTGGTATAGGACAGAAACCCAAATGCTAACTATCAGCATAATAAAGTATTTGTACTGACTTTCTGAGACATAGGAAACCTATTTTAAGTATTATCTCCCCCACTTTTGTCAATATCTGTCACTTTTAATCATTTTTCCATTCTACCATTTTTCTTTAATTACCCCCATTACTACTAACAAATTTCCTGTGAACAACTCCTTATGCACCTTGTTTGAATGACACAAGAATTTACAATTCACTGCAAGTAAAATAAGGTCTGATGGCAAGGCCATCTATTACCTTACTAATCTACTTGTTATGATGTGAGAGCATTCTTTTTTTTTTAGTGTATTTTTTTTTTAGTTGTAGGTGGACACAATATCTTTATTTTATTTTTATGTGGTGCTGAGGATCAAACCCAGTGCCTCATGAGTGCTAGGAAAGCTCTGTACCACTGAGCCCCAGCCCCAGCCCCGTGGCAGCGATTTTTAGGTAAATTTTCAGACACAGATATATTCTAACTAGAAATGAAAACTAATGTAAAAACACATTCTATTTGCTCATTGGAAATGAGCCAATGGAAACTGCAAGAAATTGCAGTATTACAATATAAGGGTAGTATCTGCTTGCCCAACATATAGAAAGTAAAAACAAGTAGAATTGTAGAAGTCAATCACATCAGAGAAAATGAAAAAAAAAATGGAAATGAGATACCTAGTTAAAATTCATCACCCAGCAGCTGGGGCTATAGCTCAGTGGCAGAGCGCTTGCCTAGCATGTGTGAGGCACTGGTTCAATGATCCTCAGCACCTCATACAAAACAAATTAATAAACAAAGATATTGTGTGACCATCTACAACTAAAAAAAAATATATCTAAAAACATATTCATCACCCAGAAATGAAGGAAACTTACAAGGTAAAACACTACAGTTTTAAGGCAACAAATATGGTTAAGTTTATTTAAGATAATCATTTTTTTTCCATCATGAAGAAAAGAGTTTATATTTATTATTTACCATAGAATTTAATATCCCATTACTTTTAGGAGTATTAAAATATGTCTTGCACCAAGTGATTAAATCAAAAGAAAATCATTCTCTAAAGACCCATAAAAACAGCACCTGCATTTTCAACTACACACATTACTGGTGAATCAAGCAAAAATTAATAATTGGAAGACTTGAGCATATCTGTTAATAAATCTAAAATTAACATAAGAATCAAATTAATAATACTCAATTAAAAATGCATTAAAATTACAATCCTAATTTAAATGAGGTAATGTAGCGCTTCATGAGTTTGCCTCAGAAGATGCTCTGCATAACATTCTTAACCTAAAAAATGAACTTAAAATCATGGCAAGACTAAAGACTAGGGTAGACACAAAGTGTGGTGTTTTCAAGCACATGTCATTATGTCAATATGTTTAGAAGATTCCAAAAGAGGTTTATACAATACAAGATACAATATAGGGCTGGAGAAAATTATAAATAGCTACTATCAAATGCTATTGACTTTTTCTATGTTTGAAACCTTCATCTTGTTCATACACTGTCTTTCTCCAGAACTTGAGCCCCAGGCCAAAATATTATGCAGCATAAATTTAAAAATGAAATAAACTACGTTTATCACATGAAGTCAAAATTATGAATCTAAAATTTTTGTCTTCCAAAAGATCACACATTTCACTCTGAACCTTTTTTGACAAATTCACTTTGCTGGGTCTCCCAGAAGTGTGAGTAACTAACTACATGCTTGGGGTAGGATACAAAGATCATATCCTCTGTAAGGAAAAACTATTCAATATTTAGTTTTTCTCTTGGGTTGATTACATGGGTTTTCACTCACCCTCAAATCATGTAAGAGCTAAAACGCCCTACAGAAATGTTAGCATTGATAAAAGCATAAAGAACTTTAAATATCTGTTTTCCTGGCAAAAGCCAAGAATAGTCCTCATGCTTAAAGTTATATCAAAACCCCATCAGATGGTAAGGTTAGTCACATCACAAAGGTAGGTTCTTGAACACTGACCTGATTAATCTGTGGAATTATCTATTAAATGAATATAAAGCACTGCAAAAATTTCAAATGTAGTAAACACATTCTGTTCTAATGGAGCCCTATGAAACAAAAGACTTAATATTTGCACTCAAGTCCAAAACTCTAATGAGATTTTCAATAAGTCCATCCTGTTCATCACTGGCTGAATTCCCATTTGAGATTTCTCAATATGCATGCACTGGATTATTATTAAGAACCTATTATATCCTCCAAAAAATGTTAACAGAGTAGGGGAAAGAAAAAATGTAAAATATACTATGAAGAATGCAAGCACAATTTAAAGACAGTAGATAGTGTCTTGGCACATAGTAGGTATAGAGTAAAAATCTGTTTAACAAATAAATATGGTGGCTCCAATGCCAGTAGGTAAGAGGCAGGCCTGCACACCTTACCACGTAAACTTCCACTTTCTACATGGACACTGCCCAATATAACTTCAAAGGAAATCACAGCATTCAATTATGATTTCCTTTTTTTTATCTTGACTCTGAAGAATTTCAATGCTTAAATAAAGAAATAAAATAGTACAAGGACAAAAACCTGAACAAAACAGAATTTTGTGCTGAATTACATTCTATACCAAAAGATACTTAACTGCATAATTTTTACTTAGACAAATACACATGGGCAAATGAATTAAACCTTTAATGAACATAAATTCATTTATATGACCATACAGTTACCAATTCCTATGCCTGTTGCTTTTCTTTCTTTATTTCTCTTTTCCTTCTTCTTTTTTTTTTTTTCTTTTGAACCCAGGCCTCATGCACGTTAGGCAAACAGTCTACCACTCAGCTACATCCCCAGACACTGTTGCTTTCTTTTCCTCTAATATCCTTGCTTTAAATTCCCAGCCCACTCCAGTCTCCTTACCTACACACCCCCAGGGCTGGGGATCAAACCGATGGCCTCAAGGATGCTAGGCAAGCCTTCTACCTCTAAGCTATATCCACAGCCGCTAACCCATTTCTTTAAACCCAGTATCTCTTTCAAGGCCTCGATCAAATGCAACTTATATTCTCTAAAGCCTTCTGGATTCCTCCAAACTGTACAGAATATTTTCCTCCTCTTAAGTCCCTCAGTGTGTGTAACACCCCTTCTATCCCATACAGACAGAAATGTAAGCAGGTTTCATCTCCTTACTACACCACAAGCATCTGCCAGAGGCCCACCTTGTTTACATTTTAGGTCCACTTACAGCCCAGAGGAAGGCCATGCAACTCTGATACAGTATTTTTTAATCATTATGGGAATAAACAAAATTAGTTTGATCATGACAAGGAGGACTGGTTTTACTTAGAAGTCAATAGTACAATACTGATGTAATGATGGGTTCCATTCATTGATCTGAAAATGACTTAACCTTCCGGCAAAACACTGAGCCTTGGGAGGACCAAAGGAGCTTGGAACTGAGCCATCTGTGCAAAGTGAGCTTCTCTCCTCTACCTGGAATGGTGTCTCTCCCTGGTTCTCATCCATCCATCCGTGAATTCACTGAATGCCCACTAGATTTCAAGCACGGCAGTGAGTTCCAGGTAGACAAAAATGAACATGTAACAAGCCAGGTGCTGGCTCTCAGAGATTAACAGCTTTCATCTTCAGCGTGAGGCATCCGAGCAAATAAATGATTTCGGAAAGGCCACCTTTCTCTCCTGGGCCTACATGGTAAGGAAACAGAAGCAGTTATCTGTCCTGCACAGTGTCTCACATTCTTTCCATCACTCTGCCTACCTTTCTCGAACAAATAGAAACCAAATGAGTCATGAACCATAAATAACCTGAGTAACTAATCTTAACCAAATGGAGAACTCTATCAAATTTAGTAGAAGCGGGGCATTCTACGGGTTTTACGGGGCCTTTGAGGTCTTTGAACAGTGTAATATATCCCCTGTTAATTTAGTAAAACTGCCTCAGCAAGGAAGCCGTCAACAGGCAAATGTGACTTCTGGCTAGTCCCCAGGGACTCCTCCTGTCTCCAGTGGCTTTTCTGGGATTATTTCAGGCATTCACTTGGCTACACTCAGAAGTTCCTGCCATGTTTGGGCTCCATATTATGGAACTTCAGATAATCAAAGCTACTTAAATTTTAAAAGAATGTTCACGAGTTCATTATTTATTCAGCAGATAAATAATTTATTAATCCCTCACAATGTACAAAATTCTCTACAGCCTTAAAGTATACTTAGGTAGGAAAGACATGTAAGAATAACTATAAAACAAGGCAAGAAGTGACTCTGAAAAGAGGACACTTCTTCCCAAATAATAAAAGCTACCATTTATTGAATGTTCACTATATATTAAGCATACAGTACTGTGCTAAGCACTTTATACAAAATATCAACCCAACAGATCATGAAGTACTGGTAAGAGAACAGACAGGAAGGAAATGACACTGGGCCTGCATTAGAAAACTGCCTTAGCCATTATAAGCAGAGGTATTTTAAATATGAGAATATAAAATAAATGTTGACTTAAAAATAAAAAGTTCATCTTATTCTATTTTTTTCTGTAATGTTACAAAAACAGTTCAAAGTATGCATTCCAAATTCATGGCATAAATTTTGAAGGCATGACAGAAATTAGTTTTTTCCTTGTAACTAGTGATTTCTTTTTAAGTAAAAGTAGTCACCTGGGGACTGAGGGTGTGGCTCAGTGGGAGAGCACCTGCCTAGCATGCGCACAGCCCTGGGTTTCATCCCTTGCACTGCAAGAATAATAATGATAATTATTTTTCCTGAAAACACCCACCCTGCAAGCTTTCTGTTGGACTAATTTAGTTTAGTTTTTCCATTTAAAAGAACCCAAAAAAATGAAATAAAATGTGTGCCCGACTGCTACATTAATAATTCATTGTTTATTATCTTAGGGACATTTAATATGAAAATAACACATCCTAATTTGTATCATATGCATGTTCTTTCTTGTTCATATAAATAATTTATACAGGAGAAAATAATAAAATCTTTCCACACTAATTGAGATTGCTTGAAATATGAACTTTGAGCTGTTTCTATCAGTAAATAAGTTGGGTAAACACAGTTTACAAGGTGACAACTAAGGATAGATCAAACTGAAATGAATCCATCCTCAAGGATTTTTAGAGGGATAACACAGTAGACACTTGCTGATGAATAGTAAGGACAAATTTGACAAATGTTATAAAAACGGTTAGTGAATATCAGAGGAGAAAGGGATACATTGGGGGGGGGAGGCATGTAAGATATTTTTCTGTGAGCAGCAATCCAAATGGGCATTATATATAAGATATAGACCCTCATCAAATATAGGTGAGGACAGATCTTCATAGCTATGGGAAAAACAAAGGTGAGGCCAAGGTCCACCTAGGGTCAGATACATAGTCCGGTGTGGCTAGGACTCTGAGGGTACAAACTGTTAAGATTGAAAGAGAAGGAAGAGGACACTATGAAGAAGACCAGATGTCATGATAGGGAGTTTAAACTTCTTCAGTTTGCATTTCTCAAATTGAAAGGGGAGAAGAAAGAGGGGGGACAAAGGTTTAAAGAGGGGGGATAAAGGCACTGAACACAATGGAAAACAAATATCCTGCTCTTTATGGAACATTCTCATGGAACACATAGATGGCAAAAAAAAAACAAAAAAAAACACACCATCTTGATTTATAATAATACAAGTCACGTTTTTAATAAAGGCTGACATCTAACCTGAAGAAACTCAGAGAAGCCATAAAGTAAAATGAGGAATAGAGGGAAGAGCTGCAGGAGGTGAGCTCAGAGGAGAGTCTGGTAGATCTAGACAAGGGTTCTGTTATTTTGCTAGTGAGACGGAGGTTCTGTGAGCTGATTCATATTCTGAAAGTCTCACGGTAGACTATCATGGGCCAGTGCTGAAAGGAGGAAGGCCAGCGAGGAACACAATAACCCTAGAGGGGAACCATGCCAATGAAGAGCTGCATGAAAGCAGGAAGGTGCTTGAAAATATTCTGAAGCTGGAGGCAGCAGGATTTGCTAACAGGCGGCATGCGGGTCTGAGGGAAATGGAGGAAGCAGGATGACTCCGAGTCTGTCAGGCTGTGGACGAGACCAAAGGCACAGTCATTTCCTGAGAGGGAGAGGATGCAGAGGAACACTGGAAACAAAGGTGGAGAATCAAGGATTCCAAAGGAGAGGTTCCTGCCAGGGTGAGGTATGGGAGAGGTCAGATTTAAATCTAGATCTGTTAAACTCTAACACCCACCCAATTTCCCAACAGGTGAAAAAATGGACCTTAAGAGGAGTGAGGGGAAGGTGGGAGAGTTGACAGCTAAGAACACAGAAGTCAAACCAAGGGGAGGGGAAGCATCTGGAGGGAGTCAGGGAAACCAGAAAAAAAAAAAAAAAACGTGGAATATTTGCTGAGTGATTCTGATACAGAATCAACCAAAGATGAATTTGAAGAACAACAAGAAAATGGATCCTGCTGCTAAGATTAAGTAACATGACCAACGAATGCATGAAGGAGAGCCCATTTTATCAAGCAATGGATGCACAATCTGAATCCCTCTGAATTTAGCAGCAACGTTTCCTCCCCACTTGGAATATATTAGATTTGCAAAAACATCTCAGAAATATAACTAAAAAGCCCACTGATGCACCTCCAAAGAGTGGAAGAGCTCATGATCCAAGTCATGGCCAGTAACGTACCCACATTATGTGACAATAGGAACTGAATGAAGAAAAGAAATACTGCTGCTTACAGAGAACTAATCGCTCTGCCGTATTTCTGTTTCAACTGCTGTCTCAACACCACTGTTATAATGACATACTGTACCGTGATGCCTCAGTGGCTAATCCTGAGGATTCTCTATTATCTCCTGCGTTAGGATGTGCAGCATCAGAAATCTGATGGATTAATGAAAGACTGTTACCGCTAATTGCTGACATAAGACTATTTAGGGCACTGAGGCAATTGCTGAATTTTTTTTAGATGTTTTCACAGCTTCTCAGAGCAGAGCACTAATCAGTCATGCTAATTCCTACAGTAAACAGCACAGAGCTTTGGTGAGAGACCATTATAACTCTACATCATTTCATCTCTGCAATGCAATCCTTTCCCCAAACCAACCCTAAATCCAGATAATTTGCTTAGATCATTTACCAGCTACAGCATCATACAGTCTATCCAGACACCAGACAGAGCTGATGACTGGAATTTAACACTTCCCTAAGAGAACAGATGTGGCCAGCCCAGGGAGCCTTTCTCAGGCTCCTCAACTCAGACAGTGTCTCAGCAAAGTGAACCAGAAGCCCTGCTTACTGAAACAACATCAGGTGGTGGGGCACAGAGGTTTCTCTAAAGTTGTTTACATCACAGAAGACCCATGGACACCAAAATTCTATCAGTAAAGTGTGTGAGCAGAAGCACAGCCTGTGGAATTAAACACAAGCTCCAGTTCCAGTTGACCCTTATCATCTGGGTAACTTGGAGGCCAATTACACAATGTCTCTGAGCTTCACATTCCACATCCATAAAATGAGCCCATCATGTCATTTCTTTGCACATAGAACCTATAGTAGGGCACTGCTGGAAACAGAGCGCAGCCGCTGACTCAGAAAACACCGTGGTTTGGCTCGTGTCACAGATGTGTCACTGCAGTGCACACTCAGCAATAGCCTAATGGCAACTGGCCACTGGCCTCACCCAACCCATCCCACACTCAACCAACCCATCCTTGAACTTCACATCCCCTAGATTATTCAGATTTGATTACTATCTGCCCAGCACAGAACACCATAACACAGTTCTGTCTGTAAACTGACAAGCTAGCATTTGGGTTTTTTTTCATCTGCACCCTGAGATTTTGTTAAACTTAAGTGCATCACTCACCACCAGATATACTGCCAGCCAAGCAAATTTCACAACATCCATAGTTAGCACTACAATGGTGCCCTGATGGATCTGTAATGCTAACATAACTGAGAAATATCCCAGATTCAGGAGAAGATGGGTACCACCCATCTATCTGGAAAATCCCTCTGTATCTCTAAACCATTATCCAGCCCAGGAACCCGGACCTATAATCCTCAGGAAGCATCTCCCAATTAATCCTCTGGTGTATTATAAAATTAAAAAGCCAGTCTTATATTTGTTTACTCTCTGTTATTCTGCATACAAATGTATCATTAAAGCAAAGATAGTGGGAAGAAATATATCTTTTCACAGTTACTAACACAGAAAACCAAAACTATTGATTCTTTAAGAAAGCAAGGGTAAAGACAAAGAAAGAAATTAACACAGGTTTTGAGAAGACCGGGTAATATTCTCTCAGTGGGATTCAGTTTCAATTTAAAACTGAAAGGACACTTTGAGCTTAAAGATATTGGGTGATTTGGTTGAAATTCCGGAGGATTGGATTCAAGATTACTTTGTAATCTCATGACTTTAAAACCTTCTTAATTAAGGACTTACATGTGTTTTAAATAAAGCAGGACATAGATTTGTAGAACAGAAAAAAGCAAATCAGAATGAGGGAACATGTTTCTGGACAGTAGTCCCCACGGCACCTGAATTTAATGTGATGCTCAATTAAAAAGGAAAATCAGGTCTTGGGCACAGGTGGTTGCACTCTGGTGACATACATAAAGGGAGCTGACCTAAGGGGGCTCCAAGTATCAAATCACTGCTGGGTCTTAGATGCTGCAACATCTGTCTGGAGCCTTCCCCCTTCTTAGGCAACAAGGAATAATGTGATGTTAATGGTAGGTGTGTTTATCTTATCTCCAGGAGAGAAAAACAAAGCTTTAGTTTGGGAAAAGCTACTTCATGATGGTTGCCTTGTGTAACAGACTTGTTGATGTAAATCCATCATCCACTCAAAGATTTCTTCAGAGTCCATCACAGAAAACATTTTAAAATAACAAAGATGAAACTTTAAAAGCACTCCTCCAATTTTTTTTTTTTTTAGTTTCCACACTTAAAATTATCAAATAAGTCAGAAAATAGACCAAATGTCTATTCCATCCTTATAAAGTATTTTAAGGGCTGGAGGTGCACCTCAGTAGCAGAATGCTTGCCTAAAAGGCACAAGGCCCTGGGTTCCATTGTCAGCACCACAATAATTAATAAAAATACTAAAAATTTATTTTATAATTATCTTAGAAACTTCCTTCCACACTCCCTCTAAGTCTCTGTCCTCCTTTTCTGCCCCCTTCATAACTAGATTTTCAGGGTCACGTGCATTGATCCTCACCCCTTAACATACCAGACCTCCATCACTACGCCTCAACAGCTCTCAGAGAAGTCACAGTGACCTCCCAGCTGATGGGTGGAGGGCCATTCCTCTAGGGTCCCTGCTTTCCTCCTCTCTGGGCCCATGCACCATTTGGAAACCCACCCTCCTCTCTGGGTTTCTCCAACACCTAATTGCCTCCTCTATCACCAGGCATTTAACATCAAGCATGCTTGCGCCCAGCTCTAGATTCCTTTTTAACACTCTTCTGGCTCCCTGGACAATTCCATTCACCCCTTGGCCTCAACTCCTGACTGCAATTCTAATCTCCAGTTCCACATCGCCACCCATTCAACATCCCAGGGTGGCTGAGTAGTGACAGGCACCTCCAAGCCCACACACTCAGAATGTTCCCACAAACCTGCTCTGCCTCTAGTGTCCTCTCAATGGGGAATGTGTTCACCTCCACGCTCCCCTTCCCCTTGCCCATTTATCCAGTCCATCAAGCCCAGCCAAGGTTAGCTTCCACAGTGGTTCACCAACCATCTGCTGTCACCCACCCCTGCCTCTCCACACACTTTTTAAATGTCCTCTCTTCATATGCTAGTGATTTTTTTAAGCATTTAAAGAACTTTAATCAACATAGACTGGGAAGACCAGAGGACCTTAGCTCTATCTTCCAGGGACTGACCGGCCATGACTTTGAGGCTTTATAGAAAGGGGAATGAGAGAAAGGACTAGGGGGTTTGCAGAGCTAGAGGCTTTTCACAGCTGCCAAAGCAGGTGATCTTGATCAGGTGTGGTCTATCCATCATCATCTCAGGATTGGTCAGAAAGGCCTTGTTCCAGATAAGAAAGTTGCTGTTGCCTGAGGGTTAGCTTTGACTCATCAGGTGATACTTATTAGATCAGCTCTTGTTCCTGGAATCTAAGGGGAGCAAAGAAGACGGATGCCAAATGGAGGCAGAGATGCCAAGTTTCTGATCCTACTTTTTAGGTATACATGGGACATTTGCAGGAAAAAGTGAATTTTCCCCTGTCTTTGCCATTCTTCAATCTTGAGGGAAAGAGGGTTTCAGTCAGTCTGGTTTTGCAAATTTCTTGTCACCCTATGCAACTCCAGGCTAAAATGGTTCCAAATGAATTATGATCTTTAACATGGTTCAGCAGAGTCTCTTATCTCCACACTGGTATCTCCATTTTTTTTTCTCCTAATACAACTCTCTCTTCACTCTTTTAAGTACAGCCACAAAGTGGTCTTTTAGTTTCTAAAAAAGTCTGTACCCTCTCATCAAAACATAGTTTTTGTACATCTATGATCTTTGCTTCCTGAGCCCCCAACTGCCCTGACAAATGAGTCCTCTACTGAGGTGATTAAAATTTCAAATGTTCAGGCTCCATCCTAAACTTAATGAATCACAGCATCTCGGGGCAACCAGAATGTAACCTTCAAGAAGTGTCTGGATCATTCTGATGAAAGGTCAGAGAACCTGATATAAACAACTTTCTCCACCACATCCATAAGCCCCAGACCACCAGTCACAGCTCAGCATTCAATGAGGCAATCCATTCCTCTCCTGAACAGGTTAGACAGCTCTTCCTTATATTGACCTGAAACCTCTCTCCCAAACCTTCTGCCCATTGATCTCAGTTCAATAATTCTTTATAATTACTCTCATTGGGTATTATTGGTAACCCCACCATTCTGACGGCTAACTAGAGATGCTTCCAGTCATCTACCACAACTTTTAAGCATAGTTTCTGATGCCAAATTTGAGGGGTTCCACAAAAATTCATCATTGAAGGTAACTCAATGGTTCAAAAGGACTCCAAAGAGATCATTTACACTGTTGTCATGAAACCACCATCAGGGTAGATGGAGATGGTCTAAAACCCTAGTTAGTCACTTCTGAGGCTTGAGACTGCAAACCTCTCAAAGCCTCAGCTTCCTCGTTTGGTAAGGTGGGACAGTAATGGTGCCCCTCTCCTCTACCTCTGTGGGTGGATGCAAGGATTTAAATAGCATGAGAAGCACAGTCTGGTGCCTGTTCCACAGAAGCACTTTTAAAGACAATGTGAGTTCCTTTCTTGTCTCTTTTGTTTCATGTCAGAACATCAACTGACACAGTGGGCACTCAATCATCTTTTGAATGATCACATTATTAAGTGTCACAGACAAAACAAGCATTTAAGAAATTTTAAAATTTTGAATGCAGTTTTTTTTTTTAAAAAAGAGATGGGAACTTGAGTTTGGTTTTCCTTTTATTTCAAATTAAAGCATATTCTCTAAGTGACTCTTAAAATGCCAACTAATGGGTTTGACAGATTACACAGTGATTTAAACATCTCATTCTTTTAAATAAAATAGCATGAGACACGTATGATTTAGAATCAAGTCTTTGTACCATAACTGCAATTTTCAGAAAGTTATATCATCTTTCTAAGCTCTCATTTCAAAGACAATAACTGCTGTGCAACAATAGTACACTGGGGGATAATAGAAATACATTAAATTAGTTGCATCAGTTTTAAGTAGAATCATTAAACTACTTATCATTTTTTGTTTCTGAATTATGTTAATGCTTAGTTATTAAAGTGAAAAAAATAGTGAATGCTTCAGACACCTCTAAAAATCCAGTCTGGTACACAGAAATTAGTGGCTCATTTAGTATGAATCCTAACATATACAGTTTATATTTCTAATTGACCTAGTATAATTGTTATGTAGCTATCTGAAAATCCTTCATGTTATTTTAGAGAAAGCATGGTGGCTCTTGTGTTTTCACATGGAGGTGCAAGTAGAGGTGACTCCACCAGTATTTCCATCTAAACGGGGCTCCTTTGCATGTGTGTGTGTGGCTCTGGGGATGGATCCCAGTGCCCCATGTAAGCTTCTGGACTTAACCAGACCCTCAAGAAAGGGAACTGTAACCCTGAAAGAGACTAAGCCCCGCATCTGAGGCTCAGAAGGATTATAGTGTTTGATGGCCAAAAACTGAACAGGGAAAATTTCCTGCCCAGTGATAACAGCAGCTGGTCATGCAAGTCAGTTGGGACAGGAAGGTAACAGCAATAGCCACTTCCAGAAGGAATCCGAATCCCACCTGTTTTAGTCAGCTTTTTCATTGCTGGGACTTAAAAACCCAACAGGAACGACTGTACAGGAGGAAAAATTTTTTGAGGGCTCACAGTTTCAGAGGTCTTAGTCCAGAGAAGGCCAGCTCCATTCCTCAGGGCTCGAGGTGAGGCAGAACATCATGGCAGAGTGAGTGGCAGAGGAAAGCAGCTCACATGGTGATTGAAAAGCAGAGAGAGGGGTCAACACTTGCCAGATACAAATATATATACCAAAGCCACAGCCCCAATTCCTACCTCCCTCCAGCCACACCTGACCACTTGAGTTACCACTCAGTTAATCCCTATCAGGGGACTAATACACTGATTGAATTAAAACTCTAACAACCCAATCATTTCTCTGAACCTTCTTGCATTGTCTCACATGAGAGGTTTTAGATGACATCTCACATCCAAATCTTAACACCACCCATATTTTGCTGTGAGCCATCCCACAACCTCAAGAGGAGAAAAGAAACCAGGACCAGGAAGTCCCTTTGCATAGTGGGAGCACAGTAGGCCAACAGCACAGGGTGACGGGGTGTAGAGTCTGGTGTCCAATGAGGGACAACTGAGTACACTGCACTCCCCAGTGAGACGACAGAACTGAATACAACACAAAAGCATGTCAGACGCCCCACAGCTAGAACTCAACTTCAGCATGGAAGCCAGAGGACTGGCCTGGCTACTGAGCACAGAGCTGGATGCCCGACAACCTCTCTGCTAGCCTGGCCTCTGCTCACAACACTACTGGTTGTGAGAAATGCCATACCCTTTGTGAGACATATACTTGACAAAGACAAGTCTCACAAAGGGTATGGCATTTCTTAAATCATATTACTGACTGGACAGTATAATAACCTAGAAACAAACCCAGAATAAAGTCTTACTTTGGAGCATTAAGTGCTGAGCATTGGTGGATGCAGCCTTTCTCAATAAACATCAAAGGAAAAGATGCTAAAATTATAAAAGCCCTGAACTGGAGACTTTCACAGATGTTAACTCATTCAATCCTCACAGTAGGAAGTATTATCTCTATTTTA
The DNA here is from genome assembly GCF_021218885.2 of Marmota monax. Taxonomy (NCBI): domain Eukaryota; kingdom Metazoa; phylum Chordata; class Mammalia; order Rodentia; family Sciuridae; genus Marmota; species Marmota monax. Next base: position 5,575,132 of record NW_026694286.1, on the reverse strand, counting down.
CAGAAAAAAATCAAGCTGGGAGGTGTGAGTGACCTGTTTCAGCTACATGCTGGGTACCAGGGTTTCAAACCCAGGCTCCTGGCCGTGACTGTCATGCACTGACCACAATCAGTGGTGTCAGTGCAATCTTTCTGGTGCCTGATAAACATGGAGTAAGTGCATCTTGATTCTCAAACCCCTTCGACCTCCCAATGTCTTCCTTCAAGAAGTCCTGGAGGGATTATAATGAAAGGCTTTATTTTCTATTCTTTTACCTACAATATAATTTCACCATAGGGCAAAGATTAGTCCATATTCCTTCTTCATTCTTAGGCCAAAAATAGCAAATTTAATCAAATAGTGTGGGGAAACTCCTTTTATAAACAGCTATTCATATTAAATTTAACAATCAGGAGATTACAAATAAGTGAAACCAAATCAGGAAATCTGGAAACCTCTGACTTATTGATAAGCTATTAAGCCATTTCGTTTTAATCACTTCATATCAGGAAACAAGGGAAACATATTCGAGAGGACTTTTCAGTACCTATTTAAAAACACCTTTGAACTTGGAATTTTCTTAGACTTCTAAAAGCTTTTCTTTTTTTCACAAAAGCTTTTATCTTATTACTCTCCCTAAATATATACTCTCAAATGACAGCTATAGGTGCATTTCAAGCTCTTGTAGAGTTCTGGTACATTTTGTTCGAGGTAAAAATGAATCCTTCAAGGTCTTTGAAAATGGTTGCTAATGGAGGGAGTTGGAGAAGGAATCATACCTGGTTCTTCAAACAGCAGCAGCTCAGGGTACACAGTGCTGGGGACAGGCCCTGCACTGTTGCAGGGCTCTGCAGGAGCTTGCTCCTGGGGTTCTCACAACAACCCCATGTGGTAGGTACTACTGTTGTCTCCTTACAGAAGAGGAAACTGAGGCACAGAGCAACTTGCCCAGGCTACACACATAGGAAAAGGGAGCTCTAAGAGTCAAATCCAGCCAGTCCACAGTTCAGTGGATATCCAATGATTTCCAATAGATCACTGGGGAGAAGTCCTTTCAAAGATATAATCAGGGGCTGGGGTTTCAGCTCAGTGGCAGAGCATTTGCCTAGCATGTGTGAGGCACTGGGTTCGATCCTTAGCACCACTTAAAAATAAACAAATAAAATGAAGACATTCTGTCCATCTACAACTACAATTTTTTTTTAAAAGATGAAATCAGATTTCCTTGTAAATTGAAAGTAATGAGTTTTCATCCTTTAGGAAGCGAGAAGTATAGTGGAAAGAACATGGAAGAACAATTGCTAGGGTTAGGGCTCCACTCTCAGGTATAAATAATCAGATAGTCTCGGGCAAATCAATTTGCTGCTGGAGGCTTTATTTTTAAAAATCAAAAATGCCAGAAGTTGGGTAAAAAGAATCTGTAGGATCATTTGCCAGTCCATACCTGCCTCACCTGGTTTCAGATCCACCAGGATTGGCAAGTTCTTGATCTAACAGCTTTTCCCACAAGATTTGCAACAGCCCCTCCTCTCACCATGTGGTTTCCACATGTGCTGGAGCCAGGGAGATGGGTAAAGAACTGGGGTGCAGATTGTATGTTCACATCCCACCTCCAAGGCCCCCCAGAGACAGGCACCTCTATGGTTTGTTGGACTTGCTGTAGAGGGTCATGCCTACCTCACATGGCTATTTTGGGTCTAAGTGAAGTTTCTCCTAAATGTCACATGGGAGGGGGTTGTGAATAGGAGTTATTTTTACTACTCTAAATACTATGGTTAGAATATGTCCCCCAAAGTTCATGTATAAGAAACTTAATCTCAAATGTAACAGTGTCGATAGGTGTGTCCTTTAAAATGTTCTGCCCTCATGAATGGATTAGGGTCATTATTACTAGGATAGAATCATTATCAAGAGAAGATTTGTAATAAAAGTGAGTTTGGCCCACCCTTGCTCTCATAACATTTGATGTCGTCTGCCATGTTATAACACAGCAAGATGGGTCTTACCAAATGTAACCCCTTGATCTTAGCCTTGGCAGCCTCTAAAACTATCAGCCAAATAAACTTCTACAGTTTATAAATTACCCAGTATATGGTACTCTCTTTCAGCAGCACAAAACAGACCAAGACACTAAACCTTAATCACGTCTCACCTAAACTCTTAAACCTCATAAACACTTGGCAGTAGAAATGCTCAATGTAACGTTTATTAATAGTGAAAGACCACTAGCAAACTAAGTAAAAAAGTCAGAATGTATAAATTATAGAATAGAATGAAAGTTATATGCAGCTTTAAAAAAAAAAATCACATTTTCCAAGATTATTTCCCAGCCTGGAAAAATAAGCATGATCTTGAACAGTGAAAAAATGTAGGCTATAAAAAGTGCATACACACCATATTTTCAATTATACCCCAACGTGAAAATCATGTACACACACACACTCTCTCTCTCTCTCTCTCTCTCTCTCACACACACACACACACACACACACACACACACGTATGCATGGAAATCTGGAAAATACAACAAATTGTTAATAGTCTTTGAATAACTAGACTATGTTCTATTTTCCTTTTGATACTATTTTGTATTTTCAACTTTTTACTACAAAAAAATTATGGGACTCTTATACTCAGAATAAGGGTCGAAAACAGAGTGATTTGACAAAAAACCAATACACATTTTTCAAATAAAAGTAAGATTTACACTAACAACAAAATCATTTTTAGTAATTAAATTATAAACTATCACCCAAACAATAGATTACCTTACACCAAGAAGAAAAATAAAAATATGAGAATTTCTGAAAATTCAAATGGCATTAAAATATGTGAGTTTAACAGACTGAGGATTTATAAATTTAAAAAAAAAGTATCATAAAAACTTTACACAAGTTTGACTGCCCAGAATCACAGAAAAATCAGAAATGGAAAGTTTTAGAAAATGATTTTTCCTCTTACGCCTGGAAAAAAAAAAAAAGTCCTGGAGGGATCATGGGTTTAGATGAGAACTTGGCTGGACCTTGCTTGCTCAACAGCCCAGTATTTTTGTTCTCTCCGTCTCCTCAACGCAGACACACAGGCACACAGTGCCAGGCCTAAGGACAACTTCACTCTTGACTCTCAGATTTAAAAAGTAAAGAAAAAAAAAAACAGTCTAGCTTCCCCAAAGCCTCATGTTCCTGCCTCCTAATACTGATAAGGACCTGGCAGTGAGGCTACTTCTCTTGTGTGCCCTTCACTCACTGCCCCTGTTCCCATTCCAACAGGGGCCACTCACCTGTCTTGGGGCTGGCCTCTTCCTAACCACCCTATGCCCCTGGGGCCAAGCCACAGCACTGCCCACAGCCAAAGTGGCATTCAAGTCTGCTGCAACTGCATGTGTGTCCATCAGGTTCCAGGTGACAGCCAGAACCCCTCAGTGACTGGCAAGTCTCAGGTAGTTTATTAGTGTGTCTTCCCTCTCTCCTCTTCCTATAGTAAACAGCCCCAGCAAACAGTTGTTTTGAAAGAACAAAAGAAATAACTAGGGAGCCTGGCACAAACCACAGGGAACTTAGTATTGACCCCTGGAAGCCCAGGACAGACCCATGGAAGCCCAGTATCAATTGCATATGAGAAGCCCAACACCTACCATGAGCCACAGGCCACAATGGTAAGGGAGGCGAGGGAGGAGGGAGGTGGGGCAAGAAGCTTGAAACACAGTGCAATAATATACATATACAACATGTATTCTTAAACAACAACCACAAAAAAATGACTATGTTACAGAATATTCAGGCTTATTGTTTATAAAAATTCAATTTAGAGTACTCTTCTCACACACCTATTAGAAAGACCAAAATGGTCTTTCTATAAATGGACAACAGCAAATGCTGGTGAGGATGGAGAACATCAGAACTCTCACTCACTGCTGGTGGAGATGCAAAAATTGCACAGCTACTTTGGAAGTTCATGACAAACCCAGGTATCCTGTTACCAGATGATCCAGCAATCACAGTCCTTGGTGTTTATCTCAGGGAGCTAAAAACTTTTATGTGCACAAAAATCTGCATACACATACTTACAGCAACTTTATTCATAATTTCCAGAATTTGAAAGCAGGCAAGGTGTCCTTTAGCAAGGGACCAGATCAACAAACTGTGGCACACCCAGGCAATGGAATATCATTCAAGGCTAAAAAGAAAGGAGCTGTTGAGCCACAAGAAGATGTGGAAGAAATTTAAATGTATCTAAGTCAAAGAAGCCCATCTGAAAAGGATCACAACTATCTGACATTCTGGAAAAGGCAAACCTGTGGAGACAGTAAAAAGATAAGTAGTTGCCAAAGGGCTGGGGGGAAGGAAGATTGGATGGGGGAGGTCTGAAGATTTTTAGGACCCTGAAGCTATTCTGCATGACACTGTATTGATGGATCCATGTTATTGGATATTTGTCCAAACCTACAGAACATAACATACATCACTGAGTGGAAACCCTAAGATGAACTGTGGGATCTGGGAGATGATAATGCAACAATGTAGGGTCATTTCTTGTACATTGCAGGGGATGCTGATGAGTAAAGCTGAGCTTATGAGGGAGTAGGAAGCATGTGGAAATCCTGCACCTTCCTCTTATTTTTGCTGTGAACCTGAAATTGCCCTTAAAAGATAATTGTTATAAAACACAAAGCAATAATCTTCTTGTCTTCATTTAAGAGTTTCAAACAATGGTCTTCTAAAGCATGGATTCTCTAGGACCTTGGTTCAAATCCCAGTTCACTGATTAGCTGTGTCACCTTGAGAAAATTTCTTAACTTCTCTGTGCCTCTACTACCTCATCCTAGGAGACACCTACTTGCAGTGTTATGAAGATACATTGCATTAATAAACTTAAAAGTTTTTAGTACAGTATAGCTAGCATACAGTAAGCACTTCATATGTTGCTTTAGCTGCTAGATTTACTTATTATTGCTGTCTTATTATAGTCATTATCCACTTAAACCTGCCTTTTATGGTATGAAGTATTTCTTTCTGCATTTTTAACAAAGTCTATTTAATAATACTCAAAAACCATGTGATAATGCAGTACAAAGATGTCCTTTGTGAAAGAAGAGGAGCTCTGGGGCTGGGTGAGCCATGTGATGGCCATATGGATAATCTGAACACATTACCTAACCTCTCTGAGCTTCAAGTTCCCATGGACAAGACACTTGTTTGACTACCAACCTCCTAGAGTCCTACAGCGGGTGAAGAACGTGTGAGAAGCAGACTTACAAAGCTCTGAGATGTAGCAAATGGAAACAGGCCTGGCAGTGACCCACCCTGGGCTCTGGCTCTGCGAATGTCAATGACTCCCTTGCTTGGCAGACAGGGACCAGGAAGGCTCTGGGACACAGAGTTTTCCTCCTCTGTGGCAGGGAAGAGGGAGGGTGCCAGGGGTCCAGTCATTCAGGGTCATGTATCTGAAGAAGGTAAGTTGCTTTCCACTTTGGGTTAATGTGAACTTGAGAATCCCACCAAGAAACCATCCAAGGGATCAAAACAGATTCTCTAGGGCTTTGGTCCTTCATTGGTAGAAGAAAGAAAATAAAACATGTTGGAGTGAACTATGAGAGAGAAAAAAAGAAACTAAAGAGAAAAGCCAATCCTCTAGTCCATTGTTCTTATTCAGCAGCCTACAGTGAGTCTTCACAACTTGCTGCTCCTCATATTGTGACAAGAATTCCTCCACTCAGCCCAAGGTGAAGAAATGCCAATGGGCCTCCTGAGCACATTTCTTTTCCATACAAGGAATATAGCACCTTATGGGTTATATCAGTCAGGGCAGACTGAGATGCACTGCAGTAACAAGCACCACATATAAAAAAACAAAACAAAACAAAAAACACTTCTTGCTCATGTCCCATGTCTACTGCCTCTGTCAGCTGGGATTCTGGGATTCTTTTCCAAATCACCCCAAGATATGATAAAGCAAACACTGGCTCCTAATTCTTCTTTCCAAGTGGAACATTTAATTGACCAAAGCAATGCACACAGCCGTATACTTGTATTCAAATGAACATAGAAGTACAATCTTCCTCATGGCCCAGAAGGAGAGCCAGAATATTTGTGAATATCCATGCACTCAACAGGTAGGTCTCCAAGACCTGCTTACCTACCTGCTTCTTAGAGAAAGCTTTCAAGAAACATCTTTACTAAATGAAGTTGGAAACAGATGACAAGAGAGGGTGATACAAGTTTCAGCTGGTTACCTTTAGAAAATTGTGACTGTATCCCTCCTAAGTTTTCAAGAGTTTTCTTAAAGCTTAAACATTAAATATAGTACAGGGCTTAAATGGTTACCTAAGAACCAAAGTAATCATCACCATCCTGTATCGTAAACACACAAACACACACACACACACACACACACACACACACCCCACAAATGTATATCTACACAAGTGGCAATTGTCAACCATCTATATTGTGAGTAAAATACTCTTTGTTTTATGAATCACCCTTTTGCAGGACTGGACTCCTGAGAGGATCATGTCTTTAGAGCCAGTCCCAAGTGTGGGTTCTTTCTCTCTTAGAAAATGTCGTCTTCTGTAAATGTTCCCTGGGGCCAACCTCATGGAGGCTTCCAGAGCTCCTCCCAGAATGAAGCCCTCTGTGAAGCAAGCTTTCAGATACTCTCAACACTCCTGGCATCCAGACATTCGTACAACCCTGAATTATTTATTCACCAATCCTTTCACGATTTCCCCAACGCCGATGGAGGCCGGGATGGTTGCAGCGATTTGATGTTACATCTTCTCAAGTGGCTAAAGAGGCTATAAAGCACCCCATTGCTTAAGCCTGCCATCTCGGTTCCATTAGCAGTAAAGACCTCTCTATTCAAACTGCTAAGTAAATCCTCCGAGAGCCCGGGGACTGTTTCATGCTTGAAAGCAACTGTTAAGAATTTGACAACAACCAAACTGTTCCTATTTAATCCTTCTCCCAAGGTAAAAAGAATTATAGGTAAACATATGCCTTCATTATTTGCTTTGCTGCATTTCAATACCCAATCCCACACAAAATTGCCAGCCAAGGATTTATGCAATCACTTCTGTATTTCAGAGCTACTGCCTCTACAGAATGGAAAAAGCTTAACTAGGGTGATGGAGCTGGTTAGCCAGTGCGGCATACATCTTAAATGTCACCGGGATGAAGGGTGAAGGGTGAAGGAAAAACCATCCCAAAACAAAGGTTGCAGAAAACTACAAAAAGAAGAAGGAGGAAGGTTGTTGCAGAACGGAAACTATTATTATTCTGTTTTGAAAGATGGTAGCGATGAGGCATAGAGCTTGGGTGCTTATTTGGGGTTTTTGAGTTTTTTTGTTTTGACTTATATACCTGTCACACCCCCAATTTACTACTCCTGCTGAAGGTAATTTTACTAATACATTAAACAGACATTCTAAAATCGATAAATCCAAGTTAAGGTGAGGAAAATAAATACTTTTTAAAGATACATTATTTAAGAAGAATAAATAGTCAGTAAGAACAAAGGAAGTGGAAATAATGAGAAGAGGGAAGGGGAAGACAGAGGCCTGATTACCTATTGAACTGCAATGTGATATCTTTATTCCTGTGAGTGAGTTAACCCATATCATTTCCCTTAGGGAAGGAAAGATGACATTTTCTTTATTGGGGTATTTTATTCAACTGTCTATGAAAAGTACAGTATTGAAGGATCACTCAAGGGCTTTTTTGTTTGTTTGTTTGGTTTGGTTGTTTTGCTTTTGTTTTAATTTATTTTGTTTTTCAGGGAAGGGAGGGTTTGGTTTTGTTTCAGGATTTTGGGCTACATATTCAAGAGGCTGAATGTGAAAGCAAAACATCCTTCCCAAGAGTGGAAGACTATTTCCAATATACGCTGTCATCACTGGCTCAGACTCAAGGCAACATCTTAGAGAAGGGATTCCAGCACAGTTACTTCTCATGAGCCCCGGCTCTGAGGCTCCTAATTCCAACAGCCACTGGAGCATTCCTCCTCCTCCTCCTCTTCTTCCTCCTCCTCCTCCTCTGAGCCAATTCACACAGAACTGAAAGTCCAGGGCAGCCTTCCAGACCACGGGAAGGTAAACCAAATGGAAACCAGAAACGCTCACAGATTATTCAACAAGGAGGCATTCTGCCACCTCCCACTTCCCAGACGCTCTGCCACACTCTGGTGACTAACAACTACTCACTTCTCAGGAAAGGCTGACACTGGGTCTGGGGAAACAGATACAGACATACAGATGTATCTCTTACCCTTGGTGTTCAAGATGGGTGCAGACCCTCTGTAATGTTAAGTTTTGGAGGCTGGAGATGTTGGCTCAGTGGTGCAAAGCTCTGAGTTCAATTCCCAACCCCACAAAAATAAATAAATAAATAAAATCTATAATTAAAATTAACCTTTTTGAATATGGCTCCTTTTTTTCCAGTTAGGTAAAGAATTTGTAAATTTACTTAAAAAAACAACATTTTCCCCAAAAACAGAGAGAGAGAGAGAGAAAAGACATTGTCTGACATATTTTGATTCAATTCAATTAATCTTTATTGAGTATTCAGTATTTGCTCCAGGAAAATAAAATGGAAAAAAAGGGAGGTTATGCCTTCAAACAGCTCACAGATTAAGAGGAGAAAGTCATTTAAACAAATACATTCTGCAACATATACTGTTCAAATATTCTGGACACCACAAAATGTTCAAGCAGAGCAATATTAGCTCCAGGTGGAATGAAGCAGAAATGCTTAAGAGGGGACATTTAAGCCTCCGGGACTTCCAGGTCAAGGAAGATTTTGATCACTGAAATAGAAATATCTGTCCCATCACTTAAGCTTCCCAAGACTCGTGGACAAAGATCCTGTGCTCTGAATACTGAAGTTGGCACTTCCAAGGACACTGAGGTTGGGTACCTTCCAACATGCAAGCCCACAATGCAAGACAACCCTAAATGTTTTGTACTGAAGGGGTCGTTAAGCTGTGAAGTCTACTTCTAAGGCATTTACTCAACTATATTATTTTTAATGCCCTCCTGGTTTTTGTGAATACAAACCTCCGTCTCTGACCTTGTTTAGATCAAAGAGGTGCTGACAGTGAGAACAATGTCAAATAGCCCAGCCACTCACATGTGGAAACACTGAGAAACTCTATCTTGGGCATAGGCCAGGAAGGCAGGCCAGACAAATGAAACACACCAGGATCAACTTGGCCTTGTGAGTCAGAACAGGCGGATCTCTCCAGGCCTCCCACCAGTGAAGTCTCCCCTAGAAGCCAGTATCAGCTCTGCTCTTGTGGGAGGGCAGGCAGGAGTTGCAAGCACAGAGAACACACTCTGAGGGCCATGCTTCCCTCAGAAGCAAAAATCAGCTTCTGTCTCTCTTGAGGCATTTCTCCAGGAATCCAGCTTTGGAGAGAACACAAAGAGGAACAGGGGCCCGTGGAATAAGGGATAGCCAGGCTAATACCTAGTGGATGGACCCAGCCTCTGAAGAATCATAAAGAGGTTTTCTGAGAAATAAAACCAAAGGCAGCTATATTGGTCTGTTTTCTGCTGCTCTAAGAAAGCACCTAGGCTGGATGTTTTATAAAGTAAAGAGGTTTATTGGGATTACAAATTTGGTGACAAAATGCAAAGAGCACTTTGCTAGCATTCTGGGGCCATCTGGCTGCATCACAACATGGCAAAGAAACAGAAAGGGAAGCAGAAGGGGCCCAGTACATGGAGTGGCCTCACTTTATGACAATCCATTCCATGAGACCAGCATTAATCTGTTCCAAGGATGGCAGCCCTGTGACCTAATCACCTTGCACTGGGCCCCACCACTTCAAGGTTCTACCACCCGACCACCAGCACACTGGGTACCACGCTCTCAGCACATACACCCCTGGGGAACCCCATAAAACCATGTCCAAACCATAGCAGCAGCTAAACTTGGCTACAGAGTAAACCAAAATGAAATGAGTAAGTCACCCCAAGGCCTTTGGCTATAACTCTGGGTCAGCTCTGTCAGGGGAGATCTGTGGTAGAGCATTCTGCACACGTATAAACAACAGGGTGTTTCCTGGCATCCCTTACATGAAGGGAGAGGAGCATTCTTCAAGAGCACCCCAAAAAGACAGGCATGACCCCATTCCCTCCCTGTTGTTTCTGTGCCACAGATGACAGGTGAAGGCCTCTTGTATGACACAGGTGACTCCTAGGGCCAAAAGAGGAGTCTCCACTTCTCCCAAGGTCAAGGTCACTGAGGAGGTAAGATGTAACTACTAACAGGACTTTAGGCCCTGGTCCAAAGTTTGCCATTTTTGATTTCACACAACATTTCTTCATTAGTTCCCAGGTTCTATTCAAATACAACTTAGATTTTGGAAAGAACTCTAGGGCCACCCCCTCCCCACATCCCAAACCACCACACCCACCAGCTTTCCCAGCAGACTCCACCAAGCCAGAGGCAGGCCCTGCTACTCTTCTCATCGCAAGGACACCAGCCACTGAGGGCTACCCAAGGCCTCCAATAAAGAAACCTGCTTATGGCTTCCATCTAAACTCATATTACAAAAACATCTTTAAAAACAACAACTAACATTTTCCTCATGCAAAACCTACCTCTATAAGCCCCAGAGTGAACCAGGAAAAACAAGTCCATCCCACCAGACTGTGCTAAAACAAAAGATCTTGATATACAAGACACAAACTGACTCTTCCCTACTTCCCATAAGGAGTCAACTGTTCCTATAAAAGCCACACCAAACGTGGAGACATCCCCTCTAGAATGACTTTCTTTAAAACTCTGGGGGACCATCCTATCTCTCTTCTTTTGATGGAGGTGACAGTGGTTTTTAATTTGTGCTATACTATATGTAACTGAACTCTGTCTTGCCTCTTCATGACAATGACTTTGGTGGGCTATGTCTTTCTTTGATTTCCTTTATTTCTAGTGAAATAAAGGATGAGGCTTCATGAATAAAGGCCAAATCTAGGAAGATCCTATCATCACAAAGTGCATGCATCCCCCCTCTATTCATAAGGGAGACATTCCAAGACCCCAGTGGATATCAGATGGTACAAAATCCTGTATATACTAAGTTCTTCCTAAACATCCTAACCTATGATAAAGCTTACTTTATAAATTAGGCATAGTAAGGAAATTTTTAATTATAATGATGATGATGAAACTATTTTAACGATATATATAATAAAATTTACATGAATGTGGCCACCTGCAGCTTGAGTTCAGCCCTCCCTGTCACCTGATCACACCTTCTCTCATTGTCTCCCCAACCCCCACCCCACACAGCCAGGGGGACACCTATTAACATGTATCTTAGGTTTGCAAAATGGCAGCAGACCTCTGCTGAAAGAGGCTAAGTCTGATTCGGCTACTTGGTTAGATCATGAGGATGAGCTTTGTCAATTAGGTCCTGCAGCTATAAGGTGATGAAAAAAAAATGCATTTAAAACAAATAGCAATGGACAGGTAACATTTTGGACACACAGTGAAAAATCATTGCCCCGGGATATATTATCTTCCAGGGTATCTACCATGCAAAATGATAATCTCCACCTGGGCCAGCCCCTGGTCCTGACCACAAAGCCATCACCCCCGCACCACCTGTAAAGGGTAATTCCAGATAATCCTCAGGGATCCATCTCTCCTCTCTTCACACCCTGCTGCTGAATGTGTGATCACTACACTAAGAATAATCTGAGGGGTAGAGGACATGCTCCAAAAATTAAAAAGAAAAAGAAAATAGACATACACTAATGATAACAACGCTCTCATTAGTAATAGTTTCACAGGTGACAGTTTTCACTCCCAGATTCTACCTTGTATTACATTAAAAGTATGATTTAAAATAATTATATTTATTAGCATTTCACATTAGGAAGGAGAAATTAAGAAAATTCACCCACATGATTTGGCTGGGCCTGATAACGCTCAGATTATTAACTGGATCAATTGCCCAAAAGTGATCCAATTTTCTCTAAAGAAAAAGACATCCCTTCAGTAACAAGCCATTTTGTTCTTTTTATGATCATTTATCATTCACTCCCTACTTCTAAGCTTACAGGAAACTCTAATCACCTCAAACACAAACATTCCTGGGTTCTTTAATATTCCTTCAGTTCCTGGGCTTCTAAATGACTTTTGATCACACAGAATCAAACTCTCAGCATCTTCTGCCTTTGAGCTGGTATTCCAGAAGTCCCCTAACTACTGCCTCCCATGGACCACAGGAACATCACCCTGTGAATGCTTTATTCGTTTTATTCCTATGGCAATACCAGTTTGGCCTGTGTTTGTGCTGTTTTATGCTAAACTAGTGGTTTACAAAAATTTTCACAATGTCCCTTAAATCATTTGCACAACTAGTAGGCTTGATTTGAGTTCTATGTAACATGTGTTTTCTGGTTCTTCTTCCTACCCTCAACTATTCAAGAGAGGGTAGAGGAAATAGTATTTTCCTATCTACGATATATTCACCATCTGCAGACCCCACTGCCTAAATGAGCCAAATCAGCAATCACACACTGAATCATGAACATCTTCTCCAATAACTATCTCGCAGCCCATTCAAATAAAAGCAATAAATGTTACCAGGGGACATACAAATTTCCACTCAACCAGGACTTTTCCATCTAAGCAACATTACAATTTATCTACCTGTTCAAATTTTTTTAAATTATGAGATAGACCTGTTGGAGCTGACAATAGTAATCTGCTAATCCCAGGAGATTAATCCAACAGGGTCACTTCTTCACAGCACTGGAATCAACCAAGCACTTATTTACTGATCATTAGTTGCATGGACAACACAGTCTCAACTCTAAGGATATTTTCAATTTCTTTATAGAAACAAGGGAGATAGGTCTGCAGCAGTGTAAGCATTATTTATCAGGTGTCTACTGTAGGAAAAGTGACTAAGACAAAATAGAACCAGGGGTTAAATTGTGTACAGTAGTTCATACCTTGCTAGAATTTAATATTTCATTCTAGTTTCTGCCCTATTCACCTGGTCCAAACAGTAAATTAGAATTTAGATAGATGGAGAAAAAGAAATTTGAAATATGGGGATTAACATGAACCAAGTTCCCAGGTAGTCAGAATCAGAGTGAATCTGAGGAGCAGTTGAGAGACAGGTCTGACCAAGGTAGTTAAAAAAGACTGAGAGAACAGTGGAAAGTACAATGAATGCCTAAGAAGAAATCAGCCTAAGGAAATCCCAGGAATAAGACACAAATTATCTGATGCAGCTCAAAGGGAGTCAGTGAAGAGTTTCCAAGAACAGCAAGGATCATTTGTCCTTAAAAGTACTCCTGAAGATGTGACCAGCACCTTAGCAAGAGGTTTCCTATACATTTGGACTTGTACTCAGAACAGAGAGCAAAAGTCAACTGAAGCATGATAACATATCACCCAGGAACATGTACATGCACACACACAGTCACATTAGTTCACTTGATTTTCTTCTCTTCTTCAAAAACGATGCCAAAATAAAGAAACACGTTATTCCAAACCATGAGAGAAATTCATATAATCTATGTTCTCATTTAACTATCTCTAGTGCTATAGTTCTCAAACTTGAATGAAGTTCAAGAACCTTGTGAAGAAAAATAATAATTATCAAAGATCCAAAGAAGCCAGCTGTGATTGGAGCATGACTGTAATCCCCCCAGCTCAGGAGGCTGAGGCTGCAGCATCGTGAGTTCAAGGCCAGCCTCAGCAACTCAACAAGGCCAGAGCAACTTAGAGACTCTGTTTCAAAATAAAAAATAAAAAAGGGTTGGGGAAGTGGCTCAGGGATTGCGCGCCCCTGGGTTCAGTCCCTGGTGCCAAAACAAAGAATCAAAAAAATCTAAAGAAAGTTTCACTAAAGGATTCTTGGGCACCTGGGTTTGAAAAAGACTGGCTAAAATAAAACAATAAATAAAAAGACCTTATAACTAATTTAAACACACAGTGTCTCTCTCTAACCACCCCCGACACACACACTTTAAGAATCCAGATGGAAACTATGTATTCAACCAGAGATATGAAAAGTTGTGCTCTATACATGTAATAAGAATTGTAATGCATTCCGCTGTTATATATAAATTTTTTAAAAAAGAGAAAAAAAGGTTACAGAAAACGGATGTTTACTGAAAAATAATCATAAAATCCAATGTGTGAGAAAATCATTTAGAACCACTGTGCAAAACCCAGCAATTTCTATTAAACAAGATGCCTAATTCCAAGGTTAGTGTAAGAAATGTTTTAAGTGCTAGACTTTTTACAAGACCTTTTCTAAAATAATCATTTGCCTTGTGGGGTTTTCAAACTGCCCAATAGAATCTGTCTTCTATTTTTCCTACCGTACACCTAGTCAGTCTCCCTGTTCATTTTTTTTGTCTTTCCATTTATTAAAATGTTTTAAATTTGTTAACTGATACATACAAATTGTACATATTAATGGGGTACCATGTTGTCTTTAGATACATGTATACACAGCATAAAATTTAGATCAGGTTAAGCCCTGTTGATGTTTGTAATATAATTATTAGTTTCATAAAAATGCCTCCCAATCATCAGTACTAACAAGCATAATTCATTTGCTTACATTTTCCCAGGAAAACAAAATTACCATGACTCTCACCACCATCAACAAGGGAAGTCAGGCATCCTCCAGCAATAGTCACTAATAAAATTCTCACCACGTGCTGAGACCCTAAAATACCCCAAATCCTCTGAAACTACTGTTTCACCTCTGTGGAAATGTTCTCCTTAACTTAAGGCTAATGACCACACTTCAGCAGTAATCAGAAATCCAAGAGCTGCCAGGGTGCCCGGGATCCACAATTCTAGTTGATCACAAATGATGTTTTTCCCTCAACTGAAGATGATCCCCAGGTTGTGGGGCACAACAGGAGGCTAGGGGACAATACGTGGAATAACTGGCAGTGGCATGTGTGCACATTTTCTAAACTGAGGCTCCATATAAAATTGTTTGATGATAGGGTATCCCTTTAAAAAAAATGAGAAGGGGTGGTTTTTAGATGTACTGCTATTCTATGATTCAATTCTACCTAAGAGAATTCTGAGTGTATGAAATGGGAAGTGACAATCCAAGGCACGAGGCAGCCAGTGGCAGCAGCTGGAACAGAATATCTAGGGCTGATCCCCAGGCCAGCACATCCAAGGAGTTACCAATGTGACCATCACCACTGGTGGCAGGTGTTTGGTGCACTGAGAACTCCGTGACAGCACCAAGAACCTCCCATCAAGTACAGCAACACAAAGAAAGAACTTGAGGGCAAAATTCACTATGATGCCAGGACACCAAGATCTCAGAAGAGCGATGGGCAGAAAAATCTCAGAAACGTTAATTAAGAACAAGAGAATTATTTTTAGCTTTAAACAACATTAGCTGGAAAGTGTACACTAGGAAGGAATGAACAAGTGTGTGTAATCATTTAATAATAGCATGAGCGTGCCCTGGGGAAGTAAACAGGAGTCAAGAGGGCATCCCAGATTCTAGCCATGACATCTGCTTCATTGCCTCTGATCAGCTGACCTCGGGGCACCCAGAGACTAGTCTGCACTTGAAGAATTTTCCAGATGTTTTTGAGGTTACTCTCCTCCTTCTTGCATCTGTTCCAACTGGGAGAAACTGCCCTTTCATCAGATCTTCCCCCACTGCATGTCCACCCCTGCTCCCCAGAGCTCTTTTAAAGCTATTCAAGCTGTTTCAGAGCAGTAGTACTCCAGTTCTTCAGCTCTCCCAGGGCACCTGCAGGCAGGTGCAGGTGAGTGGGCCAGTCCATCGTCAATGAGCATGTACCAACATGGGACCCAAGAACAGGAAGAGCCACTACCCAGAAAAAAAAAAAATGAGCGCTTTATCCCAAGGCTCAAGGGCTAAATGATACCCATACACCAACGTCACTCAACTTTTCAGGGTTCAAAGAGAACCAGGCCCTTCCCAGTCTCATTTCAGAGACCTCAGAAGCTCACTACACTAATTCCAGAGATCAGTGGAAAGCTCCAAGACAGTTAAAATCAGGTAACCTACAGAGGAGTTTCTTACTGTAATCTCACAGAGAAACAAGACTGTCCTTTCCGTGGAACTCTGCAGAATGTTTCATAAAGATGTAATGTTAAAAAAAGTAGTAGGGACCTTCTAGTCCTGGACAAGCTAGGTTTCGATCAGTGTAAAGTCAGGAGTGTGCAGAAGCATGTCTGTCTGACATAAAACTTGAACCTGGAAAAATTGTTCTTTGTGTCTTCAGATTATCTGTGCCTCCCCTTCCCAAGCTGCAGTTTCTAAAAAAAACATGCTATCAGTCAACGGGATGCCTCTCCCTGCGCTCTTGCCTGTCCAGTGTCTTCTATAACTAGGGAGTGGAAGCTGTCAAGGTCTCACTCATTACTGCAACAGGTGAGAGAAAGACCCTGTCCAGAAGAAGGGCTCCATGTCCCTAAATGGCCATCCCCTGGGCAGCTGTGAGGCGAGAACTGTAATAAGTAGCTACTGAGCAGCCTCAACCTCCACCCCTCACCACTGAGTTTTAAATAGCAGATGCATGGCAGAAACGAAATCTAGTCCAGTGCCAGGGGCTGTGGTAGATGTTGAGGATGATCAGAGGAAGGCAGAGCAAGGCATGAGCAGCTTACCTAAGGCATCCAGGATTCTTATTTTAGGAAACTGACATTTTAGCACTCAGCAGGCAACTGTAACTTGAAACTGAATAGCCTAGAGCTATCATAGAGAGGGTTGGGACAACCCACCCTGGCCTCTACCAGATCAGACTGGCTCAGGCAGGGGAAAAGGCCTTACTCCTTTGGTGGTAAGTGATGTTTAGAATTATACTCAATGCTTAATTTACTTAATAAATATCATAAACAGTGAGGCACAGAGAGGTTAAGTAATTTCACTGGGGTGACACAGAAGTGTCAAAGATTGGAACCTAGATCCAGGTGCAGTGGGACCTGCCTATAATCCCAAGTACTACTTGGGAGGCTGGGGCAGGAGGATTGCCTGAGGCCAGGAGTTGAGAATTGTCTGGGCAACTAAACAATACCCAGTCTAAGAATGAAAGAAAAAGAAAAAGATTGGAACCCAGAAAGCTGGCTCTTAGGTGTAAGCTCTGGTCTGAACCGAGGCTAGGCTTCCTCCTCAAGATGTGTGCAGAAGACAGTTCAGCACACCGAGCAGCCAATTGCTCTTTACACCACTTTTGAACAGTCTTTTTCACATGCATTGAGTGAAGGAGGATAAGAGCAGTCTGCAGTGAGAATTTCTGTCATAAAGATGCTTATAATCTTTCCATTCCTTAGAGCTCCACATCTCAGTTTCTGCACCATCAAAACACTGCTAACACCAGCATCTCCCTTTAAGAGCTGGTGTGAATGCTTAATGAAGTAACACTGGCAGCAATGTGCCCACAGCCTGGCACACACTGAGTACTGAGTAAGCATCAGTTCCTCCTCCCAGGGCAACAGCCCCCAGAAGCAACCATAGCCTCTTCTTTCTAGACCCCTAAACCACCAGTATCCAGGAAATGAATGGTGGTGACCGCCTGATTCTCCAGCTTGAAACCATTAACCAGAGTCGTCTTCCCCACAAATTTCAAACTGGATCCCCAGGACTTTTTGCTTATTGTTTTTTGTTTTGTTTTGCTTTTTTTTTTTTTTTTTAGGTCCTGGAAATGAACCCAGGGATTCAAGAATGCTAAGCACGCTGCACACTCAGCCCTGATCTGCTAGAGTTTTAGAGATGGTCTCAGTCATCAATCCATAAACACAGGGGGCAAAGAGCATAGAAGCCAACCCTCACTTCAGTTGTGGGAAGGGGCTCAGGACCACTCCACCCTCCCTCTTTAGTGGGTCAGAAGAACAGATAAAGGGAATGGCTTCTTGAGGGGTCTCCAGAACCTCCTGCCTCTCCTTTCCCAGGCCTAGCTCATAGCCAGAAATGCTTCCCTGGTTCCAAACCACAGCCTCTTCCTGTCTGGTCTGTTCCACAAAGACTTGTCCCAGCATGAGAACCAGACCCACATACACACCACCTACCCCCAAGTCATCTCACAGTCTATGTCCAAGTAGGGGAGGATGATCTGCCTTGGAGAGCCAGACAGCAACACAGGAGACCCTTCCCCAAATCAGCACCACGGCCTCAGCTCTGCAGTCAGAGGGCCCATGACTCACACCCTGGACAGAACTGAAGCTATCTTGAATGGGTAACATCACACATGAACTGTGTATGGTTCACGTCAACTCACTCATTCAACTGAAATTGCATAGTAACTGAGGAACTAATCCTTAAAATGACTGAGAAGACTCAGCTTGATCCACTGTAAGGGCTGGAAAAGACCTACTGATTTTCACCTGGCCTCTCTCATGCATCTACTGGAAAAAAGAATGTTAGTTCATTATGAGTATCTTTTTCTTTCTGAAAACTCTTTGGTAGGAAGCATGCTATCAAAAGGGAGGGGAGGGGTGTGACATTGTTGCTGGTTTCTAAAATAAAAAATGACAGGGTGATAAATACAGTTAATTTCTAAGACTTTATCATCAAAATTTCACAAAGTATAGCTTTCTATTACACAAAACATATTAAGATTCTAGTGAATAAAACTGACTTAAGTTGATCACATTAAAAATTTATTGGGGGGGGGTTGGAGTAATAGCTCAGGGGTAGAGCGCTTGCCTTGTACACGTGAGGCACTGTGTCCAATTCCCAGCACCACATATAAATAAGCAAATAAAATAAAGGACCATCAACAACTAATAAAATATTTTAAAAAATTTATCTGGGGGGCTGGGGATGTGGCTCAGTGGTAGAGCGCTTGCCTCACATACACAAGGCACTGGGTTCGCTCCCCAGCACCATGTAAAAAAATAAATGAATAAGTAAAGATATTGTGTCCATCTGCAGCTTAAAAATTTTTTTTTAAAAAAATTTATCTGTTCCACTGGAACTTTTCCTCAGCATTCCAAATGGTACCAAAGTGTCACTCCCAAAAGAGAAAGAGCCCAAATTCTATTTGAAATTCTAATTGAAAATCACTGTGCCCTACAAGAGAAAAATGTGAGTATGAGAACTGTTGTACCATGTCATCCAAATAGATTAGAAGAAACGGTCTGGTCCTACCAGCTGAAGTCCCTGTTGGCTTCCTGCCACACCCTCTCTGAATTTCCACAGAAGTGAGGGTGGCACCAGGTGAACAGGGCACTCCTGTATGTTCTTCAGGAACCAAATCCTCTATGGCCTCTGTGTACAGTTTCTGCCAATTCTGCATCTCACAGGATGGTAATGTAGAAATAAAAGGTAAAGTCCGTCTGCTTCCTCCTCCTGAGTGCACACATTCCTTCTGGGCTCATAACTTTGGCATCACCACTGACACTTCACATTCCCCAAAACAAGTACCACTTGCAAATTCCTCCATGCAGCCCCTACAAGGCCCCCTTCAGATTCACTGGAATTGAAATAAGTATTTCAAGGAGCTATTACAAATGCTGAGACTCCCGGATTTTCCACACCAGAGAACCTTTTTTTTCCCCCTACATTTCAGCACATATTCCACACAAATCAAGTTTTTGTTGCTTTTTTTTTTTTTTTTTAAACAGAGCAGCAGCCATGTCCAAACCCCATCAGGAACCTCCAGGTCTTACCTCTTGCATTTGGCATGTGGCCAAGCTGCCATTGTGTCTCACTCCTAACCCTCCGGATCCTAAATCTGTCTCCTGATGTCCCAAATTTAGCCTGAAGCCTTGCTTTGGCATGAAAAGAATTGGAACTACTCATTCGAAACCTGGATCATTTTTCCATCTCCAAAGAGAGAGGCGATTTTAGTAAATCTCAAATAAAAGAATAAATGGGGGCTGGGGTAGTAGCCCAGTAGGAGAGAGCTTGCCTTTGAGGCCCTGGGTTCGATCCTCAGCACACATAAAAATAAATAAATAAAAATAAAGATACAATTTAAAAAAAGAATAAATGGGTCAGGCATAATCAGTCTTGTAATGAGACTGATCAATACATCAGCTGCAAATCATTCCTTGTAAGAAGGATGATAATTACGTGGGTATCAAAAATTTATAAGGTGGCTGAACACCCCTTCATGAAGAATGAGATTAGGAGGATGGAAACCCCCAGAACTACAAGCTAAAGGCAGAGAGTCAGATCTAAAAGCGCACTGAAATACAGGCTGGCCGGAGCACGTGTTTGCTGCAGAAGCTGGGGTGCCACATGGCAGCAGGGATCAATGCTCCATTGTGAATCCTGCGCTAAGCAGACTCCACAGGCCACTGTGTATGCCACAGCACGAGCCCTGAAAGGATAAAAACCACTAATTCTGAGACAGAAAGCAGGTTTGCCCATTTGAAAGCCGAAGCTACCAACCAGCAGTTATAGAAATGAAGTTGGAGGAACACAGAGTATCAGTGGACCTCAGGGGGAAAAAAAAAAAACAAAACAGATCCTCTAACAGCAAAACAGAAAGGGAAGGAAAAAATGGGAGGCCCTCCTGTGGAGAGCAAGTGGTCTCACCCAGATTCTGCAGGCACCAGCCCAGGTCAAGAGAGGAGCAGAAGCCAGACAAGCAGAGGCCTGGCAGAGGTTAATGGGCTGGAGCCCTAAGCAAACATGCACTTAACATCCAAATCAAACACACTTCAGAAAGACTTAAATAAAATGAATCTCCTCAAATGGAGATTCTCGGGGTTTTGCCATGAATCTCAACAAAACAAATTCTGCAGTTAGGGGAAACTCCATTTGTTAATTTATTCCAAAGTTAAATGACAGCATGAAGGAAGATTATAAAAATGATTCCAAAGAAATATTTCTTAGATATTTCACAATATCTTCTCTTTTTCTCACAATACTTTTAATGCGAAGTATTGAAATATAAACTCATATAAACTCAGTGAAACACTAGCAAGTTTTTTTTTTCTTTTTTTAATTTCAACAAGTTCATCTTTTTTTAGAGAGGGAGAGAGAGAGAGAGAATTTTTAATATTTATTTTTTAGTTTTTGGTGGACACAACATCCTTGTTTGTTTGTGGTGCTGAGGATCGAACCCTGGCCGCAGGCATGCCAGGCGAGCGCACTACCGCTTGAGCCACATCCCCAGTCCCTCAACAAGTTCATTTTTAAAGTTCCATGGTCACAGTGCTAGGGAAAATAGGACTAGTGGGATAATGGTATAGTTAACACTTGTATACTATACTGTGTGAAAACGGTGTTTGTAAAAGCATTGCCACAACTGAATTTCCCAGATAACCCAAACATGAATGTTAAACTCAATCAAAGCCAACCGAATCTTCATTCAAACCTTCTCACTGGCCTTTTGATTTTTCCCTAATAATTCCCTCTCCACAGTCCTTTCACTGTGCTAGACGAAGTCAAATTCATACAAGCAGAATAACTCTGCATGGTTTTCCATCAATCTGGTGGTAGAAATTAGGTCACCAAAATCCCCTGCCCACTCCTGACTTAAGGCCACCACTCTGCAGTCTTATTGCCTTGAAGAATACAGGCAACCAAGAGTTCACTGCTGTTTCCAACTAACTCAGCAGACCTTCGAAGGTGATTAAAGAGCTCCGAGCCTCAGTCACTTCATCAGTAAAATGAGACAATGGTGGCACCTTTCTCCTGAGGCAAGGTAAGCTGCTGGATATCAACTGTACTTGGCATAGCAAAGGCTCAAAATTGTTTCTTTAGTTGTTAGATTCATTCTGGCAGCAGTCAGATTACCAAAGTTGATCCACACAAGTTTAGCTATAAAATTGGTCTGATGTAACTGAGAGACAAGTCAATGACTGTTCCCCAGGTGGAGCAGACTGAATAACGGTCACCCAAAGATATCAAGTCCTCATCCCCGGAACATATTACCGTGTTTGGGAAAAGGGTCTGTTCAGACATAATTGAGGATTGAGAGATGAGGAGGCAATCCTGGATTATCCTGGGAGGCCTAAATCTAAAGAGAGGATCTTTTTTTTTTTATTTTTAAATTTTTTTTAATTTTTTATTTTTTTGTATTTTGATGTTAGTTTTTATTCAACTTCAGTACATTACTATTTCTTCAGTTTATGTACATCATATCCTTTCATCCACAAGTTCACAAATTTTTTTAATAATTGTTTTTCTCTTCTTTTTTTTTTTCATATAAGGGATTGAACAAACCCACAGGCACTTTACCACTAAGCTACAATCTTACTTTTTTATTTTTTATTTTGAGACAGGGTCTCGCTAAGTTGCCTAGGACCTCACTAAGGTTGCTGAGGCTGGCTTTGAACTTGCAATCCTCCTGCCTTACCTTTCCAAATTGCTGGGCTTACAGGCCTGAGCCTCCATGCCTGGCTTCTAATTGTTTTTCTTTTTTTTTTTTTTATTTTTATTGTTGGTTGTTTGAAACATTACATAGTTCTTGATATATCATATTTCACAATTTGATTCAAGTGGGTTATGAACTCCCATTTTTACCCCGTATACAGATTGCAGAATCACATCAGTTACACATCCATTGATTTACATATTGCCATACTAGTGTCTGTTGTATTCTGCTGCCTTTCCTATCCTCTACTATCCTCCCTCCCCTCCCCTCCCCTCCCCTCTTCTCTCTCTACCCCCTCTACTGTCATTCATTTCTCCCCCTTGAAAGAGAGGATCTTTAAGAGACACACAGGTCAGAAGAACACAGAGGAGAAACAAGGGGATGGAGCAGAGACTCTAATGATGCAAACACAAGCCAAGCAACACCAAGGAATCCCTGCATTTCCCCATGAAACTAGGAGATAGGTATGGATCAGGCCATGCCAGAACTGTGAGAGAATAAACTTGTTTTTTTTAAGTCAGGAAGTTTGTGAAAATTTCTTACAACAACCCCAGGAAACCAATACACCAGGAAAGAGTAGTGGCGATTCATGGAGCAAAAATTAAAAGGGAGATGAGACATTTCCACAGCTAGGACTTGTACTTCTTGCAGAAACTCCTACAGGGGAGGAAAACTTGAATTTAACTTGGACTTAAGATCTGTGAAATTGTTTATAAAGTGTGGAGTCTGGGAAAATGGTCATTTGGACATTACAACCAGTTTCCTGTCTCATAAAAGGTGGGCATTTGTTCCCTTTCAGGATGTGTTCCATTTGTTTTGGAAAAGCCATGCATACCACTGGGCCAGCAGCTTACACAACCCTAATACCAAGTTCCTAACCAACAGAGGTTATGGGGAGGTGGCCTTTTAGGATTGCTGTCTTTGGAGAATGCTTGTCTTCTCCAAATTCAGATTAGGTTCTGTGATTCTCCAGAGGTAAGCTCGATTTGAATATAGCAGTGCTCCCTGCAGGGAGGTGACAATGGAATCAGAAAATAGATTTATAAGTAAAATCATTACCCAGTACACTCAATCAATAATTGTGGGGCAATCTGCAGAGTGAGTGAGTGGTGTATTTGGTCCTGGAAATGGAAGGGGAGGCAAGACCTAAGGCACCACTGGAAGAAGGAGAAGGAGAAGGAGAAGGAGAAGAAGAAGAAGGGATCCTAATGTTAACAATGCTGACCTTGACAATGCCAATCTGTTGCAGGCCAACAGCCCAAGAGTCACCACTGGGAGCACTGTATATTTTGGGGAAGGGCGGAGGGGTACCAGGAATTGAACCTAGGGGCACTTGATCACTGAGCCACACCCCCAGCCCTATTTTGCATTTTATTTAGAGACAGGATCTCACTGAGTTGCTTAGTGCCTCACTTTTGCTGAGTCTGGCTTTGAACTTGAGATTCTCCTGCCTCAGCCTCCTGAGACACTAGGATTACAGCCATATACCACTGTGCCTGGCTGAGAGCCCTGTATGTTGATCATCTCTTTTGGTCCTTGCCACAGACTGAGAGGTAATCATTGCTGTCCCCACTTTACACAGGAGACATTTTAGGCCCAGATGGATTAAGTAATTCATCCTTAGTCAAATAGCTACATGAAGCTTAGGTTTCAAAGCCAGGTGGTTGGACCCCAGAGTCCTGCTCTTAGCCACTGGGATGGTGTGAAAAGAGGTAAGAGATTTGGGTTGAGCATTATGACAGCAGGTAGAGTAACAAATTATATTACAAAGTAGGATGCATTAGAGGAGAACAGCATAGTGATAAGTCACTGGACACCAAAAGACAAGAAGATCCTAGGAAGCAGGTGGGCGAGGTCTCTCCATAGTACCTGAACAAAGGTGAGGGGTGCAGGTCAAGTGTGTTCTAAGAGCAGCAAATGCAAAGCAAAGGAGCCGAGAGCAGCTTTTGACCATGAAAAGCCCTGTGCTTTCTCTCAAGAGGACTCTACCTCACTTGGATGGCTTTTATAAATCACAGATGTTCCTGGCCCCATTCCAGCCTCCTGAATCAAAACTGTTGTGGGTGTTACTGTCCTTTAGCAAGCACCCCCCTACCCCACCCCCACCCACCCAGGGTACCATAAAGGTGGAACCTCTTCTGCCATAAAGAAGAGCACTCACAGACTGAAATGATGGGGGCTGCTGCAGGAGATGAGTTACAGGTTGCAGCAATGGTCAGGCAGAAGATGGGAGTATCCCAATTAGATGGTAGAGTTTTCATGTAGTACTTTTTATTAAACTTGCAATTGTATAGGCAAATTGAAGGCTTACTTGACACTATTTAGATTTGCATTAAACGTTTAAAAATATGTTAAATGTTAGAATGTGGACTGCATTAGTATAGTCCATGTTCTAACAACAGCAATTCAGCTACTAATTACAAATTCAACCCATTGGTGAGTCATTTTTTATTTAAAGCTTGCAGCCAGGCCTGGTGGTGGTACACACCTGTAATCTCAGCTATTGGGGAGGCTGAGACAGGAGGATTGCAAGTTCAAAAACAACCCTGGTCAACTTAGCAAGACCCTGTCTCAAAATTAAAAACTGAAAGAGCAGGGAATGCAGTAGAGTGATAAAGCATCCCTGGAGTTAATTTCCAGTACCCTAAGAAGAAAAAAAAGGAAAATAAAATCTTGATAATTGCTTCGTAATCATTTTACTATATATCAAAATATAAAACAAATGAATACATAACTATTCTAATCAAGGTATTGGCTTTTTCCCCCTCTGGCATCCCAGAGTTCTTTTTTTATAAACAGCTTGAAACAATACTTGCAGACCTATAGTTACCTCTTCTCAGCAAGCACTGGGTTAAACCCTTCTGATGTGCCTGATACCAAGAAATTCTAAATACTTGATTAAATTGCTCACATCCTGGAAAGCCACAGTGTATTTGGAAATGGCAAAAATTATGAGACTACAATCTTTATCTAGTCTAAAACTTGATATTAGTGCTTTACCAATTGTGGAGCTCTAACAATTCAAAGGGTATCCTTTAGAAATGAGACTTTACTGCTAAGTCAGTGGATGTAAATCATCTTAAATTGGCTACTGTATCAAGAAACACATACATACTTGCTTAGTCCTCCATGATGTTAAAAGAAAAATATATATGTATGTGAACTAAATTCTCAGGCCAAAGAGCCAGTCTAAGAAAATAAGAAAAATAGCACTGTTTAGCAGAAAAAAAAAATATGACATGAGTTAAAAGTTGAATAAACACAAAACACTTCTCCCAAGAAAACTGCTGACCTCAACAATACTATTAATATAACAAAGCTCCCCTCTTGTTGAAAACACTATTACAAAAGGACATCAGATTAGTACTATTTTAAAAATAATGTTACTTACTTCTGGAAAATTCGCCCAGAGTACCTATCTTCTGCCCCCTCCCACATCACAAAGAAATGAGCACTGAATTGAGCATATATGATAATGATCAAAAAACACCTCTAGACATGAGCAATAGGAAGAATTCAATGATACCAATGTTTCTCCTAACCTCAGAATGCTTTGTATTCATCTCTACAAAAGTATATATAACTTCAAATACAACCATAAGCACTTTTAGCTCAGATTTCAGTTACATAAACACAGGATCATAATTTAGAGCCACACTGCTTACTAAAAGATATTTGGCTGTTGCCAATAAACATTGTAAGTTTGGGGAAACCAAAGATTTCCTTGGTAATTCTTAGCTCTGAAAGAAAAAATACCAAGCAATACATATTTGGATTAAGATAAAAAGAATTTCCTTTTGTTGTAGCTTAAGTAAGAATTAAAAAAAAAAAAAACCACACAGATCTTTTTTTTATCCGAGAATCTGATCTAAAATATGCCTAAAAATATAATTTAAAAGGACTCTCAGCCTTTTATGAAAAAGAAAAATATCCCATTTTTAGAAATGTAATGCATTTTTTAAATGCACAGTTTCAGGTCTGGAATAATTCCACTCTTCATTAATGCTATTTTAAATGCACTGTTTCAGGTCTGGAATAATTCCACTGTTTATTAATGCTAAGATGACGTATTTACAAATGTTCTGGTACATGATATTAAAATGCCCCTACCTGGACAATGTTAGGGAATAATCTTCTTACCTATCAGTTACATTTTTATTCTCTTTAAAAATTCCCAGTCTCTTTTTTTAAGGACCCAGAGGAGTACCAGGGATTGAACCCGGGGCACTTAACCTCTGGATCACATCCCCAACACTTTTTTTTGTTTACTTTGGAGAGAGGATCTCACTAAGTTGATTAGGGCCTGGATAAGTTGATGAGGCTGGTCTAGAATTTGTGATCCTCCTGCCTCTGCCTCCCAATTCACTGGGATTACAGGGTTACACCACCATGCCCAGCCCATTCTCTTTTAAATAGTGTGGCTTCTGACATCTTTGCAGAAAGTTTAATACTTACAAACATCTAAATTAGCACTTTACCTAAGAACTGGAATACACGTGTTATAGTTTGGATGTGAGATATTCCCCAAAAGCTCATGTGTGAGACGATCAAGAAGGTACACAGGAAAAATGATTGGGTCATGAGAGTCTTAACCCAATAAGTGAATTAATCCCCCAATGGGGATTAAGTGAATGGTAATTAAAGTGGTAGGGTGTATGTTTGAATCAGCTTTTTCACCACTGTGACTAAAACACCCACCAGAACAACTGTAAAGAAGGAAAAGTTTACTTGAGGGCTCATGGTTTCAGAGGTCTTAGTCCATTGAAGGCCAGCCCCATTCCTCGGGGCTCGAGTTGAGGCTAAACATCATGGTGGAGTGTGTGGCAGAGGGAAGCAGTTCCTATGTTGATCAGAAGCAGATTCTATCACCAGATACAAATATATACCCCACAGCCACATCCCCAATGAACCACTTCCTCCAGCCACACTCCATCTGCCCCCAGCCATCACTCAGTTAATCCCATCAGGGATCGAGTTTCTGATTAAGTTAAGGCTATAACCCAATCATTTCTCCTTCTTGCATTGTCTCATACGTGAGCTTTTGAGGAACACCTCCCATCCAAACCATAACACTGTGGCTGGAGGAGGAGGGCATTGGGGGCATGACTTTGGGGTATATATTTGTATCTGGCAAGTGGAGATACCCCTCTCTCTCCCTCCCTCCCTCCCTCCCTCTCTGTCTCTCCCTCTCTCTCTCCTCCAGATCATCATGGGAGTTGCTGACCTCTTCAATACTCTTCTGCCATGATGTTCAGCCTCACCTCCAGCCCTGAGGAATGGAGCCAGCCTTCTATGAATTGAGACCTCTGAAACCCTAAGCCTCCAAATAAACTATTCCTCCTCTACAATTGTTCTGGTGAGATCTTTTAGTCACAGCAGAAAAAAAAAAAAAAAAAAAAGCTGTGGGTACTTGAAGTCAATGTTGGCTCACTGGAGGTGCCATACCCAACCCTGTGGTTCTCCTCCCCTTCCTGTCTAACCAGCTCAATGCAACTGAGGGGACAGATTTGGGAAAGGGGACAGACTTTAGAACAAAAAGTGACTTTGGAAAAAAAAAGAATTGCCGGCTCAGGTTACCTGTATTTAATTCTACCCCACCTACATTTTCCCTTTAAAATACAGAAAGGTCCATGCAAATGAGAGCAGGAAAGAATTTCTTCTACTTATGTAACATTAATAGGATGGATAAAGAAATGATGAGCACCCAAGTCTGAGACAGGGAAAATGAGCAGGGAGAGAGCTGCAGGCGCCTTCCAGCCCACGCTAGACCTCTCCCTCAGCAGCTCTCAAGGCCTCTGCTGCTGATCACAGAAGCAGTTCCTCATCCCCTTCCACATACACCACCCACAGATAACCTTCCCTCTGTCATAAAAGTGCCCTGAGTTAAAAGATAAATATTTCCAAAGAAGTATGGGAAAATACTTTGAAACAAGGAAAGGAGTTAGTAACATTATTACAGTTTTAACAAAACCATAAATTGGATGATAACTCCAGTAAAATATATATATCAGGTCAATAAACAAACACAAATGACCAAAAGCCTTACCAAGATTTTTTCACTGTGATTCTAAAGAAAAACTATTTTATGGACAAATTGGGCACGAACTGAAACATTTCTGGTCTGTTTTGAGATCTGAATATAAATGAATACAACTTTTCTAGAGGGCAGTTTGTGGAAAAATACATTGCAGGTTGAATATTCCTTATCCAAAATACTTAGGACCAGAGTGTTTCAGATTTTTGAATTTTTTGGACTCTGGAATATTTGTGTAGACTTGACAAGTTGAGCATTCCTAATCTGAACATCTAAATCTTTCTGAGCCACCTACATAACCCTTGGAGTTTCAAATTCTGGAGCATTTTGGATTTGGATTTGGAGATTTTCAATTAGAGACGTTCAACTGTTCAGACATTTATGGTGATTTCTCCTCTGTAAACAATCAGGAATGCGCAGGAATGTAATGTGTGGGTAAAGTCATTAATCACATCACAATGTAGTGTTTAGCATAATAGCCATAGCTTGCAAACAATATCCAGCCTAAGAGAAAGCAGCACGAAAGAAGCATGCACTTCTATGCAAAAAGTCTTTCTGTGGCCACAGAAATCATGTTCTCAAATGGCTTCCTACATATCAAGAACATACAAAAGTATAACTTGCAATTATTGAAGGTTAAGATCACAATTTAAGATTAAGAAAAGAAAAATTGATAGCTGCATGATTCTTGTGTGTGTGCACACTGGAGATCAAACTCAGGGTCCTGAGCATTATTGAGCACATCCTGAGCACATTCCCCAGCCCTATTTTTGTAGGCACAAGCTCTGCCACCAGCTACATCTCCAGCCCTCTAATTTTTTTAAAACATACAAATTAAAAGCAAACCCAGGAAATATATTGAACTACTAGTAATAGCATTAAGTGGCAAGATTATAAGCTTCTTTCTTCTTTATATTTTTACCTATTCCCAATTTACTCTACCAAAAAGTAAACATTTTTTATCAAAAAAGAGCTAAAGGGAAATTGTATAATGTAAAAAAAGTACCAAATGAACTATAAAGCAATGTTTCTACTAAAACATTTCCAGGAGATATAAATTAGAAATATTTGTACAAAATCCTTTTAAAATAGTTATGAATATGATGAAATTTTTGCTGCTGACTTTTCAGGGTAAAGGCAAGCTACTTCAATGCCCTAATCTGCAAAGCTCATTCCCTTATTGAAGCAATGAGTACCTTGTATGTACACATACCATTCTTGACAAACTAGGCACAAAGTGATCAGTTTTAATTTTTAAAAATTAATGATAGCTAGATATCTGAATGGTGTAAAATCTCCACTGGGTTGGAGAGGAGATGCAACATTGTAGAAAGAGTCTGTGGATGGAAAGAGAAAACAAAACAAAAACAAGTGTTTACCCCCAAATAAGAGAGACATTAGGCTGCCTTCTAAAAATGGCAAATGAGTTTTACTGAGCAAACTTTATCAGTCATTTCTTCTTTTCTTTTTTACAAACATGCCCACCTTGTATATAGAATTCATTTTTACTTTCAGTTTGGCTACATATTTAATGGAAAAGTTTTCAACAACCAGAAATGTAAAAAGGAAATATAATTAGTAAAAAAAAAAGTTACTAAAAATGATTCATTACATTTCAATATGCTTGATTCATTTTTTTGAATCTCCATTTCAATATTTTTAATTCTTTAAAAAAAATAGTCACATTTGATTTTAAGACTTGAATATTTATTCTCCTAGTTTTTATCAGACAGACATATGGGCGATCTTTTCCTCGAAGATTTTCTTTTTTGGTGGAGACGCAGTCTGGGAATTGAATTCAGGGGCATTCGACCACTGAGCCACATCCCCAGCCCTATTTTTGTATTATGTTTAGAGAGGGTCTCACTGAGTTGCTTAGCACCTTGCTTTTGCTGAGGCTGGCTTTGAAGTCAGGATCCTCCTGCCTCAGCCTCTTGAATCAAATGAAATTATAGGCACACAACACCCTGATGGCTTCCTCTGAGATTTTCTTTGACACATTCTATTGTGGAACCAAGAAATATTAGCCCCAAAGTCACTTTCTCTGGGAAGCCTTCCATCATTAGCTTGAGTTTTCCAATTTTACCTGTTCTCAGGGCATGATGTTGCCCTTTTAGTAGCACCACTCTAGGTGTGTCATTACATATATATTTGTGTGTTTCTTCCCTGAAATGCAAAACCTTGAGGACAAGGGCCTGACTTGTTTGGCTCACTCCTGTACCCCCAATGTGTAGTACTTACAAACTAAAAATACCAGGTAAGTAAAAGCCATGATGTTCTCAGAGTGAGAAGACCCACCTACAGCTTATTAAAACATAAGGTCCAAAATTCTCTCATGAGTTAGATTAGCTCCATTCAAAGAAACACACTGCTCTTATTGCTGCAGCCCAGCTGGGCAAATGACATTCAAAAGTGCATATTCTGTTCCATATGGGGAGGAACTGCAGTGCCACAGGAAGAATACTGTGCCTGGTCCCTGAAGGCTGGTCAGTGTCCACATCCCTGGTTCTGCTACTGACCAGCCACTCCAAGCCCCAGTACATGTCTCTGTCTATAAAATATGCAAGCCTTTACCAACTTCAAGGGATTATTTTCTGAAGACCAAATGTTTTGAGATAAGACCGGGAAAAAAAAAAAAAACAAAGCCACCTACAATGTTAAGTTTTCTTATTATCTTGACAAATTCAGATATTCACAGGTAAATAGGGCAAAGACCCCAAAAATGAGACCCCAAGTATTCATTAGATAATCAGTATGAAGATTTTTATCTATCATTCACAGAAAACATTAAAATGCAGATTGAGTAATAATGTTACTATTGATGTCTCTTGCCACCACGCTCTTCTTTTAATGTAGCCACCTGAGACTTCACTGCAGCAAAGCATGCATTTGACATGTGGAGGCTCTCTTGCAATGCCAAGCCTCCTAGGACAGCATCATCACAAGATGTTTCCAAACAACGCACCTCATTATTGCTCCTTCCCCAAATAGGTGAAAGTTATGCCAGAATAAAATCACTGTCTGATGGACATTCCCCTACATTTAAAAGGCCAATAAAAAAAAAAAGCGCCATTCCAATCATGGGTCAATCTGTTTCATTACTCAGAGGTTCATTTTGCAACCAATTCCTCCTCAGAGGCACATAAGAAAGGTGGCTTAAATTTTGTGCATTCCTGAGGTTTCCTACAAGCGTGGTAGGTCCCTGGGTAATACCTGCTCTGAAACACTCCAGATAAAAACCATGCCTGTCATCATCAACAGCGGGGAGCTCTGGGATCAAAACCAAGCCCTGTCTGAGCCTAGAACAGCCTGGCTTCTGCCTACATCCAGCCCAGCAGATGCCAATGACGAGATATTCAGAGAAACAATTAAGCATCATGGTGCTTCTGAGTGCCCTTATCTGCAAAGACCCTAGAACTCCACAATGCCCAAGTACTTACCACCAGTGTCCCAACTGTCAAGATTCAGAGCAGAGAAGTGGTCCTGGATGGTGATCATTTCAGAAAGATGGATATGCCCATTTTGGTGCCTAAATCAAATCAGCTATCGATCATTTCTGCCTCTCACAGAATTGCTTTGACTGAACTGTTTCAAGTTATTCCTTCAATCTGAAGGTCAAGTTAAAAAAAAAAGCTGCACACATTTTGCTACCATAAAACTATTAACCAGAAGAACATCATTCATTCCATAAAACATTGGGTGGAAACCTTAGAGCAGCAACCAGAAAATTTTCCCATGCAAAGATTTCCTGCATTTCCCTCTTCGCAGAATTGCCTGGGAGCTAAAAACAAACATCTATTGGTACATACACCTTTCTTTTTTGCCCGATTTTAGTAATGTTCTTATAGTCTCATCACCCACTTCAAATAAGCTAAATGGAACTTAAAACACTATTTCTTGTATAAATTTGATTTTTTTCCCTTTGGCCAATCAATTGCATCTACAGCTTCCCTAACATCTGTAGAAACTAGACTGCGGAAGAAGACGGGGAGAGTAGAGAGAAACAGTTACTTAATTCTATCCTCAGAGACTTTAATCCACTTAGGAAAATTTCTGGATTCAAATCTCTAAGAAGTTCTGAATTCAAATCCCAGCTACACCACTTACTCCCTGCAAAGCCACAGAGGTTTTCTGCATCTCAGTCTCCACCTTGGTAAACTGGGTGTGTGGCCTTTCCCACCAAGCTGTTGAGATCCACGATAGGCAGAGTGGAGAGAGGCCAGTTAAAAATCTGTAAAGCATTATATCTGAATAAGCTCTTTATGTCATTAATCCAGAGGTTCAAGGTTAAAGGCTTGCAAAGTAAAATTCCTGCAATGCCATTTTCTCAAGCAGGGAAACAGCGGGTAGAAAGTGGACGTAAGTGATTGCTAATGCATTAATGACTGACATGTGGCAGCCACCATGAGACACACAGATGCAATGTGACATTAATGGAGAGATTTGCCTGTGGTCATGGACATGGGGAGGGGGACGTTCCACCGCCTCTTGCCTTTAACTCGGGTTTGAAATCAAACATCAGCCAAGATTAATTAGAAGCCTGGAGTTTCATTCTACTCTGTTGATAGGAAAAATACATTTCCATAATGTGAGGAAGTGTTTATGTGGGCCGCAAATCTAACTGACGAGGAGGGAAGGGCTGCCTTACTGTGAATGCTGCCTGTGTGGCGCTTGTCAGGGCAATTACTTTCTGCTCAAGTGGCTGCTTCTTAACATTTTATTATCTTAACAACAAAAAACCCTGCAAGCAATAATTATTTATTATGCTAATTCTTCAGCTTTCTTCCTGAAATTTTTGTAAGACCATTAAAAACTAGCTGTGCCCTTGAACCAAACCATGAGTTTATTAATACTCAACCAATTAAGAGAAAAAAGCAAAGTCAGAGAGTGCTCCACACCAGCAATTATGAACCAAGCAGCCGGCCTGCACGCTTGCCTGGCCACAGATTTTATTTGAGGAAACATCCTATAGGTTGAACTGACTGGGAAACAATGTGAAATGTGTTTACAGCATCCCAGGGACCTCGAAAAGCTCAAAGGAACAGAAGGAAACTGCTGTCCAGGTCCAGACAATTCTCAAGTCCAGGTTATGGTGGAAGCCATGGAATACCTTTCTCACCTCTCACCAACAGAACAAGGCCATCAGAGGCTTTCTCCAACCCTTTATAGAAGACCCCCAAGAAAGGGCACTTTATCCTCTCAGTTCGACTCCCACTGCTACGATTTTGGGTAGTGGTCCCCAAAGGTCCACATGTTGAAGGCTTTCTCCCCAGCCCATGGCACTACAGGGAGGTGGGGAAAACTTTAAGAGGTGGAGCAGAGCAGGAGGTCTTAGGTCATTGAGGGTCTACCCTTGAAGGGGACTGTGGGAATCCAGGCCCTTCCCATCTCTCTTCTACATCTAGGCCATTAGGTGAAGATTTTTTGTCATGCACCCCACCATGGTGTGCTGCCTCTCCACGGGACCAATCGACCATGGACTGACACCTTTGCAACTGTGGGCCAAAATAAATAACTTTTCCTCTTTTCATCTCAAGTATTCTGTTATAGTAACAGGAAGCTGACTAATGTCAGCTATGTTAACATACACAGTTAAACCTTAGCAACGTTGCTCTTTCTTGAACACTTTATCAATATCCACCCTTTTTTTTATAACATATATTCTAATCTTTAACTCCTCAATTCAAGACCCCTGTGGATTGTGAAAGTCACATCAATCTAGTAATAACCCAAAACCAAAGGAACAGTGACCTACGGAATCTCTTCCTCCACTGTCTCTGAGGCAGCATCAAGAAGCTCTGCACCTTAAACTTGCAGGCAGGCCATAGTTTGACAGATCAAGATCAGGAAAAGTCCAGATAAAAGTGGCACCCAGATTCAGGGCCAACATGGCAATAATGGGCAGATGCTTCTGGAGAAGAAACGATAGGCTCCATGTGGTAGAACAGAGGAAACACCCTTAGCTGTGAGGGCATTCCTATGCAACTGCTGACCCTATTGGTAGATATATGATGAGCTGGAGCTCCCAGAGAACTGGGAAGGCAATATCTTCTACTCCTCTCTTTCCTTTTTGTTCCATTTTCCCTGTTTTAACCCTCTGTATTAGTCCATTTTGTATAGCTATAAAAAAATATCTTATCTAAGGCTGGATGCTTTATAAAGAAAAGAGATATATCTGGTCACAGTTTGGAAGTGTCTAAGTCCAAAATCAGGGGGCCCTGTATTCCTCACACCATGGCAGAGAATTTAGAAGAGAAACAGCAGTAAGCAGAATAGTCATATGGAGAGACAGGAAGACAGAAAGACTCCAAAGCCAGGTTGCTCTTTTTGTAACCCACTCTCACAGGAACTACAAAGTTCCTTTAGAACTACATTAACCCTTTCCAAGGAAGATGCTCCCGATGACATGATCACCTTCTACTGGTCCCACCTCTCAATATGGCTACACTAGGAACCAAGCTTCCAGGATATGAACCTTCAGGGGACACCCAAACCATATCCAAAGCCCTGTGTCACCTGTAGCCACATGAATTATGTAAGTCTTCAAATATTAATTATAGTCTTTGTTTTTCTATTTTTCCAGGTGACTCTGAAAACCTCTGGGACCATCCAATTTAAAACAACAATGATAAGGAAAATGTTCTCAGTAAGGTCTAGTGGGAAGGTAAAATGTCTGACTCCTTCTAGATACAAATAGGTTTTCATTCTTAACAGTACGTCAGTGTTTCTTCAAAAATGCGCACATACATAATACAACGAATAACTTTACATCAAGAAGCAGGGTGCTAAGCATTCAGCTTGGTGTTCCACTGCTGTTGTGACACTGCTAAGAATAAAGTTTAAAAACAGGGGTGGGGGTAGCAGGCAGAGAGACATACACAGGAGCACCGGGACATAGAGGCACGGCACCCACAGGGTGGTGTTCATGTCTCCTCCCCCATTCTCCCTGCCTCCTCTGCTCAAAGGCACAGTGAAGATTTTCAGATGCTGAGTTCATCTTCCT
The DNA here is from genome assembly GCF_021218885.2 of Marmota monax. Taxonomy (NCBI): domain Eukaryota; kingdom Metazoa; phylum Chordata; class Mammalia; order Rodentia; family Sciuridae; genus Marmota; species Marmota monax. The sequence continues at coordinate 5,539,807 of NW_026694286.1, read as the reverse complement.
TACTTGTGGAAGAAAGCAGCTGTCAGCCACGGTTTTTAAAAATCAGTATATTTCGGGCTATTATCTGTAGTTTTCAAAATAGACATGGTCCAATTAAATTTTCTGAAATTGTTTCTCTCTTTCTTCATGCACAGAATACCTCCAGCCTAGTGCCTAAATATAATCACAAGCAGCCAGAATTTTTAAAAAAAATTTTAAAAAACTAGCACTCTTGCGATTTTGTTAATTCTTGCTTATTTCTTTTCCCCCAAATAAAAGTAAATCCTAACAGATCTAAATAAAAAGCATAGGCTGGCTTGCATGTTCTCCAGCAGCACTCAGACATACAGCAAGGAAGCCGTTGTGTGTGCTTTAGGATACTTCTGAGCCTCTGGTCTTGGAGTTTTCAATCTGTTCTATCTAATTTTGGGGGTCAGGGAGCAGGGGTCTTAATTAGTGCCTAGCTCACTTGATGGCCTTGAGATCCTCCCTCCCTCTGTCCCCTGGCACGCTGCTTCTTAGAGCTCACGGATCTAATTCTGCACCAACGCTTAATAAGGTTGTAGAGATTTCATACAATTAGGAGTGTTGCTCGCAAATTAACCAATCCATTAACACTCCAGCAAAGAAACAATTCCAGAGGAAGAGCCAGCCAGAGGAGGATGAGAAGACAACTGGCAAAGGGAACAATCTGCTTAAAATCACATGCTGGGACGCACTTTCACGCCCACCTTTGTATGTTTTATACCTTTCAGAGCAAAGAGAAACCGAGGTAAATTGTGACATCAGGAAATCTCCCTCTGCTACTGTTCGGCTTCAGAAAGTAGGAACTGAGTGTCACTCTGCCAGTTCATTTTGCAAAATCACCCCAGCTCTTTACTGAGTTTATATACTCATAGATTCAATGCTTATTAAACTGTTTTTAAATAACTTTCATCATAAGGTGGATATATGAACACATTGAAGAACTCTAGTAAACACAGAAAAGTCAAAAGAAAGCAAAAACACCAACAAATCCACTGTCTAGAAATAAGCACTGTTAATATTTTGGTTTGTTTTGTAGGCATTGCCACAGATACGTCAACAAACATTTTAGATAATTCAATAAGATTGGCATTGCTCTATGCTCATGGCTTCCATCACGAGTTCTACCCTGCTTCACGGTACTGCGATTGCCTACACGTTTGCTTTGTCACCATCCTTAGTGGCCATCTGGCAGTCTTACATGGACATGCCCTGATTTCATGCCTTCCTGCTGCTGGGTGTTTAGGTTGCTTCCAATATTTTTACTTCTCCAAACAATGCCTTCAGGAAGATGCACCCATGTTATTCTTCATACACTGTTTACTCTTATTTTCTTGGGATAAATTTATCATATTTAGATAAAATTCCACTAAGCTTCTTAGGGCCTTGCTATGTTGCTGAGTCTGGCTTTGAACTCACAGTCCTCCTGCCTCAGCTCCCTGAGCCACTGAAATTACAGGCCTGTGCCACCATACCCGGCTCCACTATGTTCTTTATGCATCCTAATGGAGCATCTTTCCACTCTCCAGGTGTGTGTGGGCTCTCAGGACCTCTGTTTTATATGATCCATTGCTCAGGAAACAGCCACTGATCACTGGATTGCCCTCCATGAACTAACAGTTTATAAAATACATCAAAATATCCTTATATACAAAAATTACTAAAATACTCACTAGATGCTACCTTTATATTTCCTGAAAGACAACTGAACTTGACTAACTGGACTTGACAATAGCAGGAAAGGTCAGCACCCTTCCCAGTGCTTCCTCATCTCCCTCAGTGCCACAGAAGCTCTGCCACTGCTGTTCAGAACTCTCAGCAACCTGAGCTCTGGCTTTCCTCAGGGCTTGCACAAACCACTTAACCAGTGTTCGAGGCCCAAGAAATGAGACGCCACCACCACCAGATCCCAGAGAGAAACAGCAGAAAGACCACATAAAACAAAGAGCTGAATCCCAAATAATAAGTGGCACAAGGACACGGGGGACATTGTAAGTATCTACAGAGCTCTGTGTATGTCTTGTTCTCTCAGAATGCTGCTTCCTGGAACAGAATGAGAATTCAACGTGAACCTGTCTATTATCCAGAAGATTTAGTTCATAATGAGAAACTCCGTGTGTTGCAGAATTCTTTCCTGTTCAATGAATAGTTTACCCCATTGTTGAGAGTTCAGCTAATTACAGTCAGTCCTTGGTATCCATGGGTTCTGCACCCATGGATACAATCAACCTCAGGTTGAAAATATTCAGGAAAGAAAATATACACAGTTTCTTTTTTCCTGTCACTATTCCCTTATAAATACCACATTTATACCATACTACATTTTATTAGGCATTATAAGTCATCTAGAGATGATTTCAAGTATATGGGAGGACGTGCATAGGGTTATATGCAAATACTAGGTAGGCTCTTTCACACAAGATACTTGAGCATGTGCCAACTTTCGTTATCCTCTGGGGTCCTGCAACCAATATCATACAGATACTGAGAATTGACTGTGCTAACTTATAAGCAAAGTCTAACATCTAAATTATTTTTTAAGTTGTAATTACCTGTCTTGATTTCGGAAGGGGTAATTGAGGCAGAGAGGCATAAAATATTTGCTAAAGTCATAGACCAAGACTAGAACTGAAGAAGAGTTCCCCTTGACTTCTGGTTCTTGGAGGTCACACTTTCCAACACTACGGTCTCCATCGAGAAGGATCAAGACTACAGTCCCCACAACCACAGGGCCTGCTCTTCCTGTCCAGGGTAAGTGTTAAAGTCCCCATGGGGCCACACTGTGTGGGTGCAGGAAAATTCAGAAGTATGCAGCAATGTTAGGTCATGGGAAACCAGTGTTTCTCCATTCCCACGTGCCCTTGCTCAAAAGGTCTCACCTCTTCCATGTTTCCATCCAAGAAGCTTAGGTCTTTGCTAAATTACTGAAGTTGGCTTGAAACTCATGATCAGGACTCCTGCCTTAGCCTCCAGAACCACTCACTGTATTACAGGTGTGCACCATCACACCCAGCTAGTATGCTTTCTAATTTAATCTTCATTCTACAGTAACTCATAAGTTTAGGTGTTCATTTTATTGTATTTAGATAAATTAATGAGAATCAGAATAGATTTGTAATGGTTTTATAACTTATTACAAATATAATTCTTTTAAATATACATTATTTTAAAATTGGCTCAACCACTTTAAGTAATCTGTCATTTCGTTTTAGGATTTTAAGAATTTTTCCTCAAAATGCAAATTTAAACTTATTTGAAATTTAAAACAACTTTTTCTGATAGAAAGTGAGGCTGGTTTGACTGACAGCTTTGATGAAGACTGCTTTGCTAATCAGATGATATGGTAGATATTTCTCACTCACTGATTAGCCTGAATTTTTTCTTTACATATAGGATACATTATAACAATATAAATAATAGCATTATAAATATACATGTTTTATACATATATTTAAAATACACATTTACTAACATACAAAGAAATTAACATTATTTTTGTTTTCACAACCATTTCTAGACATTCCTGTGTTAAACAAGGTGCTTTTAAGTTAAAAAAAATAACAGGTGTAATTAACAGTAATTGATGAATCTTGGCAAAGCTCTTGGCGAGCTTCCCAGCAAATAAGATGGTGCATGACTGGACAAGGAATTCTTTAGAGACGAGTTAGTTTCCAGCTTTTTGTTTTCAATAATTTTGAGAATGAAACTAATCAAATGTCAACTTATAAATAATTTTTGATGCCAAATCAAGTGTGAATTTTGGCATGCAATTTGAAAACTACCCTAAGAAGTAACATTGCCACAGCAAAAATCCTTACAATTCTATTTATTTATATAAACAAAGTTGCTCAGCACATATTTATAAAAATGAACAATGGAAACAGAATTGGCACTTCATTCAGTATAATTCTAGCAATCAATAACACCAATTCACAGACATATGAACTAATTTCTTCAAAGCCCAATTGATTTCTAAAGTACTTTTCCAATACAGTTTAACAATGATTCAATTGTACACTAATAATTGGAGTGATCATTCAACTGGATAAAATTTAGCACTTAAAGCTTTATGCACCAAAGAAGTTTAAATTTCCATTTTATATATACTTTTGCTGAAGAGAAGTTTGGTAAATAATAAGTAGAAGATTTCAAACCTGAACATGTTACAATATGATACAGTTCTATGAAGAAATAAAAGTAAAATGCCTGTTCAAGGAGAAAAATTAAGGAGGTAAAATAAAAAATAAAAGCTTGGGGCTGGGGATGTGGCTCAAGCGGTAGCGCGCTTGCCTGGCATGTGTGCGGCCTGGGTTCGATCCTCAGCACCACATACAAAACAAAGATGTTGTGTCCGCCGATAACTAAAAAATAAATATTAAAATTCTCTCTCCCTCTCTCTATCTCTATCTCTCTCACTCTCTCTTTAAAAAAAATAAATAAAAATAAAAGCTTGTTCATGAATTTTTAAATGGACAATGGATGGTATCAAGTTCTTGGGTACCCAGCTTCTCTGTCTGATAGACACCTTTAAAAGATCTTTGTAAAAGTTTTATTTTAAGATGCAATGTTTACCATAGAGTTTATGTTCTCTCCTCTGAACTGTAAAAAACAGGATAAAAATTTCAGATGTGAACTTATCAAAGTGCAAGGAAGTGCCTAGTTTTTAAAAATTCTTTTACAGAATACAGAAGCATGAAAGTCAGAAGCCTACCCAGTACCACTGCCCAAAGACCTCAGATCTTAGCCTTGGCCATTAGCTCCCTGAAAGATGTCATACAGCAAGGTTCCATACAGCAGTAGCTATTCCATTTTGCTACTGACAACCACAGTTATTTTTGTTGATGTTGTTAGGATGCACTACAGTCTCCAGAATGAGCAAACCTATCCATTGACTCTGTTTGAAAAATCATCCTCCAAATTGAAGAGACCAACTTTATAAGTATCCTGAGAGCTGGTGTCCTGCAGTTCTTAGTCTGCTATTCAGGTGACAATATTCTTTGCAGCTGAGCCATCCATCCACCCTTACCAGACTCTTGCCTAACCAGTCAAAACAGAAGCATGCAAAAAGGTCTAGGATCTCAAAACAGGATCAGGTTAAGCTCCCTGGGTATACATCATAATACTAACTCTGTCTGATACAAACAAAGCACTACATTCAGGGTGAGTATCCAGTACCCAAAATGATTGAAACCTGAAATGCGTTCATTTTGAATTTTTTTAGATTTTGGAATACCTGCATACATGGAATGAGAGATCTTGGTGATGGGAATAAAGTGTAAACATAAAATTCACTTCTGTTTCATGTGCATCTTTAACATGCTGCCTAAAGGTAATTTTTACACTATTTTCCACATGCCTACATCTTGACTGCAACCCGCCACCTGAGGTCAGGTGTAAAATCTTGCACTGTGGCATCATGTCAGGACTCAAATAGTTTTGGATCTGGAAGCATTTCAGATTTCAGGTTTTGGCATTTGAGATGCTCAACCAGCTGCATCATTTAGTGGCTTCAGGATCATGTTAATGAAGTTCAAAACTCAGCTTTGTCTTCTACCATGTACTTGATGTTAGTCACTTTGCACTGAAAGTGCAATGAAATGTTGAGATAAATGTAAGATCGGTTGCTCTTCTGTCACATTGCACTGCTATGTTTAAGGACTGCTGTGCTGACTAAAAACAAAGCAGAGCCTGAGCAGGTCTCTCATTACCAGCTCACTCCATCTGGACCTGCACTCACTGTGCCATCCACATCCTGCAGAGGAGATAGGTGATGACAAGTGGCCTGTCTTCTGATAATTCCACCACAAGAGGAGCAGCAATGGTTCAGTGGGACGAACACACCTGTTTAAAGCTCAATATTACAGAACACAGAGAAGGAGGAAGGAAAAGAAAGGAGAAAATGAAAGCCCAGGAGCTTGATATCAGGCATAGAAATAAAAGAACAGTCAAGTTTTTAACTCAGGAACTCCTCACAAAACCATGCACACCAACTTCTGGCCAAATTCCAATCCTGTGCACAGTCATCTTTTAATATAGCAGAAAATACGTCTGCCTGGGGACAGAAGGAAAGGGAGCCAAGGCACCAACAATGCCATCTTCTAGTTTAAAAACTAAGTGAAAACTATTTAAAATTTTCTCTTCCCTCCAGTTTCCTAGGCCCACCCATTCTACATCTATCTAAGCAAATAATCACTACTCTCAAAAACTCACCCACTTCAAAAGCATCTCATTTTAAGAACAAAACATTAAGAGGAACATCTAAAGATTTGGTCTGCCTCTTCTCTCTGAATAGTACCCAAATAATGCTGCATGCCTCGTGGGCAACACCTAGTGCCCAAGCACATGCTAAAAACCTCTGGGCTCAGTAGCTAACCCCTGGAGGGCCCTCCCTACAGTTTTCTAGAGGCTTCCTTCCTCCAGACTGGACTTCAAACTCCCTATTCAAGTCAGCCCTAGAAAGGGAGATGCCACCCCCTCCCTCTTTAATTTCCATACTATTTTTATTTAAGAATAGAAGGGTCAGCTGACCTGGTTTTTTAATGTCATTAGGCATTTTTTCCTTTGAATATTTTTAGTTGTAGATGGGCACAATACCTTTATTTTATTTATTTAGTTTTATGTAGTGCTAAGGATTGAACCCAGCATATCTCATGTGCTAGGCAAATGTTCTGCCACTGAGCTACAACCCCAAACCTAACATGTATTTTTCTGTGAGCTCCTTACAGGGTCTTCTTGGGACAGCTTTACATCCTCAATATCCAGCAAAGGCCCAGAGTATGGACCTCAACAAAGGATTCATAAACCAGTCTTTGCCTGCAAAAGGCACAGGCACCTCTTAGGGTGGGAGGATGCGTTCCTATCTCATTTCGCTCTTAGCATTAGACAAGTATTATTTCTGGAAGAGAATATACCTTGCAAACAAATCTTTTTTTCTTTCGTTCTTCTTCTTTATTTTATTTTATTTTTTTAGTTGTCCATGGACCTTCATTTCATTTATTTATATGTGGTGCTGAGAATCGAACCCAGCACCTTGCACATGCCAGGCAAGCACTCTGCCACTGAGCTACACCCCCAGCCCACAAATCTTGAATATTCTTCCAATCACTGAGGATTTCTTCCCACTGTGTTCAGTTTTGGATTATTAAACTGAGGTATGGAAGAACAACCTCAAGGTAGGAGGCATGGCCCAGGATAGAACCAATAAAAGAAAAAAATGTCAACTTAATAGCAATTTCCCATTTATAAAAAAATGGAGAACAATCACCTGGTGGCTCCTGGTTTATGTATCTGAACTAATGCAGACTTAGGAAGAGGGTGGGAAGGCAGAATGAGGGGCACATGTGCTGGCTCAAAGCTGAAACCCTAAGCAGCCAGGCCCAGGACAGTGTGCTCAAAAGCTGAGAAAGCAACTTTTCAAATTATTTCACATGATCTGCATAAACTTTTTATGTGCTTAAAATAATAATATCCATCTACTTTGCTCTTCTAAGACAAAAACCACAATTAAGCTGGGGCATAGCTCAGTGGGAGAGCACTTGTCTAGCATGTATGAGGCCCTGGTTTCCATCCCTAGCCCTGCAGAAAAAGAGAAAAAGAAAAAGAACACAATTAAGACTCTTGACACAAATCTAAGTAATTATATATAAATCTGCATTTGTTGAAGATGATAAAATACTTTTAAAGAGTCTAAATCCATAAATTTTAAAAAACTCACCCTGAAAAAAATGCCAATATGCTCTTCATAGTCATTTATTCTACTTTTTTGGTTTTTGTGATGTTGGTGGTTAAACCCGGGCCTTCATAGGTGGCAGGCAAGCACCTCACCACTGAGCCACAGGCTCAGCCCTGCACTTTTGTTAACGCACAATTTATTTTGATATAATTCTCCCCAGTGATACTGCCAAAAGAAATGATCTAAATAAAGTAAATAACTTGTGGACTATTATATGTACCAAATAGTTCTTTTTCCTGGTGAATACATCTAGATCGTAAACAATGGATTATTTTAAATCCTTCAAATATGGATTTACATGCTTCTTTACTTTTGTTAAACCTCAAAAGACCACATGTCCTAGAGAAGGTAATGTTAACTCCCAGGGCCTACTCACCCCCACTTGAAAGGTCTTAAAATAAATTATCACTGACCTTAGAAGCACTGTTCCTCCATAATCACTAATGCAAGATTTTACACCCTTTACCTTAATCAGATATTCAGATGCAAAACACAAGAAATCACAAAAATCTAATTTTATCTAGAGGATTTGAAACCAAAGAAGGTAACATTCTGCCCTCCTCTGCTCATGAAAAACATGAATAAATCTCAATTCAATTAATTTTATTCAAGTTCCTAAGAAACTAAGTACTATTCCTTCTAATTAACTATTTCAGAGAGATGTAAAATAGTATTAAGTACATTGCAATACTGGGCTATGACAATTTTACAATTGTTTTTAACATCGACATGAGAAATTGTACTAAATGTAAAGCCATGGTTCCAAATTATAACGTCTGCTTTTGGGTTCAACAGGTGGAGACAGGAACACAACCCATAAAGAGAAGTATGCTTTGGGATCCAAAATCAGCTGTGCCCACTGTCTGAAAAACATCCTAAAATGTGTTAGAGGTTCAGTTCCTTAAACCCTTACAATGCCAATAAAACCCTGCAATGCTATTGTCTCCTTATACGATAGTTTTGGGAGAGTAAGTAAATGATATATAAAGAACCTAGCACCTAGGTGGCATGCAACTGTCATATTTTCTTTTCCCTTGCTCCAGGTATACGAGGAAAAATAGCAAGTTCATGAATCAGAATTAGAAATAGAAGAAACATTGTGACCGGGATAAACCATACCCTCTGGGGCTTGCAGACAGAAAGGGAATGGCTCAAGTTTATTCTGTGGTCACAGGGCTCTGGTAGTGATAATAGCAGCTAAGCTACAGCAGGCACTGTGTTTTTCACAGGATGGCCAGGAAAGCATTGCTCCCATTTCACAGATAAACAACTGTGCCTACAGTCTAGTGGGGCCCTGTGACTCTCAACTGGAAATGTGCACATCTACAATGAGAACTAGATTTAATCGGGCTATTATCACACCTTCCCCTAGCCCCAGAGACACAAGGTTTGTAAGAGTCTCTGGAGCAAACCCATGAACCACATGGCATTGGATGACCCTATTTACAAACAAGCAACCGAGTTCACTGGGGGTCAACAACTTCCCTCTTCAGATGACAGTAAGTGGCAAGGTTGAAACCTCAATGCAAGTCTTTGGAGCCCAAATTCTTGTTTTTCATGCTGCCAGCAATTTCCTAACTGTATTCTATAAGGCAGAAGCATCTCAGATAATATGCACTAGATCCAACAGATCCTTGTATAAGGCCCAAGACTCCATCTCTCCTTGCACCTACACCCTTTACCATGTAGCTTTCCAATCTCCCACACCAAGGAGTGAAATCTGTCTGCACCTTTGATTCTAGGCTAGCCTTGGGACTGGCTCTGGCCAGAATGAGGGGTAGACACAAGGTACCCTTCTCAAGCATGAGCCAGGAAGCCCTGGTGCACTTCTCCTGTTCTCTTTGGAAATTTTGCCAGGTGGAGAATCATACAGCACATGGAAGGATACCCGGGTGGCTCAGCCAAGGCCATCCCAGCCAAGCAACCCCAAAACTTCATGACAGCCCAGCCAACATCAGCTGAGTGGACACTACACAAAGTATACCAAGCCCAACTTACATCAGCAGAACCACCATGGAACATGAAAAGCAGTAAATTGCTCTTAAGTCTATAGATTTGGAGATAGTCTGTTAGCTAATATAACATGTTCATAGCTATATTGATTATAAAGTTACAAAGACTTGGAGAGTCTTTTCTTTTTTCACATAAAATGCTGCTTAACCAAATGATCTGTATGTTTTTCTACCTACATAAAATTTGGCATAACCCAAAGATTTTGACACTTTAAGCAATAAATTGGGGAACTACTCAAGAAGGGTATAAGAATCTCTGTACCCACTCCAGTGTTCTAATCTTTAGCAAGCAATGAATGTGTTCCATGGTGTTATTAAGAAGTAAAAGAAAAGCACACACACCAAAGTCCTATTGGGAACACTGACTCAAATGGCAAGATTTGGAACTCATTTATTTTCTGCCACCTCCACCCTGTTCCAAAAAGATTTAGTGCATTTATAATGATGCATAAAATACAGCAGATATATTAGAATGAGGTGAGAGAAATGAAGAGGAGGCTAAGAATCAAGCAGGGAAAAACCCCCAGAAACCAGGATCTACAGAGTGATGACTGCCTGGAATGGTTCCTTGCCCTTTTGCCTGTACCCACCCTCTTGCAGGGGGAGTAGCCAGTTTTTCTTGGAGCTCATTCACAGGTGCAATGTGTTCCTCTGGGGAATGGAATCTCTCTTCCCACTGGGCTTGGACTTTGATGAGTTAGCCTGGAACTCCTCAGAAATATCAGAGACAGGAAAGATGAGTACAGAAGAAGACTTAGAATCTGATGATACAATCTGATGACAGTGTTGAACCCTTGGGACCAGCCCTGCTAGCCCATGACCGTCTCTCTTACAATAGCCAACAAATTCTCTGTCAGATGTAGGCCTGCTTTGTCTGAGTTTGCTGCTCAATTTAAAAGTCCATTGTACTTTGGGGTGGGGCTGTAGTTCAGTGGAAGAGTGCTTGCCTAGCACAGGTTCAATCCTCAGCACCACATATAAATAAATAAATAAATAAAGCTATAAAAAAAGTGCACTGTACTTTGATGCATAACTAAATAAAACCAAAAAAATTAAAAAAAAAAAAGTTCTGGGGCTGGGGTTGTGGCTCAGTGGTAGAGCACTCACCTAGCATGTACAAGATGCTGGTTTAATCCTCAGCACCGCATAAAAATAGATAAATAAAATAAAAGTATTTTTAAAAGTTCTAACTATGACAACATACATTTCAAACTGTCTTTCTACAAGCCCACAGAAAGAGGAAGACTTGGTGGGTTGTAACATTCACTGTGTTCCTGAAAAGAAACTGTCCAAGAGATTCACCTCTTTTCCTAGAACTAAGGTCCAGAAAGAAACCTTCTCAGAAGGTCATCATACAGATTTTAAATTATGCAATACAATATCACTCAACAAAACAACTAACAACACCACATTTTTAATGCATTTCCTTAAAGCACACTTAATACAGGCAGAAGGTATCACAGCAATGCATAAGTTAAGCAAAGAAAAGTCTGTGTGTATACGGGAGACTTTCTGGAGAGGGAGAAATGACAACAGTACATGTACCCTCTGCTCAGATGACCTGGATTGGTCAGGAGTGCAGGCAACCTGACCTCCCAAAGCCTCTATAGATCCTCTAGCCAAGTTTTTATTAACTAAAGAGCAGTAATAAATCGTATCTTCACAGGATGGGACCTAGCACATAATTAGTGTTCAATATCTGATAAAAAAAATTATTACCATCAATTATAAGCCCTTGAAATACAGCTTACTTATGTTGTCAAAATTTATGTAGAGAACCACAGAGCTACTACTACAAAACTTTTGGTGGCTCTGTGAATGGTGACTACATTGTTAATCACAGGCAGAGTAAACTTCTCTTGCAGGCATCTTTGCAGGACCAACCTATGGTAAATGTGCCAAGCATCAAAAGTCCTACAAACAGCCTTTCAGCACCCACTTCCTCTTAGCAAGCCACCTTGTGCTCTGTCAGGTACACTCTCAAATAGTTCCCCATGTTCTACACAGTTCTCCCATCCTCACCCAGCAAAAATGGCCCATGGATCCAGGGACCATTCTCTTAAACAGTGATTTTGACAAATTAATTTGAACTAAGATGCAAATACCTGACAATCTTCATGCTCTTTAAGTGACTGGAGAGACCCTTATAGATCTTTGAATCAAATGTCTTCATTTTACAAGTGAGTAATCTGAATCCAAAGAAGTCAATGTATCAAAGTGACATCCTGTTAGAGATGTCATATAAAAGAATACTTAATGAGCCACCTTTCCCAGAGACTGCATTTTGACAAGCACCATTCTTCCTTGACCAAAATGATAAGGAAGTGGAAATTTCAAGTGCTTACAGACTGGTACATTCATTTTGAGGTCTATGAGACTTCTAGGAACTCAAAACATCTATGCTTACAGGGCCCCTAAGGCAAATGATTCCACAGTGTCCATATGTTTCACTGAACATGAAATAAAGGAATAAGTTCTAGAAAATAATCTTCCCCAAAATACTTTGCAGATTATCTTGTCTCATGATCTTCCCTGAATGAGTCATCTCAAAATGCAGCTCAGACCTGCAAATTTAGAGATCTAAAATCATCAGTGTTCTGATTACCCTGAACTGTCCTTATTCTTTCATTATACCGTCCCCAAATTCCAGACTGATATCACATTTACTAAAGGCCACTGAGTTGGAAGATAAAACATAAAATACTTTCTTTCATAATTAATTTTCTCTTTCTGACATCAGAAAGTCTCTGCTTCAAACTCTCAGGTCAATCAAACAGTATGTAAGAATTCATGAGTGACACTCATGCTTTCTTATATCCAGTCAGAGAAGACTAGTTAATCCTGCACAAGGGCAAGGCCCCTATGAGTCTCTGCTATTCTCCTACCTTAGTAGCTATTCCATTTGAACGAGCAGCAACATCACCTGGAATGCTTCTTTAGCAGTTTCTGTGGTCACTCCAGAGTTCCCCACTTGGTAGGTCTCTGAGGGCCAGGACTCTGCATTCTTAACAAACACTTCAAAAGGATCCAATGCCAGTGTCCAACACTGCCTTCCACAGCACTGAGCAGTACTGGCTTTCCATGGTGCCAATTTGATTATTTTGCTAATTTGGAGGGAGTTGTTTACAAGTGTTTTCTTATAAAACATAATACTGGCCATATGCTTGTAACTGATATACATACATAACTACACATGCATGCATATATGTCAATTATACAACCTCCCAGAACCACAACCATTAAAGTCTTGGACCTAGAGAAGGGGATCCAGGAGTTTGAACCACATGAAATATTGCCAATATTCAACCTTTTTTAATTTATAGAAAATGAGTTCATGCAGCTAAACCTACAACCTGCATGGAATGGCTGTTACAATACACACAGCCAGTCACTTCAAGAAGCCCCCCCTCATGCCATGCACTTCAGTGTTTACATTATACCTGCAAGGTGTTTTTCCAGAAAAGACAACCAAAGCTCAGTGAAATGAAATAATGCACCAAGGCCACACAGTTACTCAGAAGTAGAAACAATTCTAAACCAAGAAGGTGATCAGACCAGGATATTCTGCCTTTCTGTCTGCGCCCTAGGGCCCCCAATACTGCCTGGACCTCCACAGATTCCTGTCTCTTTCTCCCTGGAGAGGCCACACCCACAACCCCCTAAGGGTCAACAACAAAGGATCCCTAACAGTCAGGCTCTCAGGGCTCTCTGCCCTCTGAGCATTGCTTGAAAGAAAGGGAGAGGCTCTTTAAAAACCCACATAAGATGCAAATGGAAACTGACAGTGAGACTAGAGAAAAAACTTCCATAACATAATGTCTGTGCTCAGAACAGGATACCCTCAAAATCTGTCACTTTGGTCTGCTAAGTACTGTAACTAATGGACAATAGAAGACCTAGATTTCAGAAGTGGGGTCTCTCTGCACTTCTGCTTCCTACCTTTCTCCCTCAAAGCAAGTCAGAGAAACCAGAATTCCTCTTCCCCAAGGTGAGCCACAGAAACTAGAACCTCTCTCCCCAAATCTCCTCAAATCCCCAAATCTCTCCCCAAAGGTCACTCTCTTCCTTCTCCACCATCATTTGGAGGGGTCCTACCACATACCTGCAGGAAGGAATGCCACACAGGCCAAAAAGAATCTGAACAGACCGGTCCTGCTGCATTTCCCATCACCATCCATTACTATTAGATCAGACCATCCATCGAACTGCAATTCTATAAGACATCCATTCCTCAGCAAAAAACAGGCAGTTTTCTCTGGGTCTTCATTGCCAAAGGCTCTCTTGTCCCCTCAAACTTTAAGTCAATAAATGTGTGATGCTCGTCTCCTCTTAACATGTCTTTTGTTATGGAAGTATCTTCCATGACTTCTGTGCCACACCTTTCCGCCCCTGGAGTCTACACATGACACAATGCCAACTGATACCTGTGCCCTGACTCACTGCGGAAATTTCACACCATACTCAGCAGTCAAGCTTCAAAAGTCAAGGAAGTAGAAAACACAGTTTATGAGATTGTTGTCAAAGTTGCCTTTTTTTATTAAGTTTTATCACCTGGGAGGTACCCACTGAATGAAAAGCAAGGAGAGCATGCCTGCTACAATAAAGATGAGCCCGACGTTATCAAGCTGCCATCTGAGCTCCGGGTAGGTGTAATTAATTTCATTCTATATCTGAAATAAAAGGCAGCAGAGACAGTATATATTATTCTCTATGATGGAACCCGCTTGTGGTGATATCACAGTTCCTTTAATATCCCGATGACTAAATCAAATCCTCCTAGAATAGAATCATGATAAATCTGCTGCACACTAAAACTCATTTTTTAGTGATCAGTATTATATCAAAATTCTATTTTATAGCAACAACTGACTTATAATTCTTATATGAGATGAAATTACAGGCTTACATATTTAAATAACAGTTTTCCCTTTAAATTTAGTGACTGAGTCCCTGTTCACCCGAAAAATGCACAGGACAATAAGTCCACACCTGGTTCTTATTGTTAAGGTTTTGGAAAATGCTTTTTAAAAGTCACAATGGATAGAAAGGAGAAAACAAAAAAAAAAAAAATCAGTAAGCTTAAGTAATTTGGTATTTTTCCTCTCCAAGGGAACTTTACTCACTAATACTCATTCATTCAACAAGTATTATTGAGTACTACATGCTAGTCAGCAATTTGACTTTGTACATCATCAGTACTTTTTTTAAAGGAATACTTAATTCTATACCTAGGCAGAATATGAGGCTTCAATTTCAAGTATTTGGTTATTACATGAGGTAAAGTTCTTCAAGTTATTCAAAACCAAGAAGAAAGTTCAAATATGAGGCTCCAATAAAACAGATTTTCCATAGGGTGTGGTTTTTCAGATCACAAAAGATTTCCTTTTCCCTCTGTCTCAGGCCCGCCTGTGAACCCATTGTGATCCCACAGCAAGAAGCAGGGAGATGCAGGAGGCCTCTGACTTCCAGGGGAACCCAAACTAAAACATATTCTTTTCATTGTATGCAATAAATCTGCTTTCTGCATATTGAATAGGAGAAAAAGATTAAAATGAATATTCACTCATCTGAAAACAAACTGATGCTCTATAAGCTTTTATGCTTTGCAGCCCATAAAAAGTAAATGCTTTGCTTCAGCTTAGGCAGTTGCACGTTGAGATAAATCATTGTTAAACAGTAGCCTGTTCCTTCCCGGGAGATTCTAAAACCTTAGCAGTTGTGACAAGTCTCTAGATTCTTCACTCTCTTCAATTGCTCCTATGTGTCCTCAATCTTCAGTCTTTTAGCCTGTGATGCCATTTCCCTCCCCAGAGCCCCAGTCCTGGTAAACCACAGCCTGCTTCCATGGGGTTCCAAGCCAGGGCCCAACATTTGTGCTCCACAAAAAAGTTCAATACCTCATTAGTCTGCTGAGTTTAAAGAAGGAAAAAAAATGACTGAATCAGATTTCCATGCAAATTCTAATGATTTCTTGAATTATATACTTAAATCCTCAGTGTCCGAGAAGTAATCTCTTACAGATGTCAACACAGTATATATATATATATATATATAAAAGCTGCTTCCTAAAGATTGTCCACACCTACACAAAGCCATTCACTCCACTGCTTTTGCTGGTCTACCACAAGAGGAAACCAGAGGTGAACATGAACTCCTACTTGGTCAGCAAATAAAGACTACCTATTCTCATTCTAACCCTGTCTTATAGACTAGCAGCAACATATTATACAGCTAAAAAAGAAAAGAAAAAAATGAGTAAGATTATTGCAGAGGAGTGTAAAGTTGTATTTGGGTGAGTGCTGAATTACAACAAACTATACCATAGTTAGTACTAACAGAACTACGGCTTTCACTAAAGAATTTAATTATACAATTAGGAGTTGGAGATACACATACAAACAGTTGAGGTCCACTGGCATCCCATTCTTTAGCTGTTAATGAATCAAGTTCAGAAAGTCTTCTATGGAAAAGGCCAGACCTTTCCTGGCTCAGGCAGGTGGGTTTAGGGATGCAGCTACACCTAGTGATCAGCTTTGGATGACAGCAGAAGGAACAGGCAGCAGGAGGCTAGCCGGCCTGTGTCAAGCACTCTGAAACAATTTCTCTCTCAAAGTCTCAGTCTTGCTGAATGCATTTCAGGTAAATCCATTAAATGAACAACACAATCAATTTTATTTATCCAGAGTGTTAAGTGACAGAGATGCCGTAACACTCTTTTGTGGCTAACAGAAAAACGGGGCTCTAATTCAGGCTGTACGTTGTTAGTACTTTGGACGTGAAATGAAAAATCCTTTATTTTTTTATCTGGAAGAGTATATTTCCAAAGTTTCATATTTCCATGTTAAAACTCCAACTCTTATACAAATTAATTTTTCCAGTCTTTCCTAAAAAATGTCCCTGTTTCCTTATGTTTGAGTAGATCTAGAAATTCTTAATAGATGGGCAACTTTTCAAAGTGTGTCAACTACGTCTTCCTTATCTTTGCCTATTTCTACATCATTAATGGGATTTATAAACAGTAATTGAGAAAGAAATATTAACTTGATCTAAAGGCATTATTTCATTTCATTTTACTTTTAAAAAATATTTTATTAGTTCTTAGTGGACCTTTATTTATTTTTATGTGGTTCTGAAAATAGAACCCAGTGCCTCACACATGCTAGGCAAGCCCTCTACCACTAAGCCACAACCCCAGCCCTAAAGGCATTATTTTAATAAGCACATTGGGTTACACCATTATTACAACAACTCAAAAAATATCTTCTAGCTGGGCTCAGTGGAGCACATCTGGAATACCAGAGGCTCTAGGGGCTAAGACAGAAGGATCACAAGTTCAAAGACAGCCTCAGCAACTTAGCAACACCCTGTCTTAAAATAAAAAAAGAAGAAAAACTAGGGATGTGGCTCTGTGATTAAGCACCCCTGGGTTTAATCCCTAGTACCAAAAAGAAAAAAAAATTCTATACCAAGTATCAATGTGGAGAAATTTCCAATAAATATTACATCAAATTTTAATTAGAATTTTATACTCACTACAGGAAGCTTTTTGTATTATAGTTTCACAACTGGTTGAATCAATATCTTCCTCAGGGAAGACTATTGTTCAAAGTACTATACTAGTGGTCTCATCTAAGTCACAGCACAATCACATGGCCATTTCCAGAATTCTGTCAGTGCTTGTCAAGAGGGCAATCGGTGAATGAATGAACGCACATTCTCTTTTTACCCTTGTCCTCTTTTGGCTCCGATGAAGGGAGTCTGATAATTAAGGGTTCATACAACAGTGTAAACTATCCCTGACTTCTTAAATTATCCCTGACTTCTCAAACTTCGAGGCACCTCAGAATCACCTGGAGGGCTTGTTTTAACAGAGTGCAAAGACTCGTACCTACAGTTTTGGACTCAAGACCAGAAAATCTGCAGGTTTCACAGCCTCCTAACAGATATTGCTGTTGCTGGCCCAAAACCCACTTTTAGAACAACAGCTCTTCAAAGCATGGACACAAACCAAGGGGATGCTACTGGTCCCTGCTCTAAGGTGACAGGACATCAGAATCACTGTCCCTGGCCCTGGGCAGCAACATCTGGAAGGAGGACTCCATGTGATCCTTGTGCCCACTGTTTCGAGGTGGACAGGGGCAAACCCAGTTTCCCATCAACACTGGCCCAGTAACCCTGGCCTTCCTAAGAGCCACCAAAACCTGCCAAGGTACATGATCTACTTACAAAATTGTCACCAAGGAGGGCTTCAGAGCTGAGTCCCTTGCCTGCTAGTATCTGCAAAGCTTGTCTCACTAAAGTATACGGTTCTTTTCTACTCACACTGTTTTCTTTTTTTCTCTTCTTTCACACACCCATTCCCTTAATTATGCCCTGGCCTTGCCAGCTGCCCCCTCTCACCCCCTCCAATGGGGAGGGGGATGAATTATGGACTAGGAAGCTGGGTGACTAAATCTTTCCTCCTCCCAACCCAACACAGCCCTGTTTATTTTTCTCTGCTAGGTTTTTCATAGCTACAGCGTAAACTAAGGCTTTCTGATGACTAAACTATAAACCACCACAATATTTTAGGAACCTGAGAAACTGCATCCCCTTCTAAAGGAAGGCTTGTAGTATTGTGGATCTTTTAAAAGTACTTCATTAGTGAGTTAGACATTCATAATTAAACTATCCCTGATTTATAAAATAAGCCTGTGGATATGTTCTATGCTATATTCATTAAAGTATAAGCACACTGAGATGTGAAACTGTAAATAAGTTGTAGAAAAATTGGTTTTAAAAGACTGGAATCTTAGAATACAGTAGAGTGAATGATAGACATCACCTTTAAAGACAAAAACTTTACATTTAGAGAAATGTTGGAAACATTAAAATGTCATTAAAATGCTTGACCTCCTAACTGGAAACTATGCTCCAGAATACTTAGATAATCCATGTTCATTCTAGGAAACTTAATAAAATCTCCAACAAAAACTGAAAGGAAACCATACTTACTCCAAAACATAGTTCCTTCATCAAATTAGATACTTAGTCTAACAGTTCCAAGAATGCATTAAGCTCTATGAAAAATTTAAAGTCACTGACTTATAGAGAATTGTTCCAGAAATGCCCAAATTCCCAAACGAACATTTCCCAGATATATGCTTCATTTGTTCAAGGTTTAAATAACCTGAGGACATGATTCAAAGTACTTGTTTTTTGAGGAAAGTTCATTTAGAATTATTCAAGTTGTATACACACTTATCTATATATCATTACATGCAGGAACTTCCTATGTGAAAAACTGTAAAATAATCCCATACTAAAACATATAATTTTCGAGATCAGAACAATTTATTGTGCTCAAGCAATTCTTTACAAACACATAACACTAAGAATGTCACAGTAATTTCCTGGCATATTTCTTTCAGGCTTGCTGATTTAAACTTGAAGTATTTGCTTCCTATCAATTATCTAGTGCACGCACCACAAAAATGTAAAATGTCATGACTGTAGTTATCTGAAAAAGAAAAATTAAATCAGAATGCTAAACAAATCTATCTCCACTCTTTTAATGGACTCTTTACAAAGTCTGTGTTATGCAATAATTTTAGGCTTATAAAAGAATTGCAAAAACAGTACAAAGAGTTCAAATACACCCTTTTCATAGCTTCCCCCAGTGTTAACATCTTACATTAGCACAGCAGAGTTAACAGAAATAAGACATCAACAGGATGTATCCAGAAGATACAAAGCTATTAACTGAGCTACACACTTTATTCAAGGTCTGGGATGTAGCTTAGTAGTAGAGCACTTGCCTAGCATGCAAGAGGTCCTGGGTTGCATACCCAGGACTAAAGGGAAAAATAAATAAATAAATATATAAATATATATATATATATATATATATAAATTTCTCCAGTAGAGACCCAAATTCACAAGGTTATCCTAAGGTTTAAGGTTTAATCTATGAACTAAATGCTTAACAGAACTTAAAACAACAGTCACATTACAAGGTAGAACTAAACACTTCATCATATAACATATATTACAACTTGACTTTTAAGAAATGGGTCAAAACGAAATAATTTGCCAACTCTGAATTCTTACCATGGAGAGAGAAGTTTAAGCAAAAGTAAAATGACTTAACTTTCTTGCTCAGGTCTTATGTGCTTTGTATAAGTTATGTTTAATTAATATTCAAAGCCTTGGAAACGAAGTGAAATGGGATAGTCTACATAACAAGTTAAATACTATAAAGATTTTTAAGTTAAATGTTTACAGTTGATAAAGTCCTCCTGGGTCAAAAATCTTAATTCTTTCCTCTTTCAATGAGTTTAGCACTCTGTTTCTGATGTCTGGAATCCAAAAGATGTCTAGTCCACCTCTTGAAATGATTCACTAACAATCTTCATTTCAAACCCATCCCAGAGGAGGCCAGGACAGCACTGCTGAAGGGGCACAGCAAGGTGTCTTAAGCATAAATCTCAGTTAAACAAGAAACTCCCAAGTACATAAACTTCATGGTTTAGTCTATTAGGTGATCTCCAGGGAAGCCCCACAGGGAAAATGTAAGCCAAATGTAACTTTTAACAATCACTCCTCTCCTTCATTTTATACCAGTCAATTCACACACATACCAAAAGTTTGCATATAATCCAGATTCACATTAGTAATGTATTAAATAGTGAGTGCCTGTGAGTGCTAAGGCCCCGTGTTAAGTGTGATATGGGGAACCAAGAAAGAAAAAAAAAATCGATTTTGCCCTCAAGGAGCTTTCAATCTGACTCCTCTGCTTCCAAAATCTATTCCTACATTAGATGAAAAGTAGCCAACTATTGCCCTTTCCAGAAGAATCCTAAATTAAAAGAAATGTGTCAGTGTTACCCAGAGCATCAGAATTAACTTTCCCAAACATACGAAATAATAAAACTTAACTTTTGCAAAGCATGAAGTGCCTTGAACCTGTACGAACTAAAATGCAAAGTGAAGGGGAAAAAGTGTAATGAACTGCAATATCTCTGATCCTTGCACACATGAAATCTGCAAATTCAAATTTTAAATCTCAACTTTGCTAAGCAATCATTTGGATATACCCCTTCATTTCCCTTTTATGCACTAACATACCAGGATAACACTGATTTTCAAAATACAAAAAGAAGAAACACTCTAGTTAATGGTATAATTCAAACAAATAAAAATATACATTTCCTTCAAAAGAAAAATCAGGCTAAATTTTGTAAAAGTCTATTTGGGCTTGACTGATCACTTAAATTAGCCTTAACAAGGACATAGGTCAGTGCCACAAAGTCTAAATGAGCCTTATAAAGATTCCTTTCCAGAGCTGGGGTTGTGGCTCAGCGACAGAGCACTCACCAAGCACAT
This sequence comes from Marmota monax, assembly GCF_021218885.2. Taxonomy (NCBI): domain Eukaryota; kingdom Metazoa; phylum Chordata; class Mammalia; order Rodentia; family Sciuridae; genus Marmota; species Marmota monax. The sequence goes on along the minus strand of NW_026694286.1, from coordinate 5,518,696 downwards.
GCGAGGCCCCAGGTTCCATCCTCAGCATGACATAAAAATAAATAAATAAATAAATATAGGTATTGTGTACAACTACAACTAAAACATAAATATTTTTAAAAAATTTCTTTCCACCTCCTTGCATACAATTTAAAAATTCATTCCAATGATATATAACATAGCTTCAATTTAAACAAATACAGGCAGAGTTACAGATGTTAATACAATGAAAACACCACTAAGACCCTCAAAATTGGCTTCTAATGCTAATGAGTTACTAGACTTCAAAACTGGCAAGTGCAGGCCGAAATCTACATCTAATCAGACAGTCATGTAATGTTACATTAAAATCTTTGCAGCACGTGCAATTATCAGCTAAGGAAAAATTAAACACGGGGAAGGGTATTTCTCTTCAAGTTAATTGTTTGGGTTTCTTTCAAAGCTCAGGGCAATCAGCTATCTACAAGCTCCACTCCATCTCTGTCCCCTAGTCAGGGTCAGGGGTCCTGCAGCTCAGCAACATGCAAGACACAACAGAAGACTAACAGCAAATGGTCTTGGACTCCAGGAAAGTAAAAATTGATGTTTTCATGCGCCAGAGTGCCAAATGCCTTTAATGTTTAAAATGTGCCTTTCGCTTTTAATGAAAGTCTCCATCAAAAAAAAAAAAAAAAAAGTGTCCAACTTACTCATTCCTCCCGAATAAACATAGAAACCTATTCTGCAAACCAAGTGTAAGGCCAAATAGCGGGAGGAGGTGGTTATTATTAAAAGAAAAAGAAGAAAGTCCGCCCCCACCGCTGTGCACGGACTTTAATGAAGCTCATTTAATAAGCATGGGAAAGAGTAAAGATGTTGCCAGCATTTGCCCATCCACGTGGGTCCTCCAGGTACAAAAAGGGGATCCTGGAGGTAAACCCTGGAACACCGTGCTAGGTTTGGCCTCTCCCCTGACCCCCATCTCGGGTTGAAGATCCTCTCTCCACGAAGGAGCTCTTCTGTGCTCCTAAAGCCCCAGCGCGCCCGCAAGAACATGCTTGCTCTTGTGCACACACTGCCAGTCCCCTCCTTCCACCTGGGACACCAGGGGCAGCCTGGCTGGGTTAACAAGTTGCCACTGGACGCGGCGCTCCACAAGGGGGCCGAGGATGAGGAGGGGGTGTCCTGTGCAGCGCAGGGCCTCGGAAGCCCGGGCATGGGTGGCTGTCACTTCCTCTACCTTCGCGGACACCTCTCTGGAACCGACAAGGAACGCTTATCTGGGCTCTCCCAAGACTCCGCGCGACCGCGGGGATCTACTGAGGTCGCCGGCCACCGCGGCAGGGATAGGCAGGGAGATCAGGGAACCGGGAAATCGCCCCCGGATCTGCAGTTAGATGAGGGTGATCAACGAGGGCGCAGCTGGACACTGGTCCCCACCCGGCTGCTACTCCGGGTTGGAGGGGACAGCGCAGCGCCTACGCCCGGCGGCGGCTGCTGAGAACTTCAGGCAAAGTTTTCTGTTGTTCCTTTAGGAGCTGGCCAGGGACTCGAAGTGGCGGGCATCCAAACCGAGGCACTAACCCAGGGCGCCAAGAAAGGGGCCAGGCTGGGGGACCAGGGTCCAGGACTGGTCCTAGAAGCGAGCCAGCTCCACCGGCCCGGGTGCTCGGCGCCAGCCCTCCCTTCAGGCCCCTCGCCTTGTGCCCCGCTGACCCGCAGACACCGGTGCCTGACCTGCCGCGCCCCCCTGGCCGGCCCCGACGCCCTCCTTCAACTCTCCTACCCGGGAGATTTCAGCGTCTGGGACACCCCGCTCTGACTCCTCCGCCCCAGGAGTGGCTGTGCCTACCTGAAAACGTCTGCCCTGTAGCAGTTAGCAAAAGTCCAGCCAAAGTAGCCAGGCAAGTCCCAAGTCTCCTCATGGTGCTGGGTGCACGCCCGGCCGCTCCGCGGCGGTGGCGGCCGAGGGTGGGCACGCGAAGGCGGAGGGGGGACGGGAGCTGGGGCTTCCACACAGCGAGGAGAGACGCCTAAATAGCAAAGCCTTGAACCAAACCTCCAAAGTGCCAATAGTTGCAGAAGTCCGAACTCCAGCAGCTACCGGGGCGCGGGGACGGCGTCCTGGGTCGTCTTGCTCTGCTTCTGGCCCTGCTCGGCGTCTGGCACTGCTGTGAGAGGGAGCGGAGGGCGCGCCCGCGGAGCCAAAATCCTCTCTGGGTTCCGGCAGCTGCGCCCGCCGCCGCTCGCCTTCCGCTACTCGGGACCCAAGCCGCCGGCGCCGGCCGTGGCCGTGGCCGCCCGCGTCCTGCCCGCCGCCTCTCTGCTGGCAGCCCCAAGCCAGCCCCCGGCGGCGGCGCGCCGATGGCCGAGCCCGCGCCGGCTGCGCGCGGGGCTCTTGCTCCCCGACTGACTGGCGATGCCCCGCAGGCCGGCTGAAGGGAGCGCCCACGTCACGGCCGCCCGGCACCGCCGCGGCCCGCTAGAGGGCGTGAGCGCCCGCACCCCGCCGGCCGGTGCCCAGGCGCTTGGTGGCCGAGGCGCCTCCGGGAGCTCGGCAGGGGGTGGCCCCTTGGCCGCCGCCGCGGATGCGGGCGTCACCCGCGCGGGGAGGAGCGGCCGCAGGGTTGCTACCCTTTGCCCCTCCTCGCCCCGACCGCGTCTTCTATTTCGGTGGTTGGCTTCGGGAGGGTGGCTGTGGAAGGGGCTGCGCCTCGCCAGAAGTTTGTCCCGGGTCACGAGCTGCGAGTAGTTTGAGAGCCGCGGGGCGGGACCAGCGGCCTGCAGCTCCGCGGGCGCGGCCAAAGCGGCTCTGTCCCGGGCGCCGGACGGCAGTGTCCGGGAGCAGGACCAGCTTCACCCGGAGTCGCAGGGCCCGCGCTCCCCGGTGTCTGCGGGAAAGGCGAGCGAGATGATCGTGGAGGTTACGGAGGGCTGCGGGCTCCTCCGTGCCGCCGGCGGAGAGAAGTTGGCGGAGGCCAGGGGAAGGAGCTGGAGCCGCCGCGCTCCAGCCTGCGCCTGGGCGGCCCCGTGGGGCACAAACGCGGCTCCCCGAGCCCCCCGCACCGGCGAAGCAGGGTGCGCTTCTATGCTGCATGGTGTCTCGGCGTCCAGTGTTGGAGCCGCGGGCTGTTATGGAAGGCGGCGGTCTCTGGGTTTGAACATAAACCGTGATTTTTGTATCTGGTGCAAAGTGCTGGCCAACAGGGGAGAAAGAAAGATGGGGAGTGAATAAAAAATGTCTTGAAATATTTTAACTTGCCATTTTGAGTCTGAGATGACTCTGAGAATTTTTTTTAAACTTCTACTGCTTCAGTAAAGGGTAAATTTTAAGCATTTTGTTTGTTATTTATTTATTTTTAATGATCCACATCTCCCTCAGAAAAAGCACATTGAACCAACTCAACAGAGCTGTAGGCTCCTGGCCTACCCACTGCAGCCAAAGAGGGCTTGGGAAGAGGTTAAATTGGAAATCAAAGTAACTGTTTGAATATCAGAATGTTCAAACTTGGCAAGAAGTCAAGTCCTTGTGGACTCCAGGGTGCTTCCTCCAAGAGGCATCCTCTAATCAACCCTCTTCTGCTTTATGGTACTTTGAAGACCAAATAAATATATTGACCCTCTTTCATGTTGACCAGCTCTACAGAGAGCCCCAGAACCAGCAGACAAGGATACATTGCAGGTGTCATCCTCCCAGGGTAAATTTAAAAATCCCATGACGTTTGCCTTTGCTATGGCATCCAGCACTTTCTTCCTGAATTCCACTTACTAGGTCTTTATCAGACCTGCTGTTTAAAAGCTGTCTCCATATTAATAATTTTTCATCTTAATATACCTTACATCACCATGCTATTTTAGCCAAATATGTTCAGCCTTATCTTCAATGAAAAAAATGAAATTTTGAAGTCTGACAATAAGGGAAGTTTCATATTTCAAAAAAGGATCAACAAGCCAGGATGATCCAGTCTGTAACCTGGGCTTTCCATTTTGGTGAAATTGTGGCCTATACCAGAAAACAAAATTTGCTTTTTAAAGATGGTAGTGGATTTTCCAATGGAATGGTATACTAGTGAGGATCCAGATAGGAAATAAAAGTCAGTCTAGTCACGTTGCTTCTGAGTTAACTTCCTTAAGCTGGGCGAAGAGGTTAATGTCAGGATAGGATTTCATTTGCAAAGTATGTTAATTCTTTCAGTAAATAACTATTAAGGCAATACTGTTTGCCAGGCACTGTGTTAAGTGCCAGAGGTTGTCTTAGCTTGGGCTCCCACAGAAGCCGACCTTAAGGTTAGGATTTAAGTACAAGTGATTTTTTTAAATTGGTGGAGTGATTTTTATTAACTGGGAAATAAAACAAATCAACATGGGGGTTGTAAATGAGCAGGTTACTGCCCAGGGCTACTGGGCTTGATCCCCTGGGAATTTTCAGGGTTTGGGAATTCCATTGCTGCTACCACGGACTTCCCTAGTAACCTCAGGAAAATCCTGTCCCTTCCTACTGTTTCTTTTTTTTTTTTTTTTTAATTTTTTTTATTGGTTGTTCAAAACATTATAAAGCTCTTGACATATCATATTTCATACATTAGATTCCAGTTGGTTATGAACTCCTAATTTTACCCCAAATACAGATTGCAGAATCACATCGGTTACACATCCACATTTTTACATAATGCCCTATTAGTAACTGTTGTATTCTGCTACCTTTCCTATCCTCTACCATCCCCCCTCCCTCCCCTCCCATCTTCTCTCTCTACCCCATCCTACTGTTTCTTAAAGCTCAGCTGAGTATCTGAATGTCAATTGTCCTTGTTCTCTGCTCTTTATGACAAGGGTAGGCTGACTGCCCTTAAGAGCCTGCCATTCACACACTCACATTTCAAAGGGCAAAGGGAGTTTACCCAGCCACAACTTCCCTTACAATCCAGACTACTACTATTTTTTTTTTTATTCACTCTTACAAACTGGTCAAAGCAGCCTTTGAGACCAACCAGAGACCTCTATTGAAAACTAATGGATCCTAAGGAAGGACTACTGTAGGATGCTCACAATAGGGTATTTGCTTTGGCTTGTATTTTCAGCAAGGAGATTTCTCATTTCAGTCTAACTTCATGTGACACCAGGACATCTAAGGACAATAGTGACATTTAGACTGTGGATGGCCAGAGTTAGGGATGCTGTCAAGGAAGCCCCTAATATTGGGGTGGCTTGGGGAAGAGTTAGGGAAGGAAGACCATATGTCTAAATTTTATCAAGATAGTAAACTACTATATATCTTCTTATATTTTGATAAGAATCAAATTATAAGATATTTTTAAAACAGTTTTCTTTTGGGGGGGGGGTATTCTTGAGGGGGAAGAGTTGCTAGGAATTGAACCCAGGGCCTTGACCATGCTCAGAACTGACTAGCATGAAACTGTACCACCAGCCCTTACTATAGTTTTTATGTCACAGAAAGTCAACAAAACATTGAAGACAACAAACTACATTATTATGCATATCTAGATTTACTGTTAAGAAACAGTCTGGATATATAGACAAGTAATGCATACATAATTCATATATTATGGCATATATATTCCAGAAAATTGGTATATTCCAATTTTATTTTAGTGAAATCACCAACTAGGTTGTTATAATTAAGATTTTCACATAATGTGCATTCTATTAACAACAAGGATCTAAAGCTATGTGTCTGTAGGCCTAGCAGCGCCTAGCCACTTTCAGTTTTGTCACCTAGTGGTACCAGCTACATTTCCAGTGCTCAGGAAAAACATATGGGCCAATGGCTGTCCAGCAGAAAACATTTTCATTACCATAACTGTGATCTAAGAGATTAGTGTATTCACATTATACAAAATCTGAACATGTATTTTCAAAAAAAGTCAATTTTTTTAAATTAGAAAATTATAATTACCTCATATATTTGAAATTTATCTTTCTTCAAATGATTTGGAGTGATCTATTAAAATTCACAATCAAAATACAAATTATGATTAAATTCCATCATTTAAATAAATTATATATATATATATATATATATATATATATATATATATTTTTTTTTTTTTTTTTAATTTTAAGGCAGGCTCTCACTAAGTTGCTTAAGGACTTGCTAAGGGGCTGAGACTGGTCTTGAATTTGTGGTCCTCCTGCATTTGGAGTTGCTGGGATTACAGGCATGCACCACCATGCCCACCTTAAATAAAAAAATTTTAAACCTTAAACTGTTCCATATTTGAAAATTTAATTATACCTTATCCAAATTTAAATAAAATATAAACCTATCAGCAATGCTCCCACTGAGTCCACCCAGCTGCCAATGTAACGAATCAGTATCCTGTTTCCTCTGTTATTACTACATAGCTACCATTTTAACAGTGGAGTTCATTATTTAACTTTATAAAATACTCCTCAATGACCACATTCAACTAAACACAAATATATAATAATGTGTGACTTTCTCCAGACCCACGAATTGGATCATTAAAAGAAACGAGGAAATGGGTGTTTGGTATTACTGGGAAATAACACCCATTATCTAAAACTAAAATCTTCTTGCTATCCAAAAGGAAGGATTTGACTTCAAATCAGTGTCCTCCACCATTACGTCATGCATGCACCAAGGAGAGCCCATCTTCCCTGTCACCAGCATCATGTCCTATAAGCCAGATGCTGGGTGCATCTGCCTTTTGTTTTAAGGACATGGGGCAAAGTTGGGGTGAAGTATTTTCTAGGGCCTGAACAGAGCCAATATTTGGGTCACATTTTATGATCTCTCAGTATGAAGCGCCAGACCCCTAGTGACTGAGGCAACCACATGTTCCTAAATAAATATTTTTACAGGTTTGTGATACTTGGGTTCTCCAAGGCCCAGGCCACGGCAGGAGCCCCTTTCGCCCAGTTTTTGCAGAACTGCTGGCTGTGCCTATGTAGTGATAAAGCCTTTGTCAACAGTAGCTGTTTCTGATTTTGATCTCAAACCCATTAAAATAAGTAAATTAAAAAATGAAAACTGATCTGACCAAAACCCATCCCTCACATCCTAAATGTTATATTGAATTTGGAGGTTAACCACATGCAGAGAAGTTCCTTAAGCCATGGAAAATATCACCTTACCTGCCAGAGAGCATAAAGGGAAAGGATTATTTAAATACCTCCAAGACCACTTAATGGGCACTGTGGTGATCCAGTGGAAATGGAAAAGATCGTCATTGTTTTCATTACTCATGTGTTCTTATCTAGGCCTTGCTGAGATTACGACTTCCCATTTTTAGATGTGTGTTGGGATCATGAAAATGTTTTCTAAGATAATAAATGGAAAATGGAAATAAGCATCCCTGTATAGGTTTCCACAATGAGGCATTCTCTTCTATTGATCAAGAAAAATATGTTTGGGGGGAGGGAGGAAAGGAGGACAGATGGACTTGAATTCAAAGTCCAATTCAATATGAACCCAAGTGTGTGGGTAAAATGAGTTCATTTCCACTTCCTGGCTTGTAGAAGTGGTATTAGATGCGAAAGCTCTGTGTAAACTCAGGCACTGAGCAAACGTGATTATTTATTATGTTGATTAAGCTAAGCTTTATGTGAGCAGTGCCCCTCACTCCTGCCTGTTCTGCTTCTAATTTTCTTTATTTTAAAGACCTGTGTGAGCTGTGGGACAGCAGAAATACTTAGCTGAGTGACATGCATATCCCCAGACTCAAACACACACCTTATACATTTGGGAGTATCTATATATTTTTGTGGTGCTGGGTGGACCCAGGGTCTCATGAACACTCAGCTTTACCACTCAGCTCCACCCCTAACACGTAATATCAGATAGAAGAGGAGCAAACAGAACTTTCTACCCAGAACTTCATTTCTCAGCTTCACTCTCCTTTGAATGTTGTCTTGGTCCTCTTCCTGGTACCACTTTACCAAAGACCGGTTAAGTTGAAAAGACATTTATTTTGGCTCATGCTTTTGGAGTGCAAGTTCACAAGGCTGCATCTGGTGATGGTTTTACTGGCAGAGCTCTGAGGTAGAACAGGGCATCATATGGCAAGAGACAAAGTGTTTGTGTACATGTGTGTCTCCTCTGGTGTCCCCTTGTAAACCACCACCCTCATGACCTTGCCTAAACTCAATCCCTTTCCAAAGGCCCCACCTATAAGCACCATGTCCGATTAAGTTCCTCCCCTCTTAACACCTCACAATGGGGATTAAACTTCAACCCAGTGTCAGAGACAAATCATATTCAAACCACAGCAAATGTGTGTACGTGGAACCAGGGTGGGATGAAGATGAAAGCACAGGACTGGTTTGTCACAGGGGCCAGAAGAAAGCAGGTCACCTAACCTTCCACCAGTGAAGCCCTGGCTTTACCTGAACAGAAGAAAGAATGGGGGCAGGTGCCCTTTTTTTGTGACTGTGCATATCCTGCCTAAGGTCAGAACCTGTCATTGACAAAGGCAAAGCTCATCCAAACACAGTTCAAAGCCACAGTTGTATAAAGGCTTAAATCACCAGGTTGCAGTCTTAGATGTTCCAGAAGTTCCTTCTTGTGACCTGATTAACAGGGAGAGGTAATAGATTTTAGCTAGTTTTTTGCTTTGCCCACATTACACTCAGAATATAAATTAATTTCCTACAAAGCTGGTACTAGGGTAACACAGCGTTTGTATAGTTTTTTTTCTTTTTGCAGTAGTGGGGATTGGACTCAGGACATTTCATTCAAGCACTCTATCACTGAGATACATCCCAGTCTATTTTTATTTTTATTTTGAGACAGGGTCTTACCCAGACTGACCTCAAACTTAATGCTACTCCTCCCTCAGCCTCCAGTGTAGCTGGGATCACAGGTGTGATAGCCACTGTGCCTGGCTATCCTTTTTAAAAATGTTAATCCCCCCATTGTTAGACTGTGTAACTGTGGGCAATTCTCTTAACCTTTGTGTGCTTCAGTTTCCTTATTTGTCAAATGAAGATAATAATTTTATCCATTTCACAGAATTGTGAGGATTAAATGGGGGTAATAATGTAAATGCTTAGAACAGTTCCTGGCTCATCATTAGTGATATATACATTGTTGATCATAGATCATTCTATGGAAGAATATATGATGTAGGTCAGCTTTGGTTTGGTACATGTGCTGGAAGCTTGGTCCCCAATACAATGGTATGGAAAGGTAGTGACACCTTTAAGAGGTGGGGCCTTGTGGGAGGAACTTGGATTATGTCTACTCACATGAAAGGATTCATGCTGGTCTCCCAGGAGTGGATTAGTTTCCACCAGAGTGTATTGCTATGAAAGAGTAAACCAGGCCCACCCTAGTCTCTTGCTTTCATCCTGTTACCATGTGACCTCTCACTCTCATGCTCCTTCCATGTGATATTCTCTACAAGGCCCTCACCAGAAGCTAATGGCAGTACCATGCTCTTGGACCTCTGAAATTGTAAACTAAATGAACCTATTATCTTTTTAAAGTACCTGATCTCAGATATTTTATTGTAACAGACTAGACTATGCAAGCTCTTCTATTTAATTTTGCTGGATGATGCTGAAAATTCACAATTTGCAAATGGGTCATATTTTAATAAAAATATTTTTTTTCTGATTGGAACTTTCATCTCTTTGTATAGGTATAATAGTTGGGTAGGTTGATAGTCTTTAAAAATTCCCTACAAAGTCATAGAGTCAGCAGCAGGAGGATCCTACAGGGCAGTCTCCATATACCAGAGAATGTGATGGTTGCCGCTCTGTCCAAGCCTGTGTTCCTAGGAACAGTACTTTACAGAAGGAACCTGCTGGCGAGTTGCTGGCCCCACCTGACTCCCTCTGAAAGCTGTTCTGTGTGCTCTTGAGAGAATGACTGGGATCTCCCAGTGACTTCCTGCTCTGTGTGCAGGCAAAACATTGGGCTGCCCTGATGCCCAGGGGCCTTGTGTGAAAACAGGTCTCACTGAACCCTTTCCTTCCTTTTGCTCCTGCATCCTGGACTAGGGGAAAAAACTGCCTGCACAAAAGCACACTTCTGACCAGGATAGCCTGTCTGCCCTGCCCCCCTGGAGCGGGAGAGGCCAGGCCAGGCTGTTTCCTGCCCAGAAGCAGGTCCCATCTACATGACCAACCAGCAGCAGCGGCAACAACATGAACACTGTACCCACCTGCACACAGTCATAGAGACAGTAGTTTTCAGGCTAGCTAATCATATATGGAATGAAAAAGTGAAAAATCTGGAAAAAAGAAGATCTGGCTTATGAAGATTTGATTAGAGCCCTCAGGCAATCACTGTACGGTCGGACACTCTACATCTTTTGTTAAAACACCCAGAAGTCCTAGAAGAAAATGATTTCTGCAAACTTTTTGGAGCTGGGAAGTTTTTCAAGAGCTGCTGGTGCATTCCAAGAGTGAGAAATGACACCTCGCTGTTTGAATCACAGGAAGCTCAAAGGCACAGGCACCAGCTCACCACGCAGCAGCGACTTTCCAGGAGGGGGTTCATTAAAGGAGAGAGTGTCTGTCTTTGGGTCCCTCATTTTGCCCAGAGGCTTTGAACTAATGTTTCATATTAGTTCTTGTGCTTTTGCATGAGACAACTGTTTTTCTCAGAACACAGTTTGGAGGTTAGTCAGATTTTCCAGAATTCAGGATGGAAATTGTGGTTCTCTATCATGCTCCTATGGATGCTTATTTCCTTTTTATTTCACTTTCTTTAGAACAAATCCTTTGAAGTCAATAGGTATGTTCCTTAAAGCTCAGCTTGACTAATACTATTAAAAAAACGTTATGCTAACAATGTCATTCTTATTTTAGATTAAATTATTGCAACAATGTGTCCTAAGTCCTGTGATCTGTAATAAGGCTGGATTTCCAGTAGAATATGAAAAAAAAAGTTTCAATACTAACATCAAAGACAAGATCATCTTCACTTTCTCTTCATCTTTGATATTTTAAAGTTTCCCAATGTTGTAGTTGGAATCGACCATTTCTAGACAGACATTATTTTCAATATGAGACAGGCACAGGGGAAAACATCCAAACTTATCCCAGTATGTTTTTAAGCTATCATTTACTGAATTGTTGTTATGAACAGAACATTTTTCTTGGGATTGAATCTCTAAAGGACATGTGTGGTTATTATGCCCATTTTAGAGTTGAGAAAACATGTTTAACCCTAGAGAGACATAGATAATGCAGTGCTATTGGACCACAGTCACTAAGCGAGCAATAACTGGTAGAGCTGTGATTTGTAGGCAAATATTCTTTCTCCTGAGCTCCCTTTCTTAACCCCCTCTGCTGTATTTTCCATCTTCACCATGGTCTCTTTTCCTACCATAAATTCTTCCTCAAATTGTTGCCTAAGTTGCTGTCCTCTGGCCACATACTACACTGATGTTCATGTAATGACCCCAAAGCTCCCATATAATTCGAATCCACTCTTCAAGGATATGTTAGGATTGTGAGCATTGGCAGTGTTGTGGTTTAGATACGAAGTATCCCCAAGGAGCTCATGTGTACGACAATGTAAGAAAAATTTGAGGTGAAATGATGGGGTTATGAGAATCGTAACCTAATCAATGCGTGTGGGTGTGGCTGGAAGAGGTATGTCACTGGATGTGTGCCTTTGAGGTATATATTTTTGTCCCTGGTAAGCAGAGAGCCCTGTCTCTCTCTCTCTGCTTTCTAGTGGTCCTGTCCTGAGCCACTTTACTCCCCCACACCTTTCCACCATAATGATCTACCTCATCTTGGGCGCAGAGCAATGGAGTCAGCCATCTATGACTGAGACCTCTAGAACTGTGAGCCCCTAATAAACTTTTCCTCTTCTAAAATTGTTCTTGTCATGTCTTTTGGCTACAGTGGTAAAAATCTGACTTACGCAGGCAGGTAATAAAACCCAGCCAACACTGGAATGGAGAACCATGATTAAGGGCATAGGATCTGTGAGTACCTTCGTGTGTTTAAAGTCCAGCTTCTCCACTTACCAGTGAGTGACTTGGGTGAACTAATCAAGCTCTTCACGCCTCGACTTCCTTTCAAATACTAGGATAACAACAGCAGGACCACATGGTACCCACTTCTTCGAGTTCTCACATGGATTAACTGTGAATTCATGTAGGCTGCTTAGAAAGTATTTAAACCATTTCCTCTCATTATTTAAGTAAATAAATGGGTTTTAGTTTCTCCTGTTTAAAAAAAAAAAATGTGCAGGTGGTACAGCCCCATCAGGATGCCACTGAGGAACGAGGTTCCTTCTTCTTGCACTCTGCCGTTTCCTGCATGTCGACTTCATTCTCAGGGTTTGCACAATGTGCCTCCTTCTGCATCCCAGACAGAAAGAGGGAAGGCCAGTGTTACAGCTTGGAACTGGAGTGTCCCCTACAGTTTCACATGCTCAAGGCTTGGTAGCCAGCCTATGGTGCTATTGGGAAGTGGTGGGTACATCAGGAGGTGGGGCCCAGTGGAAGGAAGTACATTATTGGGAATGTGCCTTTGAAGGGGATATTGGGACCCTGGCCCCCTTCTCTTTCTCTTTTTCTCTTTGTTTCCTGGTCATCCTGAGGTGAGCAGCTCTCCTCCACCACACACTTCCACCGTGGTTTCTGCCTCACTACGGACCTAAAGGCAATTAGGTGAAGTGACTATGGTCCCATACCTCTGAAACTGTGAGCCAAAATTAACCTTTCTTCCTTGAAATTGATTTATTTCAGGGATTTTGTCACAGCAACTGAAAGTTTACTAAACACAGCAAGGGACATGATGACTTCTTGAGGATTTTGGCTTTTATTTTAAGAAAAGTCTTCCTAAATGATTTCTTCGACAACTTATCAGCCCAAATGATGCCATATGACCAGGGCTTCACTTCAGGGGATGTTGGGAATTTCATTTCTTTATTTTCCAGGCTCTTTGGTGGAGCAAAGCTGGGGAGAATGTGGTTATAACTGGGTGTTGAGTGAACTTACTTCTAGTATTGCCCAATGGACCCAAATCCCACCTATGGTTTTCTCTAATGGACAACATCACCTGTACTGCTTTTGACACTCATATATGGTTCTATCTACCTGGAAATCTCATCATTTTACATGATTATGTGCTAGCTTTTTGTTACTATAACCAAAATATTCATCAAAGCTCATAGTTTCAGAGATTGGGTCCCTGGTTGGCCAACTCCATTGGTCTGGACCTGAGGTGGAGCAGAACATCATGGCAGAAGGGCCTGCAGAGGAAATCTTCTCAGCTCATGGCAGCTGGGAAGGAGAGAGAAAGAGAGAGAGAGAGAGAGAGAGAGAGAGAGAGAGAGAGAGAGAGAGAGAGAGAATGTACACAAGGAGTCAGGCAAGGACAAGTTTTAATCCCCAAGGGCATGATCTCACTGACCCACTTCCTCCAGAAGCACCTTACCTGCTACAGTTATCACCCAGTACAGTAGTCTTCGATCTATTTGATCCATCAAATATATCAATCCACTGATTAGGTTCTATCTCTCATAATCCAATTGTGCCACCTCTAACCATTTCTGCATAGTCTCTCAATGTAGATATTTGTGTGTGTGTGTGTGTGTGTGTGTGTGTGTGTGTGTGTGTGTATGTTGCTGGGGATTGAACCTAGGGTCTTGTGCATGCAAGGCAATCACTCTACCATCTGAGCTATATACCCAGCCCTCTGCATACTCTCTCACATGAGCATTTAAAGGACACCTCATATTGAAACCATAAAAATTGGTTTGTTCTCATTCTTCAGTGAATAGCTTCTCAGTAAGGAATCCTCTAACCACTCCCCTGAATGCATGTCGTTCTCTGTCTTAGCACCCTATGTATTCCTCCATGATGCTTAGGTCAATTTTCAAGGGTAGAGTAATAAGACTTTCTGTTTTTCTAAGAAACCAGGTTTTCTCCTTGCCTGTGGCATACCAATCTGACCCCTGGTAAAAGAGCAAGATGCCTTGTTTTCACCAAAGGAATATGAAATTTTGAGGAAGTTCACGTCAAAGAGAATAAGAAGTGGAAGATCATCCTCTTCCTGCTAATGGAATATTGGAAGAAAAAAGGAAATGAAAGCAGAGAAAGGAGTCACGTGGTAAGGAGGAGATGCTCAAGAATATTGGAGTTAAGAGCTTACTTATAGAGAATAATCTGACAAAAGGGAACACCTCTCACAGAAACCCCAAGTTCCACATGGCACTGATCTGACCAGGTCAACCACAATAACTTGAGTGCTGCACAGAAAAGTAGCTAGCTAGGTTTTATTAAATAAAAGAGCAAATACTATGTTTGAATGGGAAATGCATATACCATCCTTGATGGGACTTGAATGTCCTGTATTTTGATGGGATAAGGGATGTGGACCTCACTACAACATGGCTAACACCTGGCATTTTGCTTCCCTCAGTGGATGATTTCTCCCATGCAGAGACTCTCCTTTTCCTCCTTTGAATTCCCTCCTCAGTGTCTCTTACTGAGACACTCCATGGTACTTGTTAATTGATTTTAAAAGGGGATGAAGATAAAAATGACACAATTAGGAAGAAGGAAAGGATTATAAGACCCAAGGTCACCTGTATTTTTCTTCAGGATAGACTTTATGGCTCAGCAGATAAGAGAGACTTCAGGACATGATGGGGGCACTTCTAGTCACTCTTATGTTCCAGTGCTATTCTTCAGCATGGAAGAATATTTATCAAGGCCTAGTTTCAAAATTGGGCTGGAGATGTGGCTCAGAGTTTGAGCACAACTGGGTTCAATTTCCAGTGCAGAAAGAAAGAAAGAAAGATCATTTCACCTTAAGAAATATGACTTGTGTCATATGTATCTTTACCAGGGAATCTAATTTGATGTCTTAGAACCTTGATTAGATATCTAGGATTCATTCTGTTTTTCTACCAATAGATTGATCTGTATTTCTAACTACCTGTTTGCTTAGTAGAAACTTGGTTCTTCTATCCTACCTATTACTGTTATTTTTGTCAAAATACACAAACATTTATTCAGTAATCAGAATCACACCTAGTACCCTGCTAATCTGCTTATTTTCTGCATGTTTCTATAGTTCTGTTAGGCCATGTGGCTCACAGAAGCATGGTACTCCCAATTTTAACCCTCTCTGGCAGTGTGACTTCGGAACACACAGGAATCTCTCTGAACCTCAGTTTCTACTCAAATTAAAGGGACTACCAAATCCTGTATTAGCTGACTTGTACAAGCATCAGGAGGAGAGGAGATATATGGAAAACACTTTATATGCAGGTTATTGGAAATGCTTGGGACCAGCAATGTTTGAGATTTCAGTTTTTTTTTAATATTAGGGAATATTTATATAGACTTAGCAGTTAAGCATCCTTACTGTGAAAATCCAAAATATGAAATCTGAAACTTTTTCAACTTCACATCAGTGCACAAAAAGTTTCAGATTTTAGAGCATGTGGGAGTTCAGATTTTTGGATTATGGATGCTCAATCTGTACAGTAAAGTGATACATAGATGAAAATGACTCTATCTTACAAATAGTATCATGAGTCTATATTTCATTCTCTTCTTTCAGGAAAAGATATTGAAAACAGAATGGTCAGATAACTTATCAGGGCTTCAAGCTAAATATGGAAGATTGAATCTACACTTATACCTTTTGTCTTTTCCTCAAAGCCGAAACAAGGACAATAAAGAAATGGGGACAGGGACAGGGGATGGAGTCAAGCCACAAAAAAAAAAAAAGAAAAAAAAGAAAAAAAAAAGAATGGGAAAGAAGCAACAGCAATAAGATATCGTGATTTTTTTCATTTTTTTAATTGGCACATTATAATTATACATAATAGTGGGCTTCATTGTTACATATTCATACATGCACATAACGTAATTTGGTCAATTTCATTCTCCAGTGTTTTTTGCTCTTCTCTTCTTTTCCCACTGGTCCCCTTCCTCTACTCTACTAATTTTCCTCCCATTTTCATGAGATTTCCACTCTTTTTCCCTTTCTTCTATCTTCCATATGTGAAGAAACCATATAACCCTTGACTTTCTGAGTTTGGTTTATAATATGCTCTCAAGTTCCATACATTTTCTTGCAAATGACATAATTTCATTCTTCTTTTTGGCCACATCAGCCTCCAAGTTGCTAGGATTGCAGGGAGGCACCACCATGCCAGGCTTTTGTTTGAGTTAACTTTTGTGCAGGGTTAGATATAGGGATCTAGTTTCATTCTTCTATATATGGATATCCAGTTTTCCAGTACTGTTAGCAGCAAAAGTTTGAAAGAAGAAAATCGGGGTGGGGGTGGGGATGGGGGGGTGTGAAACATGGCAAATTGCTCAACAGAACCTGGAGGAATGAATCCTTAACTGGTGTTTGAGAGATTCAGAAGCACCTAGATCTGCACCACGAAAGTCCCTGAGGTCTCAGGAATTGGGGTCAAAGTGGGCTGCAGACAGGAAGATGGGTTAAAAGTTTGTATAAACTGCAGTGAACTGTCTGGGCACAGTGCATGCTTGTAATCCGAATAGCTCTGGAGGCTGAAATAAGAGGATCAAGTTCAAAGCCAGCCACAGCAACTTAGCAAGGACCTGAGGAACTTAGCAAGACCTTACCTCAAAATAAAATTAAAAAGGGATGGGGATGAGGCTCAGTGCTTAAGTGCCCCTGGGTTCAATCCCCAGTACCAAAAACAAACAAAAAAATGCAATGAACTGAGCCCTCTCCAAACCATCGTCTCTCTACTTTGCTAAGGTGAGCCAAGGCCTCCCACCCCTTCTGGCTGGAGATTAGAATTCCTGACAAAGTTATAAAAGATAGTGTCTCCACTCTTGGTGACCCAGATACCATTAAGGTTGGGCATATCTTCTTGATAATGAGCTGAAATGACAGTGTAAATAATGTGTAAACAATGAACATTCAAACAATTATCCCTTTTCTCCCCTCAGCTCCCAGTACACTGGCAACCAGATTTTTTTTACACTCTAGACAGGAGATGGTAAGGTTCTTATCAAAGGACTCTCTCCAGTCCAAGAGAAAAGGATTCAATTCTGACGTTACCCCTGCTCCAATAAAACCATCCAGTAGCAGACTACAATTGACAAGCCCACTTACAGCCTCAAAACTTCCCATCCATTTTACAATGCCCTACTTTCCCTCTTTTATTTGTTTAGAATTCTATTAAGGCATAATTCACAACTACAAAATAATGCCCTCTGTTTAATAGGAATAAAAAACCAGCAACCATCAAAAACTGAGGAAAATCTCTAACAGGAAACAGGTAGTAAGCAGAAAACAACAGCATTAGCTATGGAACAGAGACATTAAACTTCAAAAAAAAAAAAAATCCACAAGTACCATCCTCTGGGTAATGATATTGAGCATCTTTAAATAAAGACAGGATGATATAGAAAAGAAATAGTCTTAGGGAAAAAAATGTGAGTTCTTAAAATTTAAAAATACAATAGCAGAAGTCGATGATTAATAGAAAAATGGAAAATAAAACTGATAGATCTTACTCAAAGAAGAATAGAAATGAAAAGATGAGATATTTAGAAGATTAGGCTAGGATTATTTATCAGCCAGAAAATGTCATTCCAACAGAAAAGAAAAGAAAAAACAGTGGGAAAGGAATAGTCAAGAACATAAACCAAGAAAATGTCCCTGAAATGAAAGACAGGGGTCTCCAGACTGAAAGGATCCTTTCAGTGCCCCTCAGAACACATGAGAATAGCCCCAGACCATAACTCATGATGTTCTGACATTTCAAAACAGTGGGACAAAGAGAAGATACTGCAGATTTCTGGAAAGAAAAAAAAATGTTTCATAAAATGGATCATGAAGCACAGTAATTTCAAACGTCTCAATAGCATCATGAGTCTGGAAAACAATAAAGTAAAGCTTTCAAAATTCTGAAATAAAATGCTTTTCTATCTGGAATTTTATTCTCCATCATGTTACAATAAAGTGTGAGGGTAACATAAAAACATGTTCCAATATGCACAATTTTAGGAAAATAAACCCCTTCTAAGGAAACTGCTGACAGACATTCTCCACCCAAAGGGGGAAGTAAACCAAAAATTAAAAAGGCATAGAATTTGGAATGTAAAGGGTTGAACACAATAGAGACAAAGAGAAATACTAGAATTGTAGTAGGGAGAGATTCCAGGATGCCAGGTGCACAGAAGACTGGGAGAACAGAATCCATGAGAGATGTCTCCACGAATAATTGAATAATTAATATGCTCAAACATACAAAAGGAGAGTTAGATATTTACAAGCAGAATTTAGAAGAAATTGATAAAGAAATGATTAGAAAATTAATCCAACAGAACACAAGTCTGTTATTAACTCTGAAAATACGTAAAGAAAAGGGATTATGATCATAGTTTACATCATGTATCAGCTGTGAAGAGCATTTGATTGTCATAATAACATCAACAGTAGTTACCTGCCCCAAAGTGTGATAGAACTATATGAAGAGGCCAGGAACAGAAGTGTGGGGTCTGTGCTGTGTGGGGTGCCGTGCAGATGCCAGAGGGTGGTAAGAAAAAGAGCTGAGTCCTGATTTTCCAAAGTGGAAGTCAATGGCAAATCTTAGATTACTAGTGTAAACATGATAGGAAGCAAATGTCTATATCAAAAGAAATGGCCAACAGAGTTGATTAGAAATGGGAAATTATGTGTGTGTATGTGCATGTATGTTCAGGTTGTGGATAGTGCATTCACTATGATAGATTTTGTGCATATGTAACTTGAATGCAAGTGTAAACTAGGTTTCTTAAAAGGTCAACTAAATTGCCAAACTATATTTTGGGCACAAGGGACAAAATTAAATTTTCTCACCTCAATTTTGTTTTCCTTGTTAATTAGATTATACAACTGGCACCATATGTAAGTACTTGAGATACTAAATAAAGAGACAAGAACAAATGTAAAACAGAGAAGTATGGGCCAGGCACAGTGGCACATGCCTGTAATCCCAATAGCTCAGGAGGCTGAGACAGGATCACTAGTTCAAAGCCAGCCTCAGCAAAAGTGAAGTGCTAAGCAACTCAGTGAGACCCTGTCTCTAAATAAAATACAAAATAGGGCTGGGAATGTGGCTCAGTGGTCGAGAGTGCCCTTGAGTTCAATCCCCAGTACCGAGAGAGAGAGAGAGAGAGAGAGAGAGAGAGAGAGAGAGACAGACAGACAGACAGACAGAAAGTATGACCCATGATTTGTGATGGCAACCATTCAAAGAAGCCAAACCATCATCACCCAGGAAGCCAACCTGCTGTAAGTCCAGCTTGTTGGAAAAGAGAAAACTCTTTTTCGCAACCAGTCCAGGAAATCAAACAATAATCCCTGCAACATTTGGCCCCCAAAAGCCAGAACTTGAATAATAAATGATAGCTTCCTTAATTTTTGTCTGGGTTTTCAACTTAGGACCAATCAGAGAAAGCCAGATATACCCCCTTCACCAATCACAAAGGATGCCCTGCTTCTAGTTAGTCTGCCTACAGCTTCTCCATGGCAACAGCCACCAACCAGAACAGACCTGAAGCCCCCCCCCCTGTTTTCCACTACAAAGAACTGCCACTCCCCTGCCTGCTTTTGATTCTCTGCCAAACAGTAGTGATGGTAGTTGACCTCCTTGCTATAACAAGCTCTGAATAAGTATTCTTTACTTGTTCTCCTTTGGTTGATCTTAATTTATTTCCACACACTATTTGGAGGCAGAGCAAATTTTCAAAGATTGAAGGCCACTTTATTTGTTAAGAAATAATGCTTGCTAAACCAACAATCCAAGTTCAAGAAGACTTAATATTTCTTAACGGCTGGGGATGTAGCTTGGTGGTAGAGTGCTTTGCCTAGCATGCACTAAACCCTGGGTTCCATTTCCAGCACTGAAAAAAAAATCATTTTATTTGTTCACATATTGTACTCTATCTATTTCCATGTGCAAAGTGCTGCATTGGGTGTTACAGAAGATATAAAAATAAGTAAGATAATTTGATTTAGTACTTTTTGAATTTTTGAAATTCAGATAGTCAAAATTATCCAAGTTTTGATAACTCGAAACTGTTCATAGTTTTAAGAAAATGAACATGGTATCAAAAAGTGGGCTGCCATAAAGTGAGAGCAAGTTATCCTTTTATATGTTTTTATTTGACATTGTCTCTCAAATTGCTCAATTTAAATTTTCTTATTTAGCTATCATGGTATATGTCTAAATTATCTCCCCCTCCCTGTGAAATCTTCTCTTATGTTTACTACTACAAAAATAAATGTTACAAGTATTCATTTTTGCACATTCTCTTCTTTGTGCTTTAGAACTGAATTGCAGATGTCCTATGAAGGGGCACATATATGAGTATGGAAATTATTCTATTGAAAATAACAGTAGTTTTTGTAATGATGTAAATCTGAGAAAGCAAAAGAAATTGCAGTTGGAAAAACAGATGTATTCAATAAAAAGCTACCGTGTGCATGCAGTGAACTAGTCATTAGCAAGATTCAAATAATGCAATCAGTAGGAATTTGACTGGTCTGTGGAATTGTCAAAGGCATGTGGGATGTTTGAATAATAGCTGCAAATTTGTTGTGGACATGAGGCTATTAAGTCTGTCTCCTGCTGCATTCAGTATGGCCGTAAAAACTATTATTAAATAACTGGTTTTATAGCAACTGTTAAAATTATTTGGCCAAAGTATAAATTAAAGTTTATGATGGATGCAAATGTATGCCTTAAAATGTACAATGCTAATTTAGGTTCCTTTCCCATTTTAAAATAACCACTTGGACAAAAGAACAGTGATTACCAAAATAAGAGCAAATTAACAAGGCTTCCAGGAAGCCTTCCCCAAAGTGTGGAGCATTAAATGTGATTTCACTATGTAAACACAGAACCCCACAATTATTGGGGTTCTCTTCCCCAGCTGACTGCACATAACTCCCATTAGCACTAATGGAGGTGGCACACGTGAAGTCCAAGAACTGATTAAGGGGCATAAATAATGGGTCAGAGTCTCTGGAGTCACACACAGATGTGTGGAGGGTCAGCTGACACCTACCGCACCTGGAGAGGGAGAATTGTATCTCATTAGCCAATTAACTTTGATTCCCCTTTCCAGCCTTTGTTTCCACCTGCATCTTTTCTTCCCTCTTAGTCCCTGCAGTGAAGCCTGTCAATTTACAAATGCAGTTATCTCAAACTCAGTGATGAGCAAAGCTTTTCTTGTTTGGCAGGATAGGACCAAATCCCTCTTCTCTCCCTAGACTGTTCCTTATATCAGAGTGGTTGTCAAACTTGGGAAGCGTTTTACTATGGAACAGTTTAGAAATGTCAGATTCCCAGGCCCCACCCTATGCGTACTGAGCCTCTGAGGCTGGGAGGGCAACCTGGGTTGCCTAGAGTTCCTTGTGTAATTGGAGGCCGGTGTTTGGCAGTAGTTGGGAAGCAGTAGCAGTCACTGAAATATCTAACTCAGGATTTGACTACATACTTGAGGATGGATCAATTTAAAGAGTATATATTTTTTTAAAAGCCTGTGTGTGTTTGTGCCTAAATATAAATCATTTGTCACTTAAAGACAGACCATAATCTAAGACACCCATCCTTAGCAATTTTGTTGTCAGTGAACATTGTAATTATTTATGCAAACTAAGATGGCTTTGATGTCACAAGGTGATATAATCAGATGGGACCACTGTCATTTATGTGGTCCATTGGTGAGCAAAAGGTCATTAGGCACAGCATGACTGTACACACACACACACACACACACACACACAAATACACTTTGAAAAGTGAAACATTTAAACTGTTCTGGAAGTCATATAATCTAGGCTTTAAAAAATAATCTGTCTCATCATCATAATCACCTCAGAAGGTCTGAAAAGGGGTAGATTACTAAATTCTTCTCCTTAATTATGGAGTCTAAACCTCTGAGATCAGGCCTGGGATTCAGCATGGTTTAAAAATTTGAAAACACATCCTCGGTCTTATGTGGGAATTCTCATTTTTCATCCTAAATGAATTTGTTCTTCCAGGACATTCTCAGAGGACACGGTTTCCGGCAGCTCATCAGCTGGCCCTTGTCCTCTGAGCAGACTGTTTTCCTGGTTATTGCTAAAAGCACAGAGGTGTGTCTGGAGCCAAAGGGGGCCTCCCCTTCCCCTGGTTCTGGCCTCTGCTGGTCAGTCAGACAACCAAGATCCAGGGAACTCTTTTGACAACTCTTTTTTACTTTTTGCTCATATTGATTAACCCCCCCCCCAAAAAAAAAAGCACTAATAAGCCATAGTTTTCCCATCTTGGTTGTGAAATTGAATGTTAACCTAGCATAGAAGCTATTTAAGGCTTGTTAGATTCAGTCCAAGATCCAAGCTGTCAAGTTCATTTTGGATTTTATCAATCAATGTATTAATCTGTCTCCCCCAGCTCATGTCATACTTGCGTTTGATAAACAAGCTACTTCTGACCTTATTGAAGTTATTAATAAGCATATTACATGAAAGATGCCCTGGGCAGATCTTCTCAAAACCTCCTTTTGGGTGTTCATTGGTTATCACCCCCTTCAATCTAGTTTTTCTCTGGTCACACATGTGTCCAACTGCTCAACCCAGGTCTGCCAGATCATTAACAGAAACCCCAGAAATACTTTAAAAGTTGATTTCTTGAAATTAAATCTCAATTTAATCCTACATTATTACACATCATGCCAAATCTCTGTAACTGCAACATGTATTTTACATATTTAAAATATTTTATATCAAAACTTTAGTTGTAAATAGATTCCTCAACTTTTTCAAATTTTCTCAAGAAACATCTTTACCAAGGTGAAATTTCTTATGATTCTTTTATCAAAACTTCCACCAACATACACCATCGCCTTCATGACAATATTTTTGCTGATCCGGAGGCAGAAGTGTCTGACAGTAATTCACGGAGATACCACATTTCAATTGCTTTGGCACATTTCAATTAGTAGACCTTTGAGGTGAGAAAGAAAAAGAAATAGAGTGGGAGTCAGGTGACACGAAAAAAAAAAAACAACATGAAAGGCCAGGCCGAAGAAACATCTCTGAATAATAGAAAAAGGAAACAATCTGAACAAGAATTCCCAGGAACAACTTGACTTTACCTTCCACTCAAAGTAAACGATCACAGAATGCACACAGGAGTATTCCAGAGCACTGGGTTGAAGTAAAAAGTTTCCAAAGTCCCTAACATGTGTGGACCCAGTATGAGAGGCTTTTCTAGAAGTTATTTTCTAGTGATGGACAGGTAATTTATACTAGTCTTTCTGTTGAAAAAAATGGCTTAAGTAAAAAGAGAATTTATTAACAAATAATTTATAGTCCAGAGAGTGACCTAACTTTGGGCCTGGCTGAATCCTAAAATGAATGTCATTGTAACCCTGTTTCTGTCATTTTGATACTCTTTCTCCTTCTGAGGATCCCATTCTCAGCCAGGTATTCTATTCATGGCAACATTTCTGCAGATATTCAGAGCTCAAGTCCAGAAAAAATGAAACAACATTTCCTTTTATTAAATCTGCCCAGGTGTGGAAAACTGAAAAATGGTCACCACAAGATACCATCCTAATCTCTGGAACGGGCAAATGCTACTTTCTAAGGAAAAAGGGTCTTTGCAGATGTAATTACTTTAAGAATCTTGATGTGGGAGATTATCCAGGATATTGCAGGTTGCCCTAAATACAATCACAAGTGTCCTTATAAAAGTGAGGCAGAGAAAGACTTCACACAGACGAGGCAGTGTGACCACTGAGGTAGAGACAAAAGTGACAATGCCACAAGACAAGGAAAGCCATGGGCCACCAGATTCTGGAAGAGGCAAGGAATGCATTCTCCCCTAGAACCTCTGGAGGGAGTGTGGCCCTGCTGACACCTTGATTTTGGCTCAGTGAGACAGATTTCAGACTTCTGGCCTTCAGAACTGTAAGAGAATAAGTTTCATTTGTCATTTCATGCCTTCGGGTTTGTGGTAATTCCTTACAAGTCACAGGAAATGAATACAGCAGGTAATGTGGATCACTGATTTGACAAAACCTGAGTCACATGGTTAACTCTGAACCAATCATTATACACTAACAAGCTGGGCTTGGGTTATAATAGGAGGAGAAGGAAGCATAATTGGAAATAGTAACTGGTGGGATGAAGGGGCAAAACACCTACATACATTCATTTTCTCTTCAGAAGAACAAAGAAGATAGGTGTAAAGTTAATAGTTTTATGCAAGTATATTATAATATTAGTGCACTTGAGCTTTTTGTGTAGCTGTGATCGTGTTGTTAAGCAGCATATTATCAGAATACACTGGGATACACAGAAACAATTTGGTAAGAGCAGATTTGCTTTTAGTGCAGAAAATTGTCTACAGTGGTCCCATCCACAACTTATCAGAGATTTCATTTTCTATGATTTTTGTTACCCACAGACAACCATGGTCCAAAAATATTAAATGGATACTACTGGAAATAAACAAGACATAGGTTTTCAAATGCATGTCATTTTGAGTAGTATGATGAAATTGTTCCACCTGGCTCTAACCTGCCTGGGGTTAGATTCTCTTCAGGATAAACAGAGACCATTTGGTAAGAGCAGATTTGCTTTTAGTGAATCATCTCTTTGTCCAAGGTATCCGCACTGTATATGCTACCGTCCCATTAGTCACCTAGTAGCCATATTGGTTATCAGATAGCCTGTCATGGTATTGCAGTACTTGAGTTCAAGTGACCATTGTTTACTTAAAAATGGACCCAATGTGCAAGAGTAGTGATGCTGGCAATTTGGATATGCCAGAAAGAAGGTAAGTAAAAGGACAAAAGTTTTCTACGTAATAATAAAAGAGGGCTGAGGTTGTGGCTCAGTGGAAGAGCACTTGCCTATCACACATGAGGCATTGGGTTCAATTCTCAGCACCACATAAAAAATAAATAAATAAAACAAAGTTATTGTGTCCATCTAAAACTAAGAATATTAAAAATAATAACAATAAAAGAAAAAAATCACATGCTGAGATTGTTAAGCTTTTTGGTAAAAATCCATCTCTTACCCCTGAAATTGTGAAGAAGGAAAAAGAAGTTTGTGCTAGGTTTGCTATCACAAATGCATCCCTCACAGATGGGTGGCAGCGAATAGCAATGTATTGCAATCACACATATTAACCCAAATATAAATGTACACTGGTTTTAGGAGAGGATAATGGTTGGTATATACTTCCTAATAGTTCTAATTATGTCTAAAAAAGTTGCATTAACAATGTTTGCTACAGTAAGAACTAGGCCAGAGTGATTTTTGTAGTATTTTCGATACTTGTTCTTGGATTCTCACCGATAGCCTATGAAGATTATTTTCAAGGATGCCTCTGCCTTTTATGGGATCTCTGACCTTGAATAAGTTACTTAAACCTTTCAAATGTCAGTTTCTTCATATGTAAAATGAGGACAAATAATTTCACACCATGTGAGGATTATCTACAAAAAGGTGCGAAAGCATCTATCAGCAGTGCACATCAGCACAAAGATGCTGATTATGTTCTATTATGGACTCATAATCCAATAAGCACAGTTTACCTCATTATTCCTTCATTTGTATTCTTTTACACACTGAAGCTCTTCCAATGATGTGTTTTTGCTTCAAAGATCTACATGTATTTTCCAATTTGCTGAGGAACCTGATGGCAAGTGCACATAGGATGTTTTAGCAT
The DNA here is from genome assembly GCF_021218885.2 of Marmota monax. Lineage (NCBI taxonomy): Eukaryota > Metazoa > Chordata > Mammalia > Rodentia > Sciuridae > Marmota > Marmota monax. The sequence goes on along the minus strand of NW_026694286.1, from coordinate 5,493,072 downwards.
TTTCTCCTCCTTCTTGAATCTTTGTCTGATTTAAAATAAGATTAGTGTCTGTAATGCAGAGCTAGGCCTGCTTGTTTATTCCAAAACTGGTTTTGATGCTAATGAGATTTCTTTAATAGGACCAAATAATGTAGCCCACCACCCCAACCTGAAATGACTCATTTTCCTTTGTGGAAAAGCATGCCATTTTGAGTAGTATGATGAAATTGTGCTAGAATCTGCCTGGGATTTTATTTTAAAGGCTCAAATTAATTGAATGTATTAGTTTTCCCTTAGTATTTTCATTATTTACTCTCAAAAATCCTTATATATGAGTCAATCATAATTTTCCTTTATAAACATTTTGCTGAAGGGAAGAAGAAAGCAAGCATCATTTGTTCTATAGGGAAGAATAGCCCCTCATGATGGGCAGAGCCTGGAGTTCCTGTGAGCCAGTCTCTGTCACTGAGGGATCCTTGGACCTCTTGGGAAAGCCACAACAACTCTAGGTCCCCCTGAAATGTTTGAGAAATCCACGACCAGGCTAGACAGGTTTTTGGAGTTTATATTACTCCATCTTTGTCCAGAAAATTCTAGAACTCAGTTGCAGGGCCTTCATGAGCATTTGCTTCCCAGACTTTGTTATTTAAGGAATATCTGCTTCTATTCAGGGCAGTCGTCATTCCAAACATTATAAACCCTATCTAAAATAAATTTTAATTAGACTTCAGAGACCTAGAGAGATGAAATACAGAAAAATGATGTTTACAGTTGTAGTTTACATGTTTACTAAAATTTAAATAAAAGAAGTTTATTATTATTATTTTTTTACTGTGAATGTAAAATCTATTTTTTTTTATTGGTTGTTCAAAACATTACAAAGCTCTTGACATATCATATTTCATACATTTGATTCAGGTGGGTTTTGAACTCCCAATTTTACCCCAAATACAGATTGCAGAATCACGTCGGTTACACATCTACATTTTTACATAATGCCCTATTAGTAACTGTTGTATTCTGCTACCTTTCCTATCCTCTACTATCTCCCCTCCCCTCCCCTCCCATCTTCTCTCTCTACCCCATCTACTGTAATTCATTTCTCTCCTTGTTTATTTTCCCATTCCCCTCACAACCTCTTATATGTAATTTTGTATAACAATGAGGATCTCCCTCCATTACCATGCAATTTCCCTTTTCTCTCCCTTTCCCTCCCACCTCATGTATCTGTTTAATGTTAATCTTTTCTTCCTGCTCTTCCTCCCTCCTTTTTTCTTAGTTGCTCTCATTATATCAAAGAAGACATTTGGCATTTGTTTTTTAGGGATTGGCTAGCTTCACTAAGCATAATCTGCTCTAGTGCCATCCATTTCCCTGCAAATTCCATGATTTTGTCATTTTTTAGTGCTGTATAATACTCCATTGTGTATAAATGCCACATTTTTTTATCCATTCATCTATTGAAGGGCATCTGGGTTGGTTCCACAGTTTAGCGATTGTGAATTGTGCTGCTATGAACATCGATGTAGCAGTATCCCTTTTACTCCTCACACTTCAGATAGAGTCCTAATATCCAGAGTATACAAAGAACTCAAAAAATTAAACAATAAGAAAACAAATAACCCAATCAACAAATGGGCCAAGGACCTGAACAGACACTTCTCAGAGGAGGACATACAATCAATCAACAAGTACATGAAAAAATGCTCACCATCACTAGCAGTCAGAGAAATGCAAATCAAAACCACCCTAAGATACCATCTCACTCCAGTAAGACTGGCAGCCATTATGAAGTCAAACAACAACAAGTGCTGGAGAGGATGTGGGGAAAAGGCTACTCTTGTACATTGCTGGTGGGACTGCAAACTGGTGCGGCCAATTTGGAAAGCAGTATGGAGATTCCTGGGAAAGCTGGGAATGGAACCACCATTTGACCCAGCTATTGCCCTTCTCAGACTATTCCCTGAAGACCTTAGAAGTTTATTATTTAATGAAGAATTTTATCCATCTTTTATCTGTAATTCACACTACATCGAATATCACAAGTTCTCACTGATGCTACATGAACACTCTGTGTGCCAAAATCTCAAATTTCAAAAGTGATGGATTATGAACAATCTTTCATTTCTCCTTTTTTCTTAAGCAAATCTCCTAGAAACTCAATGTTTAACAAATATTCTATACATTAATATGAAATATTTTGATTAATGTTTTAGAAAGAAATAGCTTTTAAGAAGCAACAATTGTGAATATGTATCATAGTATTATTTCTAAGTTAAACCAGAAAATATGTCTGATAACAGAAACTTGTTTAATTAAAGTTTCAGATCCATATAGAACACAAGTTCATTGCAAATTCCCCTTATTTAACAGGCATTTGCATTTTGTGGGGGAGTTATGGAAACAATATTTTAAAAATTGATGCCAATTTTCCCAATTACCTATTTTTTTTTCATTATTTGACCAACAATATTTTATATTAAATCAATTCCTAGTCTTCACCAAAAATTGTTGCATTCTAGTGCTGAGATAGGAGGGATGTAATGAGAAGTAACAATGATATTCATTAAAAGAACATTTACATGTTCACTTGGTTCTTCTCAGAATCCAACATTGCTAATGACCACCTTGAGACCTAGATATAAGTGTCCCTTAAATGATGTGGAATTCTATTGTGAAGGTCAGAACATTCAAAATATAGCTGGAAGTGTTTGGAATTCACAACCTCATGTGAATATGAGAGGGTAGAATATTAAGAAGTATTTTATCTCTTGAGTTTGGATAACAAAATTATGGTTCTAAATAATGTATTTTTAAAAGAGACAAACTTCCTTAGGGTAGAAAATGATTGTGTGAAGTGCTGCAAATTATGGCAAAATATGAGACCTCAGGATTAAGCACAACACCTTCCATGGTCAAGTCCAGGTCTCCTGGTTGGATGATGCACTTGTGTGATTGATCCATGGAAGGATTTCCTTGGGTTGTTGTCCTCTTAGTGGGAGAGGATTACCAGGATCCTGGAAAGAAATCTGTGCCCTGGGAATCCAGGACTATGACTGGAGGGACCAGATCTGCCAACTGAAGGGCACAGCTAAGGACCTACCCATGGTAATTAAAGCCAGAAGAATAGACCCAAGTGTCAAATGTTTATACCCTATCTCCTGAAGTCTCCAAACACTATGCACACTGAGCCAACAGAACCAAAAAGTTACCAAGCATAATGGGGCTCATACTTAGCAGAATGTTTATTTCCTACTTCACCCTGATGTAAAATTAAAGTTATATTAAATGTGTGGATGGAAGTCACAGTTAAGTGATTATAAACTTTGCTTTAGTAATAAGTATTTTAAAAATGTTTCCCATATATTATGCCATTTTACATCAAGAAATTCAAGATAGATATAAATATTTGTCATTATTTTCATAGAATAATATGCATAAAGAAAGATCAAAATCAGATACATCACATAGTGTATTCTTGTCTTTCTCTAGTTGTCCCCACCTGAAAAATCTAATCAGTGATCTGTGTCACCAAAGCCAGGCCTCATCATTCACCCAGAGTGAGTCAGGGCCACATATCAGAAACAGAGTGTAGTTAATCTTTCTTGTTTTATCAGCATAGTCTCTAAGCCAGCAAGCCCCTTAGGAAGGGATCTAAGTAATTCATTCTCTGTGATCTTTTTAATCAAAACTAAAAGGCCCAGGCTCGAAGAGAATGGCACAGGAATTTTAACCCATCCTGGCTGTTCTTTACATTGTTCTTATAGCCTTTATACCCTAACTCAGAATCTATTCCTTACCACTCCATCAGAGCTACAAACCAGGAGACTTCGTATGTGACACAAGTTCATTGCAATTTGAAGAAAAATTCCCAAGTGTGGTCATGGTTCCAAAAGAAGCTTCTATTCAGTTTAAATATTAAAAGAGATTAAACTGAGCTTCCGCAGCTACTATGTCTATAAAAGACACACTTCTGTGCTAAGTTATCTTTTTGTGGTTTTAAGTCATTTTTTTTGTTACTGAAATAGGCTCAGGATTATAGGATTGGCCTTTCAGAGGGTCTTTTTCTCTTACTGAGAACAGATTTGAGAACCCTTACGGGTACCTCCAGCTACTGGTTGATGTCTCCTTAAGGACAGGGACATACATCTTCAAGGCCTGTTTCAGGTGTGGGTAACAGGGAAAAATCTGCCACTTCATATATCAGCTTCTTCCTACCTGTAATTTTTCTCTAAAGTTTGATATTCACAATTCTTTACTTTCTTCTCTTTTCTCCCCTCTTTCATGTAGCTCTGAATAAGCTTTTACCTAGTAAAAATAACTAGATTTAGACCTCATTTCCGGGAATGTTTCTGATTGTCTCCTACTAAGTGATTAAGTGATTACATTCTCTTTTCTTTCCTTTTTATTTATTTGTTTATCTATTTGTTTGTTTTCATGTGGTGCTGAGGATTGAACCAAGTGCCTCACCTGTGCTAGGCAAGTGCTCTATCACTGCGCCCCAGCCCTAGCCCCCACATTCTTTTTTTATTAATCATGTGATTGCTTCCAAGGGACAGACTTTATTTTTAATAAAACTTCAAAACCCTCAGATAAACCAAAAGACAAAATCAGAAGGGTTTCTTATTATCATATTATGGAATGTTTTGACTTTTTGAAGATGATAACATCCATTTGATCCTTTCTCTTTTTTTTTTTTCATATTTTTAGACACAGATGGACACAATACCATTATTTACTTATTTATTTTTATGTGGTGCTGAGGATTGAATCCAGTACCTCACACATGCTAGGGAAGTGCTCCACCACTGAGTTATGACCCCAGCCCTGATCTTTTCTTTTTAGTTCTTGCTGTAAGTGCAAATAATTGAGTTTTTGAATATACATAAACATTCTAGCACAAGACACAAGGATAATGCTTTGTGGTTTTAAGTCACTTAAATTCAGAAAGAAATATGATGTGAAGGAAGCATGATGAACATAATTGGCAAAAAGAAGGAGAAATTAAAATTAGTGGAGGTAAGACAGAATTAATAAGAAAACCAAAAGTTGGCAATTGAGGTAGGTCTTAAAAATGGATGGGGGATATTTAAATTACTACATATCTTTGTGTCAATCTAATGTTAACATTAAACACGTACACAACAATGCATGTGTACATATGTACCAGAATACAAATGGCAAGTTTTTAAATATAAAAACTAAACTGTTGTGTTTCTTTCTTCCTTTTTTTTCCTGCACTATAAAAATGAAATGGAAAAATTTCTCCTCATCTCATGACAGATTAAATCCTTGCCTCTTGAGGAAAGGGCAACTGGTTTCAGGGACTGTAATGATTCATGCTCTGGATATAATGAGCCACCAAATATGTGGCAAAAGCTGACCAGGAAGGGCTGGGGAAAGCCTGTGTTCTGGGGAAGGGGCTGAGCATCCTCTAATTAGGGGAGGAAACAGGCCCAAGGGTCCCAGGGCAAAGAGGACCCACTTCCCATTTCTTGCAGATTCCTTGGGGGAATCAATAGGATCCCAGAGAAGCCACATGGTACATTTAGGGAGAGATGGCCACAGACGTCTGTTTCTCAGAAGTGACTTGGAAATTGCAGAAAGTGTACTGACCATGTCTGTTTTATTCGACATTGTTGATATTTTGATTTCTTTCTGACTCCCAGGACCAGCCAATTCCTGGAGATAGTGAACAACATACCTGTCAGTATATATGCAAACCAACCAGTCTAGAGTTGAAAGTCATTAGTAAGCTGAATGCAAAAGAATAAAAACCCAGGCAAACAGGAATGAAGGATTCTTAAAGTGTTTGTCTATACTGATAGCACACAGAACAACTTTCAGATAAAAACAGTTTGTTTTATAATGATAAGAGTATGATTGTATCAGGAACAATTATAAATACATATGTAGCTAAAAGAGAGACCAAAATACCTTAAGCAAAACTGGCATAAGGGAGGAGTGAAGCAGATGATACAGTTATAACAGTTGGAAGCTTTAATATTGCACTTAAATAATAGAATAATTAGACTGAACATTCGCAAGGAAATACAAGACTTGAGCAATATTATAAATCAACTAGACTTACAAGACATTGATAGGACCTTCCACTCAACCATAGTGGGGTTTATATTTTTCTTAAATACACACAAAACATTCTCCAGGACAGATGATATACTAGGCCATAAAATAAGTTTCAATACATTTAAAAGGACTGAAATCATACATAATATGTTCATCCATTACAATGAAATTATATTCAAAATCAGTAGAAGGAAATCTGGGAAATTCATAAATATGTGAAAATTAAAGAATATATTCCTAAATAATCAATGTGTCAAGGAAGAAATCTCATGAGAGATTAGAAAATCGTTTATTTGAAGTAAAATTAAATCACAACATCCAAAACTTGTGATGTGCAGCTAAGATAGTACTTAAATAAAAGTATTCTATGAACAAGTACATTTTAAGCAAAAGGAAGATCTCAAATCAATAACCTAAGTGTCTACCCTAAGAAACTAGAAAAAGAAAAAAGAAACCCAAAGCAATTTGGGGAAGAAAATAACAAATATTAGAGCAGAAATGAATGAAACAGAGAATTGAAAAAAATCGAGAAAACAACAAAATGAGAAATTGGTTTTGTGAAAATTGGCAAAACTTTGTCTAAAGAGAAAGAGAAGTTTCAAGTCGCCAGAATTAGGACTAAAATGGAGTTTATTGCTACTTTACTTGCAGAAATAAAAATGATTACAAGGGACTAATATGAAGCACTATATGCCAAAGGGACCATGGAATGAGTGACAATAGATGGGAACCAGTGTGGGCGGCTAATTTATGATAATTATCCTGTGTACACACACACACACACACACACATCTTAATGTAGTGATTAAGGAATAAATATGTGCTGGACAGGGCAGATGTTTGGAGTCTCCATTAAGGTAAGAAGCAGAAAATACAGATTTATAATATTTCACCCACATAGGAAACTTATACCTACTCCATTATTTTAACAAATGGGAATAATAGGAAATCTCAAAGAACAAAGTTATGATCATTTGTAATGGTAACATCTAGAGAGATAGTCACTATTATCCATGTCTCTCTCTATTCGTATGTTATATGCAGAAATCTCAAATATGCAAGAAATGTATTTTATTTTTCATCACGCAACTTAATTTTTATTTCTCTTGGTAGCAAAAACAAATCTGTCTAAGCATGATTTTCCCCTACTCTGGCCTGGCATCTAAAAGTTCCAGGGAGATTAAATGGATTTTCTCTCCTATCTGCCAGGTTCTCAGTTTCTGAACCATGAGGAATGCTGACCACACAATCTCCGTGGGTCTAGCTCACTCTCTCAGGAGCCTTGGACAGGTTACCTGTGTTGCTCTGAAGTTGTCAGAACTTCTTACCACAACTGCTGTACTCAGGGACAGGGAAAACACTGCTCCCCCATGGCAGCTGGGCCACTGGGATTGTGGCTGCATTTTTCATGCAAATGTTTTGTTGTTATTATTTTCTATTCCTGTATGGAGACAATCTGAGACCTTTCCAGCTCCTCTAGGCTTGGTTCTGTTTTGGGGCCAGGGATTCCCCTTTGAGGTCGAAACTCACAAACTCTATTTTGTTAGCTGAAGGAACCATAATTTATTTAACTATTCTTTTGTATATTTAAATGACATTAATCTTTTACTATTTTATGTCATACTATCTTGAATGTCTTTGTAATGAAAACTTCATGCTGATCTATATTTCTTTAAGAGAAATTCATAGAAGGGAAATTTATGTGTCAAACAATATGCATATTTTAAGGCTTTTCTATATGTTGCTAAATCATAATATAACAATTTACCTCTCACCAGAAGTGCATGAGAATTCTCATTTCCTTGCACCTAGAAGATTTAGCAATAAATTAGTTGCAGACGTGATATCCTTGTTGTGTGTTTCCATACACTACTGATGATTCCATAATAAAAATATGCTTTGATAATTTGTAAATAACTGATGGAGAACCAATAATATAGTTAAAGTTTTTAATGATTTTTTTTAAGTTTAAAAATGGGATTATTCATGAAAAACATGACTAAGTTCACCTCTTGTCAGGTGATCATTCGACAAGGTCAATGATCAGCTTTTTTCCATACTATGCATTGAGTACAGAATTTTTTAAAAGAAGTTCTGTAACAACAATAACTATTACTAACTGGTAGGCAGAAGGGCTGCCCAATGAAATCCATGCACTGGTAATTGGATCCTATGAATATGTTACATCAAATGGCAAAAGAGACTTTATAGATATAATTAAATTTAGGCACCTTAATTATAGATTAGGTTAAGATATTATCTAACCTAAGAATTATCTGGGTAGCAGGAAGTCAGAAGGAGTCCCAATGCACAAAGAATTAATGCTATTTTTTTTTTTTTTTGCCCCTCTACATAGAAAGCCTCATGCAAGGACTGGCATCTAGGAGCTCAGGACAGGCCCATCTGGCAGCCAGAAAGGAAATGAGGACCTCAGTCATATTCTACTAACAGCTTGAATGGACTTCCAAGTGGATTCTTTCCAGAGCCTCCAGATAAGAGCTGCCATCTTGATGTCTACCTGTTGCTAGAACAACATAAAGGAGATAAGGCATTTGTATTGTTTAAACTGCTAAATTTGTGGTATCAGTTACTGTAGTGGTAGAAAACTAATTCATTGTCGGAATAAATAAATAAATAAATAAATAAACAATCCCTCAAATTTAAGCAAATCGATAAATAAATAAATAAATAAATAAATAAAATACCATTTCAGAGCGGAAAGTGTTGTCCTTTGAATATTTTGTTTTACTTTGTTTCAGTTTTGTCCCATTGGTGACTTCCAAGATGAGACAATTACATGATGTAATCATCCTCTCTGCCCTTTGGTGATAATATTTATTATCAGTTTTAGTGGGCAGTAACTGTTTTATGCTTGTGATTATCACTTGAAGAACATGAGCATTTCCCATCCAGCACATAAACTATCACTGTTCTTACCCAGCAAATTCAAAAATAAAAACCTTCATGCATTAATTTTTTTTTCTTTCATTTATTACACTGCTGCTCTGAGTATAGTTTTCTGCTAAGCTCTGAAGCTATTAGAAAAGAAATACAAATAGTTCCTGAATTAAAAGCTGATGTATGTTCTAGAAGTTTACTTCCAAGTTAGGGTTTATCACTCAGAGCATATTTCCGTATCGAAACAATATTAAAACCTTGACTCTGTTCCTAATCCAGCCCAATAAGCCTCGTGTAACTCAAAATTTACTTGGACTAATCCTGAAAGAATTTAACTGTATTTAAATGTTATTTATTTTGTCTCTGTGAAAAATGACTCAGTTTTCTAACTTGTAAGTTTAGAAACTCAATGTCCTACCAAGAAGCAGTGATATTAAGAATGTCACTTAATTTAATAACTGTATTTAAAGTATTTTAGGGCTGCTAGGTGCAGGGGCGCATGCCTGAAATCCTAGCCACTTGGGAGGCTGAGGCAGGAAGATTACATGTTCAAAGCCATCTTCAGCAATTTAGTAAGGCCCTAAGTAATTCAACAAGACCCTGTCACTAAATAAAATATTAAAAAATAGAAAAGGGGTAGGTGCTGGGCATGTGGCTCAGTGGTTAAGGGCCCCTGGGTTCAATCCCCAGTACCAAAATAAAAAACCAAAATCAAAACCAAAAACAAAAAGCAAAAAAAATCTTAGGGCTGGGATGATAGCTCAGTGGTACAGCGCCTGCCTATTGTGTGTCAGGCCTGTGTTTAATAGTATATGATTGAACCCTCTCTTGGTTTTGTTTCAGTTCTCTGTAGCAGGAATACCAGTTGTCTCCATGTTGGATCATCTTGTTCTCTCTTCCATGTTTATTACCTTCTCTCTTGTTGCTCTTATTATATCCTGATTCTGTAGTTATCATTGTTGTCTCTGTACATCTGTTACCTTAGGTATTTAATTTCTTTCTTTTTTTAATAATTTAGTTCTTTTTTTTAAAGAGAGAGAGAATTTTAATGTTTATTTTTTAGTTATTGGCGGACACAACATCTTTGTTTGTATGTCGTGCTGAGGCTCGAACCCGGGCCGCACACATGCCAGGCAAGCACGCTACCGCTTGAGCCACATTCCCAGCCCTAGGTATTTAATTTCTAATTGAGAAATAAATGGCACTTAGCTTCACAAAGAACTCAGTGCCCATCTCCAGAACCCAACTTTGCATGTATCATTTAATAAAGGTGTTGTAGCTATGTCAGGAGTTATCTGTGATTTTTAAGATGTGCCACCCTCATTCACATCAGATTTTTCTCTATGGAGACTTAAGTCATATATGTGAACCATTTCAATAGATAGGCTGATAGATGACTTAGGTAAAGTGGTTCATACAGAGAGATGATATGGTATAGATACAGGGGTCAATCACATAAAAAAGTTAGAGGTACAGAAAATAAAAATTTAAAATATTTAGGAGTTAAGAAATTGGGGACTTAGCTTGTGCCTTCTTCAACCATTCAGCAATCCCAAATACGTGGAGGATTTCTTTGCTCATAATTTTATCTCATTCTTGTAGACTCCTTCTCTCCTCCCTTCTCCCTTCTTTGTGTGCCTAAATCTTGTCCACCTTTAGAGCCCAGCACATGTGTGTACTTTTCAGGAAGCTCCCTTGGAATCCCATTTATTTTTTCCTGATGGGGGTAGAGGATAGTGATACTAGGAATTGAATCCAGAGGCACTATACCATTGAGCCACATCCCCAGACTTTTAAATTTCTTACTCTGAGACCGGTCAGCTGAGGCTGGCCTTGAGTTTGTGATCTTCAGCCTCCTGTGTCTCTGGGATTATAGGCCTGTGCCTCTGTGCCTGTCAGAAATGATCAGGTATGTTTAGAAAAGAGCAAGGAGGGACTTAAAAAACAACTGTTGAATGACAGGTGATTCAGATTTATGTAAAAGAAAGAAGCAGAAGAACATTTCAGATATGATGAAGATGACTAGAGAAGATGAACAAAGGCATACAGACTGGAAGTTTCTGGAAACAGATGACTCGTATTGAAGATGGCAGAAGGTAAAATGTTCAAAACTAGTTGGGGAGCAGATGGTGCAGGACCTTCCACAATGCCTCAGGGGTGAGGAGTTTGGATTTCATTCTGAGAGCAACAGGGAGCCATCGAATGCTTTGTTAAAGAGGGCATTTAGTAAGATTAATTTGGCAGCATTATGTAAGATGGACACAGGGAGCTTATTAAAAAGATATTTTGGTCAGATGAGGGCAGCAGGTACAAATTTTAAAGGCCCTACTCAAGTGTACCACCACCACACAACCAGAACCTATAACTGTCCTAGAATTGATTTAAATTTCTGGTATTAAGTTTCCATTCTGTTTCCTGCAGAAAATGTGCTCTTCTCACTTCTAGGTAGAATAAGTCCAATTTTGTGCTTTCTTGGGGTCTTGAATTCCATCAGTTCAGATGGGGTGGAGGAGAAGGAAGGTGGAGGGGGGCCATATTGGCTTTACCTTTCTCTGCACATGGTGGAGACTGTTCCCAAGAATACTCTTCACATTTGTCATTTACGTATGTGTGAGATAGTGGTCACTAGGAGCCAAGGCTGTCCACATGAAATCCTCGTATTAGAAGTTCCCTCGTGCTGACTGTCCTGGAAGGTCCTTCTCTTAGACAATGCTGGTCCCCAAGTGGAGGATCATGGAAGCCTTCAGATACTCCCCACACCTCTCACCTCTCCAGCCCACAGGACATTAGGTGAATTGTTTCTAGCTGCTACTTGAATTCGAGCCACACCACCAGTTTCACCTGCAGCTTCTTCTGAATGATGGTGGTTGGTGTGTGAGTGTGTGTGAGAGAATGTATGTGTGTCTCCAGGCTTTGCTGTCAGATATCTTCCAGCCTTGCCCCATCAGAAGACTTTTCTTTCTTTTAAACAAAAGGGATATGTCTTCCCGCTGGACTCATCCTGAGGGGGCAGAAGGCAGGGCATCAGATCTTCACATTCAATATTTAAATCCTGTTTCTTTTTCTCTGACAACCATTTTCTTAATTTCTCTTATTTCCAGCTTGGAGATTATTTTATTCTAGTCTAATTGAAGAGTCATGCTCATAGATCTGAATCTTTCAGTATAATCCCAAGATCAGGAGAATTTTAATTTATTTTTTGCTTTTGTTGGGTTTTGTTGTTTCCTGGTTCTACAAAGTTCCTCTACGAATGTCTCCTGTCTTACTCTCTGGAAAGAAGGAGGCTTAGGAAATGATTTAAGTGAGCATAGGAGTGGACATGGGTAATCATATGAATTAGTAACTTGAAATACTTTGTCACCACACACATTTGGTGTCCTCAGGGCATAGGTTTAGGAAGAAGAGAGATAAAAATGAAACATCTGTTGGACTTGATTAAAGTATATTTTGGTCCATTTTGTGCTACTATAACAGAAAATCTGAGATGGGTGACTTGTAATGAAAATAAATTTATTTCTCACAGTTCTGGAGGCTGGGAAGTCCAAGCTGGAGGGGCCAGTATCTGTTGGGGTCCTTGTTGATGAGTATCTCATGGCATAAGGTGGAAGGGCAAGAGAGAACACTTGCATCAGAGAGGGAAGGCTGAACTCCTTTATAACTGAACACAGCCACAATAATGGCATTAATCCATTGGTGAGGGCAGAGCCCTAATGACCTAATGACTTCTTGAAGAACCAACTGTTCAACACTGTTGCATTGGGATTAAGTTTCCACCACATGAACATTAAGTTTCCAAACTACCGCAGAGGATTAGTATACAATGTAGATAAAGCATTCAAAGAATGGGTTTTTGTTTTGTTTTGTTTTGTTTTTAAGATTTTGTGCCTGAGTAATGGGAAATGAATTACATTGAGGGGATTAAAAAAAGAATAAGAAAGAGATACAAACTAGTTGCATATGTCCTATGGCTTGAAATACTTTAACTTAGATGAGAGCAACACATGGAATATATGCATTACTTTATCACTGACATGTGAGCAAGCTCTAGAGGCTCAATCACTTGATCCAACTCAGTAATGGTAGTCTGGAAATGAGTATCCTCTTCATTAATTTATCCTGAGGATTTTACCCAACAGGTTGACTGTAGTGGTCATTGAGTATGACTACAGGGCCGGCCATTCAGAAGGGGACTGATGCTTGGACATCAGTTTGACCAGAAGATTGATAAGGGAACATAGAGTAAGAACAGATAGATTCAGTTGAAATTATGGCCTGTCCAACTACACAAAAAGATAATTTGTTCTTGGTCCTGGGACTATTTTTAAGTTATCCAGTGGCAGTCTTTAGAATCAGAGTGTCTCTTTACCTAGAAGAGTAAGAACACGCTGACAAATTCTCCTCTACTATTCATTTTCTATATTTTTTATGTGTCATCTAAAACCTCTGTCATTTCCTTATGACAGTTTGCAATTTCTTAAATTACTTCTAATCTTCCACTAGTTACATTTCAAATTGATGACTTCCCTTTTAGAGAAGCATACTAGACCCCTTGGTGAGACTTAGAAAGCACCCTGAAATTGCTAGCAATATGCTAGTGAATCATCTCTTGTATGGCTTATTTCCCAGGATGATTTCTGCAGATGGCTAATCTTCCCCATTTTATGTTGATTTCTGTTAGCTCTAACCTCTAAGCATGGTATAGCTGACTGTCCTAATTTTAGGTTATACTTTTTTGTTGTTGTTATTCTTTAGCTTTCCTTTCTAAAATTCCATATTTTGGCATTTTCCAGAATTTAAAAAGAGAGGTGATGAGGTAGTGCTTACTTCACTTTGGGATATAGTGAGAATCTGATACAGAGTACATATTGAGCTAATTCGAATAAAAAATATTAACTGCAGAGATTTAGAGAGTCAATACATAATACCTTTTTCTTTTTTCCTTCCCCAATGAAGAAGTAAAACCCTGTGACTGGACAGATTGAGATTAAAGAGTAGTTTCATTATTCTGTCCTGAGAAAATAGTACCTGGAAAATAACAGGTACTTGATAAATCTTTGTTGGATGAATGAATGAGTAAAATTAGATGGAATAACATGATGTAAAGTCAAATTGATTTCCCAATGCTTTACTCAAAATTAAAGCAACCCATCCTCTTTTGAGAAGATCCTGACCACCCAAACATCTTCCACGGAGGGGGAAAGTCTTCCTCTATGGCTATAGGAAGCTGGTGTGGAGAAAGCTAGCGAGTTTGGCTCCAGGGCAGGTCACCTTTCCCTTCCAGGGAAGGAGTAAGAAAGTAGAGAGAGGCCAGGAACTTGATTCTGAGGGGAAGTCCCCTCAGGGAACCAGAGACCAGGTCAGAAATCTCCTTTATAATGTCCCCAGCTTTGGTACTTTGAAGTCATTGAAACTAATGGTTCATCTTATGATCAAACAGAAGCTGACCAACCCTGGGGAACATAGATATGGGAATCATTTTCTGCATTTCAAAAACCTTATACTCAAGCACACAGAGCCATTGTTAACTGTAGGCTCAGCATTAAATATATTTATTTTGTTGTGCAACTATCTCTGCCATGTATTTCCAGAGCTCTTTTCATAGTGCAAATCTGAAACTTTATACCCATTAAAAAAATAACTCACATTGTTCCTTCCCCATAACCTTGTGTCAGCCACTCTTCTTCTGTCTCTGTGAATTTAACTACGACAAAAAGAGATATTCTTAAAATCAGCATTGTCACACACACAAAAAAATGTTGGATGAAAGGTCAAAGCTTAGATAGTATGCCCAGATACGCTTCGTAACCTAAATACTACTTCAGAATTAAAATGACCCCAGTACTTGACAATCACAGATTCTTCCCATCCACTCTGCCTCTCTTATGGAGGCAGATTGTCCAGGAAGCCTGGGTGGAGTGGGACTATCTCTGGACCCGCAGACCCCGAGGTAATGCCCAGAAGGATCTGATTGGAGCAGGTTCAACCTTCTCTCAAATTCTCCAGGAAAATGGGACAACCTTCTCTATGGGAACAATGGAATGGCATTGGAGGTAGGAGAGGCTGGGGCTTTGGAGGAAATCCCTTGTAGGGAATACAAGGTCAGGACAGGTGGAAAGAAGGTCTAGAAAGTTCATCTCACCTTCACACTAATCACCATTGAACCCAGAAAGAGGGAAGCCAGAGCTTTGACAAGCCGAGAAGATGATGGCAGTTAGCTGGAAGTCATGTCACTGTCTCATCAAGTTGTGTTTATCCACCTCAGATTATGAAGAAAAGAAACCGGCTGCCTTGGAAGCTTATTACTGACAACTTGCAAATATATATTTGTTTCTAAGTTGGTTTTCTTTCCATTTTTTTTTAACAGAGAAAGAGTGAGTAACAATTCTACTACCACAGACTAAAGAGATTATTATCCTCAAGAGATCACTTTGTCAACCCAAAGTGAATCATTGGGCTGTGTCAGTTGCTGTCTAGATAAGCTATGTTAAAACATTTCCAGAAATCTGAGACAGAGCCGGGAGGGAGATGGAGAAAGCCAAGGTGCTTTCTTCTTTTGCTATTAGAATTCATAGGCATTCCTTTTCTTGCAAGACTGGTTCTTGTCTAGTCTCAGAGTAATGGATACCTGAAATGCTTCCTGGCCCTTCTTTCCTCTCAAAGTTATTCAACATTTTGGATGAAGCTAAAAACAACAAAGGACATACTAGGAAAAGGTATTCGGTGTGGGGTCTACGAAGCAGACCCCCATGAGAAGGCATTTACCCTGTTTGTTCTTGAAAAAAAAAAATCCCTGCTTGGTTACCAACACACCAAGAGTAGCAGAAATCCTGGGCATTTGTGTTTTGGTAAACTTTAACTGGCTGTGAATTTTTTTTTTTTCAGATTCTTAAAGGTTTTTGTTTTAATTTGCATAAATTGGAATTCATGGATAATCTAAGGTTAGAAATCTGACAAAACAGAAGTTTAGAGGACTAGCTTTCCTGGGAAAATGCCAAGTGACCCTTGACTTCCCTGACAATACTCTCACAGGTGTATGGTCAGCTCTCCCCAGGTTTTGCTCCCCCCTCCCAGAAGATCGCCCTTACAAAAATCTTAAAAAGAATAGGTATGTTGCTGAGGCAATGAGGTAAGGAAGTATTTTTTTGCATACAAGGAAAAACTGCTCCCATGAAATCTACTCTTGTAGGTTACCCATGGTTTCACAAAAAGATTTTTCTGACAGGTAGTCATTAAAGATACCAACACATAATGACATTTTGTTTTTACACAGAAATACGTGCTCTGTATCTTGAACACTAGCCTTGGAAACAGGAGTTCTCACGGAGGACTAACTTTAGGAAGAACCAAATAGAAGTTGCGGTCTCTCTGCTCTCAGATCTGGGTTCTGTTATCCTCTTCTCTGCAAGTATGGGGAGGGAGGAGAGAGCAGGCTCTGAGGGAGGACCCCTTTGGGAATCGGTTCCTCCACTCAGGAAAAACAGTGTCCTATTTCCTAACCCCTTCCTTTTTCTCCTAGCCTCAGGGCTAGTTTACTGCCCTTTGAATCTTCCTTAAGAAAACTCCAGAAAAGCTTCCAGGGAGCTGACCAGGTGGACCCTGCGGGCAGAAGTGTGCTGCCTCCATAGGCCTGAATATCAGAAATCTCCAAAGGCAAATCTTCTTGTTAAGCATTTTATTCTTCTATAAAAGTACTGACACAATTTATACGATTGCCCTTCTGAAAGAGGTTATTTCACCATGAGTGGACTTTTTAAGCTGATCTGCAATTCAGCTAAGTAAATAAATGGTGAAGAAATGCTGGCTCAAAACACATTACTCTGGACAGGAATCAAATTAGTGCTTCGAAAATTGTGGCTTTTAGGAAGGTAGTCTTAGCAATTGTGTGGTCTTACTAATCTGAGACCAAGAAACTTTAAAAAATGAAGTAGCCGGTTACGGCAGCACATGCCTATAATCCTAGAGCCTCAGGAGAACTGAGGCAGGAGGATTGCAAGTTCAAAGCCAGCTTCAGCAACTAAGCAAGGCCTTAAGCAATTTAGCAAAACTGTCTCAAAATAAAACATAAAAAGGACTGGGGATGTCGCTCAGTGGTTAAGGACCCCAGGGTTCAATCCCTGGTACAGGGGAAAAAAAAAACCAAAAAACAAAAGTAATAGAGAAGATTGTTTCACTTGCAGATATGTTTTTGTCCAAGCTTAAAGGCTGTTCTTCTTTTGCATGTAGCTAAGTTTCCATTTAATGTATTATACACAAAGTGCCTGTGAGCTTGGGTCTCAGCTACATTCTGCTAACCTTTGTGCAGCAGGTGACCTTTAGCTGGAGTGGAGGTGAATAAGCACAAGACTTTCATTGAACAGAATCATTTGATATTTTGCCAGTTTACACAGTTTCTGTGAATATCAGTTTACTTATTTCTGAAGGGCAGAAAGTAATGTTTACAACACAGCCAGTTAAGTAATTCAAGAATTAAGTGGCATAATATATGGAAAACCCATCAGCTCAATATATATTAGAATCTAATAAATATAAACTGCTGCTAAGTTGGGAATTCATTTTCCTCCTCTAGTGCCAGCTCTGCCACAGCCTCACAGTGTGATCCTGGGATAGCTTCTTAAACATGGTAAACCTCAGTTTCCTCATCTGCAAAAAGAGGGTATGCAAATGAGATACTGACTTGTAAAGTTTTTAGTGCTGTGTTAAGCTAGCTCATGGTAGATTTCTTTTTTACTATGGCTCTGCAGAGATGTAATTCATATTCTACATAATTCCTTTGTTCAAAATATACAAATCCATGGTTTTTAGAATATTCACAGATGTGTATAATTGTCAACATGGTCAATTTTAGAACATTGTGATTACCTCAAAAAGACAATCTGTATTCTTCAGCTATCTGCCTTCTATCCCCCTGTATCCAACTCCCAGTCCTAGGCAACCCTGATCTATTTCTCCATCTCTATAGATTTCCATGTTCTGAACATTTCATATGAATGGGATCATATACCATGTTAATTTTTGTGTGTCTGTGTGTCCTTTCATTACTCACAGTGCCATAGCATGTCAGTACTTCAGTCAGGTTTTTGGCCAATAATATTCCAGTGTGTGTAGATTTGCCACAATGTGTGTATTCATTCTAGGCTTTCATCCAAATGTTGATGGACACTTGGGTTGTTTCCATTTTGGGGTTATGATGAATAATGCTGAGATAAACATTTTATAAAAGTTTGTATCTGGAATAATTTTACTAGATTGTACAGAGTAATGTTGAACAGTTTTTTTTTTTAAATTTTCATTCTGCTGTCACTTTTTTAAAAAAAATCAATAAAAAATAATAATTTTGAGCAGTTTAAAGCTTCCAGACTGATTTTCAAAGTGGCTGTACCATTTTACACTCTCACCAGCAGCGCACAAGGATCTCACTTTCTCCACACCCGTGTCACTGTTGGTTATATGACATTTTGTTTCTAGCCATCTTAGAGGGTACAAAGTAGGTATCTCACAATCTTGATTTGCTTTTTCCAGGGGAACAGTGATGCCGAACATCTTTCCATGTGCTTTTTGGCCATGATTTTTTTTCCTTGAAGAAATATCTATTCAGATTCTTTGCCCATTTTAAAATTGGGTTATTCGTCTTTTTATTATTGAATTGTCAAAGTTCCTTATATGTTCTGGATGCAGATATATACTTTGCAAATGTTTGACTCCATTGATTGGTTTTAATTTCACTTTCTTGATAATGTCCTTTGAGGCACAAATGTTTTATTTTTGATGATGTCCCATTGATCTTTCTTTTCTTTGTTGCTCATGCCTTTCGTGTCATATCTGAGAATGCTTTGCCAAATCTAAAGTCGTAAACATTTGTCCCTACTTTTTCTTCCAACAGTTTTACCATCTTAGCTCTTACCTTAGCATATTACCCCATTTTGAATTAATTTTTGTAGATGGCATAAAGTGACAACCCAAATTCATTCTTTTCCATGTGAATATTCGATTTTCCCAGCACTGTTCAAAAGACTATTCGTTCTCTATTGGATGGTCTTTACATCCTTGAAAATCAATTGATACCCCATTTGATTCAAATGTGTGATATGTCAAGATCATTGTACTGTCATGTGTAACTAATTAAAACAAATAAAAAAAGAAAGAAAATTGGCCATGTAGAAGCTAAGCAGTTAAAATATCAATTGAAAACAATAAATAAACCTATCTTAAATGGATAAAAAAGAAAAATCAGTTGATAATAGATGAGTGTGTTTATTTCTGAGTTCTTGTTTCTATTCCGGTGATCTGTGTGTTTATCTTTGTGTCAGAACACACTCGCTTGATTAACGTTGCTCTTTAGTAAGATTTGAAATCAGGTCGCGTGAGTCCTCTTACTTTGTTCTTCTTTTTCAAGGTTGTTTTTGCTATTCTGAGTCCCTTATGGTTCTATGTGGATTTTAGAATCAGCTTGTCAATTTCTATAAAGATGTCAGTCAGAATTCTGATTGGGGTTATACTGCATCTGTATGTCAGTTTGGGGAGTATCTTCAGCTTAAAAATTTTAAGCCTTCTGATTCCAAAAGAAGAATTTTCTGAATTATTTCAATCATTGTTAATTTTTTTAGATAGGTTTTATAGTTTTCATAGTATAAATTTTGCATGTCTTTTTAAAACTTATTCCTAAATATTTTATTCTTTATAATATTATAGTAAGTGAAATTGTTTTCCTAATTTCATTTTCAAAATTGTTCAAGTGTACAGAAATACAGTAGACATTTGTACAATAATTGATACTATATCCAACAACTATGAAAAATTTGTTTGTGGTTTTTAATATTTTTTGTAGTGGATTACTTAGGATTTTCTATATACAAGATGATTTCATCTACTAGTAAAGATGATTTTACATCTGCCTTTCTAATATGGATGCCTTTTATTTCTTTTTCTTGCCTAATTTCCCTTGTTAGATCCTCAAGTACAATGTTGAATAGAAGTTAGGAGAACAAATGTCCTGGGTTTGTTCCAGATCTTGGAGAAAAGTATCCAGGCTTTCAACATTAAGTATGGTGTTCATGGTGAGCTTTTTATGTATGATCTTTATAATGTTGAGAATGTTTCCTTTTATTTCCATTTGAGTATTTTTATCATGAAAGGGAATTAGATTTTGTCAGATGCTTTTTCATACATAATGAAATGATCACATAATTAAAAAAATTCCATTGATATGATAAATTCTATTAACTGACTTTTCAAATGTTGAACCAACAACCTTGCATTCTTGGGATAAATCCCACTTGGTCATGCTTTATAATTATTTTCGTGCCCTGTATTCAATTTACCATATTTTTGTTGAGGATATTTGTTGAGGATATTTCTCATATTCATAAGAAATATTAGCATACAGTTTTCCTGTCTCATTATATCTTTGTTGGGTTTGGGTATGGTAACACTGGTCTTATAAAATTAATTGAGAAGTATTCCCTCTTTTTATAATTTTTTGGAAGAGTTTGAGTTTGTGAAGTTACTATAAATTTAAAGTTTAGAATTCAATATAGAGGGTTATCTGGGCCTGGACTTTTCTTTGTGAATAGATTTTGATTACTAATTCAATCCTTTCATTTGTTATAGGTTTATTCAGTGTCTATTTCTTATTGTGTCAATTTGAGCACTGAATGGTGTGTCTTTCTAGAAATATATCCATTTCATCTAGTTTACCTACTTGTTTGTAGTATGACTTTATGACCCGTCTTTCTATTTCTGTAAGGTCTATAGTAATGTCTTTTATTTCTGAAATTTATTTGTTTTAATTAGTTATACATGAAAGTAGAATGCATTTATGCACTTTGATATATCATATAATGATGGGATATAATTTCTCATTTTTCTGAGTGTACATGTTACAGAATCATATTGGTCATGTAGTCACATATGTACATACAGTAATAATGTCTGTTTCATTCTACTATCTTTCCTATCCCCCCACATCCCTTCAACTCCTCTTCCATCACTTCCCTCTACCTAATCTAAGGTAATGCTATTCTTCCCTAGTGCCCCCTCTCTGCCTTATTGTGAGTTAGCATCTGCATACTAAAGAAAACATTTGGCCTTTGGTTTTGTGGGATTGGCTTATTTTGCTTAGCATGATATTCTCTAACTCTAACCATTTCCTGGCAAATACCATAAGTTTATTCTTCTTTAAAGCTGAGTAATATTCCATTGAGTATATATACCACATTTTCTTTATCCATTCATCTATTGAGGGACATCTAGGTTGGTTCCATAGTCTAGCTATTGTGAATTGAACTTCTATAAACATTGATGTGGCTGCATCACTATAGTACACTGATTTTAAGTTCTTTGGGTATAAACCAAGGAGTTGGATAACTGGGTCAAATGATGGTTCCATTCCCAATTTTCTAAGGAATCTCCATACTGCTTGCCATAGTGGTTGCACCAATTTGCAGTCCAACCAGAAATGTATGAATGTACCTTTTCACCACATCCTCGCCAAAATTTATTGTTGCCTGAATTTTTGATGATTGCCATTCTGACAGGAGTGAGATAGAGTAGTTTTGACTTACATTTCTCTAATTGCTAGAGATGTTGAACACTTTTTCATATATTTGTTGATCAATTATATTTATTCTTCTGTGAAGTGTCTGTTCAGTTCCTTAGCCCATTAATTTTTTTTGAGTTATTTATATATCCTAGAGATTAATGCTTTATTGGAGGTGCATGTGGTAAATATTTTCTCCCAATCTGTAGGTTCTCTCCTTATGTTATTGTTTCTTTTGCTGAGAAGAAGCTTTTTCTTTTGAATCTATCTCAGTTATTGATGCTTGATTTTACTTCTTGTGCTTTAGGAGTGTTGTTAAGGAAGTCAGATCCTAGGCCAATGTGGTGAAAATTTGGGTCTATTTTTTTCTTCTTCTAGTGCCTAAGTTTTTTTACCCTGTACCAGGGACTGAACCTCTGGGTGCTTAACCACTGAGTCACATCCCTAGCCCTTTTTATGTTTTATTTTGAGATAGTTTTGTTAAGTTGCTTAAGGCCTTGCATAGTTGCTGAGGTTGACTTTGAATTTGCAATCTTCCTGTCTCAGTCTCCTGAGGCTCTGGGATTTTATTTTTTTGAGGATATTGTGAATGGAGTAGTTTTCCTAATTTCCCTTTTGCTGATGAATAGGAATGGGTTTGACTTATGGGTGTTGATTTTATATCCTGCTATTTTGCTGAATTCATTTATTAGTTCTAGAAGTTTTCTTTTCTTTCTACATCAATAAATGTACAGTTATTGTTGCATCTAAACTATAAATTTCCTGTTAAACTCAGCTTTAGCTTCATCACATTAGAAATACCAACACGTTATGTGTTCATTTTTGTTAGTTTCAAAGTGTTTTCTTACTATCCTTGTGATTTTTTTCTTTGACTCATTAATTAGTCAAGAATGTATTGTTTAATTTTCACATTTGTGAGTTTTTCATTTTTCTTACTACTAATTTCTAATTTCATTTCATTATGGTTAGAGAACATACTTTTTACTTTATTTTTTAAATAGACGTTTAAGTTTACTGAGTGTTGTTTTATAAACTAGCATGCAGTTCAACCATGGAGCAATGTTTAATTGGCCCTTGGGAAAAATGTATGCTCTATTGCTATTGGGTAATATGTTCCATAGATGTCTGTAAGTCTAGTTAGTTTATACCACTGTTCAAGTCTTCTATTTCCTTGTTGATATCCTGCCTAGTTGTTCTATTCATCATTGAAAGTGGGATACTAAAGTCTCCAACAATTATTGTTGAGTTGTCAATTCTTTTCTTCAGTTATGACAATGTTGCTTCATGTGTTTTGAGTCTCTGTTTTGAATACATAAATATATATATAATTGTTATATCATCCTTATACATATATACACACATAAAAAATAAAATGTCCTTTTTACCTCTAGCAACATTTTTGTTTTAAAGTTGATTTTAACTAATATCTGTAGAGCTTGTGATTGCTGTTTGCATGATACATCTTTTTAATAATTCATTTTAATCTATTTATTCCTTTGATTTTAAGAATTTCTCCCATAAACAGCATAGTTTGAGCTTGCCATTTTTTGAGTCTGACAATCTCTTCTTTTTAATTATACCATTTAATCTCTTTACAATTGATGTTGTATTATTGATAGAGTTGGATTTGTATCTGCCATTTTTCTTTGTTTTCGACATGTCTCATTCCTTTTTGGCTCTGTAACTATAATGAAATACTAGAGGCTGAGTACTTTATAAAGAAAAGAGGATATTTAAGCACAGATTTCTAGAGGCTCGGGGTTGGTAAGGCCTATTTGGCTCTGGTAAGGCCTCCTGGCTGATGGCATTACAGTGGTGTGTGCACGTGATAGAGAGGGGAAGAGATCCCATGGTGAGACAGGACGCCCCAGTATGACTGAGATCCCATGAGTCCTTCTATCAATCTCTTCCAAAAACATGCCTCCAATGACCCAATTCACTTTGCAGTAGGACCCATCTGTTGAAGGTTCCAACACCTCTTTTTTTTTCTTTTTTTTTTTAATTGTTGGTTGTTCAAAACATTACATAGTTCTTGATATATCAACACCTCTTAACACTGTCACAAGTTTCCAACACCCCAACCCTTGAGCTACACACCACATCCAAACAAATGGGCTCCTCTCTATTTCTCCATTACTGTTTCCTTCTGTAATAAATAAATATTTTCAACTGTAGTACTTTAATTTCTTTAATGATTTTGTCAATATGTTTTTGGACCTTTTAAAAAAAATTGATTGTTCTAAGGTTAAACATATTCTCTCAACAGCACTGAGATGAGAGTGGTTTGGGGCTCTATTTCTTTCTTTTCTTTCCCTTTTGTTTTCAACAATGCCCTGGGGCATAGTGGTTTAGCCTCTCTCTGGAATCTCCTCTCAATTGCATCACTACAATCTCTACTGCTCTTGAGCAGGCCTTCAGGAATAACATCTCCATGGTCAGCTGCAAATAAGTCAGTTCCTTTAGGAGATTAAGCGCTATCTGTTTTATTGTATGCTTCTTCTTCCAGGAAAAATCTCTAAACCAGTGTTCTGGAGCTGAGAGTGGGGATAATGGCCACCTGTCTTCACTCTGCTCTAGGAGCTCACTGCTTGGTAGACTTCGGGGTGAAGGTAAAGCAGCCTGAGGTCTTCTTGGCCTCCTTCTTCTATCTCAAAACCACTGCCATATAATAAGGCAAGCTGTATTAACACTCCAGTATTTTAGCATGCTGTCTAAGGTGGAGCTTTGTCCCAGGAGTCGGGGTGGGAGATAGCCTCAGCAACAGGAGGCTGGGGGCAGGATGAGAAATGCTGAGATCCTTTTCTTCCAAGAACTGTAATGAGGAGGAGGGAGGGAGGGAGGGAGAGAGGGAGGGAGGGAGCGAGAGAGAAAGGGGGGATACCATTGTTTTGGGGTGCAACAGAGTGGAGGAAAGGGAATAGTTTCAACTCAAATACCTCTCATGTTTCTTACTGCATTTTCATAGATTTCTCTTGACTAGATATTTCTTTATTTGCTCTTTATCTTTCAGCCCATTTTCAGAGGCTTTTAAAGTGGTTATCTTTTAGTAGTAAGTATTTGATAAATATTCATTAACCTTCCCCTTGTTTCTATTCCCTCACAAAAGGCTGATAGGATCTCTAGTCTCTTATAGCCAATGATTTTTATTTTAGAGTTTCATAATCATTCATTGCCCTAGAAAGACATCTTTGATCACACCCTATTTTCTTCCAGTGTACTCAGGGTCTGACAATCTCTTGAGTCTGACAATCTACCTGGACAGTAGGCACAGTCACAGAACACTTTAAGAGACAGTGAGGAAGGAGAGTTTAACAACCTCCCTTTCCCATGATCCAGAACCTCCACAGTCTTCTAAGTCTTTCTATTGGACCCAGCTCCTCAGGATATTTCTAAATAAATAATTGCTCAGCGCTGCTCCTGCGTCCTCTCAAGAGCAACGCTGGTCAGTTATTTATTCATAGCAGCCAATTCTCAAGAATCCTGGTGTACCAGTGAATTTTCCTAAGCACCTTTTGCTTACTCTACTACTGTTGGATCTGTTTACAATAGTGCAGTTAGCACACCTCCTTCCTGCCACCCAGGGTTCTGCTGACCTTACAGCAACAATGCAGAGTTATACTTAGGTGTATTGAAACTGCTGAATCAAGTCTCCCACACTGTGGCTTAGTAATTCTAAGTCCTGGCCATGCTCTTGTATTCATATCTGCTTTCCACATAACAGCAAGAGCCTCTTATTATGTGTATGGCCAGAGTTCTGAATGACAGTATGACACATGTAAAATGATCTCAGTGCCATTCTTCTGTGTTGAGGGCTTCTTTGACTTCCTACCACGCACTTCAGTCTTCAAGAACCCAAACTGGGGCTATGTGAATGTTACCTTCCTCAATTTTAGTTTGGGCAATTCACCAGATTTTTTTTTCAACTTCAATATAGTATAAAGATTACCTGAGTTTATGAACTGGTGAATCTTGTTCCCCAAAGGTTTACAATTCAAGGCTCCTTTAAGAGCACAGACAGGGAAAAACATAGAAAATAGGAGATTTAGATACACCTGATAGAGATACAGTCCTGCAGAACAAATGTGAGTCAGAGAAGGAAAAAGGAGAAGGAAGGAAAGTTCTAAAGAGAATAGAGAGAAAATGTTACATCAGCTGAAGAGGTAAAATTAAACACAAAAACCTCTAAAATTTTATAATAATTTTTAAAATATTGCACAGCAATACCTCCTGCCAGATCAAAATGAAATTCCCTCTAATATAGACCTCATGATTGCTGATCTCTGTTTATGACATTTATCTTTATGAATTCATTGAGTTCATAAGGGAGAAAGGCTAAAATAGTATTGGCATTATCTAGCTTCTCTTTTATGAAGAGAAATGTCAATGTCATAATAAAAACGAAGTGTCTTTTACAGATAGATACCCCTTTTTATATTACAGTGTGAGATTGTAAATTTTAAAAAATCTAGTTTAAAAAAATGTCCTGATTAATAAAAGGACAAGGAAGAATATCTTTATTTTTATTGAAAGATAATATAGTTATGAATATTCAAGATTATTCCTATTTTGGTTTTGGAAAATAATTTGGACTGTCATATGCATTTGGGTATATTTACATTTATATTGAGTGAAATACTGAGGCTTTGTAGTGAAGATCCACTCAGGAGGTGTTAATAAACATCTCACTGGGGCTGGGGTTGTGGCTCAGTGGTGGAGTGCTTACCTAGCATGTGTGAGGCACTGAATTCGATTCTCAGCAATGCATATAAATAAATAACATAAAAGTTTATTAACAACTAAAAAATATTTTTTAAAAAACTAGCACTGCTTTAAAAAAAAAGAATCTCCCTGTTTTACCTCTGGTTTTCTGATCAGCTTTAGTCTGCAATTCATTTCAAATCTGCAAAAGTTTCCATCACCTTTCAGTCCTTGGCAAAAAGCACATTTGCCTTTCTAAACTTGCTTGTCTGTCAAGCTCGAAGCTTCCCTGGGGTTAGAAGAGATAAATAAATGTGTGTGTGTGTGTGTGTGTGTGTGTGTGTCTTAAAAAGACTTCTGGTAGTTGGGAGTAAGAGCTCAGACTATCTTTCCTTCCAGATTCTGCAGGCTGCATTTGTAATCAAGCGGGGGGTGACAAGTCCATAAGAGTTCACAGAATGGAAGACCACTGGGAAAGAGCTACCAGCTCTTTTTAGGGATGTTCCCCAAATTGGTTTGTAAGATTTATTAAACTGCTCTTATACCCTGATATTCATATTTTTAGTTATATTGTCCATTTATTCGTATTGTCTAGTTTTGCCTTATACAGCAATAGATACCCCTCATGACAACGAAAGAAACAGATGGATTTAGACACAAGTGACCCCACATAGAATGGCAGCCCCCTTCCCCATAGGGGCCAAGTTTCTAGAGGCAATCTCGCTGAAGAACTGTACTGACTGCAGTTAGCTGAATCTCTCACTGCTTGTTAATGACTGGAATAAAAAAATATTTTCCATTTGTTTGTGACACACTAGGAATTAATACATAAACCCAAAGTCATTCTTTCAAGGATACATCGTGCTACTCTCTGAAAAGCTAAGTATTGTTATGACAAGGAACACACTAAGACCATTCTTAAGTTTGATTTTCCTCCCTATGGGTATCTCACCATATTTTTTTCCAGGCTATTTCTCCAAAGCATATGCTTTTCATTTGCATCAGAAGTTCTCTCATTAAGATGACCACGACCAGCATTCACTCCAGCTGGTATTGTACCCACTGGCTGACTGCATGAGTAAGGTCTCACTCAGGCGGAAAGATGATTTCCTTTTTTAAATTTTTTCCCCCTCTGCTTTTGTGACTTCAGGAGGAAAACAGTGATATACAGCTTGTGTTCCCAGTGGTTCAAAATTGAAGCACATAACACAGACAGAAGCTGTGGATGAGAACAGAGACAAAGGATCTATAAAGCATCAAAGGATCAAAATAGAAAATGTTAGTGGGAAATAGATGGAGAATAAAGAAGAAAGGGGAAAAGTGGGCAGAGGAAGAGTCTGGAAGGGAGAGAGGAGCAATTTGCCTACAGGAGAGGGTGGTGCAGTCATGGAGTAAGAGGGTGGTCCTGGCAGGAGGAATGCTGCGGACCCAGAGCAATCCAGCCCCGGCTCAAGGAAACAGGCTGCTGTTTTATTTTAATAGTCCATTGAGCAAACAGTTCATTGAATTAGACTTGCAAAATGAACACCATAGATCATTTTATAATAAGGAAGAAAATGAATGTGTTAAACTTAAGATTGGATCTATGAGACAAAGGGGGAAATACTTAAGATTGTAGGGGGCTAGATTGCTCAGAGAGAGGACACATGGATCTGTCTCCTGGCGTTGTCATTTTCAGGACATGACCACACGAAGTCAAGATGGTGAACATTTTATCTCATGCAATTGTGGGGAAGTGACTTACCATCTTCAGTTGCAGAGAACAGACGGCATGTGTCACACACTGCAGGCACTGTGAGGACATGAAGGACCTGCATAGCTCAGTCTGAGGAATTTGAGGGACACTTTATTTCAAATGCTAACTGCTATGGTTTGCATAAGAGTCTCAAGGCCCATAGGTTGAAGGCTTGGTCCCCAACTCATGGCTCTACTGGGAGGTGGTGGAACCTTTCAGAGATTGAGCCTAATCGAGAGTCTTCCTTTTGAGTAGGGCAGATCTTAAAGGGAATATTTGAACTCTTTTCTTTCTCCTCCTGACTGACTGTAAGCAGGTTGGCTCCACCACACACTCTCTGCCATGATGTTCTGTCTTGTCACAGGCACAAAAGCAACAGGGCCAACTGACCATGGACTGAAACCTCCTGAACTGTGAGCCAAAATAAACCTTTCCTCTTTTTAAGTTGACAATCTCAGGTACTTTGCTATAGTAACAAAGCTATCTAACACACCAACAAACTTGAAGTCATTCCATTCTGAAGGATTCACTACTCTCATTCTTGACATATTTTCCTTTGCTGTTATTGAGAATTGATCCACAGGCTAGAATAAAGTACTCTGAAGCAGGGAAGAGGAAGAAAGAGGGCAAATGAGAGGAATCCACTTAGAAAATGTCAAGGAATTTTCTTAGCTCTTAAGAAGGGTTCCAAGTATTATTATTTTTTCTTCTTTCCTTAACCTGAATACATCTTCACCACTATCCTTTTCTTAGTGAATGTTTTATGGAAAAATTTGGAAAGATATTATTCAAATTTCTCAACCCAGCTTATTTTGTCATCTCCTCTCCCCTCTTGCAAGACACATCCACAGGTGATGTTTGGTGATGCTTGGAGAGATTTTTGGTTATTGCACTGTTAGGGCTGTTCCTGGAGCCTAGTGTGGAGGAGCCAGGGCTGCAACTAAACATTCAGCAATGCATGGAACAACCCCCTTCAAGGAAGAACTGTCCAGATTTAAATTTTAAATGTGCCAAAGTTGACAAACCCTGGTATACCTCACAGGCATATAAATGAAGGACTAATGGTTCCAGACAAATTCACTTGTTCATCCACTCATTTGTCAGCAAACATTGTGAGTAACTCCTAAGTTCAAAGTATGAAGTACTGAGATGCAAAGATAAGACCCACGTAATTTTGTTTTGTTTTTATGGTACTAAGAGATTGAACCCAAGAGAACTTTGCCACGGTGCTACATATATCCCCAACCCTTTTTAATATTTTGAGTCTCACAAAGTTGCTGCGCTGTCCTCGAACTTGCGATCCTTCTGCCTCAGACTTCTGAGTTGCTGGGATTACAGGCATGAGCTCCCACCACACCTGGGGAGACACATATATCTTTGCCTTTAAGAATATGCTACTATCAGCCAGGCACAGTGGTGCACACCTGTAATTCCAGCAGCACAGGAAGCTGAGGCAGGAGGATCATGAGTTCAAAGCCAGCCTCAGCAATGGCGAGGTGCTTAGCAACTCAGTGAGACTCTGTCTATAAATAAAATATAAAATAGGGCTGGGGATGTGGCTCAGTGGTCAAGGGCCACTGAGTTCAATCCCTGGAGCCAAAAAAAAAAAAAAAAAAGAATATGCCACTTTCCACAAGAACACCACCATATATGATTAAAAAAAGATCCAGAGCAAAGCTAGATTATTCTCAGAGGTGCCATCAGAGAGAGCTTCAAGAAATGGCAATGTTGAAACGGACTGGTGTTAAATGGGCCAAGGAGGGGACTGAAGTCAGGCACAGGAAGGAGGAGGAAGAGGAGGAGCCACTTATACAGAACAAGAGGCCACCCACCCCAACCACCATATCAGGAGGGGATCAGAGCAAACTGAAGTGGGAAGAGCAAAAAACAAAATTAGAAGAGAAAATGTGGCCAAGATCAGAGGATGTCAGAAAAGCAGGCTAAGGAGGTTGCTTTTCTTTAAAAAAATTTTTTTAAATATTTTTTTTAGTTGTAGATGGACATAATACCTTTATTTTATTTTATTTTATTTTTAATTTTTTAATATTTATTTTTTAGTTTTCGGCGGACACAACATCTTTGTTTGTATGTGGTGCTGAGGATCAAACCAGGGCTGCAAGCAAGCCAGGCGAGCGCGCTACCGCTTGAGCCACATCCCCAGCCCATAATACCTTTATTTTATTTATTTATTTTTATCTGCTTGAGGATCGAATCCAGTCTTCACATGTGTGAGACGAGCGCTCTACCACTGAGCACAACCCCAGCCCAGGAGACTGCTTTGTTGCTGCTCGTCTATTAGTTTTTACCACATCTAATAGAAAGGGGAATCTCTTCAAGGTTTTTGGGGTGGGGAGTGCCATGGTCAGAGATGCGCAGGTGAATCCCTTCCCTGACACATGTATGCCATGTATGCGATGGTGGCTCACAGTGCTCCTTGAATGGGTCTCCAGGTGTCAGGGAAGAAGCACACACTGCCCACAGCCTGGGTTCTGATGGTTCTCATTAACCTGTTCATAGTTGCCCCTGCTTATCCCAGATGCTGATCTTGCTGCTAATCTCCTATTTCCTTCTTTTCCTCATAGTTAGGATTTTATCTTTATTACTACTTTTGAGCTATGACTCTGGGTCCTCTTAATGACAGTTAATTTTGGTTTTCACACATTAGCATCAGAATTACCTAGGGATGGCGGGTGTGGGGAGACAGGAGGGAGGGACTACCAAGGGGTGATGGATGTGTTCATTATTTTGACTGTGGTGATGGTTTTATGGTGTGTGCATGTGTCAAAACTGACAAATTGCATGTTTTATTGTTTTCTGGATTTGGTGCTGGGGTTTGCATACAGGGTTTTTGCCGCAGTCTGGCTGGGTACAAAATCAGGAGCCACCACACAGCTTGTAGATTCAAACAGCAACTCTTTATTCCCGAACTCACACCAGCCGTCTACAATCACGTTCTGGGGAAATCCACGTTCTCTGCCCAAATTCACATCCACTGGACTTCTGTCTCCCAAAAAATACTGTCTGAATCCCGTGAGAACTCAAGGGGAACTCAGGCAGCAGGATACGCCCTATTCCCAGCAGGAATAACCTTAAACCTGGAACCACCCTAAACCCCGATTATCCTAAACCGGGAACACCCTAAACCCGGATCCGCCTTGGTCCTTGAGCAAGGTCACCTTAGATGCAATGTCACTGCAAAATGTCCTATTTCCAGGAGTCCTTCAACTAAGCAACATTGGGTACGCTGGCAAGGAAATTGTCATACCTACTTGGCTAATGGCTCCCAGCAGGTTTTGCATGTATGCTAAGCACATGCTCTACCACTTGAGCTATACCCCCAGCCCCACAATATGTATGTTTGAGACAGGTACTATTTACTACATGTCACTTAAACTTCAACAAAGCTATCAAAAAAGTGCCCACCTGGAGGGTTTGTTGTAACACAGAGTTTCTGATGACACAGATAGAAGCGAGGCTGGAGGTATTGCATTTCTAACCCACTTTAAGAAATGCTGCTCTATGCCAACCTTGGATAAATCAATTCCCTTTCCCTTCTGCAAGGTTTCCAGATTTTTCTGTGCAGTTCCCTCTGGAAGGGATATTCAGCAAACATTTATTTTACTTCATCAGATGCTATTTATCTTTGGTCGGTGCAATCTGGCCTTTCCCTTCTACCACTGGAACAAAATTTCTCCTTTAATAATAATAGATAATGATAACCAGCATTTATGTAGTATTTATCAGCTATGTTCTGGTAAACTGAATTTGGACCCGAGGATGCCTCTGTACTTTGAGTTCTTACATAAGGAACCACAACCTAAGTTAGTACATAGGCTACCTGGAAGCCTAATTTAGGAGAAGATTTTTGTAATCACCAATCAAAAGAACTGAGCTGTAGTCAATCATAGGCAAGCACAGAGGCATAGCCAATCAAATTTTTGTACCTCAGTTCCATTTTCCATGCATCAATGCTTCCTGCCCAATTTGCAGAGCAGAGTTTTCTGAATCTCGTTTTAAGTGTAACAGAGCCTCTGTGGAAGGAAGAGCCTAAATTGTTTTCTCCCCCAACTTCCTGGTTGTTATTTTCTCCATCTCAATGGAATCTGAGAAACTGCTTCCAAAGACCAGGCAGGGCCAGCAAGGGTGAAAAAACATGAATTGTGACATATTCTGTGGCTAGCAAAGATATGTCTATTGCTTGCCTTTTGCCCCACTGTATCCCCCTCCTCTTATATAAGCTGTTAACACCCCTGAGACCCCACCAGAAGATGCAGATTTGAGGCAGTAAAAGTCTCTTCTATCCTATGCAAGGCCAGCTTTGAATAAACCTGTTTTATTTGACCAATCTGTCTCCCGAGCTTTAGTGGAGCATCAAGCAGAAGAACTTCCCTTCTTGGTAACGTGAGAACTACCTGATTTGTAAATGGTTCTTTGATCAACTCAATTATGTTAAATTTTAATTCATCTAACGTTTTTTTTTTTTTTTTTTTTTTTTTTTTAGCAGTTCTGAATACTTTACATGCATTTTAAATCCTGAGTCCTGGGACAAGTTAATGAATTCAATGTTATTTTGATCTCTACTTGAATACAAGAAAACTCAGGTACAAAGAAGATAAGCAATAGGTCAAGTCAGAATTTGAATCCAGGCTGTTTGTCTCCAGTGTTAACTGCTGCTTGTCTTTTTTGCAGAATCAATGGTCTTTCTTGACCACAGAAAAAGGTAAAAAAAAAAAAAAGAGCCACTGCTGACATTCAGAAGCCTGGCTGCCACTCACTGATAGGATGTGTTATTTTCCTATTAGACATAAATAATCTCACAAGATACCAACCTCGGACAAGGCTACCTACCATGAGACTGTGATGAAGTGAGTCAAAGCAAGGCCACTTTATCTTCTTGACTAAGAACAGACAAAAACAAGGTCACGGTGCCACTCACAGAGCACCAAACACCCCCTTTTCCCAGCCTGAATGAGTGACTGCTCCTTTATCAATTGCAGTTTTATCCTCTTCGTCCTCTCCATGTGCAAGATTTGTCAAGATACTCAAATCAGAATCATGGACACTTCTATGTCACATACACTTCCCATTTCTTGAAAGTCTTTTTTTTTTTCTTTTTGGTTCCTAGACACCTTCTTGATTATTTCCCTATCATTCCAAAGATTTCTACCTCTTGGTCTTCATGTCTTTGTGTTATCCTCGCCCCTACCTCCTGGCATGTGGGTTGGACCTACTGACTTGCTTCTAATGAGTAGAACCCACCCAAACCAACAGGATGTCCTTGCTGGGAGTAGGTCACAAAAAGACCTTGATCTCTCATTTGCACACTCTGATGGAGCTAGTAGATATATTGTGAACTGCTGTGTCCAGTTTTGGGGGACAGAGGTAGTCTCCAAATAGCAGACAGTGAGGGAACAGAGGCTTTTCAAGAACAGAATCCTGCTAACAACCATTTGAGTTATATTGAAACTAGAGCCTCACCCTGCTGTCCTGGGACAGACTTGGGAGAGACTTTGAAGAGATATCTAAGCCACACTCGATTCCTAATCCACAGAAACTGTAGGATAATACTTTTTTGCTATTTTCAGTTTCTAGATCTTGGGATCATTTGTTATGCAGCAATAGATAACTGTTAAAGACTTCCATAATAGAAAGATTAATTATTCTATAGCATAGATCTAGCTGTGTCACTAGTATAGAATCTTCCATGGCTGGTCACTGCTCTGAGGATAAAGGTTCACAGTCTGACTCAAGCTTTGCTTTAGCCTTAACGAACTGCTCACAGGTCCCAGCACATACCACGTTCATTGGTCTCTCTGTGATTTTGATCACACAATTCCCTTTTCCTGTATGTGAGGTTTTCCTAAGAGCTCCATGTGTGAATTAATAGTGTTTCCTCTGGGCTTCCAAAGCCCAAAGAAATCAGAAGAAATGGAGGCAGGAAAGGTAGAGAAAGCACGCAGACATGAGGAAGTAAATATAATAACATAGAAAAAGAAAGTATTTAGCTGGAAGAGTTAGAAGACAGAAGAGATGAAGACTGATTACAGAATTCATTGGCTCCAAAGAGGATGGACTGTGGACTACAGGAAAACTCAGACTTGCCCATAAGAGAGATGGAAGAGATCCTTTGTGAAAGAATCAGTCTGATCCTTAGCTTGGCTGTTACATTTATAGCTGGGGGAGGATGATGGTAGGGCCTTAGGTGGAAGAATGCTGTTGCTATTTTTGGCCAATCAACATAAGCAGCCTGAGGCATAGGCAGATGCCTAGGGCCCTGCTCCCTTGGGCGCCCATCATGCAATAGCCTCTGGGTACATTTACAAATATTATTTTTAGATGTCATTTTTGGCTCTCAGAACTTTTGGCTATCAGTGTTACTTCACTCTCCACCCTTAAATTAGGCTTCCTCCCTGTGGAATGTCAGGGATGCTATGATGAAACCAGATCCACTCTGTTCCGCGTTTCTATTAAATCTTCTTTGCAGAGTGTTGTTTTTATTTTTCCTGGGAGGGGTGACCACTTGGACTAAGAGAGTTTATAAAGGAAAAAAGCCTTTGCTAAAGGCATCTGAGCTGAGAAATATTTAATGGTATGTAAATTCAGCAGGCAGCTCCCAGAGAAGGGAGGGGGCTGTTCTCTTTTAAAAAAGGAAATGTATTAAAATGCAGTCATTAACTGGTGGAGTATTCCAGAATTGGCGGTTACCTACTGGGAATTTGGGTTAAGTTTCTCTGGGGGTATAACAGAATTGAATATCCTCATGGGACGCAAGACAAGAGGAGGATGTGCCGCAGTGAAGCTTAGATCCTCCTTGCAGAGTGCATAGGCAGGAAGAGAAAAACCTTCCCTGCCGGATTCTGAAGGAAGGTGGGGACCATTGCCTGGGGAGGAAACAGGTAGAGATTGTTAACAGCAGAGAGAGCAGTTCCAGCAGGCAGCCGGTGGCCAAGTGTTACTCATTTACCCTCCAAGCTAGTGCACTTTAAAGGCACACTTGAATCGCTGTTTAGGGCTGTGGGTAGATGAATAGAAAGACACACTGGGAGAAAATAAGATACCTGTATCTCCTGCCACCCCCAAACTACAGATATGTTAGGGCCCCAAAGAGGCTTTAGCAATAATCACAGGATTTCTTTCTTTTGTCTAAAGTCATAAAGAGGCTTCTTACTATGAAAAGCATGTTAGTATTTTATCTGGTTTATGAAGTTCTAGAAGGAATACATGCAAACACTTAGTTGTCATCCTATCCACCCACTCCACTTGCTCCTTTGCTGCCAGCTTCTCTCTCTCCCTCTTCTTCTCACTTCCCTCCCTCTAGAGACCCACCTAGGGGTCTAAGTAGGAACTACCCACCTAGGAACTAGGTAGTGCCCATGGTTAGGGAGCAGCTGCTGGCAGGACCAGCCCCAGACCTGTTCATGGCTGCATGTTCCTGGGCTCCAGCCTGGGACAAATTGGCCTCCTCGTGGTCTCCACTCTCAGGTACCTGCAGCTGCCTCAACAACTCTGCCCATGTGGCGCTCTCCCACCTGGAGGGTCCTAGGGTCCTGTGCATCATGCCTTCCACCTTCCAATGCTATGTTTGAATGTGGCCCCACCTAAATTCAGGTGTTTCCAATGTGATAGTATTAAAGAGGTGGGGCCCTGATGAGGGCTTCTCCACATGGCCTTTGTGAAAGAGGCCACATAGC
The DNA here is from genome assembly GCF_021218885.2 of Marmota monax. NCBI lineage: Eukaryota > Metazoa > Chordata > Mammalia > Rodentia > Sciuridae > Marmota > Marmota monax. The sequence goes on along the minus strand of NW_026694286.1, from coordinate 5,457,449 downwards.
ACCAAGCTGGCTTAGTCTTCTGCTCTTCTGCCATGTGAGGACACAGCAAGAAGACTCTCATCAGATATCAGCACCTTGATCTTGGGCTTCACAGCCTCCAGAACCATGAGAAATAAATTTCTGTTCTTCTAAAAATTACCCAGTCTCAGGTATTTTGTTACAGCAGTATAAACTAAGATTCCCAGCCTGCCTGCCTCACCCTGGTAAGTCCAAGACTCAGTCTCATCATCACTAGATTGTGCTGATACCCTTTAATATCTAATGTCATTCTCCTACCTCCTCCATTCTCCAAAGTCATTCTTAAATGTCCCTTTGAAATTCATAGTCCATCAGCAAAATCCTAGTGTATCTTCAATCTCATGCTGAACATTCTGTTCCTCTCCTTGCTCTTTCTAGATCATAAAACCTTTAGGTTTTGTTTTGTGGGACATCTGGTCTCATTGGCAGCTATGTAATGTTGCCATCCTAGTGCAAAAGCAGCCATAGAAAATACATAAACAGGGGCAGGGGTTATGGCTCAGTGGTAGAGCACTCCCCTAGCATGTTCAAGGCCCTGGGTTCGATCCTCAGCACCATATAAAAAAATGAATGAATAAATAAATAATAAAGTTATTAAAAAAGGAAAGTAAAACGTCTGTTAAAATTTTTTTTTAAAAAAAAAGAAAGAAAATAGGTAAACAGATGAGCGTGGCTGTTCTCCAATAAAATCTTATTCACAAAATCTGGGGACAGGCCAGACTTGGCTCAGGGGTCTTAATTTCCTGATCCTTGCTCCAATGGAAACCAGGTTACTCCCTTGAGGATTATGCTTCCTGTGGAGTGCAGGTGAAAGTTGTTTTTCCTAGATCAGAGCTGTCAATTACCAATCTATTATTTCTTCTTATTCTTTGATAAACTATTTCACTCTTACCCCTGCTATCATTCTTAGAGACTTCAGAATTTGATAAATGCTCCATCCAACAACCTGATCCCTCGTTTAGAGCTAATAATCTCATTCTTCACCTCAGCCATGCACTCACAAAGCCATACCCTAGACCTTGATATCACCAGTCACATGCCCAACACCATAAATACAAACATCTCTGCTCCAACTGTCACCTTCAGTCCTCCAGCACACCTAGCAAGCCCAACCCACGAGTTCCCTGAATTTAATGAGACTTATAATTCAATGACCAGACTTCTCTTCCATGCACAAATTCCTTCATGCTGTTGTTTCCCCCCTGGACTTGGCAGTTGGCACTGGGACTATTCCCCAGAAAGCATTCGAAGTCCTCCTGCCCCTCTAATTCATCACTGTATTTTAATACTGGCTAAGCCCAAATATCCTCTATATCTCTACCTGATGCATAGCATTTCAGTGTAGAGAAAAGAATCACACAGCCACACTGATTGGATTTGCTATGCACAAAGTACATCTGCTTTGGTTTGAATGTGGCCTCCTAAAAGCATGTGTTGGAGACTTTAGCCCCAGTGAATTAGGGCCTAATGGGAGGTGTGTAGATCTTGTGGCTTCCACCCTCGGGAATGGACTGATGCTCATTATTAAAGAACTTGAAGCTGTGAACTACATTTCTCCCTCTCCCTCTCATCTTCTCTTGCCCTTTCACCTTCTGCCATGGGATGAAGGCCCTAACAAGATTCTAGCCCTTTAATTGTGGACTTCCCAGTCTCCATAAGTATGAGAAATAAATTCCTGTTCTTTCCAAATTAGTCACTCTGTTTCATTCTGTTATAGCAGAACAAAATGTACTATGACAAATAAAACAGACAAAAAGCCCTATTCCAATGAGAGAAAAACACCCATTGAGCAGTAATTGAAACATAATAAATTAAACATATCATCTTATATATAATAAATTAAAGGATGATAAATGCTAAAGAAAGCATAAAATAAATCAGAGAAGGAAGTAATGAAGTAAGAGAGGGATGTAAAATTTTATATACTATGGCTGGGAAGGCCTGCTGAGATGATAGGTTTTGAATAAAACTAAGAAATTAGTGAGGACAAAAATCATGTATACATCTGAAGGAAGAACATCCAAAGTTTGGGGAATACAGCTATGCAAAGGCCTTTATGGACACCTACCTGGCTTCCCTGAAACACAGCACAGAGGCCTGAGGGGCTCAAGCAGAGTGGACGAAGGGGAAAGTAGGAGGTGATGTGATCAGAGAGGCAAAAGGACTGTAGTAGTTATTCATCGCTGCACACATTACCATAAACAGGAAGGTTCAAAACAACACTGCTAAGGTCTGGATACATTTCCCCCACATGCCCATGTGTCAAAAGCCTGGTCACCAGCCTGTGGTGCTACTAGGGTATGGTGGAACCGTTAGTAGGTGGAGCCTAGTGGAAGGAAGTTGGCCATTGGAGTTTGCCCCCCAGTCGGGTCTTGGGCCTTCGGTCTGTTCCTTCCTCTCTTTTGCTTCCTACCCTCCTCGAGGTGAGTAGTTTACTCCAGGGAGTGTTCCCACCATGATGTACAGCGTGGCCACAGGCCCCAAAGCAATGGGACCAAGCAAACATGGACTAAACCCTCTAAATTGTGAGCAGCCTCTTATTCCAGACGTGGGTTTACATTGCACCCCTGCAACATGTCCACAGGCATTACTGAATGTTCACAGAGTGCTTCATTTATAGGCACAGAATCGTGAATAACATCATGTGATACAGAAGAACCCATTTTTTGGTAACGGTCATAGGACAGTGAGCACATGGCCATGGGACACAGTGTGTTCTACATGTCTCAATTCCTGGAAGCAGAGAGAATGCTACAGCGACTTATTGGAAGGTTCCAAAAAGACATGAGTGTAGGGAGGCATTTCTGCAGGATGGGGGTCTAAGTATTGAACTACTGGTACAGAGTGCTCTGTCCCTTCTGGCTAGATGTCATGATTTCAGGAATAAGGTGGTCAAAATAGGACTGGCCATTTTACCATGGCTCCAACTGACTCATTCATTCTGTAACTCTAAGCTCCAAGTTGTGGAAAGTTTTAGATCCCATAGATGATTTCTTTGACTTGGGTACTCTAAGACTTCCATGGAAGCTAACAAAAGCCTGCAATCTGGTCAATTTGGTCTCTTCAATATGGGAAGCTTGCAGGCAAGAAGTCCCTATATTGTCAGGGGAAATCAATTCTGATTGCCATGAAGAGCTACAGTGCAACAGGGGGAATGGGTCTGCAAGAGACTGACCAGCACCCGTCGCGCACTCCACCGCTGCCTCTGGTTTCAGTTGCAGGGTGGTGGACAGTTCCTGTGTGTGCTGGGTGTCTGGCCTCAAGTGCCTCCGGCACTTTCTTTCTTAGAACTTTCCCTGAATTTGCAGTAGCTCACTTAGTTGAGGACACATAGCTATAACTTTATAGGATTTAATGCTTTCAGGAGCAACCCTGGAGCAACAGGTGATGTGACCCGGTAGAGAATGCCCAGGCTCTCATCTTTTGGTTTGGGATCATATGGAGGAGTCACATCCAACCCCCTCAGGGGGTTTCCAATGCAAACTAAGTCACAGGTACCTACAGCAGCAACCAATCCAGTAACATACACTAAATTGGCTTATTTTTGTGGGGGAGGGAGGTGGTTAGTCAGGGATTGAACTCAGGGGCACTCTCCAATGAGCCACATCCCCAGCCGTATTCTGTATTTTATTTAGAGATAGAGTCTCGCTGAGTTGCTTAGTGCCTCACTTTTGTTGAGACTGGCTTTGAACTCGCGATCCTCCTGTCTCAGCTTTCTGAGCCCCTGGGATTATAGGTGTGTGCCACCACACCCAGCTTAGTAGTTGGCTTTTACTCTTTCCTCCCTCACACTTTCCTGTCCTGGCCTCTGCTTCTGGGGGTCACCTCTCCTATAAACTACTGCACCCAAATCCAGCCTAAGACACCTTCTCATCTTCCCCAGGCCAGCAGTGTGTGACAGCACTCACTGGGCTGCCCAGCTGAGTGAAGCAGACTGGGAAGGAGCCTGGGCTGTGTGAGTCTGTACTAAATGGGGAGAGTTTGTGACCTGGGGCAGCAAAACAGGTCAGGGGGGTCCCTCAGGGCAAGCTGAGCTTCCATTGATAGCAGTGTACAGGGCTCCCATCTCAGTAATTTCTGGTCACCTCATTTCTAGGCTCTCTGTTCATGGACAGTCATTTCGAATTACAGCTTCTTGTTTTAGGTGTGCAGTTCAGTAAAAATCTATATTGATTTCGAAGAGTTTAAGACTTGAATTTGCAGTAGCTCACTTAGTTGACTAGAATTGAAATGGTACCTCCAACTTCCTCATCCTACCCCAGATAGGCTGTTATTCATAATATCTATCTTTAAATCATTTTGGACTTGAATTTGATGTAAATAAGGCTCTGCATATTCATACTTTGGTTTATTGCTTTTAGACTGAAGTTACTGTTTAATTTACATGATTTCTACTGAGAATGGGCATCTCCTAAGACGAGAGAATGAGTTTGTGTCAGTCTTTTTTGATATGCAGTTCGCTGCTCACTCTCTATAATTTTTATGCCAGTGGTGAAATTGTGTCTTGTCTTTAGGGCGAGGGCTTGTCCTCCTGTTCATTCAGGTAGGACTATGAATAAATATATCACATGGAAAAGACATTTTGTTTTCAAATTCTGTACATCCTTTCTTATCTAGATCAATTCAGATCAATCATTTTGACAAATATCCTAAAGTATTAACAGATCTAATTTTCCAGAGGCCAGAATATGGCAGAAAGAGGAAAGAGAAGGAGGGCATTCAGTTCATTGACTCCAGGCTTGAGTGGGAATATTGAGAAAGTCATATACACAGATGACCTACAAGATACCGATCTTACCATGCTTCATCCCAGCTCAGATGTCACAGAAGATCCCAACTCTTGTTAGCTCTCTAAGGCATTTCACAGCTCAGGGAAAGCAGGTCTCCTTCTCATGATCTTCCTTTCAAAGAAGAAATTTTTTCCTAACAAATTGTGTTTCATAGTAAGAATGAAACTGTGGTTTATAGAACAGTGATCTCCTGATCAAAATGAAATCAATAAAGAATCAGAAGCTCTTCCCCAAGGCATTCCAATCACCTCTCCAAATGAAACAATTCCTGACATGACAATTGCACAATTTTATGACCAGGGTCTTCTTCCATTCACGTTCAGCTCTTCATCTCCTGACTTTGAGATGCAGCAGGTTTGTTGAATGGGAGAGGTGACACCAGAATCAGGTTTCATATTCAGACAGTCCTTATGTCCCCTTTAGAGCACAGATTTATGGAGGGAATACAGCTTTTTTCCCCCCTTATGTTGCATCATACCCTGATTGGGGTAATAAAAAGAAAACGATTGAAAGTACTGGTTCAAATGCTGCCTTTTCCTTTATGGTAATGACACAGATTTTTATATATCTATATCTGCTATATAAATAATCTGTGTCTATCTGCATCTGGTGTAGATGTGTGTGTGTGTGGGCGGGGAATGAGGAGCTCTGTACCCTTGCTGAGACTGGCTTCTATCTGCCTTGGATGGAAGTTCTCACACCAAAAAGTGCCAAGAGAAGGGAGGGCTCAGTCTTGGCCGCATTCTTCCTCCCAGCAGGTAAGACAGACAGACAGGTCCTCCCCTCTCTGTCCTGGCAAGTCAAGTCACAGAACTTGCCTTAGTGCTGGTTCCCCCTTTTGAGTCTGGTGCAGGTTTCATCAACCTTCAAAACCACATCCAGGTATCTTTATTCATCAGTCTCCTTGTCTCTGAATAATTGCTGTCCCTGGCATCCATACCGGCATTTTATCATTTTATATTTTGTGTTGTTATTTAACAGTGCATTTATGTCTCGTTTCCTTGTTTAAACTCATAAGCTCTTAAGAAATTGCATCTTCTGAGCCCAGGGCTGGAATATAACAGAAACTCAATAGTAGACACTTGAATGGGTAGAGGAATAAGGAAGGAAGGAATGGAAGATTCTGGGAAATGAGGTGGGACAGTGTGGGGTGATTTGGCCCATTCAGGAACATTTCTCTTAAGTACCTGAGAATGACTTAGAGGACTTTGTACTTTGAGACCCTTGGCAATTAGGGAGATATTACCCCCGCTGATTACTTATTGTCTTGGGATGGTATTAAATGGACCTGTATTCAGTGTGCTCTAGAAATCAAATCTCAATAATTGTTAAAGGAAACAGACTGATTCAATTATTTTCCAGTTTGGAAAATGCAAATAATATGCATAATGAGTTTTGCTATTTTTCTCACCTTTTCAAAGAATGAAGTAAAATTCAAAAGAGCCATCTTCTCCCCAAGCCATCTTAACTCCCTTAAAGATCCTCCATGTATCATCCTGCATTTTGTTACCTACACTTTTGCTGAGATTGATGCCTATGATCAAAGTCTCTATTGTGGGGAGCTACTCTGTTCTCAGAAGTTCAGTCTTTTCAAGGTTAATTCTTTATCTCAAATTTCTGTGGCTCTCCTTGTTTTGCCTTAAACTGCATCCATCTTCTAATTATATGTCAGATTATTTATAATCCCTTTTATCAAATAGGTATAATCATATGAGACATTTACAATAATTTTTTTTAAAAAACCTCTATGTTTTTCATTTTAAAAGACAATATAAGGGAAGGTACTGGGGAATGGGATTGATTAAATTATGTTAAGTGTATAAACAGATATGACATAACAATCCCACTATTAATGAATAATTATAATGCACCAATAAAAAAGTTGACACGAATTTTTGATTAAACCCTGATCCTTCTGTCTCCAGACTGGTTCCATTTTATTCAGCACTTCTAATTCAAACTTTAGGAGTTTAAAGTGTCTTAGAAACATTTTTAGAAGATTTACATATTTTGAAGTTTGTTTACTTGATGAGGAACATGACACATTGATCATATTATAGTGATTAAAACTTAAATTAAAAAACAACACCTTGCTCTATCACCCCTCTTTCAATTAGATCTTAACCTTGACCATCCCCATTCATTCTGTCCCAGGAAGCCACAGACAGGCCCATGGTCAGTCTATTTTTGCATAGCAGATAAAGAAAGGACAATTTTTACATCTTCAAATGTTTTTTTTTTAAACTCAACAAGCACTATTTTGTGATACATGAAAATTGTGTAAAATTCATATTTCAGTGTTCTTAAATAGAGCTTTATTGGAATATAGCCGCATTCATCTGTTTACACATCGTCTATGGCTGCTTTCACACTGCTGTCACAGAGTTGAGTCACTGTGACAAAGACCATATGGCCTGAAAAGCCTGAAATATTTACTGTCTGGCCTTCCCTAGAAGTTTGACAACTCCTGCTCTATTTTGCTAATTTCCCCTCACACAGATAACCCCCTCCACCTGCCCTTGTTTGCCAGCACCTAGCATTTAGTTACCTTTAAGCCTGAGCTCAGCTCCTAACATTCTGTGAAGTTACTGTTTATAGAATGAGACCTCATGGAGTTTTCCTTTCTTTAAAGCCAATAAAGCCAGTCAAACAGATGGGCTGCAATGTGGGACTTGTGGAGCCAAACCTTAAGCTGGCCCCAGGGATCCTGATGTTCACACCTTGTCTGGTACCTTCTCACCTTGTACTAGGATTGGAGTCTGTGACCAGAAGAATTTGGTGAAAGGGATTATGCATCACTTCTGAGATGTGTTGTAAAAGACTCTGCTGCGATCTATTGTTTTGGTCTTGCAATCTCGTGCTCAGATTGCTTGGCTTGAGAAAGCTATGTTTTAAGCAATCCTGTGGAGAAGCCCATGTGCGGAGGAAGACCGCTGTCCACACCATATAAGTGAACTTGGAAGAGGAGCCTCAGCTCTAGTCAGTAATTTCGACACTGGCCCCAGCCAACAGCTTGACTATAACTTCAGGAGAAACTTTTGGGCCTCACCATTCTGCTACAATGCTCCCAGATCCCTGACCATTGGAAAGTGTATTAAAAAAAAAAAAAGATGTTTACTGTTTCAGGTAGCTAATTTTGTAGTAAATTTTTATGTAGCAACAGACCACACAATACACAACTCAAAAAGTCCTGATTTGTCCACCATTAGACTCCCCTTATCTCTGGGGATACATTCCAAGACATTTAGCAGATAGTACTGAACCCTGTATGTACTATGATTTTTCTTGTACATACAACTTGTGACAATAAGAGATTAACAATAACTAATAATAACATAGAACAATTATAACAATATATTGTAATAAAAATTATTTGAGGCTTATGAATTGTTTATTTCTGGAATTTTCCATTTAATATATTCAGGCTGAGGTTGACTGAGGGTAACTGAAACCATGGGTAAGTGTGTGGGTTAGACGGGACTATCATTCCAACACCAAGTTTGCTTCCGGTGTTCTTCTGAAGTTTGGTTTTCTTTCCCCCTTAAGGCCCTGGCTCTACCTGCAGGTCATGATATTTAAGATTTTTTTTTTCTCAGCTTTGAATTTTTGCTTCTCTCCTTAGTTAAGATCCAGCCTCTCCTTTGGCCCTTACCCTCCCGAATTGGGGATGTACAGTTTAATGCAGATTCCTTGGTCCTCTCTGGCCCCAGAATAGGAATCAATTTTAGGTTGTTGCTTCCTTTTTAGTTATAGGTGGACACAATATCTTTATTTTATTTTAGGGCTGAGGATCGAACCCAGTGCCTAATGCATGCGAGGGGAGCGCTCTCCCTCTGAGCCATGATCCCAGTCCCTAGGTTGTTACTTTCAAGTGTCAAATTGCCATTGATATCAAGGTCTCTCAATTAATATTTTAGATAGGAAAATGAGGCACAAAATTCCCCAGGGGAAAAATACTTCTATGTTTTTTTTGAATATTCTTTCTAATATCATTGTCTTATTTTTAGCTTCTCACTTGAGGAACATAAAGAATAAACGAATTTAGAAGCAGGGAAAAAACTTAGAAAAGGCCTAATCTGAGTGCCTGATTTATGCACGATGAAAATGAGGCCCCCGAGGTTACATAATGTTCCCAAGGTCACTCAGCCAGTTAGTGGGTCCCTTAATGCCACGAAAGATCATTTAAATGGAGCAAGGGTACACAGGGCAATTGAAGCTAAATCAGGCCTTGTGGGGAGAGGGTGGAGTTCTGCTGAGGATGCCATCAAGCCTTTTGGTATGAGTGAGTCCTGGCTCAGTTACAGAGGCTGGACTCAGTGCGATGGATCAGCAATAGACTCACCTGTTGTTTTGCATGCTTTTATGTAACTTTTAAGGAGAACAGAAAGCTCAGATCAAATAGCAGCTATTAGGTCAGAGTATCCAGGCTTCACCCGAAGATGCAAGATTTTTTTTTTTTTTCTACTGAGGGCCAGCTCTATATTTGATTCTATGGAGCTGCATTTCTTCCGGCACTACACAAACAGGAAATAAGGCTGTATCAAATAATGGGGAAAATTTTTTCAAAACAGGCTAATGGAAAGGCTAGGTAAGACTGAAGTGTAGATAGTAACAGGGTTGGGTGTGAAATAGTAGGCAGAGACCTGAGAGGACACCTCAGTGTTTTATTCTATGTATGTCTCTATTTTTAAATCTTTTATCTTAAGAATGCATTGAAAATTTTTTGTGTGGTTTGTTTTCAAGATTTTACAATCTCCTCCTCCTTTTCCTCCTCTTTCTTCTTCTTTTTCTACTTTTTTTTCAGTGCTGGGAATTGAACTTATGTATGCTCAGTAAGTGCTCTACCACTGTTAGAATTCAGAAGCCTTGATTTCACAATATTTTTTTTTGCCAGAAATATAGCCCAACGAGTTGTAATCATTACAGAAATGGAGTCTGCAAGTGGAATTTATGAAGGCGTGTGGCATGTATGTAACTCAAGTAATTGTCCCTCCCAAACAAACAAGGACAAGGGATTATTGTTATCAGACAGGGAAAAGTTCAAAAGGCCCCAAACTCAAGGCATGTGCCTTGAGGAAAGTGAAAGTCACAGGCAATAATAGATTCACACACAACCAGTCCCAAGAGAAGACATGGGGTTAAGTTATGGCTTTGGAGATTTGAATTAACTGTAATGAAGAGCTTCTTTATGGTAGAGCTATTAAGAGCAGGAAGGAAATTTAGTAACAGATTATTCAGGCAAACTGGGACTCTTCTCCCTTGGATATTTTACAAATGGAATTAAAAAGCACTTGTTTCTGACTAATTAGTTATAGTTCACCTTGGGGGTTGAATTAGTCAACATCTTCTCTATGTGGTTTTAGAGAAGAAAAGCGATAGCAACTCTTGATAGTCACGCTCAACCCGCAATCATTTTAAAATACAATAAATTTGGAGCAATAAATCTGTGGTTTTTGGCTAACTGCATCCTGAAAATGAATTCAAATTGAATTGGAATATTTCTTTTAAATGTTTCTACTTTATTACTCACCTATGGTTCAAGTTCAGAGCTCCACATCTTTTTTACAGGTTTAAAAACTTAACTGTATTTTCCAATTTTTCTACAATGGACACACATTTTTGTGTTTAAAAAATAAAGATGCAATAGCTACAAGCGAAATCTGACTATTTTGGACTAGTACAGAACAAAAAGTATTTTATTTTAAATGATTTAAAATTTTGAGATACACATTATGCATAATGCAAGTTAGAATTTAAAAATGATTGTTTTTTAAATGAACAAATAAGAGTTATCTGACTCCAAAAACATGTGAGGCAAACTTGTTATTATAAATATTTCAAGCTTTTTATTTTGCATAAGCTATTCATTTGTATTAGGCAGGGAAAGAAGGCTGACTTTAAGTCAGTCCCTATCTGTACTGAAATCACACTTTTCCAGTAGTGGAATCTGTACTGCTGGGGTTTTACTTACTGTCTTCATTGTCCCTGTGAAGTGACAATCTTAGCTTCTGATTGCCACATTAAAGAGAAGTGAAGACAAAGAAAGAACGAGAGCTAACTCCGTGCACAATTTACGCAAAGAGAGCAGCAGCCCAAGATGCCAGCAACTACATATTGAGACTAGTGTTCACACACGATCAATTATTTGGCATAGGTGATGTTCTTTAAAATTCATCCCTCAAGGAGTATATTTATCACTCCCAAATGGTTACATATCCCAGTCGAGGACGGGGGTCGGGAGGAGGGAGGCAGGAAGCCAGGAAAAGAAAATTTAAGCTAATATGAATATATTGAAATCTTGCTTCATAAGAAATGTTAGGAATTATTTAAAATAATGCTGTATTCATTTGAGATACTCTTCAATTTCTCTCTCTTTTTTTATTATAATTTTTAGGTGTGGTATTAACTTCCCTGTTTAATTTGCTTTAGCTTAAATGATGAGCTCGGTAGCCATATTAGTAATTTAAGGATTAAACAATCATATAAATGGTAGGATTACAAATATTTTAAAATTCCCCTTATCTTTTATGCTTTCACATACTTTCTGGTTTTAAAAAATAGTAATCAGCATTTACTACTTTTAGAAGAAGAAAGTAAAGTCTGTGTTAAGGGCTAAAATGAGTGACTGATCCAGAACCTTCAGCTTGTTTTCAGGATAGGGAAATTCAGAAGAGATCTGGAGGAGAATTTTGTCCAGTCATCATCCTAAAGTCACAAGGTAACCAAACAGGCTTGGAAGGCTGTCAATAAGAATGTTCTCATCCTTTTTAGGGTATATTTTGGAAAGCCAAGGGTCACTCCCCCCATTTTTCAGACTCCATGAACCAGTAAAAGGAAAGAACTAGTCAGATATTGTTACCACCTCCACTGCCTTCTTTTTCCTCCTTCTCAACCTCTTTCTCTTGTTTTTTTTTTTAATATAAGGAAAAGAGTAAACATTTTTAATAATTCTCTTAAAATATTTTAAACAGAAAATTGTGAGTATCCTTCTGTGTTCATTAGCTTTCCATTACTATCGTAAAATACCTGAGATTTTGGCTCACATATCTAGAGGTTTTAGAATGTGGTTGCTTGGCCCCCATTGCTTTTTGGCCTGTGATAAAGCAGTACCTAATGGCGGGAGGATATGGTGAAGGAAATTGTTAACCACCTTACAATGGGTGGGAAGTAAAAGTCAGGAAGGAAGAGACTGGGGCCCCAATGGCACACCTCCAATGGCCAAACTTTCTTCTATTAGGATCTACCTCCTAAAGATTTCACCATCTCCCAATATCACCGTAGGCTGGTAACCCTTAACACATGGGTATTTGGGAATCACTTAACCAAAACATAGCATTCTTCTCTTGGCCCCCAAAGTTTCATGCCTATCTCATAATGAAAAATACAGTTAGCCTTTCTCCAAGAGTTTCCAAATTTTGGCTCAAAATTCCAGAGTTTTCTCTGAGATTCAAGGCAAACTCAGTTGAGATCCCCTGTTTAAAACAAACAAACAAACAACAAAAAAAAACAAGGTATATACTTACAAAACACAATGGCAAGAGTAAATATTCTCATCTGAAAGGGAGGGACAGAAAAATAATAAAAAGTAACTGGCCCAAAGCAAGATGAAAATCCAGCAGGGAAAACACTAAATCTTACAGTTCCATTTTCGGTATCTAAGGCATACGGTGGTGTGACATGAACTCCAAACGGCATGGCCTTCTTGTTGGATTAACTTTGCATGGTGTCTGCAGCTTCTCTTGGTTGATGTTCCATGTTCCTGTCTATCTCTAGCTTCCTGGGGTCTTCACTGTGATTTTGGCTTCACAATCACAGCTTCATCCATTGCCCTGTCAGGGGTTTCTTTCAGGGACTCTGATCCTGCCACATTCTACCTGGTCTACCATGCCTGTCTTTGAAATCTCCATGGAAACCTCTATGACCCCATTATTCTTGCATTCCGAATGCCTGCAAACCAGTGTTCTGTGGACTACACCAAAGTCTGCTGTTGGCGTGCCCTGTACTCGGGCCTGCTTGATCCAGAGTTTATAGCAGTCTCTGAATACCTTGATTGCTGAACACAGAGAAATAAATTCAGGGAAAATAATTCCCTGGGTGACTCTGTGTGTGCAGGTTACCCTGGGACAGTCTTCTCAAAGGAAAATCTTTGGAAGGAATTTATAATTTTATACCTTTGAGTTTGCAGTGGGTGGGATCATGCAGATTCCTGAGATACCCTCAAGGCAACTTTCCTATTTTCCTGGTGGAAACGTCTTGGCTTCTTGTTAATGGCCCTAATCTTCTTAACCTCTCTCCCATCTTCCTTGGTGACACATTTAACACTCTCCTTTTCTGGACAAACTCAAATTTTTCAAATCTTTCCACTGTTTTTTGCCCCTGATTCTTACTATACAAATCTGGCTAAAAACCACCAGTAATACTCAAGCCACTGCCTGAGTGCTGTGTGGCCTTGAAATTTTGTCTGCCAGATAACCTAGTCCATCATCACCTTTAAACTTGGACTCCCATGATCTCAGGGAATGAGTGAAATTCATTTGGATTATTTGTCAAGATGTGACAAGGATGACTTCTAGTCCAAGTCATGATAGCATCTTCATTCCCATCTGAAACCAAATGAGCATAACCTTTATTGTCTGTATTTTCATCCACATTCTGGTCTTCTGAGTCCTCATCAGAATCATCCATTAAGCTCTACAGATAGCATTCTATATTTTCTCGAGCTCACTTTTAAAAACTTCTCCAAATCCCTCCTATAAACAAACTCCAAAGCCTTCTCCACATTGTCACAATAATGACCCCGCATCCAGTACCAGTTCTCTGTCAGTTTTCCATTTCTGTGACAAAATACCTGAGATAATCAACTTAAAAGGAGGAAAGGTTTATTTAGGCTCAGAGTTTTGGAGGTTTCAGTCCATGATCCATTGACCCCTTTACATTTGGGCCTGTGATGAGGCCATATGTACATCATGGTGGGAACATGGTGGGAACACTTTATGGCAGCTGGGAAACAAAGAGAAGAGGAAAAAGTTGGGAACCCAATATCCCCTTCAATGGCATGCCTTGATGACCTAACTGCCTCTGCCAGGCTCCACCTCTTAGAGGTTCTATGCCCTCCCAATAGCACCACATGGTAGTGAACAAGTCTTTAATACATGGACCTTTGAAGAACACTTTTCCAAACCATAGCACCATTTATCCATTTATTTATCCATTTATCTATCCACTTATATCGCTTGCTTCCAGGGAGCAGGACTAGGTGGTGGCTGGAGAGGGACAATTTCCATTGTATACCCTTTTGTCTTTTTTACCATGGTCGTTTAATACCTATTCAAAAAAACTGAATCACCTAAACAAAATTATAATGAGGAAGAAAAAAATTAGAACAATGATATAAAAAAACAGCTAAGATAAAAGTACAAGTCAATAGTGACACTACACCAAGATGAAATTATCTTTAGGTAAAGAGATCGAGATAATTTTTCTTTTTTTTTCCCTTTTTGCTTAGTTGATATTTATAATGTCTTCCATAAGTGAACCTATTTTTCTAGTATTATCAAATTTTAAAAAAGTGAAAGATAATCTTATAGTAGTAAACACAAGAGCACCACTGTGAGCCTTCCCTCACACAGGTGGACCTGCGGAGTCCTGTGATGGAGTAGTGTGAGGACTTTACAAACAGAGAAGGAGAGACGCTAAGTACCTTCCTGGGGTCACAGAGTGAATGGGGGCACCCAGGCAGTTAGGTCTGAAGCCTGTGGCTCCTATCTAGATGCTATCCTGCTTCTCAGCAGCAACAGGCCTTAGCAATTGATGTTCTTAAGATACATCAGAAGAAGAAGCTGGGTGCAGCAGCAAACCCCAATAACCCCAGTGACTTGGGAGGCTAAAGCAGGAGGATAACAAGTTCAAGGCCAGACTGGGCAACTGACAGAGATCCTGACTCCAAATAAAATACCGAGGGTCGGGGAGGTAACTCAGTGGTAGAGCACTTGCCTAGCAAGAGTGAGGTCCTGGATTTAATCCCAGCAGGAACAACAACAACAATAACAAAATGAAAGGAAGGAAGAGAAAAGACCGTAAGACTACGTAAGTAATTGTAGGTTGTTTATAAAGTGAGACAGACAAGTCTTTTTTAAAAAAATATTTTTTTAGTTGTAGATGGACATGATATCTTTATTTTTATTTATTTATTTTTATGTGGTGCTGAGGATCAAACTCAGGGCCTCACACCTGCGGGGCAAGCACTCTACCAGTGAACTACAGTCCCAGCCCCACACAAGTCCTTCTGGAAACAGGAGGAAAAACTTCACATGTCCACACCTGTCTTTTCCAGAGGATTCTACAACTCATTCCTTCAAGTTTCTCAGAAAACTTGTTGTCATTCCTGACTCCTCTCTTCTTCTCAGACCTTGTTATGGATTAGATATGAGGTGTCCCCCCAAAATCTCATGGGTGAGAAGATACAAGAATTTTCAGAAGTGAAATGATGAGATTATGACAGGTATACCCTAATCAGTGGATTAATCCACTGACATGGGTTAACTAGGTGATAATTACAGTCAGAGAGGGTATGGATGGAGGAAGTAGGTCATTGGGGTATACTTTTGGGATTTACGTTGGTTTTGTTCCTAGAAGTGGCGCTCTTTCTGCTTCCTGGCTATCATGTCCCGGGCTGCTTTCTTTGGCCATGCCCTTTGGCCCTGATTTTCTGCCTCCCTGTGGGCCCAGAGCTATGGAGTTGGCCGGATTGAACCTCTGAAACCATGTGTGCCAAAATAAACTTTTCATCTATGTTGCTTTTGTCAGGTCTTTCAGTCTTGGTGATGAAAAAGTTAACTAAAACATGTCCCAAATAAAATCCATTAATAAATCTTGCTGGCTTGTCTCCAAAGTGTACTCCCAATATGACCATTCCCACTACCTCCTCTATTATCTTCCTAGCTAGAACTGGGTCATTTCTTGCCCAATCTCCTCAAAAAAAAAAAAAAAAGAATTTCTCTGCTTTCTAAACTACCATCATTTGTCCTCTACAATCTAATGCCTCACATGAGACCTAGAATGACTATTTTAAAACAGCAGTTAGAACATAAAACTTTTACTCTTGGAAAACTCGCACAGACTCCTCATCTCACTTGGATTTAAGCCTGACAAGTACAAACTCTTTCACTTGATTTTCAGTGGATTTCATACCACGGTTTTAAATATTTTCCTTACTGATCCGTAGGATTTGGCCCCTTTCCATGGCTCTGATTCCAGCGCCCTTGCTCATTCTCCTCCAGTGACAGTAGTTTCCTTGCTGGGAGAGAGGGCGTTTAACGCATCCTACTTCCTGTGTTTGTAGTTTCCTTTCTCTTTCCTCCATGTTCTCCTGCAGATGTTCACATCATGTCTTCCTCATGGTAGGAGGGATACCAGAACCTCAGTGTGGCCTTGTGTCCACTCTAAAACGGCAGTGCCCGTCCCCCCCACCCGCCACCCTCTTTCTCCCCCTTATCCAGTTCTCTTTCCTTCACCTGATGTAATCTATCGTATCTAATTTACTTCTTATCTGTCTCACCATACTGGCATTTAAAGTACCACGAGAGCAGGGGCTCCTGGAGAGCATTCCAGGAGACAAGAATAGTGTCTGCTGTGTTGAGAGTACACAATGTGTATTTGCTGAGTGCATGAATAAATGCATGGCTGAATGAGTCACTTGATAATCACCCTTCTCTTTTCTGCATCTACTCAGTCACTACAGGTTGGGCATTCCTTATTTGAAGAGCTTGGGACCAGAAATATTTTAGATTTCAGACTTTTTCAGATTTTGAAATACTTGTGTATATATATATATATATATATATATATATATATATATATATATATATATATATAAATGGGTCAGGACCCAAGTCTAGACACCAACTTTATTTTTGCTTCATATATACAGAGCCCGAAGATCATTTTGTACATATTTTTAGTGCATCTGCATTTTGACTGACCTGTCACATGAGGTCAGGTGTAGAATTTTCTACTTGTGGCCTCATGTTGGAGTCTGAAAGGTTTTGGAGTTTGGGGTTGTAGATTGGAGGTGCACATAGTGTGTCCTTCACACTGCTTTCCATGTCTCCCCTTCTTTCCTTGCATTCTCATGACCATGACCCCAATGAACCTTCCACCTACAGACATATCTCCAAGCTCTTGTTTCTACTCGGTCCACCTTTCAAATCAACCCTGAACACGGATGTGGGTTGATATTCTGAAAGTCACTTTCACCTACAGTTGAAATAGAAAATGTTCTGGATCACTCTGAACAGGATCACTCTGAAAAGCCCAAGTTACTCCCAGTTGCCTTTAATGTAAGTACAAACTCCTTCCCTTGATTTTCAGTGGATCTTACATTATGTATTAAAATATTTTCAAATTTTATTTCCAATTAGTTTCCTAAATGAAGGTTTCCTCCCTCTGTCTCTGGACTATTTGAGGCCCACTTTAAAGTAAAGTCCTATATTCTTGCCCCAGCCTCTCCAAATTTGGCTTTTTATGAAGCTTAGCCCAGCTCAGGGATAACTGCTTGAACTTGGACCCCTTCTCTTTGTATGATTTTTCACCTAATCACATGGTACAGGCTCAAGAAATTTTTTCTACTGTGTTTAAAAATTCTTACTTCACTTTTACAATGCCAGTTATCTTTTCATTTGCTTTAGTTTTGCTCCTTCCAGGATGCAATAAATTGAGTTATTGGTAATTAAGTCATTTAATACCACTATTAATCAGGGCACACTACATTATGCACAGTAGTCAAGTAACCCCCAGATCTCAAGTGGCTTAATAGAGCAGAGATTACTTTCTCATGTGACTACTTACCTAAATGCAGATGGGTGTGTGTGTGGGGGGACCTTGCCCTTTCATAGTTCCTCAGAGATTCAGGCTTACACATGCTTCATCATCTCACTTAGGAGATCCATGGTCACTGCAGTAGAGGGGTGTTAAGAGGGTAGAGAATCAATTCCAGGTCTTAAACAATTTATTTCTTTTTTTAAAATTTGTTTTAATTAGTTACACATGACAGTACAATGACCTTGACATATCATACATTTGAATCAGATGGGATATAATTTCTCATTTTTCTGAGTGTACAGGTTGCAGAATCACATTGGTCATGCATTCACATATATATATATATACACAATAATAATAATGTCTGTTTCATTCGACTATCCTTCCTATCTCCCCAACCCCTCCCCTCCCCTCCCATCACTTCTTTCTATCTAATCTAGGGTAACACTATTCCTTTTTTTTTCTCACATCTTAATACATGTATTTTGTATAACAATGAGGGTCTCCTTCCACCATCCATGCAATTCCCTTTCTCCCTCCTTTTCCCTCCCACCCTTCTTCCTTATGTAGAGGTAATCTTCTTCCCATGCTCTTCCTCTCTCTCCATTTTGAGTCACCCCCCTTATATCAGAGAAGACTTTTGGCATTTGTTTTTTGGGGACTGGCTTATTTCACTTAGCATAATCTGCTCTAATGCCATCCATTTCCCTGCAAATGCCACGATCTTATTATTTTTTAGTGCTGAGTAATATTCCATTGTGTATATATGCCTCATTTTTTTTATCCATTCTTCCATTGAAGGGCATCTAGGTTGGCTCCACATCTACCTATTGTGAATTGTGCTGCTATAAACATTGATGTGGCTATGTCCCAGTAGTATGCTGTTTTTAGGTCTTTTGGATATAGTCCGAAAAGAGGAATAGCTGGGTCAAATGGTGGTTCCATTCCCAGCTTTCCAAGGAATCTCCATACTGCTTTCCAAATTGGCTGCACCAATTTGCAGTCCCACCAGCAATGTATGAGTGTACCTTTTCCCCCGCATCCTCGCCAGCACTTTTAAACAATTTAGATCAGATGTGATCCTCATCACTCCCATCTTTAGCATTTTGACCTGAGAAATACATGGTTCCACCTAACTGTAATGGGGCTATGAAGTGGAAGAGCACAGAGCCAACCACAAAATATTTATATCACGAATAATGCAACAGGTATTTTCACAAATTGGTCCATACAACTTAGGATGGATTGGAAAGCGGATCAGCTTTAGGGTAGCATCTGACTGTTACATGTAGCTGAGAGGCATCATATAATGTATTTGCATACTGGGAATAAGCATCTCCCACCTGTGATTTAATTTAAGGTGAACCCTCAATTCAATGGCCAAACTCTAACAGGTTTATTGCTATGTCTTGAAGTTAGGAATCAACTAGGGTTGGTTCTTGTGTACACAAATCTACTATTTTAAAAACTTATTTGCAAAATCTTAGAAGATTTTCAAATATCCCCAAATGGCTTTGGATACCATCTCCTTATTTAATGTAGGGCTGATGCCTGGTTGGAAAGAAATGTCACTTTCTTAGCCTCTCTTGTTGGCAATTGAATGGGAAATTGTAACACTTGGTATGTCACTCAATTTCTGCAGAAGGATTTTTAGGTCAGAAGTGCACTCCTCAGTCCCCCTGCTGAAGCAACAAGATCTATAATCAGTTAATGAAATGTTTTCATGAATCATGACTAGGGTATTTCACTCAAATGTAACTGAAATAGTACAGCCTATTCTGGCTGGAAAAGATAAAGCTGTGTGCAAACTTATTATGCAGAAAAGAATAGCTTCCTGTTCATTATGTTCCAACCATGCTTGGTAGGCTTGCACTGGGATAAGTCAAACTTGGGGGTAATGGCTGGGTTCCTTTTTGAGATGTAGATTTCTGGGTCATAAGGCAGGCTTTTAGCAGGCACTGCTGAAGTCCTGTTGCTATTCTTTACTATGTGCCAAACAATATTCCTATTGCCTTTTAAAGCTGGGATTTTCAAATTGCAACTTTTGAAATACTTTATTCCATCCTGTGAAGTAAGATTTTAAAAAGAATCTTTATAATTTTCATGTCTTGGAGAAACCTGTATTATCCCCCTCACTCCCACCCACCTCTTCCTCTTCCTCTTCTCTCCTCAGCCTTTTTACCTCTTTCCGACTGAGTACAGAGGGCTGGCTTAAGTATTCATAAGCATGGAGATTATTACCATTAGCTCATATAAAGTTTGTCTCTTGTTTGTTAGTTCAAGTGTTTATTTTTACTATTTAAATTTAATGTTTTTGATACCAAGGATCGAACCCCAGGTACTGAAATACTGAGCCACATCCCCTATCCTTTTTATGTTTTATTTTGAGACAGGGTCTCTCTAAATTTATTAGGGACTTGTTAAATTGCTGAGGATAACCTTGAAATTGTGATCCTCCTGCCTCAGCCTCCTGCAATTTCAGGGATTACAGGCATGTGCCACAGTACTGGGTTTGAGTTTGTTTTTATGTTAGTCACTTTTATTGTATATCCGCTGCCTACCTTCACTACTACAGGAAAACACTTAAAACATTTAAATTTGATATGCATCTTTTTATTTGCATGCCTTCTTGCAAAATGCATGTTGTTTTTTTGAAGATAGCTATAGCTTTTGTAAATAGCATTTTGATTCTCACTCTAGTTCCTACCCTGTTTCCTAGGTCCATATAGGTATTGAAATATGAACTTTTGTTAGTTCTAATTGTTGCATGAAGTCCTTTCCCAGTGATGGAAACTATGGTGCCTCTTGCCACTACAAACAATGCTTCCATGAACATACTCACCTATGTCCCCTGCTGGGAATGCCTAAGAATTTCCATGGCATTAGGACCATAGTACTATGGCTAAGCCATATCCTATTACTCTCTGTTTAGAATTACTGTAGTATGAACAACTGTCCCTCCCCAACCATATGTAAACTGTGGAAGAAACATATGAGCAAGATTTGGTTTTCTGGGCTGGGGAAATAGCTTAGTGGTATAATGCTGGATCCCAGCTTGACCAAAAAAAAAAATAAATAAATAAAAAGATTTGATTTTCCTTCCTGGCTCCAGGTGATCTGACCAGGGGTCAACGTCAGATTCTTGAGGGACTAGTGAATTCGTTCCCAGGGTGTTAAATCTCAGTTTAGGAAGGATTGATACGGAAGAAAGAATTTTCATACAAGTTAGAGCAATGAGACAAAGCCTAGCTATCTAGAGAGAAGACTCAGAAAATTAAAGGGGAAGCTGAAACTGATAGATGGGAAGCTGCCCAGGGCTCAGTGGATTCTTAGCTTAGGGGGTGCAGACATGCCGTTCCCCCTCTTAGAAACCCCCTGTGCCTTAGCAGTCGGTGCCAGAGCCATGTGGTGAGCAATGATACAATTTCAGCAAAACATCATCATCTCTCACATTAAATTAATGATGTTAATTTGAATGTTATTGCTTTTGTAGTTCTGTTTGTAATTAATTTGCAAATTTGTTTTGGTTTTATAACTGTAAATGAGCCCCAATCATAAGGAGTTTATACCTAATTTTATGTTTATATTTGAGAAGCAATGTGATAAAAAATATTTTAAATCAACCCTGGGTGGGGGGGGGTCCCTTTGTTTCTTAAAAGTCTGTGGATTTTCCAACTGAGATTGGAGATAATATTGCTCAAATCTGATCCCATGGAGTTGACTTTTGAGCCCAACTTTGGGTACACACATTTTATCTCTGTTTGGTATCTTTCATTTCTAGCCCTTGACAATCTTTTTTATCTTGACTCTGCCATCCAATAGATTGCGTCCCTCCCAGCTTCATGCCCTTTGCAGATTTGAAAAGCCTGCCACCACTCAATGTTTTTAGTAGCAAGTAACAAAAGTAATTATGGCTGACACAAGCAGAGAAGTAAGATTGTGAAGATTTTGGGTGGCTCAGAAGTTCACTGGGAAGGCCACAGAAGCTTGGGCTGAGGCAGGAAAAGATGTCCTGAGTAGCAGGGAAAATGACATCACCAACCATTCTAGAGAATGGTACATAACTGTGTAGGATGTCACTGCTTCTGGATGGCACTGCCCGCCCAGTGTCTGGCCCTGGACCATGGACACAGACCCTCTAGAGATGCCCTGGAATCCTTGAGCTGCTGCCTCTGCCCATCTCTGCCACCTGAATAGATCTGCTGCAGACACTTGTGTAAATTCTAGTCTTCCTGTTCAGAGTGTGTATGGAGGTGGTGCATGAATCTGACTGCCTCCAGGTCAGGTACCCACACCCTAGCTGCAAGGAAGCCTGGGAATATAAATATCTGCTTTTTGAGATCAGTTATGCTTTGCATCAAAGCTTACTGTGTAACCAATTCTCCAAACACATGAATGGGATTTAGACTCCAGGCTGAGGAGGAATTTATATTCTCTATACGATTATGTCTTTATCCAAGTCATTGTTGAAAATGTAGACTGGGTCCAGGATGGGGACAGCTAGAGTTGGCCGAGGGCTTCCTCCTGCCACCCTGCCCATGTGGATGACTAGCAGGACAATTCCATAGGTTGGAACCAAGCAGCACCCCAAAACCGTCCCTGCTGTCTGCCTTCTCCACGAATCTTATTTCCTCCCAACATCCACATTCATGAAGGGAGAAGGAGGGAGGAGATAGTAGGAGTATCATGTAAATTCTTGTTTCGTTTGTGTTCTTTCATCTGGCTAGATGCATTTCCAGAATTGTGTAAATCAATGGATTTTTTCATTACTGCAATAAAATTCGCCTTTGTACCTGACTCCCTAAGGAGTCGGTACATAAACAGAACTTCCACAATTCACACTTCACCACACTCGGGTGCTGTCTTTGTTAAGACTCTGTTTGATCATTTTTTTTTTTTTTGCTTTTGATCTGCTTATTTGCTTAGTAAAAAGAGCCACCGAAGTCAGCTGAGGGCCCTTCTACAGCAAACCCTCTTAGGAGGCCCTCTTGGGCCTCACACCAGTTGTGATGTTAATTTTATATGTCAACTTGACTGGGCTAAGGGAGGCCCAGATAGCTGGTAAAATATTATTTCTGGGTGTGTCTTTGAGGCTGTTTCCAGAAGAGATTAGCATTTGAATCAGTCTGCTGAATAATGAAGGCTGCCCTCACCAAAGTGGGAGGGCACCATCAAATCCACAAGGGCCCAAATAGAATAAAAAAGCAGAGGAAATGCAAATTCACTATCTGTGTGAGCTGGGGTACCCCTCTTCTACAGCCCTTAGATATGAGAAGGGTTGAACTGAGACTTACAGTCCCTACCCCCAGTTCTCAGGCCTTTGGACTTGGGTGAGGGCAAAGGTGGGAGGGGGAATCTGGTGAGGCAATGGGAAATTCTATCAGCAATCCCAACTGGCCAGTAGCTGGTCAAATGGAGCCAAGTGATTTTCCCCTTGGATCAGAGCAAGGGATAGAGGGAGATATGAAGGAATACAATTTTCCTTCAGCTCCAAGCAGGAATTCTAGAGCAATGAATGTAAAGAGAATCCAACAAATATTCATCAGGTAACTATATCTAAATAAGCTATTTTTTAAACAAACAATGCTAAATCAGTAAAATTTACAAACAACCACTTCCATCTCAGACCCAAATCCAGGCAGTCCCTTACTTTCACACGGAATGAATCATAAATGCTAAAGGCTCAATATTGTGGGGAAGTATCCCAAGAGAGCTAAAAAAATACCATTAAAATGCTTGATGGCTCCTTCGGGGTTACTTACCCAGCAGTCCTGCAAGGCTGGCAAGAGGTTTTCTATTTTAGGAAGCAGCTTCTAGCACCCAGGGACTGGAAAAGCCCATGCAGCTTCCCCTTCTCAAGGAGGCAGCCCCATTTTTTAGCCATGTTCCCAGGATAGAGGTGCAGGCTGGGAAGCCCACATGATCACCAACCTTCAGGCGGAGATGTACTCATTCCCAAAGACTGAAGTATTGGGAAAGGTCTCTTGCTCCCTCTACCCCAACCACTTCTCAACCTGAAAAGGAACCTGGGGTCAACACATCCTATGCTGAGCCAGGAGGATCACAAGTTCAAGGCCCGTCTGGGCAACTTAGTGAGACCCTGTCTCAAAAAATAAGTTATGGGGATATAACTCAGTGGTAGAATGCCTCTATACCCCTGGGCTCAATACCCAGTACAGGAAGGGAAAAAAAAAGAGAGAGAAAGGGTTTATTTTGGTTCATAATTTTGAAGTTTTCAGTCCCTGGCCATTTGGAACTTCTGCTTTGGGCCTGTGATGGTACATCATGGTTGAAGTCCAAGCCCATTTCCTCCTAGCTGTGTGGGGAATAGAGATAAAGGAAGAGATGGGGGTCCTAATATTCGCTTCAGGGGCACATCCCCAATAACTGGAAGATCTCTCACTTACCCCCCCCCTTAAAGGTTCTACCACTTCCCAGTAACATCGTGGTCTAGGGACCACATGGGTCTTTGGGGGGCCATTTATCCAAACCAACTGGCTGAGCACCAATTTAGCAGATGGTCAGGCTGTTGTTAGTACTTATATTTCGAATGATAAAAATGTTGGCCCCAATGTGATTTCCTAATTATTTTACAAGGAAACTCTATTTGGATTAGGACTTAAATAGTAGAAAGAGGCTTCACTGGGAAAATGCCTGGCCTTTCAAGCCACACTCAAAGGCAGCTTAGTATTTGTTTGTGGCACTCATATCAAATACTAAGGTACTTTGATAAGAAAGCCTTTTATCCACCCTTGTTTAATGGAATTTGAAGCAGAAAGATAGGAGAGCTGAGGGTCACTTATCTGGTGTCAGAACATTAGGATAATTAGAATGATTGTTATTAAATATGCTATGGGCAAATTAATCGTGCATAAATGAAAATGCATTCATTCTTTCTTCAGGGAGAAAAAAGGGGAAAAGTTTGACATTAGATAATAAGAAGTCAAGCCAGATTTTTTTTTCCCACTTATTTAGGTAGCCATCTACCTGAGTCTGTGTATGCACCTATTTGTTCTAATGACATAGTTTACTCCCATTTTATCCCAAGCAGTGGAGAAGGAAGGGCTCTTTCAGGGTAGGGTTGGTCATATCTGGGACTATCTATCTAGGTGTTTTTCTTAACTCCATGACTAACTTGTGGTCAGGACACGTATCTTCTTTAGAACATTTCAGAGTACTATTAAGCACTCTGTCTTGGACTACAGTCCCAACTATCACTGCAGACCCTTCTATTATTATTAGACTATTTTACTCACTGTAAGAAAAGACCAAAGGAAGAATAATTTAAAAAGAAAAGAGGTTTATTTAGCTCATAGCTTTGGAGGTTCAAGAACACAGCACTGGCATTGACTCAGCTCTGGTGAGGGCCCTCTTGGCTGTGACATATCATGTAGATGGTAATAGTGTGGTAATTCATGTATGAGAAAGGATCACACCTTGAAACAGGAAGCCAGAATCTGGGTGGAAGATTTTCATAACAATCCTCTACCAAAAACTAACCTGGGTTCCTCAAGAAATATTTTATTGCCTTTTGAGGGTATGCCCCAAACTGAACTATGACCCTGCCACCAGGTACCACCTCTTAAAGGTTTCACACCAACCTCCTAATAGCACCACCTTGGGGTCAAGTTCATAATGCATAAACCTTTGGAGGGGGGGGACAAATGTCCAAACCATAATGACCCTGGAAAATTTAGCTTCCAAGTTTCGTCTTTTATATAATAAAAATAAAAACAATACCCACCTCATACTTTGTTAAATTACTCATAAAAGGACCCATCTAGAATGTTGGTCAGAATACCTAACACATACTAAATTCTCAACAGATGTTACTTGTTATTATTTAAATAATCCTCCCTACCTTCGCTTGGCAGAATGATTGAGAAGGTATAGATATGTGAATGATCATGTCTTTGTGTTAAAAATATAAATGAAGAGTCTCAAATGTTTAATAAAAAGAGTGCTCAATGTGCTGTCCTATGAGTCTCAGTGCAGGTATGACTAGCGTATTCTTCATGAACTCAGTGTGAGCCAGATGGTAACTACTAGAGCATGTGTTTGTGACAGATCTCCATAGTTGCTTCTGTGTAGGAGACTCCTTTTGGGTTCTGTGACTTCAATTAAGCATAAATCTAGTACTTTTCAGACAGCTTTTATGTGCTACATGTGGGTCCACTCTAGTCTGCAGCTTCAAATTCAAATTTGGATTCCAAAATATTTTTGTTTCTTTATTCAGTCTGAGAACATGGTGATATAATTCTGAGTGGAAAGTTGCCATACCTTGGAAATTTTTAAATTTCCTAAAAAATACCCTCTAATACAGCAAAAAAAAAAAAAAAAAAATTAGCATTTAACAATGCTAAAAGAAATTTTTAAAAGGATGAAAGTGTTTTAAGGGGCAAGATGATTTTACTTTTACTAGTCTATTTCATGGAATGGTATAAATATCTTGCTTACTGTGGAAATGCTGAGAACTCAATGGTGAGAACTTATTATTATTTTTTTTTGTAGTACTGGGGATTGAACCCAGGGGAGCTCTACCTCTGAGCTACACCTCCAGTTATTTTTATTCTTTTAATTTTGAGGCAGGGTTTTGCTAAGTTGCCTGGGCTGGCCTTGAATTTGGGATCCTTCTGCCTCAGTCTCTTGAGGTACTGGGATTACAGGCATGTGCCACTGTGCTCAGCTAAAATTTTCTATTTTTTGAACACCAAAAACAACTGAAATTCTGTACCCCAAAACAAAGTGATAGGTTTTCACTTTCCTGTCTTTTGAATATTTGTGTATATAACTTCAGGTATATTTATTTATTTTTTTTAGTCTTATGTGATACTCCAGAATACGTGGATACCAACTTCTAAGTCTAGGGTCAAGCCTTGAAAACACACCTTCGTAAGGGTATTTCCCCAACAAATGGGTGTCCTTAGAATGCATTTTAGTTTATAAAGTTTTATGATATGTTTGAAGGTTGGGGTTTCTGCAAATGTATTTCATTCAATTAATAAAATACTTTGTTCAAATTCTAATTTCTGCCCAGAAATATTTTGGTGGCTTCCAAAAAAGCTTTTATTAGAGATACAATAAAAAAATGAATACCATATGATTCAGTTTAACTGCTTCTAATGTAAGTTCTCTGAGCCTCCTTACAGGGAAAACAGAGGAAAATGAGATCAGTTACACTATTCACATCGTTTTTAAACCTAAATACCCACTAGCTGCTTAAAAAATCACATTTTGTCCTGGGCCCAAGATTTGATAGAAATTTCTCTCACTGGATCTCATTAAGAGAAAATGATGCAATATGGTTTTAGATTCTTAAAATGAATGCAACACTGAATTTTACATGATTGTCCTTATATAGGGAGAAGAAATGATGCAAAGCCATACTTCAATAAAGGCAAATTTACAAAAGGCCAAAGCAAAGTCAAGTAATGTAGGGCCCATGGGCCATGATAGTCCTGCCTTCCTTTCATCATGGGTCAAAGTCTAATTCCAGGAAGCACTCACAGGTAAGAAACGAGGCCCTGGAGAGGAGACATGACTGATGCCAGTCTAGAGCAGGTGAATGAGGAAGCCAGAACAAGACAGGACTTCCTTCCATTCAGACTCACCTAGTGGAGCTCCTAGCCCAATAGTCATCAGGTACAAGATGCATGGTTCCTTCTAAGGCTGTGTTATCTATAAGCACATTCTTCAGTGACAGAGATCTATACTCTGTGTTGTTCAAAATGGTAGCCACTAGCTACATGTGACTGTTGGGCATGTGAAATAATGAGACAAAGGAACCATACTTTGAATTTGACTTATATATAATGAACTTGAATTTAAAAGGTCATGTGTAGCTGTTGGCTGCTTTATCAGATGATGCAGCTTGGAGACACCATAGGGTGGGACTCAAGATTCAACATATCCTACTCTGATTCTGGGTTCTCTGAGTTGTTGGAATGTTTCTACTGATCAGATTGAGAGAGGAAGATCCGAATATTGCATTCATCTGGGCATGAATTGGGAGTGGCCTCAGTCAGGGATGACCAGGCATGTGGGTGACATGCCCTACTGAGGGTCACTGAGAGCAGTCAGAGGTCTCTGAACTCATTTTATTTGCCACACTTGGGAACAGGTGATGGAGAGATCTGGCCGGGGTTAACAGTGGTGGCTCTGGTGACAATTTCAGGCTCAGTAATGTATCTATATCCTTTCTCTGGTATTAGGTGTTGAAGTCCCCAGCTGAAGAACCACAGTGTTCCTGTGTGAAAATGTCAGGAGCTCATTTTGTTATGCTGTACATAACACAATTCAAGAATTTATAATCAGAAAATAAATTTAAAAAATAATATAAAAGTAAGGGCCATAAGAAATAAACCTCACTTCACAATATAGGAACAGTTAAAGAAAGTCAATATAAGCCAGATACAATAGTGTCTTTCTTAAGAAAAAAATGTGTGTAAAAGGTAACATTGTGACAAGTTGTTCCACTCTGTTCTAGTAATTTTTGAAAATTTAATCCCCAAAGGAATTTTCTTTCCTGACACAGAAATAAGAGAATGCTTTGAAATAGTAATAGAAACTCCACTCATTATCTCAAAATATGCAGTTTTAAAATGAAGAGGAATAATACTTATAACATTTTCTTATTTTTTTCAAAAATAGTTTTCTCATTCAGAAAAAAAAATTGCTTGCTCAGAAATGGGCCAGTGTAGTATAGCTCAAGTAAAATACTCTCATACATTGGCTTATACTAGGGCTTCCTTAAATGTGATTTTTCATAATGATCGTAAATACTAAGGTAAATGAAAAACCATTATTCTCTTTTTTACACTAATATAGTGCATTAGCTATACAAAGTGATGTCAGATTCAAGTCTAATTACTTCTATTTCATTTCTGCTATTTTTCTACTTGTTTTATTGTCTGAGCTTCTAAGCTATTTTTTTTTAAAAAGGCAATATTTCTTTATTAAGTAGCAACAGAAGCAATGTAAATAAATAATTCCTTACAAATTAAAGGAAGCCAGTCATAAGAATAGTGAAGAAGGAAACAGGACAGTACCTAGAAAGAGTAGTTTTCTCTAGAAGCCTCTGTGTGGGGCTGGCGTAGACTTGGAAGCCTTGTCCAAACTTACAAGACACTACAGGGCTCTGCCCTTCTCTGGGCAGAGACATCATGAATGGACAGCCCCAGGCCTTGATGTCATACCTCTGGCCACAAATGTAGCCATCAAGGTGTGTCATTTCTTGAGCCCACCATCTGCTAAAAATAGCACAGGAGGACCCACATTGCAATGGGCTACTTATTGCCCAGGTGGACTCATGGCTCAAGACCCATGCCACCAGCCGTAGATGATGCTGGCTAGAGTTTTGTAGACTGTTCCAGAGCCTCCATAAACAGGCTTAGGGATAAGGACTATTAGGATCTGTCCAGTGTTAGGTTTCACCAGCCCAGCAGTAAGTCCCATTTTTGCCTCCTTTCTGTCAAATAGAGGCGAGGATCAAAAAGAAGTGGAGATGGATGACAGGAGAGTAACAGGAACAAATGCAAAGAAATGGCAATGTTGCCTTGCATCCTGTCACCAGCACTGAGCTCCCTCGGGCTTCAGGAGACTCTGATTATTATCTTTTTGATGGGTATGGCTGTGTGACAATAAAACCTCTTTTATGAAAGTGGCTCCCCTGGCTGAATTTGGCCTTATCATTTGCCAACAACTGAGTTAGACCAAGCCTACCACAGCTCTTTGGGAAACTCAGGATAATTATTGGTAGTAATAGTAAATGAACGATTCTTCTAGTGGACCACGTGGTATAGTGAAGAATCTACTTATAAGACAACTTGCTGTTCAGAACAGTCCAGTGAGTCAGATACATTTTGTAGGTGAAGAAATGGAGCCTCCAAGTGTTTAAATCACTTGTTCAATAAGTGGAGGAAATTCAAATGCAGGTCTTTCTGATTCTAAGTTTTCCTTCTCATAATGTCACTTTCACATAAGAAACAGGTTCTGATGGTAGGAGACTCCTAACAATGTCCAAACAGTATGAATCTATCCACACATATTGCCATTCTCACCCTTCTGAGTAATGGGATTTTCAGAGAGTGTTAAGGGTCCTTCCTTTCATTTCTTATTTCTTCTCCAGTTTTAAAGTGCATCCACTATATTTACGGTATAATATTGAAGATCATATTTATCAATTTATTTATTTATTTATTTTTCCTGGCGAATGTTCTAATCCTTTTTGTGTTAATTCTGAGTGGCTAGTCTTCTCTCTGACAGTTTCTTGAAGAGTTGGAACACTGGAGAAATAGAGATTTGGAAAATCTTTTTATGCACTGGGAGGTCTCAGCTCTGTGAGGAGGTTGGCAGGGATGGTTTTACCCATTGTCTGGTTAAGTATCAGGTTAATTTTTATAAGTACAGCCTTAGTGCTAGACAGATCTGGGTTTGAACACTGGTTCTTCCACTGTGCACTCTGGGAAGTTAAGTTTGTTGTGCCTTGGGTTTCTCACATATAAAATGGGGCTGGGGGCTGGGGATATAGCTCAGTTGGTAGAGTGCTTGCCTCCTCACATACACAAGACCCTAGGTTCAATCCCCAGCACCACAAGAAAAAAAAATGGGGCTGGTTATCTATATCATAAATGAGGGTGTGAGGTTTTTGATAGATAGGAGATGAAAGCCCTGGTTCACAGTGATCAATCACTCAATAAATGACAGCCCTGTCATCTAGGGCTGAAATTATGTTAGGATTGCTCAGGGGGAACAGATTCAGTACACAGAAAGCAATATGGTCTCTTTTTTCTCCATGCAATTCTCAACAGGCTAGTTCAGAATGTAATAGGTAGTCCCAGTTTCCTTGAGTTCTTGCATGGTCGAGAATCTCTGTTTATCTTCCTACGTGAAGGATAATTTGGCTTCTTGTATAATGCTGTGTCATATTTTCTCTCCTTCAGGACGCCACAGGGTT
Source organism: Marmota monax (assembly GCF_021218885.2). NCBI lineage: Eukaryota > Metazoa > Chordata > Mammalia > Rodentia > Sciuridae > Marmota > Marmota monax. The sequence goes on along the minus strand of NW_026694286.1, from coordinate 5,426,867 downwards.
GACTGCACTATATTGTGGTACTGGGGGAGGGGACAAAGAAAAGCCCATGCTAGCCAGGTTTCTCCCTCCTCTGCACCCCTTTTTCTATAAGTATTGTTTTCCTCTGCCTGGAGCCCCAGAGGATTCTTTCTTTGAAATTGAGGTTCTGTAAATTTACCAAAAGGTGCCTTGGTGTTGACCATTCTGTATCATTTTTCTTCTGGACACAGATTTATTAAATGAACTAAATCATCCAGCAAATATATATCAAATACTTACCTGTATACTGGGCCTAATGTCACTGAGCAAAAGTGATAAGACTTTTTTTCTTTCTTTAAAATTTTTTTAGATGTTGATGGACCTTTATTTTATTGATTTATTTATATGCGGTGCTGAGAATCGAACCCAGTGCCTCACACATGCTAGGCAAGTGCTCTACCACTGAGCAACAACCCCAGCCCAAGACTTTTTTCTTTATGGAGATTACAATTATCCCTCAACATCCAAAGAGTACTGGTTTCAAGATCCTCCCGGGATACCAAAATCTGTGATAATCAAGTTCCTTATACAAAAGGAAGTTATATTTTATATAACTTATGTACATTCTCCTCTATACATAAAATCAACTCTAGAATAGCATAATGACTAATAGAGTGTAAATACATTTTTATTATATTGTACAGGGGATAATAATAACAGGAAAAGAGTCTGTCATGTTCCATATACATGCCATTTTTTTTTCTTTTTGGTAGTGGGGATTGAGCCCAGGGATGCTTAATCACTGAGCAACATTCCCAGCCCTTTTTATTTTGAGACATTCCTTGCCAAGTTTCTTATGGCCTCACTAAATGCTGAGGCTGATTTTGAACTTTTGATCCTTCTACTTCAGCCTCCCAAACTGCTGGGATTACAGGTATGTGCCACCATGCCCCGCCATATGCATTTTTTAAAAATGTTTCTAATCCACAGTTGGTTGAATCATGGACATGAAGTCTGTGGAAATGGAGTGCCAATGTATGTTCTCATGGAGGGAAATAGTCAGAAAACACAATATAAAGATTAAATTACATACTGCTTTGGAAAAGGATAGAGTCTTTCAGGATAGAGGTGAATTGCAATTTTCAGTAGGGTGGTTTGGATAGGGCTGTCTCAGAAGGTGACATTTGAGCCCAAAGTGGAAGGAGGCAAAGGTGGGATCATGTGGACATTCTGGAGGATGGAGGTCCAAATGAGGAGCACTCAGAGCTGAGGAGAAATGGAGAAGAAACAAGTGAGTATGGCAGAGGGAGAAGGAGGAAGGAGGAAGAGGTGAAGTCACAGTGCTGGAAGCTAGATCAGCAGGACCCTAAAACCATTGTGGGGACTCTCCAAGTGACCAGGAACCATTGTAATATTGTGAGTGGCAGAGGGTCCTAATCTGATTTGTTCTGTAAAAGGAACATTCTGATAGCTGTGTTGTACCTCACGGGAGTGAGTGACTAAGGAGGCTGAGGCAGGAAGATCACAAGTTCAAGGCCAGCCTCAGCAAATTTGCAAGATCTTCCACAAATTAGAGAGGCTCTGTCTTAAAACTTTTAAAAAGGATTTTAAAAAAGGACTGAAGATGTAGCTTAGTGGTAAAGAGTCCCTGGGCTCAATCTTCAGTAAGAGAGAGAGAGAGAGAGAGAGAGAGAGAGAGAGAGAGAGAGAAGAAGAAGAAGGAGGAGGAGGAGGAGGAGGAGGAGGAGGAGGAGGAGGAGGAGGAGATTCAGTTCTTTTTAATTTTCCTTCAGAGACTTATTGTTTATGAATGCAATTCTGATTCATTTTGTCTAGTTTATTCAGATATTTTCTTCAGCAACAGGAATGAGTCATGCCTTGGTCACTAGTTAGTGTCTCACCTCTGTCACTTTCCCTCACCTTGTAGGCTGCTGTTTTCCCATCGTTTTGGTTGGTAAGATTTCCCACAATGTGTTCTCTAGTTATTCCTTCAACAGATAGTGATTCAGTGCTTTCTGAGAGTTCTTCACTGCTCCACTGTTGAAGCAGGAGCAGGAGAGTGAGGGTCCCTGTTTCATAGACATCATACCTAGTAGAGACGGAGGGTACAAGCAGACAAACATGTACAAAGATGACTTCCTATAGCAACAGTATTGTGAAGAATATAAAATGGGGATAATGTTCTAGAAACTGATGGGGGAGGCACTTTAGATGTTTGGGTCAGTGGAAGTCTGTCTGAAGCCATCTCTGAGCTGAGACTACCAGCCATGTGCCTGATCATGCAAAGAGCAATCAAGACAGCAGGAGCACCCAGTCCCTGAGAGATGGGAATGATCTCAGTGGGTTGGAGGAGTGAAGAGAAGGTGGGCGTCTAATGAGCAAGGCAAGGAAGGAAAGAAAGGAAATTGGATTTTATTTTTAGGACAAAGGTCATTGGAGAATTTTGAGTAGGACATGGATGTTGTCTGATTTACGTTGCTGAATGGCCAGAGTGGGCAAGGTTTCTTAAATAAGACATAAAAAACAAAGCACAGGGGAGATTTATAAATCTCACCACACGAGAATAAAAATTCTATTCCTCAAAACCAGAATTTAAGGAGTGAAAGGAAAAACCACCATAAAACCAAGCAATGATTAGTACCCAGAATATATAAATTTTTCCCCTAAAAATCAATAGGAAGGAAAAAATGTAATCGGAAAATGGGCTGAGGATATAATAGGAAAACTAGAAGTCAATAAGCATGAAAAAGATGTTCAATGTGACTGATTTTAAAAAGATTTAAAAAGACATAAGATCCAACTGGTAAAGTTAATAGACAATATAAAGTGTTGGAAAGGAAAGGGAGGGTTAGGGGCTTCACATTCCTGATGGATGACAGATTGATAAACAATATCTTGAAGAATGGTTTGGCAATATCAGGAAAATTGGAAGATGCCCATTCTGTTCAAAACAGATTTCTCACAACATAATATATATCTACATAAATTCTTCCCTGTGCATACAAGGAAATACCTCAAATATGTTCACAGTACGTAGCATTGTTTGGAACAACTACAACAAAAGAAACAACTTAAGTATCAACAGGAAATGGGTAAATTATTTAGTGTTCTTGAAATACCGCATATCAGTTAAAATGATCGGAGTCATATGTATCAAAGAGATTCTAATTTCACAAACATACTGTGTAATGAAAGAAAGGTATAGAAAGCTACACTTAATATGATACCCATAAGTAAAATTTAAAATATACAAAAATTATATGGCTTTTGGGAAATCAAGAATAAATATTATATATGTATATATATATATATATTTGGGGTTGTGGCTAAGTTATACAGTGCTTACCTGGCATGTGTGAAGCACTGGGTTTGATCCTTAGCACCACATAAAACTAAAAATAATTTAAAAATAGAGAGAGATACCTGGGAATGACAAACACAGAATTCTTATGTTTACCTTTGTTGGGGAAGAAAGGGGACATGATTAGAGAGGACTATTTAGGAATTCCACTAATGTTTGTAATATTCTATTTCTTAAGCTCACCTATGGTATTTAGGTATAGATTTTGTGGGTGTGGCTGTTCTTTTTTTTTTACATTATAAATTATTATAGGGGCTGGGGTTGTGGCTCAGCAGTAGAGCACTCGCCTTGCATGTGCAAGGCTCTGGGTTTTGATCCCCAGCACCACATATAAATCAATATTAAAAAAAAACTTAAAAAATAAAGTATTATAAAATATTTAAGATCTAGAAACGAATTTAAAGAAAAAAGATCTCTTAAGCTTCTTGTAATAAATGGCAAAGGAGGAATGAAAACAGAGATACCCAATGGAAGGTTGACTACAGCTTCAAACCAGGCAAGAAATGGGAAGACAGGGAAATGTTCAGGCCGTGCTAACAGGACTTGGTGATGAACTAGATACAGAGGGAGTTGAAGACAGGAATCAAGTATGACCCCTAGACTATGCATTTGAAAAATGGAATGGATCTAGTACTACTTACAAGACCAAGACTAGGAGATAAATGTTTAGGGGTTGGAGGAGATCATGAAGTTCAGTTCAGAACACTCCACATTTGAGATGCTTAGTAGACATCCAAGTCAACATGCCAAGTTGACAGATGTGAGTCAAGGGCTCAAGGAAAGAAATAGTGCTGGAGATTTGAATTTGGACATCATTAACATGTAGTAGATGGTATGAAATACCTGGAGAGGGATATAGTGAGAGTAGCAGAAACTCTGGAGTGATCAGTTGGCATTCTGCTCTCAGTCAAGAAGAAACTGACACAGAAACATGAAAACAAGTCAAGTGACCTCAGAAACTACGTGATGCAACAAGTTTGAGAAGAGGAGAGGGGGTTAATCCTGCTGAAGTCAAGTAAAAATGTGTCAGAGAAGTGTCAGAATGGAAGCTGTTGGATAGCATTATGGTTTAGATGTGAGGTGTCCCCCAAAATCTCATGTATGAAACAATGCAAGAATGTTCAAAGATGAAATGATTAGATGCTGAGAGCTTTAACCTAATTAGTGGATTAATCCACTGACATGGATTAGCTGGGTGGAAATTAAAGGTAGGTAGGTTTGGCTGGAGGAAGTAGGTCACTGGGGTGTATCTTTGGGATTTGTATTTCATTCCTGGTGCATAGTGGAGCACTGTCTGCTTCCTGGTTGCCTTGTCCTTAGCTGCTCTCCTCCCCCATGCCTTTCTGCCATGACGTCCTGCCTCATTTTGGACCCAGAGCTAGGGAAGTGGCCAACCATGGACTGAACCTCTGAAACCATTAGCCCAAATATTCTTTTTCTATTTATGTTGTTCTTAGGTATTTGGGTCACAGTGACAGAAAAAGCTGACTAAAACAGTTTGGCAAAGCATGTTTCAGTGTTGTGGCTGAAGCACAATACAGATGGATTGAGCTCAGGAATAAATAGGAGGATAAAATGGTGATAGATTAACATACCTATAAAAATAAATCAAACAAATATAATTGAGGTCCCTTTAAAAATACCACCTCCCTTCTCCTTTCCCTCTCATCCAGAGTGCATGATTATTTTGAAGGTGGTGAATTTTTTTCTCCACATTTTTATAGTATACATACACACACACACATATTTACAGAATTAAAATGCTTTCTGTTTTAAAGGTTTTACGGATGCTATCATCTTTGACACATCAACGAGCAATGTAACTTTTTTACCCCATGTTAAACTGTGGGGTAGTAGATTAGTCATTTATTTTTGACTTCTTAATAGTATTCCATTGTATCAATATAAGCAAATGTATTTCTTTTTTTTTTCTTGTGTGTGTAGGAGGTTACTGGTGATTGAACTCAGAGGCACTTACTCACTGGGCTACCTCCCCAAAATAATATATATATTATTTAGAGACAGGGTCTCACAGAGTTGCTTATCACCTTGATATTGTTGAGGCTCCCTTTAACTCACAGTCCTCCTGCCTCAGCCTCTGGAGCCCCTGGGATTACAGGCATATGCCACCACACCCGGTGCAAATGTTTCTTTAAGCCCCTCTTCTTGAGTAGTTAGATGGATTTCAAGTTTTGTTGTTCATGACTCTTTGGACTCATGTTCCAAGTTTCTCTTTTCTAAAAGTTGAATTTCTATATTATAGTTGTCTTAATCTGCTTAGAATTTTGTTAAAAAGTACCATAGATGTGGTAGTTTAAACAACTAAAATGTATTTTCTCACAGTTCTAGAGACTGCAAGTCAGAAATCAGGTGCCAGCAAGGTTGGATTCTGGTGAGGACTCTCATTCTGGCATACAGACTGCTGCCTTCTGACTGTTCTCACAGAGTTGAGAGAGAAAGATATCTCTTTCTTTCCCTCTTCTTATAAAGCTACTGTACTATGTCCATGATACTCCAGATCCTCTTTCCCTGCCCATGTACCTACATAGAACTCCTATCAGTTACCCTAGATAGCACTCATGTACCTGCCTCATTTAGGGCCCTGCCCTATGACGACTTCATTTAACCTTAATTACCTCCTAAGGATCCTACCTCCAAATGTAATCAGGTTGGAGTTTAGTGCTTCAAATGTGAATTTGTGGTGTGTGTGTGTGTGTGTGTGTGTGTGTGTGTGTGTGTGTGAGAGAGAGAGAGAGAGAGAGAGAGAGAGAGAGAGAGAGAGAGAGAATTTAGTACATAAAATCAGGTTATGGGAATTTTCAGCTTCACTAGATGCTATTGAATTTCTCTCTAGAGTGGTTGTGCCAATAGATACTCTATCAAACAGATTATTTATCATGTAAAATAGGAAATCAAGCAAAGTAACAAAACCTTTTAGGTTTTACAACTTTTTTTTAGTACAAATTAATATATGACATTGGAAAACACCTAGGATATGAACGGGAACCAGATTCCAGATTCTAGAAACCATTCAATCACGGACTCCAAGGAACCTCATTCTTAACAGGCCCTTAGGTGGCATCTCTTCTAACCACCAGATAATAACAGAATCAGGCAGGAAGCCTCTCAAATGCTGGGCATCGTTGAACAGACACCATTCCTGAAAGTCTTTGAATAATGGAATTATTTAGTTTTGGACTCCCGTGTCATCTTAGGAAGGTTCTGCTCATGAGTTTAGAGTTCTGCATGGGCAGAAACCAAGCACATGGCCATTTTCTAAGTTCTTTGGACAAGTACTGCCTCTTACTGATGGTATCAGAACTTGGTCAAAAATTCATGAAGTTCAGAGTTAATTTAGTTGAGGTGTTACTCCTTTTCTGGCCTGGTATCTTGCTTTATGTGCCTGGTTTCTTTCTAAGGTTCTGAATAAACACTGCTTTTTACCCTTCTTTCCAGTCTTGGAGCCCTTATTTTATATGTGTTGCTTCAGTCCTCTACTTGAGGTTCTGGGGTGCTCACGATACTCCATATCCACTTTCCCTGCCCGTCTACCTACACAGATCTCCTATCAGCTACCCTAGATAGCACTCATGTACCTGCCTCAACCTCCTCTTCTGTCTTCAGTGTAACCTGGCTATCCTTTGCCTGGTATTGAAGTTTTATCTATTCAAAAAATGTTTGTTAAGGTCCTATTGAAAGTTGTGAAGATAAAAATCAGCAAGAAACACTCCCAGACGTGATAGATTTTAAACTGAGATTTGAAGGATAGAAGAGTATTTTTTAAGAGGCATGAGAGGGCATTCCAGGAGAAGGAAATACCATTAGCAATAGGATCACCCCTCTGGAGTGGACAATGCAAAGTGAGTTATTTAAAGCCAAGTGAGAAAGCCAAGGACAGGTACTGGAAGGGTAGACTTAGTTTTAGGTGCTACCAAAAAAAAAAAAAAAAAAAAAGTAGGCAGGCTAGTGTGCATCCAAGGAGTAGAGGCAACACTGGTGGCAATCAAGGCAGGCGGAGCTCGAGTTGAGGGGAGCATGGATTTAGGATGACATGGGGGATATGGCAAAAAGTCTCAAGAGATGCGAGAAGAACAGCAACAGTGGGGTACAGAATGGGTGGTGCTCAGGAAGACCTGGCAGGGAAGTAAATGCCATCGGGCAGATCTGTAATGAGGGTGCAGTCCCCACCATCGAGCTAGGGCTCAAGAAAGAGCCAGAGACCCAGACCCTGGAAAGGGAGGAGAGAGCAAAACAAAGCTCCAGAAATTGGAGGTGTTGAGAGACCTTATTAGGATTATGATACCTAAGGGTAAGAGTGGGTGGCACGAAGAGCCCTGGGGCCTGAGAAAGGTGGACCTCAGTATTAGAACCACAGCATCCTGGCAGGAGCATAATCAAGGTGTAGCTCCTAAGATGGGTGTGTATATATATATTAGGGTTTTATCTTGTCCTGGAAGATGAGGATGGCCTCACCAGCAGGTAGGAATCAGCAGGTGGCAGCTGGGGCTTAGAAGGGATGCCGTGGCTGAAGCAAGCCCAGTGGAACAATAGAGATCAGTTCTGCTCTGGGGTTCCACAGGCCTGCGTCTAAACCCTCCATCCTGCCCATGAGAAGGTAGGTCTTTTGGGAGTTGGGATAAGCAGTAAAAAGAGATGGATGTAAGAAGAGTAATTACAGTAATCCCTCCTTATCCACCAGGGGATATAGTCTAATAGGCCTCATCAGGGGATGCCTGAAACTTCCAACAGTACCAAACCTAAATCTACTCTGTTTTTTCCCCGTATTCATACATATTTATGACAAAACTTGTAAATCAGAAAAAGTAGAGATTAACAAGAACTCCTAATAAAACAGAATAACCACAACAAACCATAAATTGTCCTAAAAGTTATGAGAATGTGGTCTCTCTCTCTCTCTCTCTCAAAAATATCTCATTGTACTTTCATCTTTTCACTTGAAAGGAAGCACTTTATGGTTTTGCTTTAGTAAATATGAATTTCCAGCATCATTATTCCTGTGCTTCGGGGCCATTATATAACAAACACAAGGATGAGCACAAGCACTGAGATGCCAGGTCGGTGGATCTGTTAACAGAGACAGCTACTAAGTGACTAACGGACAGGTAGACTATACAGTGTGGATACAGGGACAGAGCAATGATTCATGTCCTGGGAAGGATAGAACTAGACAGCACAAGAGTGTGTCAAACCACTCCAAATGATGCAGTTTAAAACTTATGAGATGTTTCTTTCTAAAAATTTCCAGTTAATGTTTTTGGATTACAGTTGATTGCAGGTAACTGAAACTATGGAAAGCAAAACCGCAGGTAGAGGGAGGCTATGTATGTTGCTAAATATGATTAAAGGTGCCTAAGTAGAAAATCTTGGAAGTCAAATTATTTTTAAAATCAGTGTGCAATTTTACATATGCTGCCACGATCTTCTGGTTGTTTTTAAATATTGTCTTTGATCAATGTGAATCTTTGGATAAATCATATGTTGTGCTTTCTTTTTATAAATATAAGAGAGGGAAATTCTGCAGGATTTGTTGACAATTGCACAAATGCCGTGAAATACTGATAACTTCTCTGGGTCAGAGTCTATATAGCCATGCATAGATAATTCAGCGTTTTAATTGACCTTAGAGTAAGCTAAACTGAGAGCTTACTAAAGAAATACTGTCTAAAGAAACACCAGTGGTGGGCTTCTTAGAGATTCTGACATCTTCTTTTACCAGCACCCCCACAAAGGCTGGAATAGATGTCATACCAAAGAAGAGGGTGTTTTCTGGGGACTGTGATATAATAGGCTTTCTGAATACACAAGTCCATTTTCTCCTTTCTAAAATTTGGGCATTTCATTGCCTTTAAATAATAATAATAATTTTAGTCCAAAGTAATTATAGCCTAGACAGCAACGTCTCCCTCTGTGTGATGAAGAGTGTGGAGCCTTTGACTCATGTGTTCACACTTCCCCTGGCAATAGAGGAAACTTGGTGTGCAGTTCCCAGGCACTCATGTCCCCAGTGGGCAGGGCAAGCAGCACAGTCTCTCAGTGTGGCAGGTGCTTTGGAGTTTGGATACTGTGCACAGTGATGGGGGTGGGGGGCTGCTCTTAGCCCAGGCACTTCTCTGCATCCACAAAATTGCCATGCTTTATTAAATCTAAGATGTCACTGATTATAGAAGTGCCATTATTCTATGTACCATTTATTTTTTAAAGTTGCTGCCAAGTCCAATTATAAAACATCATCCATACTGAAACACACCTTGATTTCAGAGAAGCTAAAATGTAGGAAGAGAGACAGGTGGAAATAAATGTATCTTCGAATAGATGTAAAATAGTACTTATGCTATTCTCTGAAGCCTCCTGGGAGAAAATGGACTGGAACCTTAGCTGAGCCCTGAACTTTTAAAGAGAAAGATAAAAATTGCAGGGAAAGCCACATTTGCATGAAAGCCCATAGGAGCCTGGAGAAAGAGCTCAAAGAGGCATGCAAGAGTCTAGGGATGAATCCTAAGGAGGCCCCAGGGTCCAGGCAGCACCTGGTGCTTCCCAGAGCCCTGCCATACATAGAGTGGGTGGAGATATGTGGAAAGACCCAGGGGATAAGGAACCAGTGAGAGAGGGCCATGGATCTGTCTTCACCACATGCAAGGGCCGGTGGGGCTGCAGTTTGCCACGCACCTGGACAGGTCCCAGCTCTACAGTTGACAGATAGCAGCAGGTTCATCAGGGAGCCTGGGGCTGGGAATAGGAAGGAAGGAGTTGCCATCTTCACACTGAACATAGAGGTGTTGCTTCCTGGGTAGAGGTGCCAGTTTGCATGTTTGAGAACCTCAGAAGTATGTAGAGTGATTCTCTACCCCAGGATAAACTGGGATTCTTGTGAGCAGACAGGTGCAGACTTTGTAATTTGAACTGAGCACCAATACGGCTTTACTTATGTTCAAGTGGGCTGTGAATGACAACGATCTAGTCCCATTCTGATTCAAGAAAGAGACATAGAGATGAGCTTTATGGTATTTGAAGAAATCCCAGGCATAGACAATGATGGTAACAACAGTGTTAGATCAGGGGCAGTGGACAACCTAGCATTTAGGATCGCTGAGGGGAATGATGTAAAAACTCCCTTATGTTTCCGTCCCCACCCCTTCTTTTTAGGTAAGGCGGAGTTTACGCACACAGCACACTGTGGCAGTATCGTTAAGCTCAGAGGTGGTCTAGCCTCCCTCAGTGACTTGCCACAGCTCAAGAATCCTGATTAGCTCCATTCCATCAAATTAAATCCATCTGCACTCGTGTTTGTATGGGGAAAGCAGAAATCTAAAGACCAGAGAGGAAGCCTATTGCCCAGGGGCAGCACTGACTATTGGTTAGTACCATGGCTGGCAGCTGGGGGTCAGGTGGGAGGGTGTTGGAGAGAGAGGGTTTGGACCAATGTTCAAAATATATGAAGTCATAGGTAAGAAGTAGAGTTCCTGAATGAGACGATGCAGGAAAGGGGGGAAAGCAATCTGAAAAAAACAGTGACTGAGACTTTTTTTAGAACTGATAAAACTGAACAGAAATTAGGAATATAATTACCCAACCAATCAAAAGGAAAAAAAAATAAAATGAGGAGGAGGGCAAAAGAGGCCCAATACAAACAATATAGAAGAGGCCAGAGGAGGGGGGCAGCAATTTGGAAATTTGAGACAAACAGAATGTATGAAATAAAATGGTAGCAAGGCATCCAAAAGAGGAAAGTTACCAGAAGGCCAGAGTGTTCCCTAGATGTGCCATTTGGTATTGAGGGGACCTGGTTATGCTGGGACTATATTTCCTAGAAGGCTCCTTTTATCCTAGACATGGCTTTGAATTTTTAGTTACCCTATTTTTTCCTGTAGACCTACACTAATTTTAAATATTAATCAAATTAGCAGTGGAGCAGGATGAGAATTCAGTTTCCTAATTTCCAGGCAGCACTGCAGCCTGCCTGAGATTTCTGCTGCCAGCCAAAGACCTGGGCAAACAGACATTCTGCTTCTATGAGGAGACAGGGATAGTCACAGGTGGAGTTAAACGACATGGATAAAACACACACTTCCTTTGAACCTTAGGCTTAAAAGGGCAAAGCTGCATATTCGAGTGCTTCTTTATCCCACTCAAATCGTGGGCAGTCTTCTGCCCATCTATCTACCTGTTTCTGGCCCCAGATGCCCTCTTCCAGACTGACCTCCTGCAATTAAAAGTGTAGCTTTCCTTCCAAATTTATTCCTCTTCCTCAAGGGGTGAGACATGAACTGGCAAAGATGATAAACTCCCTAAAAATTAGAGTAATAAACACAACCTAATTTTCTTCAGGAGATAATGTTTCTCCAATATGAAATGATAACCCAAGATATTTTGGTTGAGAATCTGCTCTATGCGAATACCCTACACAAGATGCCAATGACGCAAAAATAAATCAGACCTATTTATAGTCTAGTCTCTGCTGTTGAGGCCCCAGAGCAAACAAATGATTTCAGGATTATGTGCTTATTATAATAGTAGAGCCACAGGTATTGCCGATGGAGGGGAGGGAGTTGGTCAAAGAAGATATATGGAAGTAATAATGCCTGAGAAATGTTCTGAAGGATGAGTAGGAGTTAGGCCAAGATGAAACCATTTCACAAGGCATTAGGATAAAACACTGACGAGTGAAATATCCTGAGTGCTTTGGGGAACTGCATGCAGGTTGGTATTACTGCATCTAAAGAGGCAAAGGATATTGGCCAAAAACTGGTTTTGCTGTCCTTGAACTTTACCCTCTGGAGGATGTGAAAGGTTGGGGTTAAAAAAGTTCAACTCCAGCAGGATGCAGTGGCACACACCTGTAATCCCAGCAGCTTTGGAGGTTGAGGTAGAAGAATCACAAGTTGAAGGCCAGCCTCAGCAACTTAGCAAGACCCTAAGCAACTCAGAGAGAACCTATCTCAAAATAAAAATTAAAAAGGGATGGGGATGTGGCTCAGTGTTTAAGTGCCCCTGGGTTCAATCCCGGGTACCAAAAGAAAAAAAGAAAAAGTTTGACTTCAAACCAACACTCCTCTCCCCTGGCCATAAAGAAAATACTCAAATTCTACCTCTATGAATTTCCATTAAGTTTTTTCTATGGAGATCAGCAGTGTAAGAATGCCCAAGGAGAGGAGGGGACATGGCCCTCAGGAATCAGGGCAGGTAGCCAGCCTTCAGATCTGAATTTTGCCACCTATGCTTGCGTAGTTCTTGGTGAGTAACTTAACCTTTCTGAGCCTGTTTCCTTTCTGTGGTAACAATAGACAATATTCGGAGAGCTATGTGGATATAAGTATTATCACCCTCGTTTTATAGATGAGAAACTGAGGCACAGAGAGAGAGTAAATTACTGCCTCAAGCATGGTCAGGCAGCTTCAAGACTGGGCTTTGGAAGATCCCCAGGGGGCTCTGGTGAGATGGAGCACCCAGTAGGCCCTCAGCATATGTTGTGTATGACCCACTACCCAACACTTTCCTCAGCCTCACCAGGGGCCTTTCCCTTCTTTCGACAGTAGCAGTGTTTGCTGTGAATCTGGTAGCAATGATAATCAGAAGAGGTTCCTCTTGATCATCTATAATGAGCTAAAGGTGGCACTGATTTATTGCAGGCAGTTTAGATTCCATTTAAACTGCAGAAAATTAAGCATTGTGAAGCTGTTCACAATCACATTCTTTCTCTTATGGATAAAAAGTTATTAATTTCCTAATCCTCTCAGGCCCTTCGAGCAATGGATGTAGCTACTTTTGCCCATATGGAAAGCAACTTTGAGAGACAAGCATTTCTTTCATCTGATAGAAAATGATGCTCTATTTTGTCTTTAAAAATGATTGTCCTGGTAAGTTGCTCTTGAGAGCTCGTTGTGAAGTGAAGCCAGGTAGCAGTCAGACAGGCAGCCCAGGTAACTGTGGGGAATTAATTTGTCAAAACACAATCCAATACTGAGACATACTCCCTTTCTTCCCCTCTTTTGTCTATACCATTCCAAATTTAGACCGAATCAGGAAACATGAAAGGGAGATGAGAGGTAATACGAAGCCGTCCATAAACAAAATCAGCTGTCTTAGCCAGTACTGAATGTTTTGAAACCCTGTAACCCTTGCTGTCAACTGTACATCAATCACATCCTAGCCCCCACCTCCAGAGCCTGATGGAGTCTCAGTGCTCAGCCAAGCAAAGATCACAGTGAGTGGTTGTTTCCAAGCTCTGTGTGTGAGCCCAAGTCACTATCTGGGCACACTAACATGTCCTGGCCAGAGAGTGAACTGTGCTAAGGGTATTAGCACAGACTAGGAATGACTGTCATTCCCAAACTGGCAATGATACATTTCACTAAATTGCCTAGAGAAAACCAGATTTAATTAGCCATACAACTTTCATCTGATAAAACATGTCTCACCAATTTTATCTAACTACATGTTAACCATTTGTTGAATTTGAAAAATTTGAAGCAAGTCCTAAAAAAAAAAAAAACAACCCACCACTATCCAACATATTTATTGTTAGTATCATATATAGGAAAAGAGAAAATTTGGAATGTATTAGTGACGTATATCATCAAAACTGCATAAAGTGTTTTGTTTTCTATTCAAAGCCTTTATCCCCAACGCAAGTCTTTGCTCTGCTTCCTGGGTAATGGATACAAACTTCCTCAGCCACGCAATCCATAGCCAGAGAACAAACAAAACATCAAATAGTAAGGATTCCAGATCAACAAGGATTTATGGGCCAGCCTGGCTAGGTGGTAAAGATGATGCCCCATGCCCCACACAAGCCTTGAGAGGCTGAAGATGCTAACAGAAGTTGAAGAGCCCCCCACCTCTTGAAAGGCAGCTGCAAATGCAGCTGTTCACAGTCTTTGGTTCCCTTTTCTGCCAGACTGACAAAAAAGTTAGCTTCAGAAAAAGAAGGCTTCCTCTTGCAAACCACTTTCCAACTTTTCTTTCTCCAAACAGGACAGCTAACAAAAAATGACAGCGAAACTCTTTTCTTTCAAAGAGCTTCCTAGCCCCTTCCTGTCCCCACACACAGTCCCCTGAGGATCATTTAACATCTTTACAACATATTTGGATGCAATGAGTTCTCTTTCAGTGAGAGTTCTCTGTGCATATAGATTCTTTCACAGGGGACAGAGTCTTGTGCAGATTTGGGAGAACAGCCATTACGACCACCTGAGTGATTGATGACCTGTGTGCCACCCAGTTCCTGTGGGAGCATTTTTCACTGTGAAACAAGCAGCTGACATCTGTTGATGTTTGCAGAGCCAATATCTGATCATAAAGAAGAAGGCTGTCACATGAAACAGGAGATGGCAGGGATGTACACATCTTATAAGTCGGGGGCAGGGGGTGGAGGTGAGGAGGGGTGAGTGGATCCTGCTAAAAGTCCTCTCCGCTCTGTTTCAGAAACTCTGAATAATGGAATGCCTGAGACTTTTGTAACAATTGTGTGGCAGAGTGCAGTTTGCATTATCTTTAACCCCTTCTGAAAACAAGTGCAAACTGGCTCTGCAAAGATCTAATTCGTACTCCTGCAAACTGTTCTAAAACTTTTTATTTATGGCTCTCATTTCTGAAACACAGTTTGAATGTCTTTTGTAGGAGCTTTAGTATTTGGGGTTTGGGTTGAAGTAAAATGAAACAGCCTCATGCTAGCCAAAGTTCAGCATTTAACATTTTAGAGAAGTCCTTAGAGACAGCGCAGCTGAAATAGACAGGAATCTACATTCATGTGTCCATCAAAGGGACCAAGAGCCGCCTGGGGTGGCTGTGGCAGGCCTTAAAAGGGACACCCCCAATCCAAGGGAATATTGGCAGGGACAGGGAGAAAGACGTGTTTTCTGGGGGCTACTGTTGCAGAATTTGTTACCAGTGTACAAAGGGATAAGACAAAGCTGATCTCTGACAAGGGCATTGCTACATCAAACCTAGCTTCAAGAGTCTGCTTAAAGTGGGTCTGTGCTGCTCCTTGAATGCCCTGATTTATATGCAATGGGAGGGAAGGGAGCCATGGAGATGGCTTCCAAACAGCTCTGGCCTGGGAGGCTGGAACAGAACAAGCAATAGATTTCTAGGGCCTTGGAAAGGAAAACTATGCCTAAGTAGTATATACTTCAATGAGACGTCAGAGTGGTCTGGCACACACCAAAGACAATAGGGACCTGGGTAAAGAGCTCTCTCAAGGTGCCATGTCTGTCGGGTCTGGTGAGGCCTCTTCTCCTGTTGCCTGCCCATGGAAGGGCAGGTTTTGGAACTCATCAGCTCTGAGCAGAGTAATGAGGGGCTACCCTTCTTGGAGCCATGGCCTGATGTGTCTCCTGGCACAGGGCAGTCACACTTAGGAAGGGCACAGGTTTTACAGGCTGATGACCCAGAGATCTTTCTGTTCCTGAGCAACAGGCTCGGGTCCCAGGGGCTTAGATGATGTCCATGGATAGTTGGATAGAACCCAGGACTGCCGATGAGGGGGAAAGGGTCTCCATCTCCACAGTAGGGCAATTTATTACAACTCTGCAGCATGACAGAGAAGCCCATTCTTATTGATGTGTGCCAGTAAAGATTTGGTAATTCTTGGAAAGTAACTAAACATGAAAGAAATGGTGGATTTAAATATCAATGACTTTGAAAGGTAAAGTTAGCTGACCTTTTAGAAAACAATTGGGATGAGAATATGCCTACCTATTTAGAGAATTTGCTCTCCGGACGATTTTGAAGGGTTTTTGTTGTGTTTTTTTGTTTTGTGTAATTACAGTTCTATCAGAAGGGATGCAAACTATGAATAGAAATAATAATATTTAGAAATCCAATCACAAGGAGAACTGTCAAAAGCTCATAGTTCTATTTATTTTGGGTCCAATTTTAGATTTTTTCCTACAAAAGAGAAGTAACAAGGATTGTGGTAAAAACTCTTTTCCCCCCCCTTCTTTTTCAAAACATGTATTCCATAATTAGACTTAATTTTTGATTCTAACTAATGAAGTGATATGGGTGCAGGGATATTTGAAATCCACATCTGATTCATAAATATTTTCTTGCCAAGAATGTCAACTACTTCCACAGTTAGAACACTCTACCCAGAGCACCACACAAAGCAAAACTGAATTGCTTTGGAGTGTTTTTGCTTTTTTTGTGCCCAACATTGGGTGGACTACACAGAGGCAAATCCAACAATCATAGCTGTGCCAGTTTGAGCTGGAAATAGTCTTACTTAGGGACTTAATTGGGTGTTAGGAGACATCAGAAATAAAAAATGAGGAAAGGGGGAAAAACAGAATTAATACACAGGGAAGTAGGAAAATCTAGACAAGGGCTACGGTTTGAATAGTCCCACTCATTTTGAAATTTGATCCCCATTGTGAGGTCTGAAGAGGTGGGGCAGTAACAGGACTTAGGCTATAATGGACTCTTAGGCCTGCAGATGCCCAATAGTAACTACAAGAAACGTAGAGCTTAGCATCTTTGCTTTCATCTTGTAGCTGTCTCTTATTATCTTAAACTTTGGGTAGGTCCCAGCTCAGCTCCACACGTGCTCATATTCATCATTTAAGGAGTGTTTATCTAAAAAGGTTTATTAGCCTTAAAATTATCTAACCTGTCTTGTCCCCCTTCAAGGCTGAGACAAGATTTGCAGGGACATGCAACTGTCAGCTTTTACAGCATGAGACCTCCTGAGTGGTACCCAGAAGTTGCAGGTTATTGCCGCCTTCCAGGATAAACATCAGATGAACATCCCGAGCAACAAGTATTAATTGCCCTACTCAAGCAATAAGAACTCTCTGGAACTACCTTGCAAAACCAGAACTGAAAAAATGAGAGCATAGTTTGACCAACACTCTTAATTATGCATACTACTTGCCCCCACCCCATTCTTCCTCTATTTAAATCTAAAGCTTCCATCAGCACCCTGAAGACAGAGATGAGTTACAGAATCTCACTTTGCCTTCCCAATACAGCCATATTGATTACTTTCTTGCTTTTCATCATGACCTTTTCTGCTTGATTTATGGAGTGAGTGGCTGGACCTGTTTAGCCAGGACTCTGGAGTCAGGCCTCTGGCCTAGACTCCAGTTACAGGACCAGGTGAGACCTTTAAGAGGTGATTATGTCATAAAGGGTTTGTCTCCCATTGTTGGGTTAATGGATTAATAGATTGACAGGCTAATGGGTCATCTTTAAAGTGGGTCTGTTATGAGAACCAGTTTTGTTTTGTCTATTGTACGTACCTATCTCCCAGGTGATGTCCTGCTCTGTCGTGGGACTCTACAGAGACCTTACCATCAAGAGGGCCTTCACAATACCTTTATCTTATTTTTATGTGGTGCTGAGGATTGCATGCATACTAGGCAAGCACTCTACCACTGAGCTATAACCCCAGCCTCAAGAGGGCCCTCACTAGATAGACCCCTTAACCTTGAGCCTTCCAGCCTCCTGAACTGTGAGCTTAATAAACCTTTACCCTGTATAAATTACCCAGTCTGTGGTATTTAATTATAGTAACAGAAAATGGACCTCGGGTAGTAGAACCTAGGACCAGGTCAAGAAGAGAGACCTCACTTTAAGATGTGCTTTTTGATGCTTACTTTAATTCTAGAAATTTATTTTCAAGAAATAACTAGATATGCACAAATATTCATGGAAAAATGTCTATGTTGGCCATAATTTGTCATTAAAAAATCTTTCTAAAAGTCAGTATTAGATTTGCTAATTATGTAATGATAGAGTTATAGGATTACTTCTTAGCAGTCATCTGGCATAATGTTTCTTGCCATGAGAAATTAATATATTGTTTATTAAAAATAAGTTAATGATTAAGATATTAAGATGTAATCCCTTTTCAAGTATACGTACAGAGATTAAAACCTGGGGTTATCTCAGAGTCATGCTATTACCAATCATTTTGTGTATATTTTTCTGCATATTTCAAATTCTGTATGGTGAACTTAAATCTTCAGAAGATAGGAAATCCTCCAGAAGATAGGAAAGCCTGAGTACCCCCAAAGACTTCCATGGAAGGCATATGGACAATTAGATAGCCCTCCCCTAAAGACCAGAGAAGTTCTACATGGAGGACTTATAAATAGCGAGAATTCAATAACCCCCAGGCATTTTGGTCTTGGGAGAAAGCATGATAGAAGTTGCTGTTTAGGTCCCACTTGCTATTGGTAAGAGTTCCTAATGCCCAAGGAGGCTCATGTGCTCTAAGGTGGAGTCCGAAGGCTCCAGGTGGACCAGAGGCTCGCTCAGCAACAGGTGTTTTCTGAGACCTGTTACAGGGAAGAGGTGATGGTATCGTCCATCAGTGTAGAGAATTCATAATTACCAACAGCAGTATTACAAAGCAAAAAGCCAGAAAGAGAAAATAAAGGAGGAGGAATAACCTTCCAGGAAAGTGCAAGAACAATCCACTCAGGAGATCAATGAGGTCATCAATCCCCTAGTAACAAAGCATGATAGAATTTACATTAAACATACTTTAAAAAGAATCAGTACAAAAGTTAGGATTAGAATACAATAAATTTCAAAGAAGAAAAATATAACAATATACTGCAGTTAATACAGCTATAGGGAAAGGAAATCAATATTGTTCAATTCAGCTCAAGATCTCTATTTTTATTAGGAAAATATTATATATTTCACAGATTTAAAGATGAGGGTAATGGTGACTGTCACTTTTCAATTTCTCAAGGGTGCTCCAAGGAACAACTACAAAAGAAACCTAGGGAAGTTGGGTGCATTTCAAATGAATGCTCTGAAAATACTTGTTGTGTGTAATTGAAGTCATGTCGTATTTTTTCTAATTACCAAGAATTATTAAAATGCAGGTACCCCCCAATTTTAAGTCAGATGTAGTCACGAGGCAGCTGCTTTCTGACAAATAACCTGTGACAATTTCATAATATAAGGTTCAGAAACCTCATTAGGCTGCACGCCTGGTGCTGCTGAAGCACTGAAGGGTTTCCCGGGGTTTGTGAAAATGTAATTAGGCAAACCACAGGCATCTGCAAATGTGGTGGTTTTGCTCCAGATGGGTGGAATCTCAGGGTACCCCAGAGCTTTCACAGGGATGGTTTCTCTCAGTGTCAGTGACTCAAATACACACCTAAGATGGTCTTTTTGCTCTTGCAGGAGAAAATGTTGCCAAATGGGTAGATTAAACCAAGAATGGCTGCTAAATTTGGTTCTCTCTCTCTGTGGGCCACCAGTTGCTGATGGGAGCTGGGACATTTTGGGGGCTACAAAATGGCCAGGGTCACTGACCACTACATGACCTTAGATATGGATATGTGGGTCTTGCAAGATATGTCTATGGGATTGGCTGTAGGCACTAGGCACAAGAGGCCATCTGAACCCTCTAGAGCTGGTCCCCACTGTCCACCCCATGTGACCCAAGCTTCTACCTGAAAATTGTGTGTCAGCCATTCTGATGGCATCCTTGGTGAGGTCGTCCCTGGATGTCAGATCTATAAGCTGGTGACTCAGATGGAAATGGAAAGAGGCAGAGGACACACTGACACATTGTTTGGATGGTATTTCTAGAGGGAAATTTCATGGAGCGAAGGCCCCAATCTAGGGAACCACTGGAATGTGCTATGGTGGAAAATACACAGGGTCTGGAATTCCACAAGTTAGAACTTGGCCCCCTGACACATACCTAGCACCTTTGTGATCTTCGGCAGGTATTTAACATTTCTGAACCTCAGTGTTCACTTCTATCATATTAGGATAATATTATTTTCCTGATGGGGTTTTGGTGAAGATTAAATGACATTGTAAGATTGTTTTTAAAAAGTATTAATTGAGGTGAGTCCCTAAATTCTCACTCCCCACACACTATTAGCTCGTTGAGGCTTTACATGATCTGCTGCTATTGAGACCTCTTAATTCCCCATGAAAATCGAATCAGAGCAAAACAATACATTCAATTCTTGGCCTTCAGTGAAAAAACAAAACAAACAATGCTGGTTGAGGGAGTAATACTGGGAAACTCGGGTTTTCTCAAGGAAACTTGAGAAGCATACCTTCTCAGGTTCTGGGAGAACCGAGTTCCTCTCCCTCCGCCCTTCTGGATGGCCTGGAGATCTCCTGGCCTGGGGATGGGGGGGAGGAGCAGGTTAGTGGGGAGCAGGAAGGTTAGATGTGGCAGGGAGCTGGGGGCTTTCTGAAGGAGAGCTCACCATGAATGAACACAGTGCTCCATTGCCCTTGACTGAAAATAACCAAAGCAAGGTCGGGGTGATTTTAAGAGAAAATAAACATGTTGGATGTCAGGAAGACTGGGAACCCAGACTTGGCAAACAGAGAGCAGGTGACAGAAGCTGGGTACTGAGAGTCGCAGCCGAGGCTGCATGACAGAAGTCACCTGGTCAGAATATCGCTGCTGATCGTGGGATACCTGACCCCTGTCATCACCTCTGTGGGTACAGGACAGTGAACATTGCCATACAATGCCACAGGCGGAAATCACTTGTGACACTGGTGTCGGAGAAAGTCCTGAGGGTAGTTAACACGGGCGGCTGACTCCCAGGCATCAGCATGAGGGTGCTGAGTCTGGCCCGTAGGGCCTCTGAGCCTGATTGCAGGCCTGTGTTCCACTCATTCTCCAGGGGTCAACATTATCCCAGAAGAAGAACGGTCAGCCTCCAAGGAAGACCCAGACCAAAAAAACCCTGGCCAGGGTCCACAACCATTCCTGGGGATCTTGCCCTCCCTCCTGGATTGGTTCCCTAGGGTGTTTTGAAGAAGAGACAGAACAGCATCAAGATTAGAGGGCAGAGGGACTGTGCACTTGGTTTTGGAAAGGCAACCAGGGCCCCAGACATATTTGCCTGTGCCAGTGGCATGGGGACATTAATAACATGCAGATGGCATCAGGGAGAGCCTGGGTCAGAAGGTAGTTACCATCAGCAGTCTTCAACGACAGCTGGAAGTTTCTGAGCTCTGTTGGGACACAAAGGATCAACAGAGGGCCTGGGGGCCAAGGCACCCACTGGCCACGTGGAGGAGGCGCTACAGAGCCCAGAGGCCTTGCCATGAGGCATGGGCAGGTGGGAAGCTACTTAAGGTTTGTCATTATGGTGGGAAGAACATGCCCAGCCTGTTCTCCCTCCAGGTCTTCTGAAGAAACTCCTCAGATGAAACAGGAGGAGGGAGACACAGATCTTCACCTGACTTGACTGAAAAGATCTAAAAATGATGGTTTTTCTGCTATTAGGTGGAATGGGGGATTGAAAGGAAGGTTAGATTAAGTTACAGAGAAGACGATAATATTTTTCCAAAAACTTGAAACTGTGTCTTGAAAATTTGTATCTGCTACATTAGTGGTCCTCGGTCAGGGGAGATTTTTGCCCCCAGGGGACATTTGGCAATGTCTAGAGACATTTTTGATTTGCAAAAAAAAAAAAAAAAAAAACCTGTGGTGGGAAGTGCTCCTGGCTTCCCTTGGCCAGGGAGACCGATAAACATTGAGCAACACACAGGAAAATCTCCACAACAAAGAACTCTCCAGTCCCAAAAGTCAATAGAGCTGAGGTGGAGAAACTCATGCTGCATGCCAGAGCTCCACTGGAGTTTTACAGACATCATCCTGCAGCACCTATGTGTTAAAAGTCAATCTGGAATTAGAATCTGATGACCTAGGGGCCAAGTCTGAACCCTCTGATAGAAGCAATGTGTGCAGAGGTGACATGGATTTTCCTAGAAGTCAAGGTCAACTTCAGAGCTGTGTGTGATTCGTGAAAAGGCTGTTTGGAAGGATGAGGTCAAACTTCATTCAGAGCTAGAATAAAGGACAACTCCTAGGCCCGACCCTAAACCTGCCCTGTACTCTCTGCTGCCAAGGAGGGGCAGGGTTAGGGACATGTAGGAACCAAAGAGAGTTCACTGGTCCACTAGGAACTCTGGCTCGGGGTGGGGGTGGGCAAATATTTCCCCCTTTGAAGCCCAAAGGCCAGGAAACAACTGAGAGAATATCACTTGCTCCTTTAGTCAATACCAAGTTATCACTTTCTCAACTGAAGGATTTTGCTTTCCAAGCCTGTCTCTCAAGGGACCATCTGGCAATATCTGGAGACATTTTTGATTGTCACTTCTGAGAAGATATTGTGGTATCAGGGTGGGGAAAGCCAGAGGTGCTGCTCAACATCTTCCTATGTATAGGAGAGCCCTCCTGGTCTCCAACAAAGAATGATTTGATCCAGAAATTTAATAGTGCCAAGATAAGAGATGATGCTTCAGATTGGTGACTTGCTAGTTTGGTTATCTGTTAGAATTGAGTGGGGAAGCTGTTTCGGAATGAATTAGCCCCGTCCTCTGAAATTCTGATGAATTGTTCAAAGGTGGGATCCATAAGTTTTTAAACCTCTCTAATTGATTCTTCCATGGTAGTAGATTTTCCTATATAGTAAAGGCTGAGAACCTCTGGTCTAGACCTTGCCAGGCCTGACTCAGAGTTAGCTGAGTGGAGAGGCGGCTTCTGAGGGTAAATTATCTGGAGTGGGGAAAGGAGACTCGGTCAACACATAGTCAACTACTATGGGGAGAGGTGAGATCTGGCCAGAATGGAGATCCCCTTCGAGACTGGGACAGAAGTGAAAGAAAAACAGGGTGCTTTGTTCCTCTGCAGGGTGACAAAGATTCTGACATTAGAATGACCTAGAGGCCAATTTGTGATGATTTCTTGGCACTATTCCTGGATGTGATTGCACAAATACACACTCCTTATGAAACAATAGTTTTGTCTTGGTCTGGATTCTGTTGCAGATTACACAACACCGTAGACTGGGTGTAAAGAAAAGAAAGTTTACTTTGGCTTATGGTTCTGGTCCAGGGTTGAGGGCTACATCTGGTGATGGCCTTCTTGCTGGAAGAGTCCCTAAGTGCTACAGGGCATCATATGATAAGAGACAGGGAACACTTGAGAGTCCACTCAAACTGGCTTTTATGCAGATCCACTCTTAATACAACCTATTAACCCATTAATAGCATGATGGATGAACCCATTCATGAGGACCCAGCCCTAAGCTCCTCTTAAAGGTCATGCCTGGCCCCTGATTTTTTTTTTTGTAGTTATAGATGGACAGCATGCCTTTATTTTATTTGTTTATTTTTATGTGGTGCTGAGGATCAAACTCAGTGCTTCACACATACAAGGCAAGCACTCTGCCACTGAACTACAGCCCCAGCCCAGCCCCTGGTCTTAATGTATCATAATGGGGAAAAAAATTTCAACATGAGTTTATAGAAGGGACAAACCATATTCAAATGGTAGAAAATCCATACCCTTTTTATTCAGGACCCTGGAGAGAAGGACTCCCGTGTCCTAGGAGGGACTTTTAACTGGAGAACAACAAAGTCCAATTCTTTACTTTTAACTAAAAACAGATAATTGTTGTAGGGTGAAGACAGAGCTTCTAGATTTTTGTACCATTTTTTTTTTTTACTACCAGATAAAGCTCCTCTGTGTCCTGAAGGGAACCAGGGAATTCATGGCCAAGTATCAGTGGACTGCTGAGCTCAGGGTGCAGTGATAGAAACTAGTGAGAGTTCCCTGGGTAGAAGGTCCTTGGGATGCCCATGTGGACAGGTCTGGAGTAGCTGCCAAGCCCCTAGGCCCCTCTGCACCTCCTGGGTGGGTGGGTGGGGGAGCTGTAGAGTTCAGACTGTGGCAGCTCAAGACTTATTCAGAGGACTTGGAACAGTGCCCTGCATCTTCTGTGCCCTAAGAGAGGTGGATCATTATATACCTTAGAGATTAGTGCTCTATCTGATGGGTGAGGGGTAAAGATTTGCTCCCAGGATGTAGGCTCTCTGTTCACCTCACAGATTGTTTCTTTTGCTGAGAAGAAGCTTTTTAGTTTGAGTCCATCCCATTTGTTAATTCTTGATTTTAATTCTTGTGCCACAGAAGCCTTATTAAGAAAGTTGGGGCCTAATCGCACATGATGGAGATTAGGGCTTACTTTTTCTTCTATTAGACACAGGGTCTCTGGTTGTATTCCTAAGTCCTTGATCCATTTTGAGTTGAGTTTTGTGCATGGTGAGAAATAGGGGTTTAATTTCGTTTTGTTGCATATGGATTTCCAGTTTTCCCTGCACCATTTGTTGAAGAGGCTATCTTTTCTCCAATGTATGTTCTTGGCACCTTTGTCAAATATAAGATAATTTTAGTTTTGAGGGTTAGTCTCTGTGTCCTCTATTCTGTACCATTGGTCTTCCAGTCTGTTTTGGTGCCAATACCATGCTGTTGTTGTTACTATTGCTCTGTAGGATAGTTTAAGGTCTGGTACAGTGAGGCCACCTGCTTCACTCTTCCTGCTAAGGATTGCATGGGCCAAGGAGCTGAAGAGACATTTCTCAGAAGATGATGTACAATCAATCAACAAATACATGAAAAAATGTTCATTATCACTAGCAATTAGAGAAATGCAAATTAAAACCATGCTAAGATATCATCTCACTCCAGTCAGAATGGCAGCTATTACGCATACAAACAACAATAAGTGTTGGCGAGGATGTGGGGGAAAAGGTACATTCATACACTGATGGTAGGACTGCAAATTGGTGCAG
This sequence comes from Marmota monax, assembly GCF_021218885.2. Classification (NCBI taxonomy): domain Eukaryota; kingdom Metazoa; phylum Chordata; class Mammalia; order Rodentia; family Sciuridae; genus Marmota; species Marmota monax. The sequence continues at coordinate 5,401,948 of NW_026694286.1, read as the reverse complement.
CCAATGTGGAAAGCAGTATGGAAATATCTTGGAAAATTGGGAATGGAACCACTATTTGACCCAGCTCTCCCTCTCCTCGGTCTATACCTAAAGGACTACAGGGACACAGCCACATCAATGTTGATAGCAGCACAATTCACAATAGCTAAACTATGGAACCAATCTAGATGCCCTTCAATAGATGAATAGATAGAAAAAAATGTGGCATATATACACAGTGGAATATTACTCAGCAATAAAAGAGAATAAAATCATGGCATTTGCAGGTAAATGGATGGAGTTAGAGAAGATAATGCTAAATGAAGTTAGCCAATCCCAAAAAATCAAATGCTGAATGTTTTCTTTGATATAAGGAGGCTGATAATAGTGGGATAGGGAGCGGGAGCATGGGAGGAATAGACAAACTCTAGGTAGGGCAGAGGGGTTGGAGGGGAAGGCATGGGGTAATAAATGATGGTGGAATGTGATGATTGTTACTATCCAAAGTTCATGTATGAAGACATAAATTGGTGTGAATATACTATGTATACAACCAGAAAAAAAAAGCTAAAAAAAAAAGAAAAAATAAAGGTGGTTCATTTGAAGGTTTGCCCTGTCTCAGTGGGAGGATGAGTCAAGAGAGAATAGTGGGCCTGCAGAAAGGCTGTGGTGCTGGGCAGGGGGGTGAGTCCACTGGGACTTTCCAAAGGGGGTTCCTGGATGATGAATGTCTATGGGCAGATGCTTAAACGAAAGGCAGGTCAGGAGGAAATTTTAGGCCCAAAATTCTGGAGAAAAACTATATTTCCCTACCTTGACATTTTCTTGACTTTTAACTAAAAACAGTGTTGTAGGGTAAGGAAAGTGGCTCAGGGCATGGTGATTAAGAAGGGCGGGGGGTGGGGAGAGAGAAAGAGAGAGAGAGAACAAGCAGCTCTCTCCACCAGGACAAAAGGCATGCCCACAGGGACCCACCTTCTCCAGCTACACCCTACCTTCCACAGTTAACACCAAGTTCATCCTATCAGGGGATTAATGCAGTGATTAGGTTAGACCTCTTACAACCCAATCCTTTTACCTCTAAACTTTCTTGTATTGTAAGATTTGGGGGGGGGGGGACACCAAATATCTAAACCATATCATATCTTATAATTTTGAATAAATGACATGAAAATGTAAACAATTTACAATTTTGAAGTACATGGTGTTTGGTAGACCCTCAATAAATTATAGCTACCATTACTATTAAATCAAATTACTGTGGCCTCAGCCCTATCACTTTGATTGCCAGAAACTGACCTCTCAACAGGAAGGACGTGAAGAGTCCATGGGAACATGGCACAAATCCTTCCACTGAATGGCACCTCATGTGTACCCTGCATTCTGAGCAGGTGGACGTACCGTCCCCCATAGGAGCCCTGCTTCAACCCAGCACTGGCCTAAGGGGAGAAGGGGAAGGAGGGAAGGATGACTTTGATTCAGATTCTTTCTATTAATTGTGAGACAGGGGCCACCCTTTTTCATTCCCCACAGCACAGCACCCATGAGAGGATATGTCACAAAGTCATGTATGTGAAAATGGAACTTCATAATTGCACTTGAGTTCCTGAGTTCCCATCTCTGCCCATAGCAGAAAACTTGTTATTGCCAATTGAACACAAACTATGTTACTATGTATTTCTCCTTTCCCTTTGGGGTAAATGGTTCCAGATGTTTTCCTATCCCTTCTCATGACCTCTCCTCATGCGTAATCCAAGGATCAACTAGGCATTAGTGGAAAAAGCAGCTATTTCTTCATCATCTGGCTCAGTTCAATATTGCATCCTTTGCCAACATAGCATCTAGTTGTATACTTCTTTCTCATGTAATGCTAGTGTGCTTCATCTACCAGTGAAAGTTCCTCAGTCCTACTGTACTTTGATCCAGGTCTACCAAGGTCACTCTGTGTCTTCTTAGTACTGTCCAGACCACAATGCCTCTTCAAGGCCCCTGCCCATTAGTCCCTCACTGTCCTTCTTGGGGGCCTAGAAAGCTTTTCTAGGTTATTCTAAGGCAACTCACACCCCTTCCCAAATCTCAATAGCTTAAGATAATGAAGGTTGTAGAGGATCCCTCTTACCAGCAGGGGTTATGTTCCAGGACCATCTGTGGATACCTGAGACCATGCATCATATTGTGTACTATGTGCATATGTTTTTTCCTAAATGCCTATACCTATGATAAAATTTTATTTATACTTTAGGTTTAGTAAGAGATTAGCCATAATAATTAGTAGTAAAATAGAACAACTATAACAATATTCTGTAACTAAAGTTATATGAATGTGGTTTCTTTCAAAATATTTTATTGTAGATCTTAACAACCTCAGCACATGATTTTTTTTCTTTTGTTTCCTTATTAAATGAAGAATGTTTATCTTTTCACTTAAATGAAGCACACTATGGCTTCTCTTTGGCATATGCCAACTGCCAACATTGCTACTCTTGCATTGTGGGACAAAAACAGCATAATCCCATGACAATTGTTCTGATAATCATGATGGCCACTACGTGTCTGATGGATGGGTAGCGTACACAGTGTGAATTATGCTGGACAAAGGGATGCATCATGTCTGGGACAGGAAAGACCATCATGCATGATACTCAGAAAGGTGCACAATTTAAAACTTAGAAGTTGTCTATTTCTGGAATTTTCCATTTAATATTTTCAGATGGTGGTTGACTGTGGCTGACTGAAACTGTGGGTAATCCAAAGCAGAACCTTGGGTAAGAGGGACATCTATTTTTCCCACTCACTCACGGACTATTGCTTCATGTCCTCTTATCACTGGGATCCAGATAGAAGGAGCAGCTTCTATGGGAGGAACTACTTAGAGAAAATAATACACTCTACCTACTGTTACCCTTCTTGGAGTTAAGATAGACTCAGAGCTGAAGGTAGATAGATGCTCTACTCCTTTCTGCTAAAAATACCCCACTGCCATTTCTACCAGCTGCACTCTATTAGCAGGCTGGCTAGGTGGGTGGCCTTTGGCTTGGAATGAGCTGCTCTCTTGTACTTTGCCTCTGTGATCCCCCAGCTATGGGCATCACCTAAACCCTCTTCTCTTGGAGCTTATCCCAGGGGTGTCAGAGAGAAGGGTCCTTCCTTGGACACTCAGTGGCCCTTGTTGCCCTTAGAGCTTTTTCTGCCATCTGCTGTTTGATCTTTTCTTCTTCTGGGTAGGAACACTGTTGAGAAGTCATCATTTATCCTTAAAACCTAAGGGTTAACCATCCCATTGTGCCATGAGTTGTCCCAGCCTTTGGAGGTTAGAAATTCTTCTTCCCGAATAGACATGTTTCAGCATCTCAGCCACCAGTTTAAAAAACACTGTTCATGAATAACATTCAATCCATGTTCTTGTGCATCTGCCTTTCCCCCAAAGCAGTGGCAGCACTGATTTAGTGGATGGAGGATAAGTACAACAAAAGATTATGGGGGAGAAAGACAGTTCTTATTTTCTCGGAATTTTTATCCTGCCATCTTTGGATCAGACTTCACTGGAGTTTCAAAAATAGCAAAAGAGAATTACAACAGAGAGAATAACTTGCACCCAACCTCAACATATCCCTGGCCATCAAATTTCCCACCTCACTACCCCAGATTGGTTCCCTTCATGCAAAGTGTAGCAAACATTCACACAAGTCATTCTTAAATGAAATGCACTCCTGGATCCAGAGAGGAGAGTCCCCGTACCCCTTTAGGATCAAGGCTGACCTCCTCAATCCTCCATTTCTGCCTCCTTTCAGGCCTCTTTTCTAGATGAACAATGGTGAATAGCCATCATTTCCTTTCAATGGAAATCTTTCACCCTCCATGCCACTGACCACGCCCTGGCATTTGCTCTGACCCCAGGGCTCTGACAATACACTCATGCAATCTGATGGAGAGGCAGGTGTCATATTCTGGGTCAAGTCTTAAATATCAACATATAAGACATCAGCAGCCTAGTCTCCTTTGGTCGCACAAAGCCCAGGCTGGTTCTATTTCAGTCGTTCTCCATCATCATTTCAATATACCTCGGGATCTAGTCTTATCTAAGGTCATTCTGTTGTTAATTTCTGTAAGTTTCATGGCCAGCTCTCAGCCAAGTCCAGCATACTCTCTCTCCAATCATTTATCACCCCTTGTCTGCTATACTTCCTCCACATCCGAAAGTTCTCATCTTTTTCAAAATTACCTTCTCAGTGTGGTGCTGCATGACCGATTTCAGTATAATGTATGTGCTGACCTCGCAAGTGCCTTAGTCCCATTAACCCTGCATGTCTGTAAAACCCCCAGAACATTCTTTATAAAACCCTTGAAGAGAACATTTTCTTTTCTCTGTCCTAAAACAGTGCAACTAAGACATAATTAGTAAAAAATTAGCTAAGCAGGTGACCTTTGGGGCCGAACATAATTTTTATGTCCTCGCGGGCTGCAAACAGCAATTGAATAAGAATGATACCAATTATCATTCTGAAGAGGCCACAGCCTTAGGATGAGAAACCAGAAGATAACATCTGATGTCCTATGTCCCTCTTCACCCCTTGCCATGCTAACAATAGATATGACTGCATCCTGCTCCCGCCCAAGTGTTCTATGAGGAATAACCAATCACCTTTGTGATGGGTAACTATCTTCGGCCTGCTCAGTAACCAAGAGTGACGTGAAACAAGCCAAGACCCACTCCTACCAGTTCACCTTATTTCACACCCATTCTACCAGAGTCACATGAGTTTTTTGTTTTTAAGCACAAGTAAGATGTAATACATCTATAATTGTTTTCAAATTAATGTCAGAGTATTTTTTATTCTATTCAAATAGCATCACTGTTGTACTGAAAATTCAAAGAAGGTTTTAGAAATGGACAGGAGAACAATAGTCAACTATTGTTTGCCTGACTTATTTCTTTTCAGAGTGACTTTTTTTGAAATGCAGACTGGTTTTGAAGGGGTCTACTCTATGGGATTGCACAGAGGAAACGAGGGTCGAGTGTGATAGCCCATCTCTGGCCCATTTCAGTTTTTAATATTCTACAAGCATATTCATTTCTCAAGACTCTATTCATAAAGGAAGTTTTGGAGTGCTGGTGGTGTACATGTAATTTTTATAGACTGGTGGATAATTTTCAATTTAATAACATCTTACATTTGAACTGGCTTTGGTAGTCTTTAGAGTGCTATCACTCCTCAGGGTCTCACCTGTTCTTATAACATTCCTGTGAAACAGACAGAGGTGTCCTTCACATAGCTGAGTGACCTGAAGATCAGCCATAGACAAATTCAAGTGCTTGTGTAGCTGGTGAAGGGCCAGATGCCCAACTAGAGCTTAGCTCCTCAAATAATAGTCCGATCACCTTGTCATTCTGGAAAGTGAATTGTGTTGGCAGTCAGGAAACATGACTTTAAATCGGGATTTGCTATTATTACATTTGTGGCCCCTTACTTCACTGGAATGCCGTAAAGCTATAGTGGGAACATGAATGTCAAGATGTCACATACACGTGGTCTCCTGCTCTGCTTGTAGACCTGGATGGTCTGGTCATGAGAGGGGCTCCTTCTACTTGGGAGATGATTTCATGCAGTTCCATTTGTGGAGTGCCTAGCTCAGTGGCTCTCAGCCACAGAGGGGCAATGGCTCAATGTCTGGAGACACATCTTGATCTCACAAATGGGAGAGGGGTGTTGTTACCGGCATTTATAGGGAAGAGGCCAAGGATGCTGCTCAATGTCCTATGACATACAATGCAGCAACACAACAAAGAATCTTCCAGCCCCCAATGTCAGTTGCGCCAAATTAGAGTTTAACCCGAGATCCGTGGATTCATTAATGGACTGTGAGGATCCAGAAATGCACTTTAAAAAATGAGATGGCCTACTTGGGGCAAGTATGCCTTTTTTGGTAGCAAGAGTTCATGACCGCTGATAGATTCTCATAAAGGTCTATTGTTTCAGTCCCTGTGATCCTTGTTCTAGCCATATCTTATGTCCAGTGAAGCTACTGCTTACACAAAGTAAGTAAAATAATACATCTTATTCTTTGGTGGAGCAGGAATGATATATAATAATATAAAATGTCAAAGTGTATTGACCTCGACTAAGTAATAAGCATGACAAAGAAAAATGTGCTGGAAGAATCTAGCAGATAGTGGGGTCATTATGGTGGGAACCAGGAAGAATGGTCCTGGAAGTGGTTCTGGAAGAAGAAAAATTATATCCATTTTTAACTCCTATGTACTTTGTCCAGGGAAAGTCAGAATGAGAATGGTCTTTCAGTCTCCAAAACTGTCAACAAAATAAACCTTTTTTTCTTTATAGGTATCCAGCCTCAGGTATGTCCTTACAATAACAGAAATAGACTAATGCAGCTACTCACCAGGTGAGGGAGATAAGCTATTTTAGTGCAACAGCAGACTTCTGTGTACTTGTCAATATCCTGAGAAGTTTACTTATATTGTCTCCTTTGAGATGATGTTACTCCTATGGGATAACATATTTACCCCAGATCTAAGTCTAACTCATTCCACGGAAGTTGGAAACTCTGCTGGAATCTAAACATCACATTCATGACTAGTAGGAAGATGTTGGCATGTGAAGAATTCAATCTTGTGCAAGGGCAATGATTTACATATATTTTGAATGATGACTGTCTATGCTAATGTGCATAAGTTGTGAATTCTCTTCTCAATAAAGGGCCTCTGTTCCCCAAACACACCTAAGATCTTCTCAAGAGGCAAAGGTTCGTATTCTCCGTGATACTCAAACAATTACATCTTGATCAGAATGTCAAGTGTTCCTTTGTTCCTCCATTCTATAAATTTTATTTCATAGGATCTTGAATCAACAATAGCTCTATTCTAGCTTAACTTTCTAAATTACCCTCCTAGATTTTTTTGGTAGTTAGAGGAAAAAAAGATAGAAGAGAATAGTTCAGGCCAACTTTCAGATGGAATACTTTATTTTAATGGCCAGGGACTGTAAATCGGAATACATTTTTCTTCTCTAATCTCTATGCATTGAACATGTCTAAAATATAAATAGTTATTGCTAGTGTTATTGCCCAGTTCACATGGTTTCTAGTGGTGCATGAATTCTGTGGGTAAAATCCATTCCTCTCTGTCTGAATCTGATCATTACTCAAAAAAGTCCTAGGGGTAGATTATAATCCTCCCCTTCAATGTTATTCTGGATTATTTTGCTCCAAGTCCATTTGCAGCCCATAAATGAAGTTTACTGCAAATGAGATAGTTATAAAACCTTAAAGAAGAAAATTTTACCGTGAAGGTAATCCTTTAAAAATATAAGAAAATTAACCAAACCCTCATATAGAAAAATGGATAAGAGAGAGACACAAATGGGTTATAGGGTTTATCACCTGGGGCTCACATGGTCCAATCCCAGCATAACTGAAAGTAATCACATTGTTTTATGGTCACTCTGCTTCCCATATGGTCTCAGACCAGCTCCTAATTCAAGTGTCCATTGGTAAAAAAGCTGTTGTCTGTCAACATTGGCTCAGGAGGGAGCAGTCATAGAAGCTGAGCCATTCTCCTTTCTCAAAGTACTTCGGGGTCTGAGTTCGGCTCATTAGTTGTAGCAAAGTATTGCCAGTAAACCATGGGACCCCAGCCACACAGACGGCTCTTAAGCACAAACTGACGAAATCTGTTTCTCCAGAGGTTTCAATACAACATCTATCTTTAAAGCCCAACTCATTCAAAGACACTGAAAGAAAAGCAACACATCCCCCATTAGTGCACTCGGTAATTCAGGTGAAAGAAGGGCTCCCCACAGGGTGAGAAATATGGCCAAATCATGAAGTCTATTGCTATTGCATGGGTCTTACAGGCTAACTTCTGCAGACTGAGCAACTCAAACTTGGCTGGCAGATTCCGTGGCAGACAGCTGAAAGGAACAGACAGAGAAGGCTGTGAGTCTTGATGGTAATATTTTCAGAGTGTCAGAACATTACAGTAAATATTCTAGAAGCAGAGAAATCAGTGGGGAATCAGTCTGGCTGTGAACTCTTCAGAACAGCATAAGGTTGGTTATATTTTAGTGTGTAAGAGGTGTAAAGTGTTGACCCCCTAGGATGACGAGAGTCACACACATTTGATGCAGAATCCAGATGACTGGCATTTGAATTTGGAGTCTTTCACCTCTGGATGTGTTAGCCGGGACAAATTGTATGACTAGTTTCCTCATTTGTAAACTGGAGTCGGTGCAGGATTTGTCAAATTTGAGTTGCTGAGATTTATTTTATATGACATAGATAAAGAGTCTATGACAGTGATTGAGACAAATATTTGTTGAGTCCCAACTATGGGGCAGGTGCTGTTCCTGGCATGTGGGGGTTCAGCAATGGACCAAAGAGACAAAAACCATGTGCATACACACATACCCCCCCACACACACACATGCACAGAAAATCACAAAAACTCACAGGGTTCACCATTTGGTGTCCACGGTTTATAGCAAGCACTCAGTAAATCTGAAAAATTATTATTAGTGCTGTGAAAAATTGTATTGGTTTTGTTCATTGTGAAGGGAGCAGGTATTCTGGGAATTTGGAGTCCTATTTACCCAGGTACATTGCTCAGAGAATGTGACCCCAGGAGAATTCTCCTTATGCTCTAAGGAATCCTTTCTCTTATTCCTTGATATTTTTAATGTTTCTTAAAATAAGGCATCACTAGTAGCTAAGAAACTGGAGAACTAAGTTGAACAGTTGTGCCATCTACAAATTTTTGGCTTTAGTGTGACACTTGAACCCATCTGTCTTGATAGCTACCATCCCTCTTGACCCTTAGTGTGCTTTGCCCCTACTTAGTGTTTGGAAGCTATAAATAAAGACATTGTTGGTTCTTGGGCTTGTCTGACCCTGGCAGGTCCTGGCTGACAATGGCTCACCCAGTGTCTATCTCCAACAATTCACAGAGGGAAGAGATGTTAGAGGATCTGATGCCTGAGATAGTGTCCTCCCTTCGGCCAACCAAAGTTGCCGATTCCTCTTCCAGTATACTGCTGCTAATCTTTTTCACATTTAAGATTACATGCACAGCTATGCTAATTAGCAGAGGCTTATAAGCTCAGGATTTAAAAGAAATTGAACTGAACTAAAATGACAAAAATGAATGAAAGGACAAAGAAGAGCGTGACTAAAAATGTAGAATACACCCCACAGTCCTGCCTATCTCTGGGGAATCAAATGTTTCAAACAAATGTGTATGGTTAAAATGTTGTTTGGATGATAGTTTTAAAGCTACCTGCAAGGGATAGCAACATTACATAATTATAAAATATAATAATACATTTACATATCATATGTACATACATATATATATATATATATATATATATATATATATATATATATATATATATGATCTAATATAGGTATACATACATGTATGAGTTACCGAAATGATCTTTAGCTTCACTGCATGAGTGCAATCTATACTAACATAGACCTTTAGCAATAAAATTTGGGATGAGCTTGTGGCTCAGTGGTTGTGCACTTGCCTAGCACGTGTGAAGCACTGGGTTCAATCCTCAGTACCAATTAAAATAATAAATAAAATAAAGTCATTGTGTCCATCTACAACAAAATAAATAAATAAAAGATAGATAAATAAATAAATAAAATCTGGATTATTACCTTTTAAGGATGATAGATTTGTGATCATTTTTAAAGGAGATAATGAGAGCTAGGCTCAGTGGCACATGTCTGTAATCTCAGCTACTCTGTAAACTGAGACAGGAGGATCATGAGCTTGAGATCACAACTCTGTGAGACTCTGCTTCAAAAATTTAAATAGTCAAACAAATTAGAAAATTAATATATCAAACCTGTAGATTTATAAAACTGAAATATTTGGAAATCTAATCATTACCAGTGTGGTTCATGTTCATAAATTATTTTCATGTTCCAAATTTCCAAATTTTTATGTTAAAAGAATTCAGATTTGTTTACAGTTTTAGCTTTGGTTCATTGAGTGAATTAAATTTTAAAGCTTACATTATTCAGTTTCATTTACACTGGGGCTCTGAACAGCTCATGTGACTTCTTTGGGTTCCATTAAATTTCTGTCCACACATTTTATTCTTATGAACAGATTTAAGGTTTTTCCCCTTGGCTATTTTACCAGGCTAATAATAAGTTGTAAAATGGACTCATTTGAGTTTTTCTTGAGGTATCAGAAGGTTATTAATCATAAAAAGGAAAAAAGTGATAAAATCCACAGATTGGATCAGAAGCCCCCAAGTAGCTGAGAGTTGGATGTTTATAGGATTCATGTCTCCAAAGTCAGAAACTGTGGAGGAATTAGGGGGAAAAATGTAGAATTATCTCTGCAAAGGCAGAAAAGTGCTTTTGAGGTTTGAGGTCCCTCTCCTTTGCATATTGCTTCTTATTGAAATAAAAAAAGCAGATGCTATCTATAACCTCAGTTCTAACCTTAGTTGTAAACCACATTGAGACAGTATGACAATTGCCAATTGGTAATCTGTTTGAAACAGAGTATTCTAAAAGGCCTCAAATCCTTTTCTGTTTTAATTCTAGTTGCTAAAATAACTTTGAGGAATATTAAAATATTTGCACTCATCAGTTTCCAAAAAACCTCTTTAAATAAAAGTGACCAGCAACTGAGTTAAAATATTATAATTTAAAAAGAATAAGTATAATACTTCCTTTAGCAAAGCTAGAAACAGACATTAATGTTGTTTACTTTTAATGCATTTGCCTCTTAATTCTCAAAATAAGATCAAAGTGACAGAATCATTAAAAGAAAGGTTATAAAGAGCCAGGAAAGACAATTGAACCCAGATAGTCCAGGTTAACAGATCGTTTCTGCAAGAGCTTTTCAACTCACAAAGTATTTCTTTGACAAAAATTTCCAGTTTTTTGTTCAAATTTCAATTGTTTAAGTGGACTTGGAACAATGACATAGACTGGAAAGTCTTGTATTTTAACATAATACTGAAAATTTTTATGCCCTTGAGGCTATCCTTACTCTTCACCAGAAGTGGAAATAAACATATTTTTGGCCTACAACAAACTGGGAAATAGGTGAAGGGTAGCCCATGGTTGCAGATGGAGGAAGGGATGGGCAGGAGGGGTGATGGGGATGGTATTTTTTACTGTGGGTGATTTCTCAGGTGTATATCCCTGTCAGAACTCATAGAACTGTGTGCTTTAAGTAGATCCCATTTTTATACATACATATTTTGTAGTATAGATGAGTTTAAAAAAAACATATTGATGGGCTCAGGGTATAGTTCAGTGGTACAGAATGCTCTTGGCATGTATGAGGCCCTGGGTTCAATTTCCAGGCCATACACACAATCAACAAAAATTTAAAAACTGTGTTGGGAATATATTATGGTGGGAATCCAATGACAAAAGTTCCTTTTTTTTTTTTTGAGACAGAGAGAGAGAGAGAATTTTTTAATGTTTATTTTTCAGTTTTTGGCAGACACAACATCTTTGTTTGTATGTGGCGCTGAGGATCGAACCCGGGCTGCACGCATGCCAGGCGAACGCGCTACAACTTGAGCCACATCCCCAGCCCCCAATGACAAAAGTTTCTAAATCATTATTTCTCTTTTGCCTCATAAATCAAATTTAGAATTTATTATTATTTTATGCAATTTTGAGAAAATTGCCATAAGGTGACTTTCAAAAGCAAAACCACCTACGTATAGGAGGAGAAATGAAAGATTTCTGGGGAGCAATACATCTAAAAATGTAAGACTGTAAGGAAGGTGAACTGAATTCAGAACTCTTCCCCTTCAAACCCAGAAAAGGACTGGAAACTGATCTTCATGAATGTGAGAAAGAAGAAGCCCTATCTTTTTACTTCCTTGCTGACTGGAGTATCTATCCCAGTCCACAGGCAAAAAAAAAAAAAAAAAAAAAGAAAAAAGAAAAAAAAGAAAAAGAAAAAGAAAAGAAATACCTTTTCAGAGCTTACTACTTTCCTTATTTTCCATTTGACCTGATTATCTAAAAATATACAGTTATGTGATCATCTTCCTTTCTCCATTACAGCAGAGAATTAATCTACAGCGCTGGTCAGCCATCTTCCGCCCACCAATTAACTTCTACCGTCAAGCATGCCATTGCAAATTGCCTCTCCCAGAGTCTCCTGGGAGGATGTCTCAGTGCAGTGCCCTATTTTCATGTAACCCAAGGCTGGTAAACCTGATACTGGCTCTTGGACCTTGTGTGAGGCTGGATATGTAAGGCTCAGAGTCAGAGAAGCTGAGAGGCCCAAATACCACTCATGAGATGCCACAGAGAGAGCTCCCTCTTGGTGGCTGGCATTTCTCTGCTCCTGTGAATCAAAAATGAAAGAATTACAGGTGCAATACATTAAATGCATTAAGGAGCAAATAGTAAGACCTATGAGGCCCTTTGCCAATACTGTAGGGTCTTTAATTGACAGAGCAGAATGCCCTCTGGGGAGCAGACCCTCAGTGGCCAGGGAGTGCATCTTGCTCAAGTGGCCTCCATGTTCCCTGATTCCCTCAGCTCTACTGAGCCTCCTTTCCTTCTATCCTTGCTCTTTCCATTTCCTCTCTTTTAGAAATTCTCTTGTTTATAAGTGTGGCCCAGGAGAATCCAGGATGCTAAGTAATTTAATGACCAGAAATTAGGAAAAGACTCTAGATTTTTCTCTCTCTGAAGTCCTTCCCCCAGGGTTATCATTGATTCTTTGTGTAATTTTTTCCCTGTTTGATCTGGTATATTTCCATAAAAATAAGGCAATGTTTTATGCAATTTTTTTTTCCTTCACAGATACATATTTCATCTGTGTGCATAAAGGACGGAAATAAGCAGAGATGTGCCTGAGGGTGGAATGGGAACCAGAAAGTGGGCAAATGTACAAATCATGGCAGATGTCATACCCCTGCATTCTTTCTTAGTGCTGGGGTTTAAGAGAGGCAGAATGACATTGAGGAAAGAACACAGATTCTGATGTCAGTCTGTGTGGAAGTGAATCTAATATGCCACTACCTACCTGCTGGGTGACACTGGCACACACATTTAGCATGGCTAAGATTGTTCTCACATCCACAGGGGAAAATGGCACTCACCTTGCAAAGTTGTTAAAACAATATAGTGCATATAAATCTCATAAGTGATAAATAATGAAGCAAAACTATCCCCAACAGGGCAATTACTGGGTTGGTCTTTTCAGAACATGACTCTTTTTGTTTTTGCAGTATTGTGCATCAAACTCAAGGCCACGTGCATGCTAGGGAAATGCTCTACCGCTGAGCCACACCACCAGCCTTCAGAACATGAATTCTGGATACACTTCTCACTATTAAATTCTGTGACTCTGCCAATTGGAATGAAAGTTCATTCTTTTATTATAGAAATCATCATATCTCACTGTAGACATGAGCAAATGTCCCCTATGGGACTTGCTAAGTATTGTTCCAGAGAAGCAATAAAGCCTGGAGGGAACAGCGAAGATTTGGGGTCTTTGCAAATGGTCGAGTGCTTGCCCAGCATGTGTGAGGCCCTGGGTTCAATTCTCAGCACCACATCAAAATAAATAAAATAAAGGTACTGTGTCCATCTACAATGAAAAAATATTTTTAAAAATGTGGTTATGGCAAAAAGTACCACCATATTAGCATTATGACCCTAGAAAAGAAATTTTCAGTTTATCTGGTTTTTAATATGTTCCTAATCCTCTAACAAATCAGAATTTTGATCTTAAGAAACTGCAAGTGTTGAACTACACAAGAACAGCTGTTTACAATTCAGTGACATCTTAGTTGACAACACATTAGAATCAGAAACTGACATTCAAAAGTATAAACAGTTGTCAGGAAGTTGTAATGAGAAGACATCAGAGATGGAAACTGGGGGAGAAGGAATGAGGTACGAAATGTTCATCCTTGAAAAAGAAAGGTGATAGTGTGTGAAGCATTGGTAATAAAAAGTTAGGATAAGCAGGTTGAGGGAAGAGAAGAAGTGGTTGACCCAGGACTAGGGTGACATCTGAGGAGCTGGGCTCAATGTAAAACTGAATAGTGGGAGTTTTGATGTTGTTATAATTATTCAATAAAAAAAATTAGCAATTGGCTGAAAGTTTGGAATTTAAAATTTTTTGCCTTGCAATTGAACAACCAAACAATACTTGGTAATTGCAAATGATTCCCAATGGATACAGAATGAATGAATTAGGAGGAGAGATAGTAGAAAGACTCAGTGAACAGCCACCCAGGCTAAAAAGCATGGTTTTGTTCAGTGAGCTGCTGGAACTCAGGGTCATAGTTTTGTATTAACTATGTCCAACATAGTCACATTATCTGCTAAGAGGCCAGCTCTGCAGTAGTTAACATTTATTGAGTGGTCACTATATGCTCTGCCACTGGACCAAGTGCTTTCTATTTAAAAACTCCTTTGATCCTCGTGATAACTCAAAGGTACAGGTTCAAGTTTCATTCCCCATTTAGAAAGGAATCTGCTGAGTGACAGGGTGGCCAAAGAATGTACCCAAAGTCACCTGACTAGAAGGATTCTGAGATCTGAGCTCACGGCCAAACAAGAGAAGAACCTGGCAGTCTTGTCTCTCTAACTCTGGAATTTTGGGGAGAAATCATATAAAAGGAGATAAGTAAAAACGCACAGTAAAACATAGACTACCTTTCCAATATGGGTCACAGGCTAAGTGCTCTATGGTGTGTGCTAGCTGGAAATAACTTAAGACCTCTTGGAGACGGGAAGGTATTATCATTTTAAAATGTTAATGAAAACAGTTTCCTACATTTTTATGGATCTCTGATAGCTTATTTAAATCAACGAAATAATTAACACTGTTAACGCATGAACATCTTTCAATGTGGATAAACCTCAGACACATACAGCTGAGCAAAGAAAAAACTAAGCTACAGAATGCTGTGTACCATTTTTACCAGGTGTTCACGTCTGTGAAAGGCAAAGTGGTATCACATCTTATATATGGAGAGATACACATTCAGTAAACTTGTGAAATCAAGGTTTATGTTGAAATTCATATAATGTCAATCTGTTTTAACAGACACACCCTGGGGTCTGGGGTTGTGGCTCAGTGGTAGAGTGCTCGCCTAGCGCGGGTGAGGCACTGGGTTCGATCCTCAGCACCACATAGAAAAATAAGTAAATAAAAATAAAGGCACTGTGTCCACCTACAAACAAACAAACAGATACGCCCTGGAATTTTAATAGATTTTAGGCAGTAAGTGCTTATTTGTTCTCATTTCCATCATAGTTGAATGTGGCTATCTCTGGTTCTGTGTGGTCATGGCTGCCGACTTCTGTCTGTGGTCCTTGGTCCCTCTCTCTCTCTGTAGGTCACACCCAGGCAGAAGAACCAAGAAAAAAGCCTCTTGATGTTGTTACTACCAGGGCACAGAAGTGCCATCATTATGTCCAGTCAGGTTCCCATGGCCAGAGTGCCGTAGTGTGGCCACATATGACATGGCCCCCAGAGGAGAAAGTCACAGATGCTGGAAGTGGCCGCCTGAGAAGACGACCCAGGACTGCTGGGCAGGTGTCCTGTGCTGAAGCAAATACACAAAACATAATGCTTTTTACAGCTGGGTAATGGGTACCTGGGCGTTATGTCATTCTGTCTTTTTCTTTGCCTTTAGATGTTCTACTTTTCTAGAAAGATCCAAAGAGTGGAAATATGAAGCTTTTCCTAGCACTGCATGCTAACCTGTCTGTGGTCCTTAGATAAAACTGGGCTGGCAAACTATGGCCTAGAAGCTGAGACTGGTTTTTTACACTTTTAAAGAATAGTAAAAAGGAAAAGGAGAAAACAATTTAACTGACACTTCATATTGCCCTCAAAACCTAAAATATTGACTGTCCATCCCTCTAGAGAACATTTATCAATCACTGTGCTAGGACAAAAGAAAATATGATTTACTGTACTTAAAAACACAAGTTAAAAGACACATATATCAGGCATTGTGCTTTCATATGAATTTTTTTTTTAAAAAAAGATAACATTTAGTGCTATCGTACAAGTAAGTAGAACAGGAAATTGAGACAGAGAGGTTAAGTAGTATTCACAAGGTTACACAGTTATTCAAACTCTATCAGTATGATTCTAGAGCTAAAGTTTGTCACTACTGTTCTATTGCTATTTTTTTCTTTCTTATTTACTGTTTAATTTTTTTTTTTTTGTATCAGAGATTTAACCCAAGGGTGTTTAATCACTGAGCCACATCCCCAGACCTTTTTATTTTTTTTTTATTTTTGAGACAGGGTGTCACGGAATTGCTTAAGGGCCTTACTAAGTTGCTGAAGCTGGCCTTGAACTTGTGATCCTCCTGCCTCAGCCTACTGAGCCACTGGGATTACAGATATGTCACCATGCCCACCCTCTTTCTCATATACTTTCTGATATCTCAAATTTAAGTTTTCTGAAGAAATATTTTCTGACTCATAATGAACTGATAAAATCACAGTTTACATCCAAATTTTAGTTGATATTTATTTACATCTACATATATACATGTAGGCATACTCGCATATACAATTAGAGCTTTCAGCCCATCAGATTTGTAGAAGAGTCACATGCTCTAGAAGTTTCATTCCAGGATAGGAAAGGGAACATTATGAAATATTGGCTATTAAGAAGTGCCGCTATGAAAGACAAAGAAAAACTGTGGGCATGAGTGGGCTGCCACTCTGCACTAAGGAGAAATGACATCCATCCAAAGGCAAGGTCCTGGGCCAGAGAATGAATATTGGTAGAAAAAAATGGTGAAAAACATCTGCATAAGGGCTGGGGATGTGGCTCAAGCGGTAGCGCGCTCGCCTGGCATGCATGCGGCCCGGGGTCGATCCTCAGCACCACATACAAAATAAATATTAAAAATTCTCTCTCTCTCTCTCTCTCTCTCTCTCTCTCTCTCTCTCTCTTTAAAAAATCTGCATAAGAGCTTTACTTGAGTTAATAATATTATACCATGGTTACTTTCAATTTCCTAATCTTGATAATTATATCAAGTATGATATGTGATATATGATAACACAAGGGGATCTTAAAGGGAAACCTTTGTACTATTTCTGTAACTTTTAACCTCAAAATTATTCAAAATAAAGGGGTTTTTAAAAAGGGAATACAATGGCTTCTGAAAGACTAACAATAAACAGGATATAGTGAATATTTATTGAACACACACACAGGATAGGGGTGTCCCCCCTGGTGGCACTCTAGGGGACAGACAATTCTGCAGCCCTGTGTGGAGAACCTTCTGGAATGTCCCACTGGAAGTGCACCTGTCAGCAGAGGCAATTCCTGGAGAAGGGCCATTCGAGAAGCTTCATAAGGATGGGATTCAGTCTCATGAAGAGGACCTGGGGGCACCACAGTGTGACAGTGTTTATCTGTGCAGCTCTAAGACTACTAAGATGAAGACCAGAAAGTGTTCCCTGGGGTAATCAAATCCACGGGCAGGCCAGGAATGCAGAGCAAGGGCAGCCCCCGCAGAGGTGGGGATGGAAGTTTGGTGGAGTTGGATTGAAGAACACAGGTGGGGACAGCAAGATGAGATACTCTTTAGTAAGCTGCAGTTGAAAAGAGAAACTGAAAGACAGGACATTCACGAGAGGGACCTATGAAGACAAATCTCTTCCATCTGAAGTCACCACAGGCTCTTCTGGGAGGTTATTTGCCTGCAGGTGGTCATGTTTCTGTCCCAGCTCTGGCCACAGCTGATTGGATCAGAATGAGTCGGGTGTAATCTGTCAGTGCCTGGCATGAGTCCTGGGTTGGCACAGGCGATGACTGGCCAGGCCAAGCTGATCCATCCTTTTAAGGGAGCAGGCATGTGAAGCTGACTTTATGGAAGGAGGGATAGGGCTGATGGCACTGAACTGGCACCAGAGGTGCCCTCGGGCCATATGAGCTATGTAGGCCCCCTGAGCGCCCCTGTTGCTCACCAGCCGTGCAAACTTCCCATTCTCCACAGGGCTAGTAGGTGCCAGGACCATTTCCTCCCTCTATGAAGTATTCAGACCTCATCAGTGATGTAAGCAGACAGTATCCTCCCAGCGAGCAAAATTCAAGATAGGCAATGGAGTTGCTGGGTGCAAAGAAGAGGTTTGCATTGTGTTGTGTCAAATCTAAGATGTCATCAGGTGTAAGGCATAACTTGGTTTCATGTACCAAGAAAAGAAATACAAACAAACAATCAAGAAAACACTTGCAGTTGATTGGTAAAGGCCCTTGTTCTAAGAAACACCCTGACTTCCTTGCAAGAAACATGCTAAATGTGAAAAATGTATGTCTCAGGATTGGTGAAGTACAGTTGGTCCTAAGGATCTTCAGGGTCCATATCTGGCATTCAACCAGCAGTGAATTGAAAATGTTTTAAGAAATTGCATCTATCCTGAACATGTCTTTTCTCCCTTGTCATTATCCCTAAACAATACAACAGTGCACCTGTTTGTATACCACGTGCATCATATTAGGCATTATAAGTCACTTGGAGTGTACAGGAGGATGCATGTAGGTTATAGGCAAAGATGAGACCATTTAAAATAAGGAACTATTTAAATATCTGTTTAAAAAATAGATTTTGGGGTCTGTGAACTCTCCTGTACAAATATCAAGGTACAACTGTTCCATGTATTCAGAAAGTGAGAGGTGAGGATGTTTATAGATCAAGTGGAAGAAACTGTTGAGCAGAAAGAAGGAGAAGTTTCCTCTGGGAAGAGGAGTTGGATAAATAATGGGACAAAGACCACAAGAAGCAGGAGGCTCAAGGTCGCTGAGGAAAGTCTTTGCTGCATAGAGGAAATGCAGTGATCTGGGTAGAAGTGGATGGAAATAAATATACAGGGCCAGAGAAGGGATATTTAGAAAGTCTAGGCCTTGGGTCTTGCTTTTCTCAGTCATTAGGAAGCAATTTTACATTTCATTTGGAAATTATTTCAGGACATTTTAAAAAATGAGTTCTCAGACTTGTGTTTCTTGGTTAACTGTAGCTTACCAATGACTCTAAGAGATGGCTGAGAGCATAAGGATGCAGAATTTAGTGCTCCAACCCAGAGTGCTGCTTCTTTGATTATGCTGTACTTCAGCAGAATTGCAAACAATAAATTTCAGATGGTATTACCAAATGATGTGATCTCAGATTATGAGGTTTAATGAAAGTATTGCAAGCTCGAAGCATAAGGCGAGGAGAGCTGGAGTTCATGTAGGGTGTTTATTATGTCTGAAAGTTCAGGTGAATCTATGACTCAATTTACAGATGAGAAAATGAGGCGGCAAGCCATAGAACTTGCCCAAGGTCACACAGAATCTATGAGGAGAGGACTTCTAGAACTTCTTGTCCTGGAGAAGAGTATTTCGTCTATGAGCCCTGCCACTTGTTTGGAAGAACTTAATTCTCTACAGGTAAAGGATAATTCATTTTTTGAATAAAGTTTCCAATATGTTTGTGCTCAAAGAAACTAGGTACCAATAAAATGTACTTGAAGTTGATTGATTTGCTTTCCACAAGGATACCATTTTGCTAACATCCAATGCAGGTTGAGAGATTGGAGTGTGTTGGTGCCATGTTGGTGCATTAGTTTGGTTTATTGTCAGTGATCATAAGCCGTGGTTGCAGGGTGCTCGCTTAACACAGGACTGTGCCTCTTTCCAGTGCTACTTGACCAGCCTCCCCAACCCAGTGCATGAAAACCTTCCAATCAGATAGTGATGGATCTACCCTTCAAGTCCCCCATCAGTCATACACATGCTTAAATCAATCTCTTTACATATTATTTCCCTAAACTCCCATATCATGGACTGCTGTGTCTTTATTCATGATGACCCCATAGCCTGAAAGTGTGTCTACCTGTCAGTCTCTCCAAATGTCTTTCCAGCCACGGGACTGCCCAGTCCTTAGCAAAGGCCTGCTGTTGGCAAGTGCCCAGGAAAGATTCCCATGATGCATCAAAAAGACTTGGTCTCTGCCATGCTAGTTTTGACAGTCCGGTGGGAGGGAAATATACCAAACACACCAATGCAGAAATACATACACCATCCCAGAGACTGTTGACTACTAGGAAGCTGGATTCCAGAAGGCTATGAGCTTGAACAGGAGGGAAGCTCACTTTGGTTGCCTGGTGATCTGCAAAGGCTCCTTGGAGGAAGTGATATTGGGGATGAAAACTAAAAATTCTGCAAGCTGCAACAACAGCAGCTTATCACTCCTGGCAATAGCACTTAGTTCCCTGCCTGGAGCCTTTTGTCACCTCATTTTCTTGATCTAGAACCTCCTCGACTCACCACACTGCCCACTTCCAGGGTATCCAGCTTTATCTAACCTGTTCCTGTCACCTTAAGAGAAAGCCTTCTGGGAGCCTTTCCTGGCTCTCCTTTATGGGCCCAACGCACCTTTTGCAAACCCTTATCCTAGAACCTGTTATGACGTTCTACTAGGGATAGGCTCCAGGGTAGATGACATTGAAGATAGTCCCTTCTTTGTCTTAAAGCCTTCCCAGTTCATCTGACCAACTAATGATATTGCTCGGCCTATACAGCCCCATGTCCCCAACCATATTCTTTAAGGACAGGGAGTAAACCATCCTTGCAAACCCAGACTCTACAACAGCATGGCATACATAGTAGGCACTTTGTAGGTGTTTTTGAAAACCCACAATTTATTTATTCAAATAGACTGAAGCATATTGGAAAATTATGATTCTAATTTGTTGAAAAACAAATCTATAGAGAAATTCAGGAGCACACAAAACCGTTTGGTTTTATTGCCTCCAAGATGCAAAAACTGAAAGACGTTTGGTTTTTATTTTCAAACTTAAATTTTGTTGAACATTACACAAATAACCAAGTGAGTCAATCAAACCCAGATTACATGTTTTAAGGGAAAACATCAGAGGTGGAAAGCAGCATGCCTAGATGTTGCTTCTTTTGAATAATGTTGCTTCTTCATAAAGATGTTGCTTCATGGGGCTGGGGCTGTGATTTAGCAGTAGCACACTTGCCTGGCATGTGTGAGGCCCTGGGTTCTATTCTCAGCATTGAGTATAAATAAATAAAATAAAGGTCTATCAACAATGAAAAAAATGGTGTTGCTTCATGTTTAGGACTTCATTAAGGACTTCGTGTCACTACTTGGGTACCATTGAAATTTCTCGATCCTTCTACGGGCCCCCATCACCGAAGGCCCCATATTGGACTGTTGTGGAAGTTGTCTCTTGTGTCTTAAAGCTCTCAAGACTCAACCAAGCTCATTTCGGGGACATTTCAATTAATTGATCCTAGGACAGATCCTTTGACCACGTGCTGCAAAATGTGGCTTGCTTTCTTTCCATGTTACCCTCCTAGGCATCCTTCATACTCTGCTTGTCTCTCTCAAGGAGGAACTAGCTGTGCCCTCATTTTATGCAAAGTGGTATTTGCTAGGGCAACACTCTGGAGATTTGGAGGGCCTCTGGCAACCGTTGTGTGAAAGATCCATGACTGAACCATGGAGTAAGCTGAATGCCCAGGGCATGGGGCCTGTACCCAGCTGAGAAGGCTCAGGGTGGGGGTGGACCTGTTAAACCATATCCTGCCACATGTCCTGAAGGCCACAGATAGACCATAACTGTTTCTCAATTCATTAAATGTGATTTAGCTATGTTTATTTTTCTTAAATATGGGTAGCTTGAGAGTTTTAGTAAATGTTAAGTATGTGTAGTTAATGGCAAATATTTTGCTCAGGGTCTCTCAACAGATCATTTGTGATTAATCGGTTGATCCTGAAGGTTAATCAAGTAAAGAAAAAATTCGACTAGACTCTCAAAATCCACTTATATACAGATAACACTGATACACACACACACACACACACACACACGTGCCCTAACCTCCACACACTCATGCATACACTGGCATGTTGAATATTAGGCCCCAGAGAGGATAATTTCCTCCCAAGCTTGCCACTTCAAACTTTATTTCTAGAATCATAGTTCATTTCCACTTTTCCTATTTTCCATTACCAAATCTCCCATCTCTTCTCTTATCAGGTATCAAATATAAATAAATATGGGAACAGAATTTTATGTCAGAAATAGCTTATTACTCGCCCCTCGCATGTTGCTATCTGTATGTGTCAGATCCTAATATACGATATCTCCAGGCAAGGCACACAGTGTTCTTGTCTAGGCCGAAATCAGGCTGTGTGGTTTGAAAGAATCAAATGCATCAATTAGACACCAGTTTGGATGACTAAAATAACAGGATCCATTCTGACCTACCTGTTTTTTGCTATCCCATGGACATGACCAGAAACTTACAACCCAGAGATTATTTTACTAATGCATTACACTCAGAGAGAAACGTGACTGAATTGGTTTTAATCTTTCCATGGTGACAAAATTTCCATCTTCTCTGGAAGAAAGTCCGGAAAACCGTAAAGAAGTAGCCTCATGGCAAAAAGCAAAACAAAACCCAGCATTTTAACCCATCACACGAGGATCCAGTAAGACAGTGGATAGACAACTGCTTGTGTACTGTGGAATGATGTACAAAGACGAGGGACTGTTTCCATTATTATAGCTACTATTATCATACTTATTATATTTGTGGTGTGAGCTTATTATCAGCCAGAGCATCTTCTGGAAGACTCTATTTAGGACCGAATGTGAAAACATCAACATTTTTCTTACCATCTTTCTTAGCTTTTCAAAGAGGCAAGTGTCAGGCAACGCCAGGCTTCTGTGAGTTCCAGTTGATGATTACAGAGCTTTCCTTAAATCGCATCAGACAGGAAGGCTTATGGCAAACATTGCTCAGCAATTTGTTCAACAAACATTACTGAGTGGCTGTCTGAGTGCTAGGCCCAGAGGTGGGTGAATAAAACAGACAAAAATGTCTGCTATCATGATATTTGCATCTAGTGAGGGCAGACGATAACCAAGTAATTAAAACTAATTAAACTGAGCAGTCTATTTTAAATTGATAAGTACAAAAAAAAACAGAGGTCAAGGGGGACTGGGAATGTGGGGGATGTGCTGCTGTATTAAATGGGGTGACCAGGGTAGGCCTGATTGAGTTGGTGACACCTGAGTAAATTCCAGGCCGGGGCAGAGTTAGTGCAAGGGGCTCTGGAGAGCAACGGCAGAGCCTGTGCAGGGAGCAGCCATAAGACTGATTGGGCTGGAGCAAAATGAAATGTGACAAGGAAAAATAACGTCAAAGAGGCTGAGTTGGACCAGGTGATGTGTGACTAGTTGATGAGGGCTAAATAGCTATTCGTGAGGACTTGACTTTTTCTCCAAGTGAATGGGTAGATTTGAGATTATGAAGGGAAGAAGGGGGTAAATCTGATTTGTCCTTTAAAAGGAGCATCCTGATCGTATGCTAAAAAATAAATATGGGAGTGTGTATGCTATTTTGGAAACAGCAGCTAGTTAGAAGGGCATTGCAGTAATCCAGGTGAGAAGCAATGGCATGTAAACTTTTTGTGATAGAATAGGAGGTGCACAGAAGTGGTAAGACTCTGGAGGTGAGTTGAAGTTAGAATTCATGTGCTTCCTATTGGGTTGAATGTCACCAGTGGGACAGGAAGGGGTCAGGGTCTCCTGCAGGCTGGAGCGGCAGTACAGTTTTCTTAGTTTTACTTTCTTGGAAGTATGGCTCAGTTATTGAAATCTTTAGGTTATTTTGTTAAATCGTCCTTTAGAAATTTCATCAATTTACACTCCCACTGTTTTTATTCATATTTCCTTAATTAGTACTGAATTTGAGCTTTCTTCATATATTTATGGGATAATTGTTGTTCTTTATCATATAATCAGATTCTCTCCCACTGATACAAATGTTAACATAATACTGTATTAATCCCCCCCCATACATCCAGGTGTTCATTTAAACCTCTTATTCTGTTTATTCCTGATCCATGACTATATTGTTTTATTTATTACTGTTTAATAGTATATTGAAATAGCAGGTAAACTATGTAGCTACAGGATGCCTCTTACTTTTAGATACATTACTTTCAAATGCTTATTTTTTCCTGATAACATATGGAACTCTTTTGTTCATTGAAGTTATTCAATTAGGAATTAGACAGGAATGATACGGAATTTAGATTAATTTAGGGAGCATTGATAGCTTAGCTTCTGATACCTTCTTTTTTTGGAATTCACGAAACCTTATTGTTATTCAAGTCACCTTGCCAAGCTCGCAACAGAGCTTCTTAGTGCTCCGTAGCTGGAACTTAGTACCCATTGATCAACCTCTCCCTACCCTTTACCCTCCCTTCTCTCCTCAGCCTCTGGCAACCACTATTTTACTCTCAACTTCTATCTATCAGATCAGTGTTTTCAGATAATATGAGTGAGATCATGTGGTACTTGTATTTCTGTGCCTGGCTTTTTTCACTTATGATGATGCTATCCAGTTTTACCAATGCTGTCAAGAACCACAGGGTTTTGTTGGTTTTGTGAATGACTAGTATTCCCTGGTGTATAAGTACCTCTCATTCATTGGTTGGGGGACACTTGTTTTCATTTCTTGGCTGTTCTCAATAGCACTGCAAAGAGCATGATAGTGTAGATGTCTTTTTGACATACCAATTTCACTTCCTAGTAGTGAGATTGCTGGATCATATGGTATTTTATTTTTAATATATTTTTCATGGGTACCAGGGATTAAACTCAGGGGCGCTTTACCACTGAGCCATGTCCCCAGCCCTATTTTGTATTTTATTTAGAGGCAGGGTCTCAGTGAGTTGCTTAGTACCTCACTTTTGGTGAGTCTGTCTTTGAACTTGCAATCCTCCTGACTAAGCCTCCAGAGATGCTGGGATTATAGGCATACTCCAACTCACCTGGCTCTATTTTTAAATTTTTGAGGAATCTCCAGATTGTGTTCTGTAATGGCTGTACTAACTGATGTTCCTACTAACAGTGTGTAAGTTCGCTGTTTTCTCTATCTCTTTGACTGTGCTGCTAATCTTTTGTGTTTTTGATAATAACCATTCTTACTGGAGTAAGATTTTGATTGTCATTCCCTGATGGTTAGTGATGCTGAGCATTTCATATACTGATTGGCCATTTGTAAGTCTTCTTTTAAGAGATGTTCATTTAGGTTTAGAGATCTGGTTTCATTCTTCTGCATGTGGATACCCAATTTTCCCAGCACCACTTCCTGAAAAGAATGTCTTTCTCCAATGTGTGTTCTTACTATCTGTTTTGAAAATCGGTTGGCCATATATGCACAGGTTTACTGCCAGATTCTCTTCCATTGTCTGTGTGTCTGTTCTTATTCCAATACCATGCTGTTTGGGTTACTACAGCTTTGTGGTATATTTTGAAGTTAGGTAGAGTAATGCTTCCCACTTTGTTCTTTTTGCACTAGATGGTTTTGGTATTCAGGGTGGGATTTTTTTTTTTTTTTGTAGTTCCATGTAAGTTTTTTTTCCTAATTAAATACAAATTTTAATGTTAATATGAAAGCAAATTTTAAAAAGGTGAGAGATGAGCATTTTTTTCAAAACAACAATATATCGGGTTTATTTTAAATTCTTTAAATTAAATTTAAAGAATTATATTTAATTCATTTTAAATAATTATTAATTATTTATTTTAATTAGGTTCATATGACAGCAGAATGTATTTTGATTCATTGTACACAATTGCAGCACAACTTTTAATGGATGTAGCATTATACCATATATGCAGTCCTACATGTACCTAGGGTAATGATGTCCATCTCATTCTAACATTTTTCTCGCCCCCTGCCCCCTTCTCTCTCCCCCACTTTTGCCCAATCAAATTTCCTCCATTTTTCCCATGCCCCCCCCCATTATGGATCAGCATCCACTTATCAGATAGAGCATTTGGCTTTTGGTTTTTTAGGATTGGCTTACTTCGCTTAGCATGATATTTTCCAACTCTATCCATTTACCTGCAAATGCCATAATTTTATTCTCTTTTATTGCTGAGTAATATTCCATTTGTGTGTGTGTGTAAATATATATATCACAGTTGCTTTGTCTGTTCATCTATTGAAAGGTCTCCACTTTAGCTATTGTGAATTGAGCTGCTATAAACATTGATGTGGCTGCATTACTATAGTCTTTTGGGTATAGATGGAGGAGTGGGATTGCTGGGTCAAATGGTGGTTCCATTCCAAGTTTTCTGAGGAATCTCCATACTGCTTTCCACAGTGGTTGCACCAATTTGCAGTCCCACCAGCAATGTATGAGTGTGCCTTTTCCCCCACATCCTTGCCAACACTTATTGTTATTTATATTCTTGATAATTGCCATTCTGACTAGAGTGAGATGAAATCTCAGTGTAGTTTTAATTTGCATTTCTCTAATTGCTAGAGATGTTGAATATTTTTTTCATATATTTCTTCTTCTGTGAAGTGTCTGTTCAGTTCCTTTGCCCATTTATTGATTTTTTTTTGTTTTTGTGATACTTATTTATTTATTTTTTGGTGTTAAGGTTAAGGTTGTTTTTTTTAGTTCTGTGAGGAATGTCATTTTTTAAAAAATATTTTATTTTATTTTATTTAGTTTTGTGTGGACACGATATCTTTATTTTACTTTTATGATGTGCTAAAGATTGAACCCAGTGCCTCATGCATGCTAGGCAAGCACTCTACCACTGAGCCACAACCCCAGCCCCAATGTCATTTCTTATTGTTCCTAATTATTTTTCATTTTTTGATTCTGAGTTTTAATGTATAAAATTGCATCATCAGAAAACGGCAATGATTGCTTTCTTCCTACTATTGATACGTCTTATATCATTCTTTTGTCAAATTTCATTTTTCAATATGTACATATCAATGTTAAAAGATGTTTATGTTGGGCTGGGGTTGTGGCTCAGAGGTAAAACATTTGCCTAGCACGCATGAGGCCCTGGGTTCTATCCTCAGCACCATATAAAAATAAAATAAAGGTATTGTGTGTCCACCTACAACTAAATATATATATGTTTGTGCTAAGTGAAATCCAAATGGATTCTAACTTTAATTCAAAGGCTAATGTAATTTTTTCCCATTATTTTTGCTGTTTCTAAACTATATGTGTGCATGTATGACAAGTATGCTCTAGCACAGATAAATAATTCAGAAGATGGCTTTTGACATTTATTAAAGTGATCACTTTTCTCTTTTGACTCAATAAGATGGTAAATTGCATTAACAATGTTTAATCTTTGCATTCTGAGACTTTAGGAATGAATCTCACTTAGTTAGGAGTCTTAAAAGAAAATTAATATTTTTAATTTAATACTATGAATAATAGTCACTTACCAAATCAGGACTACACTTGGTACTTTTTAGTCTTATTCCAGTGGCTCCTATTTATTAAATTAATTTTTTAATTAACTAATCTGAGACAAAATGCCATGTAAACAGGTTCATAATATCATGTAAAATTTATATTTCAGAAGGTTCTAACATCAGAAGCCACATAGACATCAAATTCTGAATATTTCAAGTTTACAACACAAACTAAGAAACCAGATACTCACTTTGGGATTTAGATACAATAGGAAATAATTGTAGAATTCCAGATACAACCATGAAAACAAAGGTATGCTCCATCGTAAATAAATATAAGAAAAGGTTTGCAACCAGGAGCCATTTGATGTGACCTCCTTTCTCAACTGTCTATGTTTAAATGACTAATTCACGTAGCAAGATAGTGAGTTCTTTGGCATTGTATTGCTTTATCTGCTAGCCTCAAAAAACAGGGGGAAAAAAAAAAAACAAAATGTCTTAGAAACATGTTTCTGTAAGGGGGAAAACCAAATTAAATTTTCTTCTCTCACTGTGTGATGAATTGCATTTACTTTGAGGCTCCACGTTTTATTATAAAATAACAATAATTTTTTTAAAAAAGAAAAAAAACCCTCATTTGGAAGCCAAATAAATTGATCTCATAGAAATAGAGAGTAGAACAGAGGTCCCCAGGGGTGGGAAGGGGAACAGAGAAGGGCTGGTGAACAGGTACAAAAGGGCAGACGGGGTAAGTTCTGGTGTTCATAGCACAGTAGGACAACTGCAGCTAACAATAACTGATTGCATGTTTTAAAACACCTAGGAAAGAGTATTTTGAATGTTTCCAACATAAAAAAAAAATGATAAATGCTTGAAGTGATAGATACGTTAATTACCCCGATTTGATTATTACACATGTTTTGCAAATATTAAAATATCACATTGTACCCCATAAGTGCATACAATTATCATACATTAATTTAAAAAATCAAATCCCACAAAATCCAAGCAAGGCTACCTGTACCTGTGCAGCCCTCTGCCTGTGGTGTCCCAGCTTGGCCGTCCTCATTGACCCAGTTCCTTCAGTCTCACTTTCAACTTCTTTTGTCCCTGATTTTTCTTTAAGTGTCTCAAAGCTGCACTTGGAGGTATCTGTTCTGTTACTTGTAAGACAATCTAACCTTTAAGCCCATCTCCCTTTTCCTAGAAGCCCTGCTTTTGTGAACTTTGTACCCACCCCGTTTGGACTTCCTTTGGAGTCCCAGATCAGAAGAGGGACCCAGGGACAATAACTTAATGTAGAAACACAGAGACCAAGTGGGGAGGGACAAGGACAAAGGAGCTCTCCGATTCTATTTTAAAACTGCATTTCAATATTTATAAGGCTAGAAAATGCATTCAGTTTTTCAACCCAGAATCCTAAAAACTGATCAAGACAAAGAGGAGAGGCTGCACTCAGGCCCTGAAGGTCCCCTGGATTCATGCATATATGCAGGTCTGTGGCGGAGAGGAAATCTTCCCAGGGAGTGGGCCACCTATCATTATTAAAATGTACCTGCAGACTTTGCTTACCAGATACTATAAAATCACCCTCCCCCCACCACGCATTTTCTATCTTCCCATTCTAAAGGATCGCTACGAATTCCCTTGTCTGAGGATTTCTTCAGCTTTTTTTGTTTTGTTTTGTACAATAAATCATTCCATCTCTGCTGCCTGACATTTTCTAATAAGAACTTCCCTTAGGCTTCAAGATGCCTCTCCTGGTGGGAAGCCACAGCAGGTCTATTCATCTTTTGTCTTTCCAGAGTCTCAGGGACACCAGATGTCCCGTAAAGGAGTGTGTGTCTTATACCTCGGTCTCAACCAGATGTGACACCATGCATGAAAAGATTTGGAAATGCCATGAGCACAATGGTAGCATTAGATCTCTGAGGCCTCTCCACAAATGAAAGAGACAAATCTCTCCCGGCCTAGGGCCTCAGGTGGGGCATGTTTTCACAGTGGGCATGTGGATATGTGAGACTCTGTAACACAAAGAAGGCCCTTTCAATGGGGTCTGGGTGATGCTGGGATTCCCTGACACCATTTCAGAAATAGATGCTTCTTTATTCTTATGCTGCCCCACTCTCTCTTTCTCACTTTTCCTCCCTCACTTCCTTTACCCTCCCCCAATGCTACCTCCCTCTTCTCTTCACCAGGTATTTTCAGGAAGCCTGCATGTGCCAGGGAAGGCGCTAGGTTTCTTGCATGTAATGATAAGCAAAGTTACTACTTCTCTGCCCTCATGGAGTTTCCAGTCTAGATAAGGGCTAGAAATTAACCAGATTATTACGCAAAGAAGAAAGCTAATTAGAGACATGATTGGTGCTGAGAAAAGAGACCCAAACTAGGGAAGTTGGGGGAGTTTTCCTGCAATGGTGCTATTAGAAAGAAGCCCTTAAAATCAAGAAGAAATTAAATCGGCAAAGAAGGGACAAGGCGAAAACATCCTAGACAGAGGGCTTAGCAGGTATGACCACCCCCAGCAGGGAAGAGCTTCAGCAGCTGAGAAGAACCTGCGAAGGTTGGCAGAGACCTGGTGGTACAAGGCTCTGAGGCCATATAAAGGATTTTGTTCCAATGCTTAGAACAATAGGAAACCACTGAAGGGATTTAGTTGGGTGTGGGTGAGTAAGATCAAGATTGAATGAAAGGAAAACTCTGGCTGCAGTGTGGGGAATAGTTTAGGGAGTAAAAAGGGTAAAAGACTAGTTTGGGGTCCATTATAGTGTTCTAGGTGGTTCAGCTGAACTGGAAACAGGCAGAGATAGATTTGAGTGACACTTAGAACATAAAGTCAATACTACTCTGATAAGGGGGAACGAAAGAAAAGGGGATATTAAAGATCACTCCTATGTTTCTTGGTCTGCAAAAATGGATGGGTCAGGGAAGGAAAGATGGCAGATTAGAGGAAGGGTACACTTTCCAGTCGCTGCATGTTTTAGTTTGCTTTTTTTCACTGCTGTGACTTAAAGACTTAACCAAAATCACTGAAGAGACGGAAAAGTTTATCTGGGGGCTCATGGTTTCAGAGGTCTCAACTCATGGACATCAGGCTCCATTCCTCAGGGCTCAAGGCAGAAGAGTGTGGTGCATGGAAGCAGCTCACATGATGGTCAGGAAGCAGAGAGAGAGGGAGGTCTCCATTTGGCACATACAAATATATACCCCAAAGCCACACCCCCAATGAGCCACCTCCTCCAGCCTCACCTGCCTTCAGTTACCACTCCATTAATCCCATCAGGGGATTGATTCACTGATTGAGTGAGTTAAGGCTCTTGTAAACCAATCATTTCTCCTCTGAGCCTCCTGGGTTGTCTCACACGTGAGCTTTTGGGGGACACCTCACATTTAAACCATAGCACTCTGTGACTTAGGATTCAAGCAGCAGGAGTACTGCTTCCTTGCGTGTGTGTGTGTGTGTGTGTGTGTGTATGTGTGTATGTGTGTGTGTGTGGTGCTGGGGATGGAACCCAGGGCCTTGTGCACGTGAGGCAAGCACTCTACCAACTGAGCTACATCCTCAGGCCCTGGAGTACTGCTTCTCAGCAAGGTGAGTGGTAGAGTGAATTCACTGAAATTCAATATCAGACAGTAAGAGAGACAAAGAAATTCAGAGGCGGGCTTGGCTTGGCGGTGCACACCTGTAATCCCAGCTGCTGGGGAGGCTGAACCAGAAGGATCACAGGCTTGAGGCTGCCTTCAGCCAACCTCGCCAGACCTTGTCTCAAAATAAAAGTGAAAAGGGCTCGGGGTATAACTCAGTGGTAAAGTGAGTTCAATTCTCAGAAAAAAGAAGGAAGAGGAGGAGGAAAGAAAGGAAAAAAAAGAAAGAAAGAAAGGGAGAGAAGAAGAAATTTGGTGCTTTAAACTGAGGACAGGTGGGAGCCAGACTGGTGGTGCCAGTGGTGCCATTTCACCACGGAGGGGAGGGGTGGCAGAAGGAAAGAATGAAACACAGAGGACAAGTTCAGCCCGGAGGAACCTGTCAGACACAAAAGCAGTTTGCACTTAGCTGAGCCAGAGGCTGTGTAGTGAGCTGGTGTTTGAAAAGTGCTGCAGGTGGCTCAGCAGGCGAGCAGAGCCCTGATGAAGGGGCCCCACTGGCTCACTGCTGCAGGAGACAGGGAGATCAGGGCAAGCATTGTCATGCTGTCTCAGCATGTGCCTGTGGCCTAGAATGTGCCTGGTGGGGTAAAACTGAAACAGGCAGAAAGGCTTGTGCCCAGGGGATTCAGGATGGGGATAGGGAGGAGAGTCTAGATTTGACAGACCTTTGGGACCAGCCAGGGAGAGTCTAGAAGCTGGACAGGCAGACACAGTTGCACTTGGCGTTGGATGGGACATTCATGGACAGTGGACTGTGTGAGACTGTGCAGGGTGAATTACTTTGCCCTAGGAGTAGATTGTTCCAGAAGCCCTTGAGGTCCAGGTGCCCAGCAGAGACCAGATCTGCTTAGCTCTAGGATGTGCTGATCTAGTCTCTCTGAAGCAGATGCAGCCCAACAAAGTTCCAAAAGTCCCATCAGAGCTATGCCACAGCAAGGAACTTCCCATGTTGAACAGTTGTCAGCCCCACACTGGGAGTGCAGTGGTCTAGTCTGTCCAGACCAAACTCTAATTGGCAGGACTCCCATTTATCCAACCTTATACTGGAAGGGAAGCCGACAGCTCTTGCAATCTGCCTGGATTCCAGTCGGGACAGCCAGCAGCTGGGTGAACAACACACAGAGAGGCTTAACACCCCCAGGCCTGGCTGTCTCTAAGGGGTGCACAGCCCAAGAAGAAATGAAAACAAGAGCAGGCTAACTCTTGCTATGCTGATTGGTTCCTGGGCATATTTTTTCCCCTTTGTTTGTTTTTAGTTATACATGGACTCAAGATCTTTATTTTGTTTATTTATTTTTATGTGGTGCTGAGGATGGAACCCAGTGCCTCACATGTGCGAGGCCAGCACTCTGCCACTGAGCCACAATCCCAGACCTTTCCCTTTTATTTTTATCATTTCTCACATGCTTTGTTATTTTGTTTTTCCTTTGTAGGTTTAGGGTTTCTTGTTTGTTTGGTTTGATTTTTTGTTTGTTTGTTTGCTTGCCTTATTTTGTTTTGTATCTCATTATTTTTTTCTCCTTTATTCTCTCTCTAATAGCCAAATTCTATTTCTCTCTCTCTCTTTAGTTTGTTTCTTTTAGTTATTCTTTACTCTTCCTTCTTTATAGCTACCATTTAATATTTCCCTTTTGCTTTCCCTCTTTTCACTTTTTGAATATTTTGAACTTTCTTTTGCTTTTCTACCTCATTTTCTTTTCTCTTAGTGGACTATAATTTTACCATCTTTTCAAGCTATTTAGTCATAAAATTCCTGTCCCCACTCTTCATATTGTGATTGTTTATACTATGGCTTAATTGGCACCTTCTGTTTACTTTAATGCCAGGTCTATTTCATTTCTGTTTATTATTGTTACTGTAAATTTCTGATCCCACCACTCCTCTTTTTATGGTAGTTTGTGTTGTAGATGTCATAGTAGGCACTGTCTCTTTTAATGCTATATATGATTTGCTGCTGTTCCCTTTTTTTCTGATAACTGTGTGATGTGACTGGGACACTATCAGTTCACAGGGTAGAGGCTCTTCTGCTGAGTTACATCCACAATGCAGCCAATAGATAGCACACCTTGCTCCACACACAAACTAACTCCACTCAAGTTTCAATATATTTAATACATGGAATAGGGGAGAGAAAAACCAAAAACTGACCATCAGGCCTCAAATAGGAACGGTGGAGGGTCAGGGGAGGCTTTCAGGTCCCACTCATGGACATCCAATTCTATAGCAAAAGCAGAGAGATCATCCACATATAGAGGATACAAGACAATAACTCAGAGGAACCCACAGAGTTGCAGTAGCTTCCAAGAAATGCAAATCAAAATTATTCTGATATTTCATCTTATTCCAGTCAGAATGGCCATTATCAAGCATACAAGCAATAATAAATGTTGGCTGGTGATGGTGTGGGGGAAAAGGTACACTCATACATTCCTGGTGGGACTGCAAATTGGTGCAACCATTATGGAAAGAAGTATGAAAATTCCTCAGAAAACTTGGAATGGAACCACCATTTGACCAACTATCCCACTCCTCAGTTTATACCCAAAGGACTTAAAATCAGCATACTAGAGTGACACAGTCACGTTAATGTTTATAGCAGCTCAATTTGCAATAGCCAAATTATGGAACAAATCTAGATGCCCTTCAGCAGATGAATGGATAAAGAAAATGTGATATATATATATATATATATATATATATATATATATGCAATGAAATATTACTCAGCCTTAAAAGAGAATGAAATTATGGCATTTGCAGGTAAATGGATGGATCTGGAGAACATCAGGCCAAGTGAAATAAGCCAATTTCCCCAAACCAAAGGCTGAATATTTTCTCTGATATGTGTATGCTGATTCACAATAAGGGGGTAGAGCTAGGGAAGAATAGATGTACTTGGGGGTTAGACAGAAGGGAGTGAAGGGAGGGGAGGGAATATGGGGGTAGGAAGGACAATAGAATGAATCAGACATTATGACCCTATATGATTACACAACCACCGTGATTCTACATCATGTACAAAGAGTGAGAAGTTGTACTCCATTTATGTATCATGTGTCAAAATGCAACCTACTGTCATGTATAACTAATTAGAAAGAATTATAAAAAAGAATAATAAGTAAATAATAAGTAAGTAAATAAATAAATAGATGCTGGAGAGGATGAAAGTACCCTTTTACACTATTAGTATCAATGTAAATTAGTACAGTTACTATGGAAATCAGTATGGAATTTTCTCACAAAACTAAAAATAGAACAACCACATGACCTAGTTATTTCACTTTTTGGCATATTCCTACAGGAATTAAAGTCAGCAGACTTCATAGATACATATGCTTATTGAAGCACAATTTACAATAACCAAGTTATAGAACCAGCGAAGGTGCTCATCAATTGATATACTACATTTTCTTTATAAAGCAATGTAGTATATACATATATACACAGATACTCTATTACTGAGTGGAATATCATGCAGTAATAAAGAAGAATAAAATTGTGCCATTTCCAGGAGAGTGGATTGAAATGGAGATCATAATGTTTCACAAAATAAAACACACTCAGAAAGCTAAAAAAAAAAAAACCCTCTCCAAGACACCTCATCAAAATGCCTAACCCAGAGAATAAGGATAGAACATTAAAAGCCCCAGAGAAAAAAACATCAGGTCACATTTTGAGGTAAATCACTAAGACTTACTTCTGATATCCCAACTCAGACTTGAAAATCCAGGAAAACTTGGAATAAGATAATCCAAACTCTGAAAGTAAATAATTGTTTACCAAGACTGCTATATCCACCAAAGTTATCATTCAGAATCAAAGAAGAAATAAAAACTTTCTACAATGAGGATAAACTAAAAGAATTCATGATCACTAACCCAGTACTGCCTAAAATACTTAAAGAAATACTACACACAGAAGAACTCAAAAACAAACCCAGTGCTCCCAAATGAATGAGACTTACTAGAAAAGCAATTAAGCAAAGGAAGTTAGGACTGAATTAAATACATGAAAGACATAAAAAATGGCAGGAAATGTTAAACTTTTCTTCATATTAACTCTAAATGTAAATGGTCTCCCTTATCCAATTTTTTAAAAGACATAGACTGGCAGAATGGATTTTAAAACAAGACCTAACTATATGTTGTTTTCAAGAAACTCATCTTATAGGCAAAGATATTCACAGTCTGAAAATAAAAGAATGAAAAAAATATAATCTGTGCAAACAGAGACTGAAAACAAGAAGAAATGGCTATTCTTGTATTATACATAACAAAGCAGATTTTAAGAAAAAAATTAATCCAAAGAAACAAAGAATGTCATTATATACTGGTAAAAGGAACAGTCAAACAAGAAGATACAATAATAATAAAGATTTATTCCCCAAATGTTGGTGCACCTAATTCATGCAAAAAAAAGCACTTCTTGACATTAAGTCCTGAGTAGACCCAAATACAATAATACCAAGTGATTTCAACATACCACCCTTACAATTAGACAGGCCATTCAGACACAAAATTTAAAAAAAACATTTCTGACCAAAATGACACTCTAAATCAAATGAATCTAGCAGACATCTATAGGATATTTCATCCAATAAGAGCTGAATTCACTTTCTTCCCAGCAGGTCATGGGACATTTTCCTAAATAGATCACATTTTAGGTCACAAAACAAGCCCATGGATATTGAACAATACTCTTTAGAGCAAGCAATGGATCATAGAAGAAAGTAAGAGAGAAATACAAAAATTCACAAAATCAAACAATAATAATAAAATAACATACCAGAAATCCCTGGGACACTATAAACATTGCTCTAAGAGGAAAGTTTATAGCTCTGAGTGCCTAATTTGAAAAAATCCCAAACAACCAACCTACTACTACTATATCTCAAAGTCCTAGAAAATCAAGAAACAAACAAATTTCAAAACCATTAGAACACAGGAAATAATTAAGATCAGAGCTGAAATTTATGAAATAGAGAATAAATACAGAAGATCAATACAAGAAAAAGTTGTTTCTTTAAAAATATAAACAATGTTGATAAATAAAGACTTATTACCAAATTAAGTAAAAGAAAGAGAAGACCTGAATCAACAAAATTACAGATCAATGCACACTTTTCTGAAATCCAGAAGTCCATCATTAAAGACTATTTTGAAAACTTACATCCTCCTAAATTGAAAAATCTAGAAGATGCTCAATTACTATACACCTCTGACCTACCCAAATTGTAGCAACAAGACATAGAAATCATAAACAGATCAATATTAATGGGAGTGAAGTAGAATAAAAAGCTTTCCACCAAAGAAAAGCCCAGGACCAGATGGGTTCTTAACTGAATTCTATCAGATGTTTAAAAAAGAGTTAATGTTAATCTTCCTCAAATTACTCCATGAAATAAAAAGGGAAGGAACACTCCCAAATTCCTTGTATGAAACCAATATTACCTTAATACCAAAACAGATAAAGACACATCTAGCAGACAAAATGACAAGCCAATATCCCTGATGAACACAGATGCTAAAAACATTAATAAAATATTAGTAATCTACATTTAAAAACACATTAAGAAGGTCATACACTATGATTAAGTTGAATTTATCCTAGGGATGCAAGTTTGGTTTAATGCAGGAAATTCAATAAATATAACTCATCACATAAATACAATTAAGAACAAAATTTACACGATCATCTAAATAGATACAGAAAAAGGCTTTGATAAAATCCAGTGCATGAGCTGTTCATGATAAAGAACACTAAAAAACTAAGGATAGAAGGAACTTAACTCATGGATGGAGTTAGAGAATATAATGCTAAGTGAAGTAAGCCAATTCCAAAAAACCAAATGCCGAATGTTTTCTCTGATATAAGGATGCTGATTCATAATGGCCATGCAGGGGGAGCATGGGAGGAATAGACGAACATTAGATGGGGCAAAGGGGAGGGAGGGTAAGGGAGGGGGCATGGAGGTATTAAAGACAGTGAAATGAGATGGACATCACTACCCTAAGTACATGTATGAAGACACAAATGGTGTGACTCTACTTTGTGTACAACCAGAAACATGAAAACTTGTGCTTGATATGTATAATATGAATTGAATTGCATTCTGAGGTCATATATAACAAATTAGAATAAATTTTAAAAAGAAGGAACTTACCTCAACATCATAAAGATTATATACAACAATGCCACAGCAAACATCATACTGAATGGGGAAAACTGAAAGCATTTCCTCTAAAATCCTGAGTAAGGAAAGAATGTTCTCTCTCATCACTCCTAGCAAAGCAATCAGGCATTAGAAGGAAATAAAGGGATACAAAGAGGAAAAGAAGAAGTGAAACTATCTGTTTGTGATGACACAATCCTATACTCGGAAGACCCAAAACCTCCACCACACTTCTGAATCTTAAAGATAAGAAACATATGATCAAAGGTAGAGGGAACTGTGACCATGCACAGAGCAGGCCCAGCGGCCTGCTGAGGGGCAGAGCCGCCCCCCACACCCCGCGCCTGCCAGGTAGGTGGAACGGTGACCACCGACAGAAAAGGCCCAGTGGCCCGCGGCGGGACAGAGCTTCCAATCACTCCTGCAAGGTAGGCGGGCCTGCGACCCACCGGCAGAAGAGGAGCAGCGGCCTGCTGAGAGGCAGAGCCGCCCCCTCCCCCTGCGCCGGCAAGGTAGAGGGAACTGTGACCATGCACAGAGCAGGCCCAGCAGCCTGCTGAGGGGCAGAGCCGCCCCCACCCCCCGCGCCTGCCAGGTAGGTGGAACTGTGACCACCGACAGAAAAGGCCCAGTGGCCTGCGGCGGGACAGAGCTTCCAATCACTCCTGCAAGGTAGGCGGGCCTGCGACCCACCAGCAGAAGAGGAGCAGCGGCCTGCTGAGAGGCAGAGCCGCCCCCTCCCCCTGCACCTGCAAGGTAGAGGGAACTGTGACCACGACAGAAAAGGCCCAGTGGCCCGCGGCGGGACAGAACTTCCAATCACTCCTGCAAGGTAGGCGGGCCTGCGACCCACTGGCAGAAGAGGAGCAGCGGCCTGCTGAGAGGCAGAGCCGCCCCCTCCCCCCCGCGCCTGCAAGGTAGACGGAATTGTGACCACCATCAGAACAGGCCAGACCTGCAACCGACAGACAGAACAGGCCCAGTGGCCTGAGGAAGGGTAGAGCCGCCCCCGCCCCCGCGCCTGCAAGGTAGGCGGACCTGCGACCCACTGGCAGTACAGCCCCAGAGGCCTGCAGAGGGGCAGTGCCGCTGCCTGTGCCTGCAAAGTAGACAGAACTGCGACCACCGACAGAACAAGCCTAGCGGCCCGCAGAGGGACAGAGCCGCCGCCCGAGCCTGCAAGGTCGGCGGACCTGCTACCGACCGGCAGAGCAGGCCCAGTGGCCTGCCGGCGTGGTAGGCACATTGCCCCAATTGGAGGAGGGGCAGAGCCACCGCCCGCGCCTGCGAGGGAGACTTTGCAACTATACAAGACCAATATAAATATATAGGGGGAAAATTCAATAGCACAACAGTTTCACCAAGTAGAAAGGAACGCGAACAGTATGAAGAGACAAGGAAAGAAAGGACCACAAGCATTGCAGGTCAACTCAACGTTAGAAGAGGTAATAGCTGCAGCAGATGGAATGTCAGATAAAGAATTCAGGATATACATGCTTCAGATGATCTGGAGTCTCAAGGAAGACATCAGACAGCAAAATCAGACAATGAAAGATCACTTCAACAATGAATTACATAAACAAATCCAAGAAGCAAAAGATCAACTATACAGGGAAATAGAGGTTATAAAAAACAAACAAACAGAAATCCTAGAAATGCAGGAAGCAATAAGCCAACTTAAAAACTCAATTGAGAATACTACCAGCAGAGTAGAACACTTAGAAGACAGAACATCAGACAATGAAGATAAAGTATTTCAACTTGAAAAGAACATAGACAGCTCAGCAAGACTGTTAAGAAACCATGAGCAGAACATCCAAGAAATATGGGATAACATCAAGAGACCAAATTTAAGAGTCATTGGGATACAGGAAGGGACAGAGTTTCAAACCAAAGGAATGAGCAATCTATTCAATGAAATAATACGAGAAAACTTCCCAGACTTGAAGAATGAGACAGAACCCCAAATCCTAGAAGCCTACAGGACGCCGAATGTGCAAAATCATAAGAGACCCACACCTAGACACATTATAATGAAGATGCCCAACATACAGAATAAGGAGAGAATTTTAAAAGCTACAAGAGAAAGGAAGCAGATCACATTTAGGGGTAAGCCAATCAGGATAACAGCTGATCTTTCAACACAGACTCTGAAAGCTAGAAGATCCTGGAATAACATATTTCAAACACTGAAAGAAAATGGGTTCCAACCAAGAATTGTGTTTCCAGCGAAATTAAGCTTCAGGATGGAAGATGAAATTAAAACCTTCCACGATAAACAAAAGTTAAAAGAATTTGCAGCTAGAAAACCATCTCTTCAAAACATCCTTGGCAAAACATTACAGGAAGAGGAAATGGAAAATAACAATGAAAACCAACAGTGGGAGGTAGGACAGTAAAGGGGGGAAAATAATCAAAGAGGAAAACAAACCATGTTTAGTAACATAAATAAACAAATATGGCTGGAAGAACAACCCATATCTCAATAATTACCCTAAATGTTAATGGCTTAAACTCACCAATCAAGAGACACAGGCTAGTAGAATGGATCACAAAACAAGACCCAACAATATGCTGCCTACAGGAGACGCATTTGATAGGAAAAGACATACATAGGCTGAAGGTGAAAGGTTGGGAAAAATCATATCACTCATATGGACTTCGGAAACAAGCAGGAGTGTCCATACTCATATCAAATAAAATAGATTTCAAGCCAAAGTTAATCAAAAGGGATAAAGAGGGACACTACATACTGCTCAAGGGAACCATACACCAACAAGACATAACAATCATAAATATATATGCCCCAAACAATGGTGCAGCTATGTTCATCAAACAAACTCTTCTCAAGTTCAAGAGTCTAATAGACCACCATACAATAATCATGGGAGACTTCAACACACCTCTATCACCACTGGACAGATCTTCCAAACAAAAGTTGAATAAGGAAACTATAGAACTCAATAACACAATTAATAACCTAGACTTAATTGACATATATAGAATATACCACCCAACATCAAGCAGTTACACTTTTTTCTCAGCAGCACATGGATCCTTCTCAAAAATAGATCATATATTATGTCACAGGGAAACTCTTAGACAATATAAAGGAGTAGAGATAATACCATGCATCCTATCTGATCATAATGGAATGGAACTGAAAATCAACGATAAAAGAAGGAAGGAAAAAGAATACATCAGTTGGAGAATGAACAATAGGTTACTGAATGATCAATGGGTTATAGAAGACATCAAGGAAGAAATTAAAAAATTCTTAGAGATTAATGAAAACACAGACACAACATATCGGAATCTATGGGACACATTGAAAGCAGTTCTAAGAGGAAAATTCATTGCTTGGAGTTCATTCCTTAAAAAAAGAAAAAACCAACAAATAAATGATCTCATACTTCATCTCAAAATCCTAGAAAAAGAAGAGCAAAACAACAGCAAAAGAAGTAGAAGGCAAGAAATAATTAAAATCAGAGCTGAAATTAATGAAATCGAAACAAAAGAAACAATTGAAAAAATTGACAAAACTAAAAGTTGGTTCTTTGAAAAAATAAACAAAATCGACAGACCCTTAGCCATGCTAGCGAAGAGAAGAAGAGAGAGAACTCAAATTACTAACATACGGGATGAAAGAGGCAATATCACAACAGACACTCCAGAAATACAGAAGATAATCAAAAATTATTTTGAATCCTTATACTCCAATAAATTAGAAGATAGTGAAGGCATAGATAAATTTCTTAAGTCATATGATCTGCCCAGATTGAGTCAGGAGGATATAGACAACAGACCAATATCAATTGAGGAAATAGAAGAAACCATCAAAAGACTACCAACTAAGAAAAGCCCAGGACCGGATGGGTATACAGCAGAGTTTTACAAAACCTTTAAAGAGGAACTAATACCAATACTTTTCAAGCTACTTCGGGAAATAGAAAAAGAGGGAGAACTTCCAAATTCATTCTACGAGGCCAACATCAACCTGATACCTAAACCAGACAAAGACACTTCAAAGAAAGAAAACTACAGACCAATATCTCTAATGAACCTAGATGCAAAAATCCTCAATAAAATTCTGGCCACTCGGATACAAAAACATATCAAAAAAATTGTGCACCATGATCAAGTAGGATTCATCCCTGGGATGCAAGGCTGGTTCAATATACGGAAATCAATAAATGTTATTCACCACATCAATAGACTTAAAAATAAGAACCATATGATCATCTCGATAGATGGGGAAAAAGCATTCGACAAAGTACAGCATCCCTTTATGTTCAAAACTCTAGAAAAACTAGGGATAACAGGAACATACCTCAATATTGTAAAAGCAATCTATGCTAAGCCTCAGGCTAGCATCATTCTGAATGGAGAAAAATTGAAGGCATTCCCTCTAAAATCTGGAACAAGACAGGGATGCCCTCTCTCACCACTTCTGTTCAACATAGTTCTCGAAACACTGGCCAGAGCAATTAGACAGACGAAAGAAATTAAAGGCATCAAAATAGGAAAAGAAGAACTTAAATTATCACTATTTGCAGATGACATGATTCTATACCTAGCAGACCCAAAAGGGTCTACAAAGAAACTATTAGAGCTAATAAATGAATTCAGCAAAGTGGCAGGATATAAAATCAACACGCATAAATCAAAGGCATTCCTGTATATCAGCGACAAATCCTCTGAAATGGAAATGAGGACAACCACTCCATTCACAATATCTTCAAAAAAAATAAAATACTTGGGAATCAACCTAACAAAAGAGGTGAAAGACTTATACAATGAAAACTACAGAACCCTAAAGAGAGAAATAGAAGAAGATCTTAGAAGATGGAAAAATATACCCTGTTCATGGATAGGCAGAACTAACATCATCAAAATGGCGATATTACCAAAAGTTCTCTATAGGTTTAATGCAATGCCAATCAAAATCCCAACGGCATTTCTTGTAGAAATAGAGAAAGCAATCATGAAATTCATATGGAAAAACAAAAGACCCAGAATAGCAAAAACAATGCTAAGCAGGAAGTGTGAATCAGGCGGTATAGCGATACCAGACTTCAAACTATACTACAGAGCAATAGTAACAAAAACAGCATGGTACTGGTACCAAAACAGGCGGGTGGACCAATGGTACAGAATAGAGGACACAGAAACCAATCCACAAAACTACAACTACCTTATATTTGATAAAGGGGCTAAAAGCATGCAATGGAGGAAGGATAGCATCTTCAACAAATGGTGCTGGGAAAACTGGAAATCCATATGCAACAAAATGAAACTGAATCCCTTTCTCTCGCCATGCACAAAAGTTAATTCAAAATGGATCAAGGAGCTTGATATCAAATCAGAGACACGCCGTCTGATAGAAGAAAAAGTTGGCTACGATCTACATACTGTGGGGTCGGGCTCCAAATTCCTCAATAGGACACCCATAGCACAAAAGTTAATAACTAGAATCAACAAATGGGACTTACTCAAACTAAAAAGTTTTTTCTCAGCAAAAGATACAATAAGAGAGGTAAATAGAGAGCCTACATCCTGGGAACAAATCTTTACTCCTCACACTTCAGATAGAGCCCTAATATCCAGAGTATACAAAGAACTCAAAAAATTAGACAATAAGAGAACAAACAACCCAATCAACAAATGGGCCAAGGACCTGAACAGACACTTCTCAGAGGAGGACATACAATCAATCAACAAGTACATGAAAAAATGCTCACCATCTCTAGCAGTCAGAGAAATGCAAATCAAAACCACCCTAAGATACCATCTCACTCCAGTTAGATTGGCAGCCATTATGAAGTCAAACAACAACAAGTGCTGGCGAGGATGTGGGGAAAAGGGTACACTTGTACATTGCTGGTGGGACTGCAAATTGGTGCAGCCAATTTGGAAAGCAGTATAGAGATTCCTGGGAAAGCTGGGAATGGAGCCACCATTTGACCCAGCTATTCCCCTTCTTGGTCTATTCCCTAAAGACCTAAAAAGAGCATGCTACAGGGACACTGCTACATCGATGTTCATAGCAGCACAATTCACAATAGCTAGACTGTGGAACCAACCTAGATGCCCTTCAATGGATGAATGGATAAAAAAAAATGTGGCATTTATACACAATGGAGTATTACTCTGCATTAAAAAATGACAAAATCATAGAATTTACAGGGAAATGGATGGCATTAGAGCAGATTATGCTAAGTGAAGCTAGCCAATCCCTAAAAAACAAATGCCAAATGTCTTCTTTGATATAAGGAGAGTAACTAAGAACAGAGTAGGGTCGAAGAGCATGAGAAGAAGATTAACATTAAACAGGGATGAGAGGTGGGAGGGAAAGGGAGAGAGAAGGGAAAGTGCATGGAAATGGAAGGAGACCCTCAGGGTTATACAAAATTACATACAAGAGGAAGTGAGGGGAAAGGGGAAAATAATACAAGGGGGACAAACGAATGTCAGTAGAGGGGGCAGAGAGAGAAGAGGGGAGGGGAGGGGGGATAGTAGAGGATAGGAAAGGCAGCAGAACACAACAGACACTAGTATGGCAATATGTAAATCAATGGATGTGTAACTGATGTGATTCTGCAATCTGTATATGGGGTAAAAATGGGAGCTCATAACCCACTTGAATCAAATTGTGAAATATGATATATCAAGAACTATATAGTGTTTTGAACAGCCAACAATAAAAAATTAAAAAAAAAAGAAACATATGATCATCTCAAAAGATGCAGAATAAGCATTCAACAAAATACAGCACCCCTTCATGTTCAAAACACTAGAAAAATTAAGGATATCAGGAACATATTTCAACATTGTAAAAGCTACCTATGCTAAGCCCCAGCCAATATCATTCTAAATGGAGAAGAATTGAAAGCATTCCCTCTAAAAATAGGAAGAAGACAGGGATGCCCTCTTTCATCACTTCTGTTTAACACAGTTCTTGAAACATTGTCCAGAGCAATTAGACAGATGAAAGAAATTAAAGGGATATGGATAGAAATAGAAGAACTCACATTAGCACTATTTGCCAATGATATGATCCTATACCTAGAAGACCCAAAAAATTCCACCAGAAAACTTGTAGAACTAATAAATGAATTCAGCAAAATAGTACAATATAAAATCAACACCCATAAATCAAAGGCATTTCTGTATATCATTGACAAATCCTCTAAAAGGGAAACAAGGAAAACCACCCCCATTTACAATAGCCTCCAAAAAATAAAAATAAAATACTTGGGAATCACCTTAATGAAAGAGGTGAAAGACTTCTACAATGAAAACTACAGAATGCTAAAGAAAGAAATGAAAGAAGACC
The DNA here is from genome assembly GCF_021218885.2 of Marmota monax. Lineage (NCBI taxonomy): Eukaryota > Metazoa > Chordata > Mammalia > Rodentia > Sciuridae > Marmota > Marmota monax. The sequence goes on along the minus strand of NW_026694286.1, from coordinate 5,357,539 downwards.
TTAGAATATGAAAAAATCTCCCTTGTTCTTGGAGAGGCAGAATTAATATTGTCAGAATGACCATACTACCAAAAGCACTATATGGATTTAATGTAATTCCAATCAAAATCCCAATAACATGCCTTATATAAATAGAAAAAGCAGTCATGAAATTAATCTGGAAAAATAAGAGACCTCAAATAGCTAAAGCAATCCTTAGCAGGAAGAGTGAAACAGGTGGCATCACTATACCAGAACTTAAACTATACTATAGAGCAATAGTAACAAAAACAGCATGATATTGACACTAAATCAGACTTGTAGACCAATGGTACAGAATAGAGGACACAAAGACTAACCCACATAATTATAGTTATCTTATATTAAACAAAGGTGCCAAACATATTGGAGAAAAGAGAGCCTCTCCAACAAATGGTGCTGGGTATACTGGAAATCCATATGGAACTGATAAATTCAGCAAATTATCAGGATACAAGATCAACATAGAAAAGTCAATAGCTTTCCTATAGTTCAATTATAAATCTGCCAAGAAAGAAATTCTATTTACTATAGTCTCAAAAGTGGGTGTGGGGAAGTCTCATGAAAATAGAAGGAAGACAAATGGAGTGGAGGAAGGAAATAGCTTCCTTCCCATGCCAAAGGAAGGAGGGGAGGACATGGGAAATACTGGGGAATGAAATCGACCAAATCATATTCTGTCCACATAAAAATATGCTATAATGAATCATATCTATATAGATATACATCCATGTGTGTATCATATACATATATATATATATTTATATATATATATACATATACATGTATATATACACACACATATATATGTATATATATATATGGTATATATAATCATAATATACTAATTAAGCTAATAATAATAAGAAGAAGGGAGATAAGTAAGGCATAAGGATTGGAGGATGCTGGAGGGGAGAGGTATGGGAAGTACTGAGGAATGAAATTGATCAAATGTTGTTATGTACATGCAAGAATATGGCAACAATGAATCCTACTATTATGTATAATTTTAATGCACCAATAAAACAAAAAATGAAATGATAAATAACTAGAAAAACAAGTGAATGCATGTTTATGTTATTTATTTTCTGGGACCAGAGACTACAAAAAAAAAAATACACACACACACACACACACAAATTTTGCATCACCAGGATTGAACCAGGGGTGCTCTCCCATGGAGTTATATTCTCAGCTGCCTTTTTATTTTGAGCAGGGTCTCAGAGTTTCCCAGAATGGCCACAAACTTGTGATCCTTGTGCATAAGCCTCCTACTAGCTGGGATTACAGGCCACTGTGCCCAGCTCATTCCATTTTTGACACATTGATTTTCAGGTGCTCTTCAGACATCTGAAGAGAGACATACAAAAGAAAATCCAGATACCTGGACCTAGGACAAAGGAGATTTCTGGCTGGGGATCTACGATTTTGAGACATAGTTGTTACTGAAGCCAAAGGCAGGAAGACAGTTTAGGAGAGAACAAGGTTCGAGGAGGAGGACCTCAGCCTTGTGGAACTCCCATGTTAACGTCTGTGTGAGTGACAGAAGGCTGGGAAAAGGAGATGGAGAGGAAGGTGGCATCGTGAGATGAAAGGATGGAGTGAATGGTCACAGGTCCTGCTGAGAATGATCACAGAATCGATTGAAAATAGGGACTATCTTCCCGTTTGCTGATTCTTTCCTCTGTCCTCTCCATTCTGCTATGGAGATCACCCAGCGAGTTTCATTTTAGCCACGATTTCAGAGCTCTGAAACAATTTTGCAGTCTGCTTTCCTTAGCGTAGCCCTCTTATCCATCTTGGAGCTGTGGCTGAAGGTAGGGTACCCAGTGTCTACAGAGGGGATGTGAAGAAACCTTAAAGCCACTCTACTGCTTCCAAAATCTGATTAGGATCAACAACAAAGGGCTTTCTGTTCAGGGATAGTGTAGTTTAAAGCCAAAGATAACCTTCTTTATAAAAACGACAGCCCAGAAACCTGCCAACCATGTAGTGGAGTGGGGAGGGGACTTGATCCGATATCAGAAGATCCAGGTTCAAGTTCAGTTCTCACACATGGGTGAACCTGTGTAAGTTGTTTACTTCATTGAATCTCCATCTTCCTATCTTTAAAATAGAAATGATAATATATATTTACAGAGTTGTCGTGACTATAATTGGGTCAACATTTCTGTAACCCAAATTCTTTCTCTTTAAACTGGAGTTGATAACGCCTACCATTCCTAACTCAAAGTCTTATTATGAGGTGAGACACATCAGACTGCAGAACTCTTAATGAAAGAGAAATGGAGTCACGGTCCTCTCTTCCCATGCCAACTCCTTAAGAGACAAGGAGAGTCAGAGTCCTAACATGGTCATTGCCCAGGGCAGGCTTGGCACTTTTCCTGTGTGGAGCCAGAAGGGGTATGCTTTCTGACATTGGGTGGACTCGGACAACAACTTAGCAATTGCATTGTCACATGAGAGCAGCCTTAGAGGGTACATAGAAGAATAAGTGTGGCTGGTCTCCAGTGTAGCATTGTTGATGCTTCATGAACTTGGAATTTCATGCAGTTTTCATGACACAATTTTTTTTTAAATTTAAAGTCTTAATAAAGTATTAATTTTTGAGCCATACAAAAATAAAATTGACAAATCTCTATCTGTATTAACAAACGAAAACAGGAGGAAATGAAAATAAAAATAGGCAAATGAGATTTCATCAAACTAAAAATCTCCTACATAGCAAAGAAAACAATAGGCAGAGTGAAGATACCACATACAGAATGGGAGAAAAAAATTACAAACAATAAACTTGATCAGGAGTTAATTTAAAAAATGTGTAACTCAACACTCAATAACAAGAAAAACAATACAATTTTAAAAATGGACCAAAAACCTGAAAAGATATTCATTAAAAACAAACAAACAAAAAACAATAACAACAACAACAACAAAAATATACAAATGGCCAAAAGGTATATATGAAAAAAAAAGCTCAATATTACTAATCAGGGAAATGCAAATTAAAACTCTGATGGGAGGTTACCTGACACCTATTAGAATGACTATTACTTAGTCATTCTAATTTAGGAAAGGCAGCAGAACACAACAGACACTAGTATGGCAATATGTAAATCAATGGATGTGTAATTGATGTGATTCTGCAATCTGTATATGGGCTAAAAATGGGAGTTCATAACTCACTTGAAGCAAAGTGTGAAAGATGATATATGAAGAACTATGTAATGTTTTGAACAACCAACAATAAAAAAAAATAAAATATTAAAAAAAAAATATTACTTAAAAAAGAAAGAAAGAAAAATACAAAGTATTGATCAGGATGTGGAGAAAAGAGAACCTGAAAGACGTTACATTAAGTGAGATAAGTTAGGCACAGAAAGACAAATGCTTCATGGTCTTATTTATGTGTGGAAGCTAAAAGGTTGAACTTAAAGAAGCTGAAAGTGAAATGGTGGCTACTATAGGGGAGGGGATGGGATGTTGAGTCGTTCAGGTAAAGTAGGAATTGGGTATCCATGTGGCTCAAAGGATACAGGATCTCGGCTAGGAATAGGTTCAAGAGATGCATTATACATCATGGTGACTGTGCTTAACAACAAAGTTTTCCTGAACATCATTAAGAGGGAATTTAAGAGATAAAAATGATAAATGCATGAAATAATGCATATATTCATATGTTTGATTTAGCTATTCCACAACGTGTGTAGACGTGTATATATAGGTGTAGATTATTTAAACATCATATTATATAGAACAATCAGTTTTTGTTTGTGAATTTAAAAAATACAAAGAGAAGAAACAAAATATTAATAATATCAGAAAGAGGGATGATTATTATAGACTCTATAGACACTAAGAAAACAAAAAAAGGAAAACCACAAACACTGCACAATTTAAGCAACTGAGATAAAATTCATTCTAAAGCATAGCCCACCAATAGATTACTTGAAATAGACTATTGGAATACCCCTACAACCATTACAGAAGTTCAATTATAACAAGTTCAATTTATAGTTGAAAAACTCTTAAAAATGTAACTTTACTGGAAAAAAAAATCCCCTAGCAGTTAAAGAAGAATTACCACCAATTCTACACAACCTCTTTCAAAAATGGAACAATTTTCAACCTCATCTTCTGAGGCCAATGTTACTCTGATACCAAAGCCTGACAAAATAGTGTAAAAAAGAAAATTACCGATCAATACCTTACATGGACATAGATTTTTAAAAATCCTTATCATATGTCAGCCAGTGGAATTTAACAATATATAAAAATAATTATGTGCTATGACTGAGTAGGATTTATTTCAGGGATATAAATCTATTTCAGTGTTTGAAAATCAGCCTGTTTGATCTAACTTATTAACAAGAATCATATAATCTTATCAATTAAGACAAAAAAGAGAAAATTTGACAAAGTTCAACCCCTTCTCATGATAAAAACTCTCAGTAAATTAGGGCTGAATGAGAAATTCAGCTTGATAAAAATCATTAATGAAAACCCTGCAGCTAACTTGTCACTTAATGAAGAAAGACTGGGATCCTCTCTCCCTAAAATGAGGAAAAAAGTAAGAACGTTGGCTCTGGCCACTCTCCTTCTATGTAATACTGGAAGCCCTGAGTAGCATAATTTGGCAAGAAGAGGAACAAAAGACATACAGATTGAAACAGTAGAAATAAAACTTGCTCTATTTGCAGATGACAGTAAAATCTACATAAAAATCCCCAAGAATCTATAAACACAAAACAAAGCAAAAATCTAGAATTAATACATTAATTTAGCCAAGTCATAGGAGACAGGATACTGTACAAAACATGATTCTCTTTCTAAATAGGAACAAATGAACATGTGGAAATTGAAATGAAAAAACAATCCTTTTTACAGTAGTCAAAGAAAGAAATATAACGTGTTGTGAACAATTTTCCATATTTTTCTTCAATATCCTTTAATGTCTTATTGGTGTTAAATAGATGAAAATAAGCCCATTGTTTTCAAACTACTTTTAAGTAGCCAAACATTTCTTTCTTAACCCGTGATTCACGGTCCTGCTCCTTTTAGACTCTTTTTAATCCAGTGATGACGACTCTGTCCCAATGAGTTCCCTAAGATGGTCCCTGTCACATCTCTAGTAGAACTTCAGTCTATGAGAATGCAGTTGAAAATTATGTCTATTTAGAAACTGATGACAAAAATGTGGTATCAATATATTGGATGCTAATTTTTAAATTGTATTTAACTCCATCCCTACCCTTTACCAGGTATGGGGATCACCCTGACTTCATCTGTCAACCTCATCAGGAAATGCCAAATACAAATGAGATGCAGTCACTGTGATGATAAGCAGAGTCCAGGAAATGGACTCATTGACCTTTATTTGGTTTCTTCCAGAACTTTTCATTTAAAATTCTTACTTTACTAAGCCATGCCATTATAGACCCAAAACTTTCATGTTGACAGTTGAGTTTTATTTAGCAATATGCTTTCATCTGTAGGGACTGGTTACTTAGACTAACACTCAGAGCTGCTAAGACTTCTTTCTTTCTTTCTTTTTCTTTTTTAAAAACATTTTCTTAGTTGTCAATGGACCTTTATTTTATTTATATGTGGTGCTGAGAATTGTATCCAGTGCCTCGCACATGCTAGGCAAGTGCTCTACCATTGAGCCACAACCCCAGCCCCTTTCTTTCCATTTTTTAAAAATGTTTTTAACCAGAATTGAAAATATGTCAAGAACTCCAAAATCATTTTGGCAGTCATTAAGCATGTCCTATATGGTTTTTATTAGATAATTTGGCAGAATTTCTTTAAAACTTAAAGCATTTAATGAAATAGTCAACCATGATGTATAGATGCAGCTACACAAAATGCCTCTTGCAAGTGCACGTACTAAAAATTATATTTAGATTGCAGTTTCCTAAGAAAACAATTAATGCACCATATCGAGTAACACATATTTTCCGCTAAAACTGAACGAAAAGGCAATGTTCTCTCAGTGAGACACGCCTTTGGCAATTCATTCCATTTGCAGAAGTCTCAGGTGCCAAATTTGCTGCTAATCAGGTTTTCTATCTCAGCTGACAGTCCTGGTGGAGTGCCATGATTTTATTTTCTTGTCCTATTTAATGTCACGATTCAGAACTTTGGAGAATGTGGGAGCATTGCTACATACTGTACAATGTAAAGTAACAATCAGGTTTCAATTTCGCATGTTTTCTAGAGAAAACGATTATTAATAAAAGCTTAAAAAAAATCACTTCCAGAGAGTCTAACAATCAGGCAGATTTTTTAGAGTATAATTATTCCAAGGATCATCCTTCCTATACAGCCCCTTATCAGAGTCTTCTGGCACCCCTTTCATACCAATTCATTGTGCAAAAGTCAGTTACCTTACCCCTGGACTGAAATGCAATTCCTAGGGCCTAAGCATCCCAAGATAGATGCAAAGGCAGCTCGACCTCATTAATGTTTCCTGTGAATTTCCATTACTTGTGTTCAGTTTCAAGGACGATCACAAATGCCTTCTGAAAAGCAGCCCAATTAAGTGATTAACAAAACTGAAGCCTGAACTCAACATATTCCTTTGAGATCTTGATTGCTGAAAGCAAGTGAACTAAGGAGACAGTGGAGAGAATAATGTTTGTGTGGTTGGGCTTTGCAGGTCCTGATACTAAGCCTCTTTACTCTTTCCGTGCAAACAATCCTCTTTTCTTTCTTTCTTTTTTATTTTCTTTTTTGGTAGTTGGGATTAAACCCAGAGGCACTTAACCACCGGGTCACATTCCCAGCCCTTTTTATTTTTAATTTTGAGATAAGATCTTGTAATTTGCTATAAGGAGCATCTGCCATAGATATGCTGGGACACACTGGGACTCACTAAGTTGTTGGCCTTAAGGAACAGCAGTCATTGAATTGCTTAATCATGTCTGCTTGCAATTGGTAAAGAGCTGTGAGGGGCACTAGCCATAGACATGGTTAGCAACGACCAGTTACAATTGATAGGGAGCAAAAAGAACATGCCCAGCTGCAATTACATCATCTCACTGGACATAACCAATGGACATTGACTTTCACTGGTGTAACCATTCATCAATGTCCACCATCAACTTGGAACTGTATTTAAATTGCTGGTCCTGCCACATTGAAGAGTTTTGTTCCAATGATATTGGTGAGACTGGCCACCTTACTGTCAGTCTCTGGACTGACCCCACCATTCCCTGACGTCCAGCCATTGGCTGGAGAGAACCACTGGACAAGGACAACATCTGCTCTTTATCTAAGAGAAGTTGCCTGGCATTGGAGGTATTTGGGGGCTCATGATTGCCCTAGGATTGTGTGATTTGCTTATAGTGTTTAAATGTGCATTGAATGCTAGTTGGGGGTGCCCCCCAACTATATTAATTTTATATTAATTGTTTATATTTGATGATTGATGTGATCGAATATACACTTGCATTTAAAGACAATTCGCCTCTGAGTAATTATTAATAGCACTGCTCTAGACATTTGCTTAGGGCCTTGCTAAATTGCTGAGGCTGGCCTAGAACTTGTGATCCTCTTGCCTCAGCCTGGGGTCGCTGGGATTGCAGGCATAATGAAAACAATCATATGAGGATGTTGGTAAGAGGCATTGCACCCTTTCTATGGGCTCAAAGTTTATTCATGTTGTGCTTGCAGTTTACTTCTTAGGGACTTGGAGACTTCATTTTCTCACAAGGAGCTATTTTTCACTTGTGAGGTCAGCATTCACTATGACTTGGATCTTAAGTGGACCCCAAAGCCCTTGTTTTTAAGGTGTGGTCCCAGCACAGTGCTATGGGGGTGTTTCACAACTTATAAGAGGTGGAGCCTGGTGGGAGGTCTTCAGGTCACTGGGGACATGCCCTTGAAGGGGGTTGTGTGATTCCAGCTCTTTCTCTCTCTCACTTCCTGGCCCATGAGGTCAGTTTTACTTTGCCATGTGTTTCCACCATAATGGGCTGCTTCACCACAGCCTCGAAAGCAAGGGGGTCACTTGGTCATGAACTGGAAACTTCAAAACTGTGAGCCAAAATAAACCTGTTGTTTTTATAAGATGAGTATCTTAGATATTTGTAATAGTTACAAGCTTAGTCGTGTATAGTTTGATTCATTAGCAAGTCTGACGCCAAAGATTAAAGAGAGTCCACATATTCTTAGTAAAATCAAGAAATGGATGGAGATGATGTGCTGGGTAATTTGGATCAGGCTAAAATGCCCCAACTACTTGGGCTGGGATGTGCATAATGGGGCCAGGTCATATAATATGAATTTGATTCACAGGGTTGTATCCTTCTTCCGAGCTCCCCGGGATCTACAATATATGGTTATCAATTTACAACCAGCACATCCTGTATTCTGAGCAGTTCACACTGGCTGCAACACAAAGCACATACTTATTAGTGACATAAATCAAGAGTTTCTGCACCTGAATAAAGATGAATCTGTAACCCACTCCCAGGACAAGGAGAATCGGGAAGCTGCCCCAGCTATACCTACAGTAAACACTAATCACTGCTTTTCCTGAACACTGGCCATACAGTGTGCACTCGGTTTCCATGGGAAGAAAGAGCAAACAGTGAAGTCTGCCTGTGGTTTAAATCAGTTAGGACCTCAGAGGACCCGAGATGTGGTAGCTTGCTTTTTCCTAACTATGATACATTTTCATGATGGAGAAAGACGGCTGGGAAAGGAGTTGTGACTAGCATAAAAGATAACACAGGGGGCCTTGAGTCCAAATAAAAACCTTCTGTCTGCAGGATCTTTCCTGGTAAGAGGGTGAACTGTGATTTGCCTCTGTGAGAGGCAGGCATGACCCAGGTGAGAAACGTTGGCTTGAAAATGGTTACCTCCCGGGAAGCAGATGGATTAATTAAAGGTAATGATTTCTAAGACCCAGAGTGAGTCGAACAGAAACTGGGCACAAATGTTCACCTAATGGTAGTGAATAAACATGGGGTAGCTGATAAACATGTAGGTTCTTGCAATTGGTTGGAAGAATTCATAAAATAAGGTAGGACAACAATTGCTGATGGTATGATCCTCAGAGGGGTGAGTTATGGCACCGTGCTGGTGAGCCCCCCAGATAGCTGACAGCTCTGTAACAGCGCACCCAAGACAAGCTGTCAGCCACATCTGCAGGGGCACTACCTGCAGAGGACACGTCCATTGTAGCAAAGAACAGTTCAGGCTAAGGCTAGCTGGACTGAATATCACAAATGATCTTCACCATGGGAGCTCATTGTGACTTCTCATCAGGCTCAGAACCCCATCCTCCTAGGAAGACTACCCCACCCACATAAAGGATTAAGTTGCAAACACGGAAAAAAAAAATTGGTGTCTTCAGGGCACTATTTGACAGCTGATGAGTAAATTGCCTTTATTTATAAGAGGAGAGCAAAGGACATGTCATTGTGACTGGCACATAACAATTGCAAGGTCAAAAGAATAAGCTGCCTGAATAAAGTAGTCCCGGGAACATAATTCCCAAGGCTGTGATCTGTCAGGGATTTGAAAGGTAAAGAGCATTAAGTACAGAGGTGTGTGTGTGGGCACGTGTCTTCCTCCTAAACCACTTTCTTAGGAACTCCCTTGGAGGCCATTAAGTTCCTACTGATGTAGTCAAATGCTGAACCCACAGTTTGTGTATGGGAGGTTTTTTTCTCTTCTTTTACCTGCAGGGTACTCTGGGAAGTAACTAACTTTCTGCTTATTGGAAGAAATGTTAAAATGTTTACTGTCACCCCCTTCAGTTCTGTCTCTTCCCACGTACGTTTGTTCCCAAGATGGTCTAAGCAGTTTAATCAGGAGGCCCAGGTTTATGTGGCTACCTTTATAGATGAACCTCTTTCATTAAATTTCCTTCTTCTTCAGTGCCATGACTAAAATGAAAAACAGAGCTGGAGGAGTCTCTTTCACTTTGCAAAGATGGGATCACTGTCTCTGATCCAATCAATTGAATCAAAACCAGACAAAGGAGCAGGCATCCAGCTAACCATCATGGCTCTGAGAAGCAGGAGGTAGGGGCGGCACAATCCACATGCCCCCATCCCCACACCAGCATGGGGACCAGTGTCTGCACTCCTGCCCTCCTCTTCCCTACACTACTTAGTCTATTCAGGTGGCTCTAGCCAAATATCAGACACTGGATGACTAACAAACAACAGAAAGTTGTTTGTTTATAGTTTTAGAGGCTGGCAAGTCCAATATCACAGTGCCAGAAGATTCCATGTCTGGGGAGGGCCCAGCTTCCCATTCAAAGATGGTACCTTCTCACTGAGTCCGCAAATGGTGAAAGGGACTAGCTAACTCCTTCATCAGAGTGCTAGTCCCATTCAGAGATGCAGGCACTCATGACCTAATCCCTTCCCTGAAGTCTCCAGTGGGGATTAAGTTTCAACCTGTGAATTTTGGGGTGACATAAACAAGCTCACCACAGCATGACAGCAGAACTGTCCATGCACACATCTAAGACCGGATCCTCTTCTGGGATCACTATTGTCTGCTCTTGGGCACTTCTCCAGGTTCTTCATTCTCTCCTTCCTTGGCTCATGCAAAGTTTTCATCTCAGCATAACAGAAAAGAGTCTCTGCTGATGCCACTCAGCTCTGCATACTTCTCAGCAAAAGGCCTCCAAAGAGGTCAATGTCCTCTGTCTCAAACCTCCCCTCCCATCCTCTCTCAAATCTGATCAATGTGAGCTTTGGTTTCTATCCTGCCCGTCACCAGAACTGCTCTTGCAGATGTCACCAGTGCCTGTCTTGTTTACCTGACCTGTCAAGAGCATGTGGCACAATTTCCTCACTCCCTCTTCTTAGAAACACTTATTTGACTTCTGTGATCCTACATTCTCTTGGTCTCCCTCCAAACTCTATGCTGTTTATTGTTGTTGTTTGTTAAAATCACTTTTATTTGCTGGATGCTTCTCATCTTGTTGACTTCTCGTTGGAGTGCCCAGGACACCAACCCATGACGATTTCATCCAGAATCCTGATTTTCAATATGATTGTAATACCCATGGTGTCTTTTGTTTTCTGTGTTCTATGGCTTTGACATCTGGGGACTTCCTGACTCTGGAACCCTCCCAAGGGGTTAGTCAGTTCCTAGAGATAGAAACAATTCTGCCCTTAGACCACCTTTTACATGCAAACCAACCATCGCAGAGCCCACACCCCCGATGACCTCCTTTATTCCCTATCACCCCCATTAATCATCCTGGGACAAGGCAGCAGGCTACTGGGGACATTCCCTACACCCAGAGCCTGCTGCAAGGGCTCTGACTGGGCAATTCTGAACCTATTCACCCCCACTTCACATGTTCTTTCTTGGGGAAAACCACAACAAAGTCTTCTACCCACAATTTCCCCCTTTTGGGCTTTCCCATTTCATCTTGGTACTTTCTGTGTGGTATGCCGTGCCTTCCTGTTTCTAGGAAACTCTCAATATGATGAGCTTCTGCACACCACACACACACACACACACACACACACACATCAAGCTTATGTTTCTATCACAGATTTCTATCTCCTGACTCATCTATCATCTATCTTCTGAATATCTCCACTAGATGTCCAAATAGTATCTCCAACTTAACATATGCAAGTTCCCAATCTTCTACCATTTCCCCAAAACCTGCTCCACCCATTTCCCCCATATCTATTAATGATAACTCCATCCTTCCTGTTGCTCATGCCAAAAACTATGATGTCACTCTTTACTCTTCCCTTTCTCTTATAACTCATCCCAACACAGGAGCAAATTTTGTTGACTCTTCTTCCACGTGATATGCCTGATACTTGTCCTTTTAAAAAAACACCATGACAAAATAAAACCCTCAGTTATTTTACATCAGTCTTTAGCTGGAGCACTATACCTGGAACACAGTACATACCAGGAACACGGTGTATGCTCAGTAAATATTTAGTGGCTGACTTTTGCAGTAAATTTCCACCTATTTTATGATCTGATTCATTAAGTGATCAATTAATGTATGTCCCGCTTTGTTACAAATTGGATAATATTATGCTTTATTTCAGTCTTCTTAGGTCTGGAGAAAGGTTAAAATTTATTATTGCAAATGTAAGCTGAGCCCTTAAGATAAAGATGAGATTATTTCAAGTTCAATTTCATTCTCTGTAGAAGTTCAAATGCTTTCCAGAGGTATCCATGAATTCCCAGAATCTTGACTCTCATGTTCACCTTTGAATCTGGGTTTGGTGGAGTCAATGACTTGTCTACCATCTTGTATCTTTTGACTCTTTCTGTTATATAGCATTTGACACCTGATTCATTTTACACTTTCCCAAATCATTTTGAGTCTAGAACAATTTACTAAGTAATTTTGTTTCACAGAAAAAAAAATTATTTCAGAAACACAAATGAATTTTAAATGAATACTATTAAGTTATTGTTCTTCAGTTACTCAACACTGGGGTTTTTAAATGGCCACTTGAGTCCACGCAGTTTTCAATGTCACACACTTCTTTTTCCTTTCTGCTGGCCTCTACCATCTCATTCTTCCTGGGTGTCATCCCCACCCCTCTTTAAAATTCTTCTCACTCTTTTCAGGAGCAGAATAAATAGGCCTTCCACGTGACAGCAGCTTCCTCTGCAGATAGTAGTTGTGGGCTTATTTTTATTACAAATTACTTTTTATTATGAAAAATGTCAAATAAAAATATTTGAAGAACAGGACAATGAACACCCACGTATCACACCGTCCAGATTCAATAATTGCTAATATTTTTTGTCATAGTTGGTTCATCTCGATTTTTTGCTTGAGCCACTTTAGAGTAATTTGTATATGTTATGACACTTTGTTCTGTTAGTATCATCTTCAGAAACAAATGAGGACTTTTTTTTTTGTAACCATAGTACAATCTCCACATCAAACATATTAACAATATTTCTTAATATCATCTAATGCCCGTTCATTTTCAAATGTGTCCATTTGTCCCCAAACAGTTGTGGTTTGAAATAGCATTTCCCCTCTCAGCTAAATCTGTATTTAAAGCAATCTCCTATTGCGCAAAACATCTTAATATGATTGGTGCTTTCCCTAATGCTTCTCTTTGTACAAAGTGGAGACAAATACCAGTGGCTGAAGGCTCTTTATTAAATTACCTGTTGGAGTAAACCAATACCATTAAAGTGGGGTCTCTATTTTACGCAGCTGCTTAATGGCATGAGATGCATGAACTCGTTTGTTAAATAGGGATCTGTAAACAAAAACAAATTGGAGGAAGAGCAACAGAGACAATGAGTAATGGAAACACAGCTTGTAGGCTGCACAAGCCAGAGCTTTAGTAGGAAATACATGCAGACCAAGGAAAGGCTTTCTGGGGTCCCTGTGACTGTTACCTAGCAACAAGCCCATTACTCAGGGGCACACTGGAGTCCAGTTTAACAGAGCTCAGGAAGAGCATGTGGGTAACAGGACCACGCTTCTTCTTTTATACCCTGTTAATAACTTGGGTCTCCAACAGTCTTACAAGAACAAGTGTTTAAAGAAATCATCCTTGTATAATGCTTTCCCCATGTTATGTCCCCAAAGGAGGAAAATAGCTGAAGCTTAATTTACTGTGCACATGTCCTTACTAATTTGTCCATATATCCATCTGATAAGAGTGAAATATACCATATGAAAAAGAAAATCATCCAAACTCCAAGTTATCTTTGATTCATGGTGTAAGAGTCTAAGAACCATCCAACCAAATTCTTTCCTAATAGCAAATGAAGTCTGGGTCACAGATTTGCTTTTATTATTTTTTCCTTTTTGCTTTAAAAACTGCTTTTAAGTAAATTATTACACTTGAGGTTGTTTTTGTTTGTTTTTGTTTAAATTTGCTCTCTTTCTTCTATTAGAGTGTTAGCAGGAGCTGACTGGGTATCCTCCATTATCTGTTTTTGCCCAAAATTTGTCAAGGAAAAATATTTGATTCTCTAGTAGAGTATTTTAACAAAGATTTTTTTTGTCACTGTTCTTTATTAGCAATATCACCTGTTTTCATGCTCAAAGGGTTTTTGTAATTTTTCTTCTCATTATCTTTTAACAAAGTCGAGCTAGGATATGTGTTTGTCCTGAATTAGGACAGGAATCTAATTTTCCTAATCCCAGGTCTAGTTTTCATTGATTGAATTGTGCTTTTGAAATTTATTGAGTTTGTAGAAATGCATTTGCCTGGTATTATGTCCTGAACTCCCAATGTTCTTCAGACAATAAAAGTGAACTTAAAATTTACTTGAAAGGCAATTTTTGCCCTAAAAGGTTATATATTTGAGGGGGGAGAGATAATTCCTCTTGATATTGAGAAGACTCAGAAATTCCATAAGAACTGCAAACTTTTATGTAAGACTTGCTCTTTGCTAGTGACTGTTCATTTAAGGGCATTAAATGCATTTAATTTACTAACTCCTCACACAGAGGTAGTAAAGGAGAGAGGAGGGATCTGAACTTAAGCAACATAGATCCCAAGCTCATGCACTCAACAGCCAGCCAGTCCTGTGCCTGTGCATTGGTTGTTTATTCATTTCATTCATCCAACAGATCTTTGTTGCAGTGTCCTGAGAATTCAATGGTGAGCAAGGCAGACAGGGTCCCTGCCTTTATAGGCTTATCTTTAAATCTGATGGATATAAGGGTCAAATGCTGCAAGGGTTGCTATAATCCTATATCATCTTGGTGATTTCAAATTATTTTAAGCCTCCAGAGAATTGACTGCCAAAATTTCACAGACCAGCTTTTTTGATGGTGATTTGACTCTTCATTGATTTACTTTTCAAACAGTTATTGGTCACACTTACTATGTACCAAATGCTGGGTCCAGGTATGTTCAGGATACAGGGATGTGCAAGAGCATCAATCCACATCATATGGATTAGTTCTATAAAAGGATGTTCAGAAGGTCTGGGGATATGGCTCAGAGACAGAGCACTTGATTAACATGTATGGGCTCTGGGTATGATCTCCAGCACTGCCATATATAGATTAAAAAATGCATCCTACTGTCACATATAACTAAAAAGAACAAATAAATTTTTTTAAAAAATTAAAAATACAAAGGGCTCTTGGAGAGAATAAAGAATATTCCATTTGGTAGGTTAAGGAGAGTTGCTATCACGAAACTCCTCTTCATTGTCTCATATATTCCATGTTAGAACACAATCGATGTATAGGACCTTTTGGTTTTCTTTGGCTGTAGGACCTATTGGAATCTTGCATAAAAACACTTTTGCTCGAAACTCACTTCAGGGAAGGCTTTCTCACCACCTTGGACACTCTGATACTAATTTATTTAAATCATTAGTTCCCTCCAACAACATAGCTCACGGCTGCCCTTTACAACCATTACTCACATAAGTGACCCTACATTTCATCTAATAGGTTATTGTAATGTAGAAATTAGAGGCCATGAAAATCACAGGAGCCTGGGGCAGGGATGTCAGCATTCCACCATCATGTCTTCTTGTCCTCGCTTTGGAGGTCCAGATTTCTAGCCAACAGCACTTACATTTCTTTTCCTAAAGGCACTGTCTGTCTGGTCTCTAGAATGAACTGTGTCTACCCATGACAAAAGCCAATGGTCATGGAAATCAAGACTCCAGTTACTCCTTGGCCAACATCTGATGGTGGGTTCCTCAGAAATCCGTCTTCTATGCTGGCTCCTGGATTTCTCCAGCAGAATGGAGGCCCAGGTACCCACAGTGGTAACTTGCTTGACTAAAGGATCTCTGCCTTGGCTACTTCTTCTTTTTAGACTTGCTTCCTATCCTACAGCTGTTTTCTGGATCTCATCCCAAGTAAACTAATTGCATGTCAATCCTTTCCTGGGGATTGTTTCTGTGACGCCCAAACAAGAAAGGGTGACAGCTTGAGGACTCCTATTCTAGTGGCTCCACAGGGTCATGGTGCATCATTCAGTCACACGGGCAGAGCAGGCTTATCTGTTCCATGGAAGGTCTTCATGCAGAAAGCACCAAGTCTTACTTCAAACAAAGACCAAGAATCTTAAGCAGATGTCCACTTGCCTTTCAGTTCCCAATTACTCCCACCATGAGTCAGTCTTCTTATTTATTTATTAAGTTAATTTTCATCCCCGACACGTTTTGAGAGTTCAGTGTGAGCTGCTGCTGTGGCATGGAAGTGTCCTTCAAAGTTCATGTGTTGGAAACTCAATCCTCAAAGCAAGGGTGTTGAGAGACGGGACCTTCAAAGGGCAAATAGGTCTTTAGGGCTTTGCATTTGTGAATAGATGAATGAGTTATTATTGCAGGAGTGGATCAGTTATGGGAGTCAGTGCCTGGTAAAAGAACCAGTTCAGCCCCTTCCTTCCCCTTCCCTTCCCCACCTCTCCCCTTCCTTCTCCCTCCTTTTCCCTCCCCCAAATCTTCTATTCTCTCGCTCCATGTGATGCTGTCTCTGCCATGTTATGATGCAGCAGGAAGCCCCTTACTAGAAAGATACCAGCATATCTATAGCGGACTTCCCAGTCTCCAGATCAGTGAAAAATAACTTTTTTTCTTTTATCAATCACCCAGTCAATGCTATTCTGTTATATCATCACAAAATGGACTAAGGCAGCTAGATAGGAGAAGCTCATCAGGTTTGCTTTCACAGTTCCTGGTCTTCAGATTAGAACAACCTGGGAGACACTGACATTAATAGTGTCATTTTTTTGTGTGTGATTTTTATCACAAATGAAGTCTGTCTTGAAGCTCCTTTTCCTGAGACACCAGTGATCTGGAGATCCATGTTCCCCTGTATATATCTGCATATCTCCTACGATGGTCACAATTTTAATGAGTGTAGGGAGCAATGTTAAAACATTCCAGGAATCATTGATAAGGTTTAAGTTATTTTGTTTGTTTTACCAAAATGGTGTCAGTCTAGAGAAGAACTTCACTATATATTTTAGTAAATCAAGGAAGATGGGAAGTGTCTGGAGATCTAATGACTGAAAGGTGGTGGCGAGAGGATAAGTGGAAAATTGAAAAAAGTGGGGAAAAGGAGGGAAAGTAGGAGGGGGAACAAGCCCAAACCAATTTTTAAAAAGCACAGCCAAGCACATTCTCTGTTTCTTATACTGCTCTGCATTCGACCTCTCTGTGTGGAAACCAAAGTGGGACAGGAAAGAGTATGGGCAATCAAATAGTCCCTGTTATGGTTTGGATGTGAGGTATCTCCCCATAATTGAAACAATGCAAGAAGGTTCAGAGGGAAATGACTGGGTTATAGAACCTTGATGAATTAGTGAATGAATCCCCTGACAGGGATTAATGAAGTGGTAACTGCAGGCAGGTAGGGTGTAGCTGGAAGGGGTGGGTCATTGGAGGCCTGCCTTTGGGGTTATTTGTTGAGCTAAGCTGACTCTCTCTCTCTCTCTGCTTTCTGATCATCCTGTGAGCTGCATCCGTCCACCTCACTCTTCCACCATGATGTCCTGCCTCACTTTGAGTCCCATGGAATGGAGCTGCTATCTATGGACTGAGACCTCTGAAACTGTGAGCCCCCCCAAATGAAATTTCTTCCTCTAAAATTGTTCTTGTCAGATCTTTTAGTCTCAGCAGAAAAAAAAAAAAACTGACTAAAAGAGTCCCCATGCTGTAGCAGATGACAGTCAAAGATTCCTTCTAGAGACTTCCATTTCCTTCCCACAGCCCTTCATGTGTGATACTAATCACTGCCCTAAAAGTTGCACTCCAATTTTCATTTCCCATCACTTTACACACAAATTGGTAGTGCCAAACTTATGGACTGTTTTATTAGACTCTGGCTTTATTCAATGGCTGCTTGAGGCTTTCTTAGGAAAGAGTGGGTAGCCAGATGCAGTGTTCACATTCTATTTCTCAAATGCATTACTTTCTGTATTTTACTACGACCTCTCTCTTCTTCCCATCAGGGCTGGAAAGTGACAAAATGAGTTTCATCCCCTACCACTCCTTAACCAAAAACGTTTTCCTGTTTTCAAATGTGCACGCCTCTCGCCATCAAAGGAAGTCCATTTCATCAGGGAAAATACCACGTCCTTCTTCAACAGAATCATCCCCCTGCTGAAACCAAAGATCCACAGAAGCAAATGACCAACTGTGCTGGCCATGGTCCAGGATTAAAGATGACGATCCTAACTCATGTCCATCACCCCTCATCATGTCTAAGCCATTGACATACAAGAACCACTTGATCTGCTGCGGATTCCACCCTCTTCGGGGCTGGGAAAGTGACAGCCAGGGACACAGATAGCTCAGAGCTCACTGCCTGTCTATGAGAGAGGAAAACACTCAACCCAGAGCCTGGGATAAACTTTGCTCTGCTGAAACTGCCCCGAGATATTAAATGTCCACAAAGAGCAGATGGGAGCTCTGTTTCTCAGAGGTCTTATTCCAAAGGCCCCTCCACTCGGGGCCAGGGATTAGCCAGGTCCCTGTGCAGGGCTGTGTGTGTGTGTGTGTGTGTGGTGGTGGTGGTGGTGGGGGGGTGGTCAGTTGATTTTGTTTCTGTTCCAGTCTGAGGTTTTGGCTCTGCCTTAGACTCAGGGGCAGGAAGAGGCTGGGCGGGAACAGAAATAGTTTATTCAGAGCTTCAGTGCTGGCGCCTTGCTCTTTCACTTCATCTGTGAAATGGGGCGAGGATGCTGACCTCAGATGAATGTTTGAGATTTCGTGTTTGTGTGCTGGGCTCTAAATGGAGAACAAAAGATGGGATCCTCACCCACGGCTGGCAGCGTTCCATGTTCCATTGTTCCTGACGGCAGAGTCTTCTCCAGGGTTTTTTTTTGTTGTTGTTGTTCTGAAACTTACTGCTGTCTGAGGACACCCACAGAGCTTCCAACTTCTAGGGTCTTTCTAAGGGTGGCTGCCCATCTATCACAGGGTCACCCCAATGAGCTGCGCTGGTATTTTTGCTCACTGATTAAATGAAAACGCGAAAACACACGCAAAAGACAATGATTTCCCGTAAATCCTGGGGCACTTTTTTGCTTTAGAGTGAAAGCAAAAGACCTCTTGCACCTGACACCCCATTACACATGCGCACACAGGTCATTTCACTTTTCTGTAAGCACCCACAGGCACCGAGGAGCGAGGAGCGGAAGGCTGCTCCAAGCCGCTCAGAGTTTACGAGGTTGGAAGGCTGCTGGTTATGCAGGATCACAGAGCCCAGGGGCTGACAGGGGGAAGGGAGTGTTTTTTGGTTTTGTTTTTTTACTGTTATCTTGCATACATTGCCTCCATAAATATCTTTTTTATTATTATTTCTGCTGTTTGTAGATATAGTTTATGGATGTAGCTAATGCTGCCTCTGGATGTTAAGGGAATTACTATCCTTGTTAAGATTCTGACCAATTGAGGAAGTTTGCTTAAGCATTTTTATTTTTTCCTGCTGTAAACACATCTGGTAGATGGCAAGGGGTTTATTTTTCCCCTGGACGCCCTGGTGAGTGTTTGGTGGGAGTGAGTTTTAAGCACCATTCCCGCAACCATTTAGGGCGCTTTGATGTTGGCTGAGGGAGATAATCATCCCTGCCGTGTTATAAAGGGAGGAAGAGGAGGCCCCCAACCCCAGGCAGCCAGTCTGTTTCTGTGTGTGCCTCCCCCAAGAACAATGAAGGAGCAGCGCAGAGCCGAGGTGCCTGCCATGCGCGCAGGGTCTGCTGCTCCCTTACAAGCCCACTGAGGGCACCCTCTGCCTGCTGGGCCACGGCCATGGGCTCAGCCCACCCCAGGGAGGTCTCGGCTCAGAGTGTGGCTGAGGGGTGAGCGATTGACTGGGCTGGGCTCTTGGTCAGAGGGCTCTGGGGTGAGGTGTGGGGATCAAAGACTGGGCTCCTGAGAGAGGTGGGTCAACCCTGGGGACTATGTGTGTCACTTTGAAGAGGTGATTTGAGGAGGTAAATGTACTCACCTAGTAATTAATGCCTCAGTTAGCTGCTCCCAGCATCTGTGTGTGTGTGTGTGTGTGTGTGTGTGTGAGAGAGAGAGAGAGAGAGAGAGAGAGAGAGAGATTTCTCAGCTACAGCTCTCTGCGGCACTTCAGCGACATACATATAATGGCCTTTTCTCATTTCTGCTTGGATACCCCCAGGCTCTGCTGTGGTTGGGATATGGTTTGAGATACACTCCTACTTTCGTGAGCTGAAGACTTCATTCCCAGTGTGGCAATGTTGAGATGGTGAAAACTTTAAAGAGGGAGTCAACACTGGGAAACAGTTATCTCATTGTGGACTTGGCCTTGAAAGGGATTGGTGTGGTTTTTGTGGGGCCTCTGACCTATCAAACAAGATGCTATAAGAGCAAGCTAGAGCCTGAATTACTATCTGAGTTCTTGTTTTGAGATCTGATTTCTTGTTCCTGAATGTGCTCCCAACACAATTCCGTGAGGTTCTCACCAGAGTCAAGCAGATACAGGTGCCATGCCCTTGAATCTCTAGAACTATGAGCTAAATGAACCTCTTTTCTCTGTAAAGTCAGCCTGCCTCAAGTATTTAATTGTAGCAATTCAAAATGGACTAACATAATATCTTCAGAACATCTTCAAAACTCATCTATATTGTTTCCCTCCAAATCTGCTCTTCTTTCTTTCCTTTTAAAAAAAACCATCTCTTTTATCCAAAGCTGAAATATTGATAACTGTCTTCCTTTCTTCTTTTCCTTTTTCCCACAACCCATCAAATCACCAAATCATTTTGATTCTGACTTATGGATATCCAATAAAATCCTTCTGATATTCTGTTCCAATTGCCATTTTCTTTTGTAGTCCGGTTCCTCTCACTGTGGTCTAGAAGCTCCAACACTTCGGCAATATTCAATCCCTTGCCATCTCCAGACCTCCTTCTCTCTTGTTCAGACCTTTATTGATGTTTCCTTTTCTATCCAGAACCATCTTCCCATCTTTGGGCTTAATTCTAGCTTATTGTTCAGTTCTTGGCTTAGATGCTACTTCCTTTAGGAAGCTCTTACTGCCTAAGATGCCTCTACAACAACATCTTCCCCTCGTGACTCATTCTTTAGGACACCCGGTAGCATCATCTAGTTGTGCCATGCTGTGATTGCCTATTGATACATAGGTCTCAATCTGAGATGATGAGCTCCTTAAGGGAAACTGACTGCAATTTGTTCATTGCTTCATTTCCAGAAACTAGCTGGCATGTACACACTTGTTCTATGAAAACATGCATGAGTCTTTTTTTTTTCTTTTCAGGACCAATGATTGGACCCAGGGGGCACTTAAGCATTGAGCCACACCCCCTGTCCTTTTTATTTATCTTTATTTTCTTATTTGAGACAGAGTCTTGCTGAGTTGCTGAGGCTGGCTTTGAACTTGCCATCCTCCTGGCTCAGCCTTCCAAACTGCTGGGATTATAGGTATGCACCACCATGCCCAGCACCTGAGTCTTTCTAAACTCAGGTCAGTGATTTTCAACATGTTATGGATTCCTTTCCTCCATTTTCCCTATTTAATCTTAAATTCTGTATTTTTCCATCCAGGTCAGTGCATCTGCATACACCCACAGTTTTGTACAAAACTCCCTTACCCAACTAGAAAATGGGTTGCTGATGCAGCTGGAGGAGTAGTAGTCATGGCAACAGATATAGCCATCACACATTGAGCACTTGCTGTTTGCTGTGTGCTGCCTCAAACTTATGTGTATTCGTTAACTTACTTGTCACCAGCGAGGTAACCAAGACATTGAGGAGTGAAGTACATCCAATAATTAAAGAGTGAGAGAGTAGAGATGCAAGCCCCAGGCCTGGTGACTTTAAAGTCCAGCCTTTTAGTCAATCAGTTATATTTTCTCAAATTGAAATTAGGCCAAAATATATTGCAAACATTTTCTCCTCTTGGATGAATTTAAGGGATTTCTTAATTTGGGGACAATTTCCACCTTCCTCTGAAGACTCTGGACTTAGAGAGTCAAGGCTAACTCATGAAAGAAGACTTCTCAGGTCCTTTCAGGGTGGGCGATAGCGGCAGTGGGTGGGACTTTAGGAAAAGTCTTCGTTTGTAAGGGGCCCTGCGCTCTTTCCAAGCATAACCCTCTCAGTGGGCTTGATTCTTGGTTCAGGAGTGCTGTGTGGCTCTTACCAGCATGGATTGTTGAATGCAAAGATTAGAAGTGAGAACTTTATCTGTGTACTGCCAAGCATGTTGGCAGAGAAAATCATTAGTTCAACATGTCAAGCAAATGTCAGGATCAGAGGCAATGTCCCAAGAAAATCTGCCCCAAACAACCCATTTTCTAGTTGGGTAAGGTGGACCACAGTTTTGGGTAGAGTACAAAACTGTGAGTGTGTGCAGATGCACTGACCTGGGTGGAAAAATACAGAATTGAAGATGAAAGGGAAAATAGAGGAAAGGAATCCATAACGTTGAAAATCACTAAACTGAGTTTAGAAGGACTCAGGTGCTGGGCATGGTGGTGCACGCCTGTAATCCCAGCAGTTTGGGAGGCTGAGCCAGGAGGATGGAAAGTTCAAAGCCAGCCTCAGCAACTCAGCAAGACTCTGTCTCAAAATAAGAAAATAAAAATAAATAAAAAGGGCTGGGGATATGCTGTTGTCATTACCACACCACAGCTGCACTCCTGAGAGTAGACAGAGACTTCAGCCGGCCACTGGAAGATGGAGGTGCTACCCGGGGATCAACTTGGGGTCCTGCTTCCTGTCCATCTGCCCTTGAGCAGGAAACCTTGCTCAGAGGTGTCCTACCTCCGAGGGCAATCTCTCCCTCTCTCCCTTCCCCAATATGGAGCTCCCTAGTAGAAGACAAACTAATCCCCACTTCTGCCTTTCTTTAGTTCTCACAGACAAAAGGGGAACTTGATAAGTTTCCTGAAGGAAGGGGCCATCCTCTGCCAGGACTCAAGGGTCAGGCCTCTCTTCACCTAGGTGACAACTCTGACGACATTGGAGGAAAGACAACCAGTCTCCATCAGAGCTTTAAAATTTCCACCAGTGGGCAAGTCTTAAATAGAAATGACTCAACTGAATTTCTGGTGCTTTCAATGCCAGAGTGTTGGGCCAACATTTCTACCAGGGAAAAGATGGCTTCCAGATGAAGAATCTGGCGCGTAAGCTCACTTGAGCATATGTGTTTACCGTGTCCACATAAGTCAACGGTTTTATTGAGCACCCACCCTGTGCCCAGAACTGGACTGAATCAATCCCGAGTGCTTGGCAGCAGCAATCCATGGGTTGGCCTTCAGCCTTGTGACAGCTGAGCAACAGGGAGGAGGAGACGGTCATGTTGAGAAGGGGGAGGTCCTGAGCATACTTCCAGTGTGGACAGTTCTGAAGCTCATTAGTAAAGCTGCTTCCTCCTGTGACTTTTATTTCTAGTCTGACTTGGACCCTCTCCATAGATCAGCCAGGGGAGGGTTAAAAGGTCTGTGTAAATGGGCAGCTTGAAGACGGAGTGGGAGAAATCACAAAGAGTGACCCTTGGATGTATGACCAGTGAAATCTACTTATCTTTAAACCATTCACACACATCAGACTTATTACATATCAGTCCCTGGTCAGTGTTAAAATACACCTTCGTTTTAGTCCCTCACCACCCCAGGAAGTACTTTTACTCTTATCATCTTTCATTTGATGGATAAGAGATTGGAGGCACAGAGAAGTTACATAAGCTGCCTGAGTTTGCACAGATGTGGATTTTATTTGACCTACAACATGGACCAAATTCATTTGCTAACATTCACCAGTTGGGAGACTTTGCACAAAAATCAGATTTGTTAAAAAAGAAGACCAAAAGAGTAGAGGACAGAGAGGAAAGAAGGGTGGCAGAGAGGAAAAGGGGAATTAGTTGGAATAAATTTTGTTATGTGCACATGTGTCACAATGAATCCCACTCTTATGGATACTTTTAATGCACTAATAAAAAATACTTAAAAAATCTATATTTGTGATATTTCCTTTAAAAACCGGAAGGTCTGATAACACTGGGCTCTATGGCAAGCAGAACTCAGCTATAAAATGTAAACACTTATTAGCGAGATGCAGAAGAAGCCACACAACCTGTTTTGTACCTTCTGTGAAGTCCCCCACTCTTGTCTTTGCAGGCACTCTGCAAAACAATGTTTATGAAAGATCCTCCTGAGATGAAGATGTAGACCATGTTCTAAGAGAAGATTCAATTCCCTTCTGGTGGGATTAGGTAATATCATCATCCAATAAGTGACGAGACAAAAGACCAAACAAATCTCCAGATCAAAGGTGCTCTTCTCACAGAATTGAGCCGCTGAGGTTTGCAGGATTCCCAAAGGTGGAGGTGCATGAATAAAATGTGCTCATTACCTTAATAAGAAATTATTCCTAAGAACCCTTATGATCCTGGTAACTATATAATTTACTGTCAAAACTAGGATGCAGTTAAGTGTGAACATTTCTGTTTATTGCATCTCATCTCCGCATCTACCCTTCATTGCCTGCTCTGAAATAATACAGAGGATCCCTTTGCCAGCTAGAATGTGGTGGTGCTTTTTCGGGACAGCATGCTGGAGGGACATTGGAGGAGGGAGGCTTCTCTTCTGGATTCTTTTGGGCTCCTCCTCAAGCTTTGGTAGCATGTGGTATCTCTGGCATTTGAGTTATGGCTGACCATACCGAGTAACCAGCAACTTCCACCCGGACCCCTGCAAACAGGTTGCAGTTGAGTGCTTCCAGGGAGGTACCTCTTTGTGAATGACCTCTCTGGAAACCCCTCCTGGCTTTGCCACAAGATTCTGAGTCTCAGCACCTCCTCGCAGTCAACTTCTTCCCGGCCTCCCATTCCAGAGGCAGAGTTCTGTCAAGGTCCTTCTGTTTAGCACCACAGTGATCAACTTCTCTGCCATCCCACTAACCACGGTCAAGTCCTCTCCAAGAAGTCCTGGAACTCAAGCCAGGGGCAGGGGTGGTTGAGGCTCTTTCTTGAGGTCCCTACTTCAGACTTAGGAACAGGGCTGCTCCTTCTACCCTTGACTCTTCAGAATTCTCTTTAACTCTGACTAACCAATTTCGTATTATTCCAATCTCATATAACTAATAATTTATATTGAAATTTCCCTGTCAAACTTATTGTGCATTCTCTGTCTCATGATTGGACCCTGACTGGCATGGTCCTAGGAGATAAGATTTGCAAAACTGGGACCTGGGGATTGGTTTGGTGGTGCCCTTTTGTTTTCGATGCCTTTGGTTCGAGTCCAATGCTGAGGTCATTAACAATGAAAAATGGGATGCTAGTAAGCCAAGCTCAAGGGGTTTCACAAATAGCCAAGTCCTGGCCTGTGGAGACTACCATGAAACATAACAGAAGCATGTGCTTTGGTAGGAACGAGTGTCTCCTTCACTTCTCCCATATGGTAATGATGATCACTGTAAGGAGTCCGGTATAGCATGGATTCTTTTGAGTATGCTTGGAATTGTATAGAAAGCTAAAGGCAAGCCCTTTAACTTCCAGTTCAAATCATGGTCTGAGAACTGAAGTGCTTCCAAGATAGCCTTAGAGAATCTCTTCTTTCTTGTGGTCACTGGACTCATATTACTGAAAATTAAACAAAATATAACCACACGGGTAACTCAGCTACAACAGTTGGACCCACAATCTTGCCAAGCTACTAATGTAAAAGCCAAGCCATTGATTGGCAGAGAAATAGGCTCCCAAAACAGAATGGGAATAACCAGTTTGATGGATTATCAGAGGAAATTAACATCTGAGGCTCACTTACCAGTGAGTGGCTTACCATCCAGTATCTCATTTTGTTTGCATGCTTACCCCAGGGCAGATGCTTTTGAAAGGGGGTGTCCATTCACTTCAAGATCCTCCTAAACCACCTCGTGTGGTTTAGGTTTGTGGTTTGATCACTAGATCAAAAATGAGGTTCAAATCTTCAGGACTATAGGTACACATTATGACCCAGGAAGAAATAAATTACATAACAAAAGACTACAAGGCTTTACTAATATGTACCTACAGAAACCTGGTGCTATAGCTTGGATATGGTTCAAGTGTGTCTCTTAAATATTCGTGTGTTGGAAGCTTGGTCTCCCATGTGGCAATTAAGAGATGGTGGAATCATTAAGATGTGGGAGGTCATTAGGTCACTGGCAGCATACCCTTGTAAAGGATTGAGGTAGTTCTCATAAGACCCCAGTCACTCTTTGGCTTCCTGTTCTGACATGTGATTTCTCACACTTACAGGTGCTCCTGACATTCTGATGCCATCTGCGGTGAGATCTTCACCAAAGCTGAGCCAATGCTGTATCATGCCCTTCAGC
This sequence comes from Marmota monax, assembly GCF_021218885.2. NCBI lineage: Eukaryota > Metazoa > Chordata > Mammalia > Rodentia > Sciuridae > Marmota > Marmota monax. The sequence continues at coordinate 5,331,250 of NW_026694286.1, read as the reverse complement.
CTCTAGACCTGTAAGTTAAATAGACCTCTTTGGGAAAATAAAATACCCAGCCTCAGGTATTTTGTTATAGCATTAGAAAATGAATAATACACCTGGAGGACATTTGTGGGACTGAACTCTAAAGTTGCTAGACTAGGAAGAGAAGAATAGTACAATATAGATGGAGACAAATTCATTTACCAGAGATTCTGCATCTCATGTGTCAGCTTGTGCCACCGGAGGTTGTTCTAAAAGTTTACTTGTTTGGTTGACTAAAATGGAGACCCAACATTGGCCTACATTTAATGAAGTTGAGATGCCTGAGTTTCCCTGGCACAATGTGGAGGAGGTAATACAGGACTTACAGAGATCAGAACTTGGAACTGGATTTTTCTTGTGTGATCTGCATGCTCCCCACTCCCACAACTACCACACAAAGCTCTTGATGATACTACTCTTACTAATGCATTGAGAAATACCTTGCCTATAAGAAAAGAGCAATTAAAGTGTCCAAGGTAATACCCTTAATAAATTTCAGAGCCTGGACATGAACTATAATTTTCAGTTAAAAGGTCAGGTACGACTGCAGGGGGTCTGTCCATCCAAAACTCCCCCCACGCCCTGATTTCAGTGGCACTGATGGAATCCTAGAGCTGCAGAGGCTGAGTGGTTGCACTTACCTGAAAGACAAGGTAGATCCATCTACTGTGTTTGGTTGTCCCTGGACAGCAAGTATCAACTGGCAACACTATGGGAATTGTCACCCCCTTAGGATTATCAATAAACCATTTAGGGCAAATTCAGGGAGCAATATTTGAAGTGTTTATAAATGATGACTTCTGATTGGGGTCTTTCAAGTGGTAACTAACCATCCCTGGAGTATGGATTTCTAATTTGAAGAGTATTTCAAATGTTAACTGAGTGTGTCTAGGGAGTAGATTAAAATTAAGTTATACATGCATATGTATCACACTGAATTTGCTGAAGTATTTTCAATTATAGGCATTATAATCAACATCTTTTCTCTTGTGATAGTAATCAGCTACAGTGATTGACAGCTGCCTCTTTGGATGGGACATGCATACTCCATTTCACCACAGTCCCTACCACTCCCTAAAGTCTTTCTGGGGGCAGTATCAGTTGCCATTTGTCATTATGTTGGCTCTGTCATTTTTCTCACAGATCTGTGAAGAGGAAACTGAAATATTGACTGTACTGTATCTCTATCAAAAGAAAAGAAATGAAAAATCAACCTGTGAAAGTTGTATATTAAGAAATAGGAAGATTATTCTTACTCTTTGTAAAGGGTACTTTTTTTTGCAATTAATATGCAAAGCAAAGTAAATTCATTTGTTCTTCTAAAGATGGCTGTGACATTGTCTCCCATTCCACATGCTCTTCTGTAATGTGACTGGCCACGTCTGGAGAACAGGTGGACAGAGAAAGAAACAGAGGTGAGGTATTTTGCTCAGAGGTCATCAGCTCACCTGCAGTACAACCAGGTCCCAGATCCCCTTTTTTCTCACTCCAGTTATAGCATTCAGCAGAGAGTAGGCTGCACAGACAGGGGGCTTTGAAACCTCATTCCTAGCATGGTGCCTGGTGGGCAAAGTCAAGCTTGTGGGCAGAGGGGAGAGGTTGAATCTATGTTCAAATTCAAAAGAGCAGATGGGAGATAAAGGTAAAGGTAAGAAAATCAGATGCAAGAACGCAGAGTGGAAAACATGGAAACTTGAATCTGGGCTGAGTTTAGTGACTGGCTTGTGGAAGTAACATTGGGGCTGGGTCCCCTCTGAGTCCAGCCAACCCAGGGAAACATGAGGGATCCAGATAAGCTGTTGTTGTTAACCTTCAAGTATAGGTGTGGTTCATCATGCACCAACTGACAGATAATCAATACAGAATCCAGTATTCAACAGTTCTGGGTTTTCCTCTTGTTTCTTTTCTGCCTGTACCCTGTGGGTTGTGAGCCTGAGTCTTCCCACGTAGAGTCTTGTCATTGTTGGAGCCTGGTGCCATGCATGTTTCTCAGCTAACCTTCATCCATCCTGAATGTTCAGCATGTGTTCAGCTGGTTTTGCTTGAACACTATTTTCTTGGGGGAACCAAATCCATTTCTGGCCTTTCTTCACCTTTCTAAATGCCAGTGATAAACCTATGTGGTTTCTGAGCCTTCCAGGTGCACCGCACACCCAGAGAGGTGTGTAACTTATGTTTAGGATCAATAGTTTTATTTTTTTTCCATGTTAACAACTAGAGTTGTTTCATGTTTATCAAAGACTTTTACAAGAAGTTAAATGATGCTGAATTTCTAAAGGGTATAGTGGGCTCACTGTGGATGTACCATGGTGGGGTAGATCCTAGGTATCTGTGACTGTCACCCAGGAACCTATTATTATGACAGGGCTGGGACCCTCTGGGAAACTGAAGCAGTATGAAGACCCTACTTCAAACCATGATTCTTGCCACCAAGTCAAAGTTTTCAGACATATCACTCAGAGTAAAAAACAATAAGTTTATTTGAAGGGATGGGAAAGGTGAAAGGGAGACAATCTCAAGAGAGAAGGTGGGTCCTCTCAGAGAGGAGAGGGACAGCAGGCTTCTCCTGCCCTCCAGTTTTATTAGAGGTCCCAGGGAAATTCCCAGGAAGTCCCACTCGGGTTCACCTCTTGGCTTTGGACTAACAGCAGGATGTCATCAGACCTTAAGTCCCCATTGCCATGACAGCTCTAGATAACTTGGCCCATGTTGACTGGTTCTAATTGGATTCTTAACCATAAAATATCAGCTATAAATTCTTATAGATTTCATGGTTAGGAGAAATTATCCTTATCTCTCCGAGTTCTGCAATCTAGTCTGTGAAAAGGGCCACAAAATTCTCCCCCCTTCAGTGTAACTCAGGTTCTTCTTATTGACATTATTTCAGGCCTGCATTTCTCCTGCAGAGAACAGGTAGTTTGCTCAGGATGTGATATAGCCTGTCCCCTTAGGCCAGGAAGGGCTGCAGGTAAATTGCTTCCTGGAAAAGAAAGCACATGGCGGGGGGGGGGGGGTCAGCACAGTGGGCCCAGTTTATAGAATTATTCCCCTAACTCCGTGTCCCTGCCCCTCATATCTGTCTGTCCCCTGCAGCTAGGAACCACCATTCTTACAGTTCTCTTCCCCCAGCTTAGCACGTCTCTCCCCTGGCCTGTCTTTGCTCCTGTCTTATACCCCATGATCTGGTTTTTGATCTTCTTGTCTTCATCTCCAATCTGCCTTTTTGAATTTAAGCACTGACTTAGTTTGTCTTTCCCTCCACAAGCTTCCCTCGACTGCCAGGCACCATGGGGGAATGAGCCGGCCTCTGGAGCCTACTTTTCCACACTCCCACTTACTAGGAGTTGGAAGAATCGGGAATGGGACCTGCTTGTGCTACCTGCTTCCTGGATGTGCTTTTTCACAGAGCTAGAGAGGGAGGGGGTTCCACAAGAAATGCGTTTTATCTTTTTCTTCTCTGTATCCCATTTTTTTTCTTGACCTTAACTGTTTCAGAAATCCCAGTGAATATCTGCAAAGATGAAGCCCAAGCTTGTTTGTAATTTCAGTGTTTCAAAAAAAGCAATTGCTTCATCCATCATTTACCTAGGTTTCCACCCTAATCAGATCAAGATCACATAACCTTTTTCATAACTGGACAAAACAGTTGAGTTCAAATAATGCCTTTACCCAGACCCTAATCTATTGTTCCAAACAATTAAATAGCATTCCTATCAGAAAAGGCCATCTTTTTCCTGCCGGGGGCCAGCAGGCCCTAGGTTGGGGGAGTAGCACACAGACAGGAAGCCACTCCTCTTCCTCTTCCTCCACCTGGCCTCCTTGCCAGGACTCACTCCGGAAAAGACCCTGGTTGTCCCAGCTGCTCAGCGAGACCAATGGGCAGTGCAAAGCAGCTGGTGTCACTTGAGGTCTGGCCTCTGCACAGAATCCGGTCACTGAGAGGCACCCTCCCCACTGGAGCGTTTATCTCATTCTTTTTCCTGAGACCCAGCCCGGCCAACCCAGCTCACAAAAGCTATCAGAATTCTGCTTCTTCCCCTGCAGATATGCATGGGAACAACTTTGGAATATAAAGACTTTAAACAATGAACATTGTTTGACATAGAATTAGGGCTAAGTCCTGAGCAAACAGCTGGACCGAAATACATCTTTATCTGTGACTGTCTCTAATTTAAACAAGGCATAAGATGTTTGTTCAAAACCCAGCCAGTATCTGGCTGTGCCTTTCATTATGAATTCCACCCCGATCCTTCTGTCAGCAGCTGGGAGACAATGACGTCTTTTCCTGAAAGTAGATGACTTTTTCTTCATCTCAGGTTGTTCCCCCACCAGGAGCAGCACCACTCAGTTGTCTGAGGGCTGTGGTTGTGTTCTGCCCACATTCCCCAGGCAGCAGTGCTCAGGTGCCCCCTGTGCAAAGGGTGGCACAGAGCGAGTGGGGCTGCTGCTTTCTGCCAAGCAGGAGACTGGGCATTTAGCTAGCTGGTTTCCTAGGCCTTTCTGATCTCTGGTTCCATTTTAATTGAATTCTCTGCAGAATATGCCAGGGAACAACTTACCTGGAGGAAGTCCTGGGTGTGATATTTACCTGTTTATTAACAAGACGAATGGGGAGTCCCAGGAAAGCCATGCAAGGGAAGCAGAGAGGAAGGTCGTGCTGCCCCTAGACAGTGGCTGTCAGAGCAGCCCAGGGCAGGAGGGGACCCGGTCCTGGGACTGTGAGTTAGACCCTCACAGAGGAAAGGAAAACGGCCCTTTGATGGCATGGATTCATTTTGCCCTCCTTGGTTTTTGTCTCACTCCACCGTCAAGAGCTCTTCCTTAACATTTCCTGGCTTCTTCCAGATTAAAGGAGAAAGTAGCTGACTTTTGTGTAAGCAGGTGTGCAGTTTGCCATTTATACACCTAGATACCTGCATCATGGAAGAGGCGTTCCCAGTAGGATTCTCTGGCCCTGAAGAGCCCACATCTAATGACTCTCTGAAAACCCCACAATAGAACAAATAAGAAGCAGTGCAGGAGGAGCCATCCAAATGAGGGAACTTCTGATGTCTTTTTTTCACTTTGCTTGTAGTACTCTCATTTCTGAACCTTGTCATCTTCAGTGCCAGTATATGAAGAGTTCTGGCAAGTGTCCCGACCGCAGGGGCCTCCTCATACTGGAACGCCAGAGGGCTGAACTTCCCTGAGTGTTGCACACATTTAGAAGCATTTCAAGGGAATGGAACATGGCTGGTGGTACAGAGTAACAAGGGCATAAATAATAGGGGACCTAAGACGTGGGTGTTGTAAATATGTCAAGCGCCTCTTCATGCTATTGGCCTATGGGCTTTTCTGCCTGCCTGACTGTCACGGGGACTGGACTAAACTTAAGGGACAGGCCCTGTATGGGGCATTTATGATGTTTTCTTGATAAGGAACGGTGCTTGGTTCTATACAAATGGTCGTAATTATCAAGTGCCCTGATCACAAGTTAGTAGTTCAGCAGGAATATTCCTGTTCCGTTCAGCAAGCACCCTGAAAACCAATACATTGCTAATTATAAATGCGGGCTGCCAAAAGCCCAGCTTCCTTCTATTCTTCTTACATCCTGCAGATGGCCAGACTTAGGAACTAGTCATCAGATTGCCCTGCAATGGCAGCTGGTGGCCTGATAAGTCAGTGTTTGGGGTTTGGGCTGGAGTAGAAGCTGTGAGACTGAGTCTCTAATCACAGCCTGGTTCTCTCTCTAAATGATCATAGCATGTCCTTTTTGTCTTGGCCAAAAAGAAAAAAAAAAGTGCATAGCTCTATGACTTGTTGTGGAGTCCCACGATGGAGCACTCCTAGGCAAATAATGTGGCCTTTAAGTTCCTTGGGCATCCCTAGCTTTGCTATAGTTTTTTCCCCAAGGACCTTCCCTCCTTTAAGTGTGACTTCCTAGAATTAGAGAGGGCTGCTTAAAAGTTGTATGTTGATCATTTCATCAGCCTAGAGGCAAGATTATACATAAGCATGTGGACTTTATCTAGAATAGTCTTTTTGAAAATCAGAGCCTGCACCTACTAGAAGAAAAGGTAGGCCCAACACTTTTACATATTGGTACAGGAACTGACTTCCTGTACACAAGAAATAAAATTTAAAAATCAATGGGATAATATCAAACTAAAAAGCTTCTTCACAGGGAAAGAAACAATCAAGAGTGTGAAGAGAGAGCCTACAGAATGGGAGAAAAATGTTTACCACCTCTACCTCAGATAGGGTGTTAATTTCCAGCATATACAAAGAACTTGAAAAGCTTAACACACACACACACACACACACACAATCCAATCAATAAATGGGCAAAGGAACTGAATGAACAAACACTTCACTGAAGATATATGAATGATCAATAAATATATGAAAAACTGTCAACATCTGAAACAATTAGAGACATGCAAACTAAAACTATACAAATTACTATACAAAGTATACAAATATACAATATAATATACAAACTATATAAATTACATCACTCCAGTCAGAATGGCAATTATCAAGAATACAAGTAACAACAAATGTTGATGAGGATGTGGGGAAAAGGTACACAGATACATTGCTGGTGGTACTGCACATTGGTGTAAGCAATCTAGAAAGTATTATGGAGATTCCTCAAAAAACTAGGAATGGAACCATCATTTGACCTCATTATCCCACTCCTCAGGACATATCCAAAGGATTTTAAATGAGCAGACTATAGTGACACAGCCACATCAATGCTTATAGCAACACAATTTACAACAGCTAAGCTATGGAACCAACCTAGATGCCCATCAACAGATGAATGGATAAAGAAATTGTGGTCTACACACACAATGGAATACTATTCAGTCAAAAAAAGAATAACTTTATGACATTTGCTGGTAAGTGGATGGATCTGGAGACTTTCATCTAAGTGAAATAAGCCAATCCCAAAAAACCAAAGGTCGGATGTTTTTGCTGATATATGGAAGCTAAACCACAATAAAGGGGAAGAAAGGGAAGAAGAGAAGTTCAGTAGATTAGACAAAGGGGAATTACAGGAAGGGAGGAGGAATAGGAATAGGAAAGACAATAGAATAAGTCTAACATAATTTTTCTATGAACGCATATGAAAATACCTAAGTGAACCCTACCATTGAGCCTACCCACAAGAATGGGATCCTAATTAGAATAACATATGTCCTATGCTGCATAATTTTATCAAATGGATTCTATTGTCATGTATAACTAAGAAGAACGAATAAAATAAAATTTAAAAAAATTGAAGCTTGGGATCAACTTTCAAGAAATATGGCAATTGCCTTCCCCTTAATGTACACTGAGTCAACTAGGCCTCTCCCCTTCTCTCTGGGTACAGAGCATTGAAATTATGCCTTTCACAGTCCTGAGAGAACATAGATGGTTAATGTTTTCTTTTTTACTGTTGTTCCTATTTACTTATTTATTTTGGCACTAGGGGTTGAACTAAGGGGAACGTTAGCACTAAACTACAAACCCAGTCCTTATTTTTTAAAATTTTGAGACAGGGTCTTGCTAAGTTGCTTAGGGCCTCACTAAGTTTCCCAGACTCACCTTGAACTTGCCACTCTCTTGCCTCAGGCTCCAGAGTAGCTGAGATTATAGGCATGTACCACCAATTATTTTTAATGTGATGGGAAATTTAGTAGGCTGTAGGTATGCAGCAGAAAATCAAAATGATAAGACATAATTGTTTTGGTCCTGGTTTCTGAGAGAAGTGGAAGGACTAAAGAGGTGGAGTAAAAAATGTGCTTTGGAAGTCCTTTTACTTCCCTGGCTGAGGATCTTTGAGTAGCTTTCCTAATCACTTTGGCCTCCAACATTTTTTTTTTTATGTAAAAGGAGGCACATATCAGGGACTTTCTAATCATTCTTATTAAGTCAAATCATTGAACAGTTATTGCTTATCCTTCCATGCCAGGCAAAGGTTCAGCTATTAAATTCAAGAAATCAAAAGAGCATGCAATCTCTGCCCTTGCACTGCAGAATGGGGTATGGTCAAGTGCTTAAGCAAAGAGCCCTATCTCACAACAAGGTGGATGCAGAAGTGGGCTGTCCAGGTCCCCATCAGGAAAGAACCTGCAGAGAACCACCTCAGCCAAGGTCTCCCCCTCCTGGGCAGCCAGTCCTTCCTGAATCAGCCAGGCCATTGTTGGAGGCCTGAGTTGCATTTTGTCCTCTCTTACCCATTTCTGCTTTGCCCATCTGTTATCCACATCTTACCTTCCAAAATCCATGTCAGCACCTCCTTCCAGGGAACCTGACTGCCATACAGGTGAGGGGAGGCACGCAGAGGTCATCGAGGAGTTTGAGTGGACAGAATAGCTAGGCAAGGCTTGGAGCCCATTCTGGTTACTTCTACCACTGCTGTTTTGCTGGTGAATGGCTGGACTCTGAATACCCCCGTCTTAGTATGGTCTCCCAAGACAAGGACCAGAGCACATGAACTTTATTCCGTGAGTGATGCCAGGAAGCAAGAGCAAGATGTGGGCGAGTCAGGGCAGGAAACAAAGAAAACCCCATGGTTTGCCCAGGTGACCTGCTTAACCCTGTGGACAACTGGAGCTCAGTCCCCCTGGGGACCAGCCAAATGACATAAATGTGTCTCATGGTTTTCCTTCTCCTTCTTTTTTTCACTGACCAATTCTAGTTGGGTAAGTGTTACCAGCCCCCAACCACCACAGACCCCAAGCTGTCTTCTTCATGGGCTGAGCAAGCTCTGGGAGCTTTGGGGTAAAAACCTGAGGCTAAAAAGAGTGGAAGACGCAGTGGACACTTGAAGCATCCCCATAGGCAGCCTGATACCCACTGTCCCTCACAGTAGCAAGGAAAATGAGACGAAGCCAAGGTCAACACAGTGTAACTGTCCCATGCTTGAGTCATAGCCATTCACTACTCAATGGATACCCCAATCTTCCTGTGGGGTCACAAATGACAGAGGCTCAGCTGAGCTTTGGAAAGGCTGTGATAACTAGGCAGAGGGAGCAGCAGCCATGTCTTGCCCTGGCTTTAGCATCTGGGGCAGCTCAGGCCCTTGTACGTGGTTCCAGGCAGAATGTGCTGTGGCTCTGTGGTCATGTACAGGGAGCCAATGACTTGAGTCCAAATCCTGCTTTGGACACTCATTTGTTATGAGACTCCCACCACTTACTTATCCTGTCTCCTCATTGATCAGAGGGGGTATGTAAAAGTGCTTCCCCTAGAGGGTGGTTGTGAAGCTCCTATGAAATCATGCCTGGAAACTACTTTGCCTAGGAATGGAAGGGCGACTGAGGCCATACAGGGTGAATAGCCCTTAGCCAATGGCATGGAACCAGAAGTGTTTCAGTGCCATATTTCTTAAAATTTTGGAACTTTTACATATACATAGTGAAATATCTTGGAGATGGGAATAGGACCCAAATCGAAACAAAATTCCTTTATGTTTCATATGCACCTTAGAACCAAAAGGTAATTTTATACAATATTTTCAGCACACCTGTGTGTGGACTGTGACATGAGGACAGGTGTAGATGTTTCCACTTGTGGCGTCAGGTCAGCGCTCAACAAGTTTAGGATTTTGTCACATGTTGGATTTCAGGCTGGGGGAATAGGGAAGCTCACCCTGTACTTGTTAGCTGTCAGCATTATTCAATCTTTCCATGAGCACCTTTCCTGCATTGAAGGTCTGAGCGCGGTGCTTCCTTCAGCCACACTACTGAAGAACGTCACTCTATTGTCATTATGTCCCCACAATTGCAAACACAGGAATGTTGCTGTTTTTCCCCCACAATTGTGAGAGAAAGCAGAAGTGTTTCCTTCTCTTCTAGTGTGTACAAGAGGCAGTAAAGAATATAAAGAATAGCAGGCACCCTTCCCCACCTCAAGCTTCTTGGGCAAGGTCCCTTGCTAACGCAGACCCCTCTGAGGTCACTTACATCTCTAATTGCTTCAGGATAACTATTTTAATGCTTGCACCAAAATCACCCTTTATGCTCCATGAAACAAAACTGCTTTAAAGTCATCTTTCAGCAGCTTTATTTGTGTTGACTAAATTACTTATTCTACAATAAACCTGATGAGAGGCATGCTTCATTATTCTTGAGTTCTACCCTAGCAGAAATATAATAATTACAGATGCAAGCACTTCTGAGGGACTTGAATCCTTTCACTTCTTCCTCTCCTCTCAGCACATGGCTTTACCCTGGATGCAGACATCCCTGTCCCGTCCTGATGTGACTAGGGTCCATTTGTAGAAGGAGATTGCCCTCTTCAGTCTCATGGCTTTCATCAACCCTCTGAAGGGTATAAAAGCAAAGCCACAAGAAGCAAATAGTAATGCAAGACAGTTAAAACCAAGGACTCTGAACTCAGGTTCAAGGACTTACCATGACGTTTGGGAAGGAATTGTACTGGGGGTAGTAGTATCCATCCCATTGTGTAAAGTGCCTGGCACATCTGAAGCTGGAAGACAAGTTTAGTTTCAACTGGAATGGTGTCGTGCAACTCACAAAGCTTTCTAATTTAGACACATGTGCCTGATGGATCATACATAGCATGTTTGGGTTTGAATTTCAAAACCTGACTTAAAGTTTTCAAACTTCCCTTCATAACAGATATCTTACTCAACCCAATGATACTTAGGGATAAATCTAGAATATGATCAAAGGTCGCAGTATTTTCAAATATTGTCTAATATTTATTACTCTTACTGTTAATTACTATGCCCAGGCACAACAAAGAAAATTGTGTATGTTGTATGGGAGCTGGGAACAGTCTGGAGGGAAGAGCCCAGAGCTCCTCTGCTGTCTCTGGCTCAGAGATAATGATGGAAAGATCCTTCCCCAGGAAAAGGGGCAGGCTGGATAAAAAGAGGTCTGCTCTAAAACACAGCAAAAGAGGCAAAAAAAAAAAAAAAAAAAAAGAAAAAAAAAGAGTTTGGAAGCAGGTTGTGAGGATGCTCCATCTTCAAGTGGCTTGCTCCAAGCCTGCATCCACTTGGTGGACTTTGGTTTTCATCAATCAAGGAAAAGTCAGTAGCTTGGAATCTGGGTTCTGGGTATTAGGACCTCAGTCTATGATGGTGGGTGTTGGCTCCCATTTAGCCATGGAGCCTCCTGACCCTTTCCCATGACCTGGGACCACTGTCTCCCTGTGTTTCTTCCTTATTTAAGGTAGATGGAGGTTGTGCTACGTGGGATGGGTGATTTTCAAGGACAGCCATTCCCTAAGTTTATCCTTAAATGATATTTCAGGGGTTGAGTTTTGTAATTGTACACTCCAACATCAGTCCAACATCAGTCCTTTGTTTTTAACTTTGCAGATGAAAAAAGAAGAGAAACCAAGGAAAATCGTGTATATGTTATAACCAGCCCCAAAGGGGAGCATATCATTTTGCCCAAACTGTTGGCTGGAATTCAGTCACAGTTCCAACCTGACTGCAAGGGAGACTTGGAAAGGAAATTTTCTTGAGTGCAGGAAAAGTGGGTACCTGTACTGGTGAGTACTGATGGCCAGTCTCTGACACCCTTAGTATTAAAGAAAGCTGTTTTCCTTTGGAATAGTTAGCCAATGCTTTTCTCTGCAATAATCTCAGGCAGCTTGCAAAGGCAAATTAAGGCTCATAGGAGTTAAGAAAATGTTCAAGATCACAGAGAAAAGGTAGAACCATATTGTTTTTCCAATGCCCAATTGTACGCATTGGTATAGGCTCCGTGATGCTACAAGAACATCCTCCAAATCTCAGGGGCTTAAAATGCAAGGGTCTATTTCTCATTCCAAATTCCTCCATGATCTGGCCTCCCCTTTTCAGGTCACTTGACCTCCTGGCTCCAACCTCTTACCATAAGAATCCATGATGGTTTCTAGTGGGGAAGAAAGCGTAGGAAATCTGCACACACTGATCCATAAATGCTTCCACCCTGAAGTGACCCACATCACTCCTGCTCACACATCATTGCTCAAAGCAAGCCACTTGGGCACAGCTCAGTCAAGGGGCAGATAGTGGGATCTTCCCCGATGCTCAGGAAGAGACACTGTGGGGAACATTAACGTTTCCTACCTCCGAAGAGACTGAGACTTACAGAGGCTGATCAGGACAAATTTCAGCTGGCTGCTGACATAGCCCCTCTGGATTTTAAGACATGACAAGTATCAGTTTCTGTAGGATTATGTTTTGTTGGGTTTAGGGATTGAACACAGGAGAGCTTTACCACTGAGCTATGTCCCTATCACTTTTTTTTATTTTTTTTTACTTTGAGACAGAGTCTTGCTAAGTTGCTGAAGTTCTCATTAAGTTGCTGAGGTTGGTTTTTATTATTTATTTATTTATTTATTTACTTGGGGGTACTGATGATTGAACTCAGGGGCACTCAACCACCACACCCTCAGCCCTTTTTTTGGTAATTTATTTAGAGACAGGGTCTCACTGAGTTGCTTAGGGTCTTGCTAATTTGCTGAGGTTGACTTTGAACTTATGCTCTTCCTCCTGAGGCTAATTTGGAATTTACGATCCTCCTGCCTCAGCCTCCTGAGTTGCTGGAGTGGGTACCTAAACTGGTGATCACAGGTATGTGCTACTGTGCCCGGCACCAGTTTCTGTAGGATTATGAATTGAAAGGAGAGTGGCTGGAGCTGACAAGGGCTGCCTTCCCCATCCTGTAAGCAGTTATCCTGTGTGTGGTGGAAAAGAGTGAGCACAGTGGGCACAGAGGGGCAAAGCTAAGACAGACAGACACACAGATACACGCATCTGAGAGAGGCTATGATGTCAGGGCTGGGAGCTTAGATCCAACCATATCTGATCTAACTCACCCTGGGCTATGGGAGTAACAGGACCCAGTAAAAACCTGGCCCTTACTGTTGGATCTTTGACCTGGTTGGAATTGAGTCTCCCCCCACACTTACAAGTGAAAACATTCTGATTCATGGACTCTGGATCTATAGAATTCTGGAGAAACGATTGTTTTCCAGGTCAGCTCTGATAGGAAGTGTATTATAGGATATGCCTGTCCTGTGAAACTTAATCCTATAGTGCATGAATCTTAACTCAGTTTTTGTTCTTTTTTTTTATAGTCAATTTAGAAAAATAAAACCTGGGAGGTCTTTTGTGAAGAGAGGTGTTAAGATGCAATTGTACACTCCTTTCAGGCCCCTGAGATTCTTGGGTGGGGAGGTAATCAGGCCTTGGCAGTGTGTGTACAGGACTCCTGCAAAGAACAATCAGGGGAAGAAACGAAGCAGAGCTAACAAGTATTTAGTGTCTACCCTTCTCCAGGTGTCTGCTTTTCGCATAGGTAATATTTTTAATCCTATAAGATCCTGAAAGGAAAATTTTAAACAAAAAGGATTTAGGCTGGAAGAGGGTAGATAGCTGGCCTCTGTTTTGAAGTTAGCATGAAACTAGTTGGGGTGGGGCTGGATGGGATTGCAATGTTCATGTGACAGTGTGGCCAACTTAAAACAACCTCTTCTGACCCCCATTCCCTTTTGCAAGTGCCTAAATTTCTAGAATACGACTGAAACCTTAAAAACTTCTATTCGTGTTTAAAAAAAAATAAAAGCTCTTTATATTTTGAGCAAGAAACAAGTCCCTAAATCAGGAAAGCTTGTTTTTTTGGTGACAAGTTTCATCATTTCATAAGTTTGTGGCTGGTGGCAGAAAGTCACAAGGTCAAGGAACCGGGCACCACTGTTGATAGAGTGGGAGTGAGAATCAGCCTGGAACTTGGCAGCCCTGCTGGGAGGCTAATACTGAACCTCACACAAGTGAAGGAGGAGTGATGAGTCAGAGCTTCCAGACTGAGCTGTTTATGTATCATTTTTACCTCTACGCATAGAGTGATATAGAAGGAGGAGGAGACATAGCAGATTAGCAAAAAGAGGTAATATAACAACCACACAGCAACATGAACTGAACAACATTTTACAAGGTTTACATTTAAGAAGGTATTTCTTCTCTTGAAAGACCGCATGACTATAAGAATGGCAATGCATGGGGGGAAATGAGTACTTCCTAGCTTCATTCAGGCAAATAAATGTGGGAAATGAATTCCACTGAGAGAAAAACTGAGTGGGAGGTCAGGCAATGGAAAACTACACAGCACTGAAGAAATGAACTGTAGCTACCGGCAGCCACATGCATCAATCTCAAAAACAGAATATTGAGCAAAAGGTGAACATGGTATTGAATCATTTACATCAAATTTTTAAAACCATGTGAAACAGTCAGTCCTATATATCTGTGATATATGGACGCATAAGTAGAAATTGATCAATATCAGCTCAAGGATCAAGTTACCTCTGGATGGGGAGGGAACAGGGTATTTGGAATGGAGAGGAACATAGGGAGTTTCCACTGCTTTTGTGATGATCATTGGTTAAGCCGAGTGGGGCAAATTGATATTTGCTAAATTATTCTCCACATTTTTGATGTCTAATATATTTCCTATCAAATGAGAGATAGGTAGACAGTAAAGAGAATTTAGCATACACCCTGGCAAAGAAAATAAAGGGAAAGCAGATCATGGAGCTGCAGAGGCAGCCTAAGATTCCCATGGAAAGTCTGTCTGAAGTGTGGGGCCCTGCAGTATTGCACATGGAGCTAACTGTCAAATAGTTTAAAGGTGACATTTAGAAATTGTTTTTGCTGATGAATCAAATCTTCATGTGTCTTAACCTCTCCCTGTGTGTAGATATAATGCTAGTCACACAGCAGAAGAATCTCTTGGGGGTGATTCCTTATAGAAAGCCAATATGTTTTCTAGTCTTTTTTAACTTGGCTAAATTATAAATATCTCAAATGTCAAAAAAGAGAAGAAGAATGTCACATGTAGTTCTTTTGGGGAACATAGCTAATACAATAGCAGAAGCCAGTGTTCAGGGTGAACTGAGCTATGGCATTCATTCGTACTCAATCCCCATTCTTACAAATTTATGAGATAAGAAACTTGTGTTATGAAATGTGAAAAACTCCTCTATTCATTTCCTTGGGTTTTTTTATTGATTAAAATATTGTAATAGCCTTTACTATACAAGAAGCTTCTATAAGCCCAAAGAAAGGTGAAAACCCAGAAAGCAAAGTGGACAATTTACAAAAAGAAACACAGATGACCAAAGATGTATTAAAATATTCACTTCTACCAATGATCAGATATGCAAGGTAAAGAGATCGAGTACTTGTTCCCATTTCCCACCTGTTGAACTGCAAAAAGAAAGATTTAAAGCACTTTTTCTTATTGTGAGGTTGTGCTTGCTGTAATACATTGTTTTCTTTCTTTCTTTTTTTTAGTTTTATTGATTTTTTTTAATACACGACAGCGGAATGCATTACATTTCTTATTACACATACAGAGTACAATTTTTCATATCTTTGTATATGGAGTATGTTCACACCAATTCTTGCCTTTATACATGTACTTTTTTTGCATTACAATTCTTATTATACATATATACCGTGATTTTTCATATATGTTTATATATAAAGTATGTTGACATCCAATTCGAGTCTTCATACATGTGCTTTGGATGGACATCATTATCTAAAGTACATTTTCTTTAAGACAAGAACCAATTCTGTACTTAGAGGAAAGCAGGTTTACCTTCTGAATTGTCTTTTCAGTATGACCTGAAGATTGCCAGACAATCTACAAAATATCTCCAAATTAGCTTAATGTAGGAAACTAAATTTCTTCCTTCACTTAGTCTTTAGATAAGATGTTCAAGGAATTTTATTAAAATGTGGCACATCATTTGGATGTGCAACCTCTTAGCCATTATCAGTAATTACATCCATTACTAGAAAATCAGTTGATCAGATGAGCTACTGACCACCACTGTTTCTCTTGTAATTTTTTTCCTAGCTGTGAGTAGAAAATATGACTGTGATACCAGAGGCCCATAATACATATACAATAAGCCATGAAAAATCTGTTTGTGTATTAGATACTTGTAATGCAACTTTGTAGGGACTTATTAACTTTAGATATCTCTCCATAATAAATACTCCTTTATTTTCTTTGTAACGATGTGAAACTTGTAACAAGGTTAATTTGGTAGAGTCAATGAGATATGTGGATATTATTAGAGTAGGCAGTCTTTAAGCATAAATGGTGAGAAGCCTTAAAAAGACAAATAAAAATTTTAACTTTTTCCTTCCATATTTTGTTAGCTTTAAATACCTATAATCAACATTGAACCAACAGTTTCTCCTAAAGTAATTAATCATAAAATATGTGCTCTTCCTATGCATAATATCACTCAATCTTGCTAAGAAATAAAGGCTCTTGACTAGACGTCACAGTTCTGCCAGTTCCCTGGCTTTTGACACAGGCCTGGAAGTGGCTACTTCACATTGCAAGGGTCTTGGTTGTGAAGCTCTCCCCACAGAGATGATCATACCTTACAGGGTTATGGATGTAGACATAGGGACCCCAGGGAGGAAGATGTCAATCAGGTTTGGTGGCTTGGAGGAAAAGGAAGAACAGAGGAAGAAGAGAGACTGAACCCTCCAAAAATGATGAACCAACAAGTTTAAAACATGGGAAGGAAAGGACAGAGCAAGTGGGAAGGGTAAGATGGGAGACAGAAGCAGCCTCCTGTGTCTTCTGACAGTTCTGGAAGGATCCCAGGAGCCTGCAACAGTTTGCAAGGGAGGCTGGGCTTAGCTGTCACTTAGTATCAGGACAAGCCAAAGCCTGGTCCTGCCAACAGCCACACTGCTCCTTATCATCTGCTATGGGCTGGATCTACTGCAGTTTTAGGGAAAGGCTTCCCTCCACAAGTGCAGAGGATGGATTAAATAGGAAAAGCTACACTTTGTGATAATGACCCAGAGTCAAACTATACCTATTGCATTATAATGTGTCTTTTTGGAGGAGAGGGAGAAGGGTATAGAGCAGAAGGGGGGGGGTGGTCAAAAGGCAGAGAAAGTTCCTGCTGAGTTATCCACACCCCATTTTCAACACAAGGCTATCGTAAAATGGATTTAAGCTTTTAATTTTTAAATTAGAAATTTAACTTTTTAAAGAGTTCATTAATAAACAGGACTCAAGAAACAACTTCCTCATTTATATGAACCACAAACAAGATGGGGACATAGGACAGGGAGCAGGGATCAAGGATCAGATAGAGGCAGGCACGGTCAGAAATTGTGCCCCAGAGAAAGATATGGAAAGTTCCTCATGTACAAGCAGGTGAGGATGCTCTGGGCAACATTCATGAGAACAGAGAGTGAAAATAGTTACCTCTATTGGAAAGTTAGCTTCTTGCTAGGGTAGCAGAAAAGAAAGGCAATAGCTTTTCAGTAAGAAATTAGGCCTGTGTACTGGCACTGG
The DNA here is from genome assembly GCF_021218885.2 of Marmota monax. Classification (NCBI taxonomy): domain Eukaryota; kingdom Metazoa; phylum Chordata; class Mammalia; order Rodentia; family Sciuridae; genus Marmota; species Marmota monax. The sequence continues at coordinate 5,313,899 of NW_026694286.1, read as the reverse complement.
GCCTGGGTGTGCATATAAGAATTCACACTGTCAGCATAGAGCCTGATTAGGGACTGTGCAGTACCAGGAGGTGGTGACCTCAGAAGAGCTGACAGGAAAGTTTGGACATGGGGGAGGGGTGGAAGACATAGAGTTTATATTTGAAATCTCAAAACATAGGAGGAAAATGAAAGTCATCAATGGTAGCCAAGCCGGGTGTGGTGGTGCGCGCCTGTAATCCCAGTGGCTTGGGAGGCTGAGGTAGGAGGATGGAAAGTTAAAAGCTGGCCTCAGCAATTTAGCGGTACCCTGCCTCAAAATAAAAAAATTTTAAAAAAAGGTTGGGGATTTGGCTCAGTGGTTGAACGCCCCTGGGTTCAATCTCCAGTACCAAAAACAAAACAAAACAAAACAAAACAAGGTAGCCCCAGACTGAACAAATGAAGAATTCATTCCTAAGAAATGAAAATAATAAATTAATCTGAAAAGGACTTAAAAGAAGTATGGTAATATCTTCAAGGGAGGAAACAGAAGAAAACATTATTTAAAAAAGTACAAAATTGTACACAGGTTAATCACTATTAGGCAAATATGAAAAAGCCCCCATTAGGAGCCTGGACATAAAAAAAAATGGTTATTGAAACAAAAAAATAACTCAACAGATGCTTTCAAATCTATATGACACTGTGCAAGAGAAGATTATAGCACAATGAATAAAGTACTGGGGAGTCACCAAGAATATAACACTCAGAGGTTAAGCAATGAAAGAAAAATTAAAAACATTAAAATACATGGAAGAGAGTCTCCATCATGCATCTGTCCGTATTTTCCAAAGTACAGAAAAGAGGAAATGGTGACAATATTTAAAGAGACAATGGCTAAGAAATTGCAGAACAAAGAAATACACAAGTCCTGAGACTGAAACGACACACCAAGTTCTGTACAAGGTAACAGAGATTCAAGTAGTAACTGTGGGTCATCAAGGAAAAATGATACCGGTATGGGAGGGGACCTTCCAGATTGCCCACCAAGGAATGATTATTAAATGAAGAGCATACATCTCATCACCAGAATAGGAGCCAGAAGACAATGGGGCATCATCATCCATACGGTGACAGAAAATACTGTCAACCTGGAATTCCATATACAGCCAAACTACCATGCAAGAGTAAGGGACAAACGAATCTCTAAACCAGAAAGGGCCAAGGATGTACATCATCAAAACAACAAATCCAGAAGGAAGCAGCTCCATGCACTGAGCAATGGTCAAAATAAATAATGCAACAAAGGCCAGGCTCTTCCACCACCAAGGCCAGGATTCCAGGACAAAGGTTGGGCCTAGTTGGAGGAAGTCGGTCCCTTGTGGCATGAGCTTGGGGACTGTATCTTGTCATGAACCTCCTTGTCCTCCTGCTCTCTGCTTCCTGGCTGCGGTGACATAAAAGCTACCTCTGCCACACCCTTCTGCCGTGATAGTCTGCCTGGTCTCAGGCTCCGAAACTCTGGGGCCAGCCAACCGTGGACTGGAACCATGAACCAAGTACATTTTTGCTCTTCTAAGTTGTTCTTGTCAGGGATTTTGGTCATAGCAATAAAAAGCTGACCAGAACATGCTGCCTGGAGCACGGGGCAGAGCCAGCACCTCCATGGGGTCCCAGTTGGGGATAAGTGAGATGTCCCAGAGCAGGATGAGGGCAGAAGTTAGAAGGTTCTTGTTCTGTATCAAGCCAGCCTGCATTAGAGAGCACCCCTCAGGCATAGTGTGTTAATTTATTTGTGCTGTTGTATACAAAACTCAAGACTGGTTAACTTTTTTTTTTTGAGTTAGTGTTTTTTTTGGTGTGTGTGTGTGTGTGTGTGTGGAGGATACCGGGGATTGAACTCAGGAGCACTCGGCCATGAGCCACATCCTCAGCCCTATTTTGTATTTTATTTAGAGACAGGGCCTCACTGAGTTGCTTAGTGCCTCACTTTTGCTGAGGCTGGCTTTGAACTCACAATCTTCCTGTCTCAGCCTCCTGAGCTACTGGGATTATAGGCATGTGCCACTGCATCTGGCTAACATTTTTTTTTTTAGTTGTAGATGAACACAATACCTTTATTTTATTTCTTTTTAAGTGATGCTGAAGATTGAACCCAGGACTTCATACATGCTAGACAAATGCTCTACCACTGACCCAAAACCTCAGCCCCAAGACTGGTTAACTTTTGAAGAACAGAAACTCTAGAGGGTAGAAAATTCAAGATCTATGTTCCAACAGAGGGCAGAAGTTAGAAGGCTCTTGTTCTGTATCAAGCCGGCCTCCTCTTCCCCAGCAGGGAAGAGCCCCCAGGACCTAGTCACCTCCTGAAGTTTCACCTCTTGGTACTCTCACCTTTGGGTTCAAGTTCCAGCTAAGGATTTGGGAGGGACATGCATATTCAAACCACAGTATGCAAAATGCAGTGAGAATTTCAAGTGTAGCTCTCTGCCCACCCCTTCTCTGTTAGAACTTGAGAAGTCAACTGGGGCAGCCGTTCTGCTGTAAAGTGTGGGACTTTGCAGAGATACATAGTAAAACGCATTTTAACAACTTTGCTCAAATTTATGAATGAAATCCCTTTTTGGTCTTTTCTGAAATTTTATTAAGCTTATAAAATTGCTTTTAATTGCTTCTTTTGATAGCTTAATGGTGTTTTTTTTTGAACATGACAGCATACTGAGGACTTGAAATATTCAGTTTCTTTTGAATTACATATCATAAACTGTTACAATTTTCCCTCTGAAGGAGGAGAAATAAGCCAGCCATTTTCCCTGCTTCTCATCTCAGTTTTACTTGCTTATCCATAAAGGCTGAAAGCTACTATTGCAGGAGCACTGGGCTTGTAGAGCCAGGTGCTGGGACAATGAAGTCCAGAAACCTTTTGTTGTACACCACAATCTTGTATATTCTAGATTTTCTCCTCAGGTTTCTCCTGAGCACAGGCATTTCCTCTGTGGGAACCACCTTCCTCAGGGGGCAAGAGTGTTAGCTTTCTGGAGCTATGACAAAATACTTGAGAAAAACGACTAAAAAGAGGGAAGATTTATTTTGGCTCATGGTTTCAAAGGTTTCAGTGGATAGTTGCTTCTATCCCTGGGGGCTTATAATGAGGCAGCACTTCATGGTGAAGAGGGTATGGCAGAGCAAACTACTCACCTCATGGTGACCAAAAAGCAGAGAGAGAGAGAGAGAGAGAGAGAGAGAGAGAGAGAGAGAGAGAATGAAAGGGCTGGGGTCCTAATATCCCCTCCAAGGACTCATCCCCCGTGACCTCTAACTAGGCCCAACTTCCTAAAGATTCCAGCACCTCCCAAAAGCACCACCAGCTGGGGATCAAACCTTCAACGCATGAGCCAAATTAGGACAGCAAGAGTACAGCATGCAGATGAAGGGCAGAGCCCTGGCCTCCCAAGAGCCTTCCTATCCGCCTTTCCTATGGGGCTGAATTTCAACCCCAGCCTAGGAAGAGCTTTTTCCACTGTTACATTTCCAATGCCTAGAATAGTGCCTAAACATTTGTTGAGTAGAATCATAGGGATAAGAAGATATCCCTTGACACGATCAGCTTTTCTATAAGCCCTTTTGTGCATGCATTCTAAAACGTGCATTACTTCATAACAGGCAAAAAAATTTTTTTTTTTGTGGTGGGCCAGCCTGAACATTGCATAGGATCCAGACAAGCCAGAAAAGAAAAAAAAAAGATTTAGAGACATAGACAGGTTCCTGAGTGCATTTTAAGTGGAGGGACAAAAGGAATCATTGCAGTCTGCTGCCTGAGAGATTTAGTCTAAGAAATATTGCTGAGCTATGAAATTAATTACTATCAGGAAAGAAAGCCTCCAGTGATTTAAAATTAGAGTGCATATATCTGTGTAGTATATTACAGTATATTAAGGAAGTTAAAGTAAATTAAAAGCCCTAAAACAATCCATGTATTATATCAAGGTCCTTGGGGCACATTAATTAGGTCTTCTCTATTCATTTTATCTCTTTTTGTAAATATAGGCAATCTCAGAATTAAGACCCCTGTCCTAACCAGTGGCCTTTGGATGGAAATGGCCATTGACCATCTGTCCCTCTACCATGCCACAAAAGTGGTTGTCACCAAGGGTCCTGGCTGCCTCTCACCCCACAGTGCCCCAGAGCTATTGCTTGCAAAGACCCCAATGCTAATTTCCAGTTTCAACTTACCCTCTATGCCCTAAGGCTTCCAGAAATTGGGTCTTTGGAAAACTCTGAGTTATATTCCAACTGTGTTATGATGAATTAGGCCTCTGAGGCTAGCCTTAGAATCTGACCACCACTGAGAATATCTGGATCAATTCTGAGTCAATACAGCAAAATTAAGAATGTGGGTTTTGGAACGTACAGACCACTGACCATTGGAGTTCGTGTTCAGGCTCTGGTATTTATTAAGGATGTGACCTTGGACCCTTTGATTGCTCTTTGCCTCAGGTTTCTCATCTGAAAAATGAGAATAATAATTATAATCAACTTCATAGCTACAATTATGAGCTGAATTATGCCCCCACTCCCAAATTCACATGTTAAAGTCTCAGTACCTCAATATGTGATTGTGTCTGGATGAAGCCTTTGAACAGGTAATTAGGGTGGGCCCCAACCAGTATGATTGATGGGATATAACAAGAGCACATTGGGACACAGACACACACATGAAGAGGGGCTCTGTGAGGACATAGGGGCAGGAATCTGTAAGAAGAAGAGAAGAGGCCTCAGAAAAAACCAACCCCTTGATCTTGGATTTCCAGCCTTTGGAATTGTGACAAAATACGTTTCTGGTGTTTAAGGTACCCATTCTCTGGTACTTTGTTACAGCACTGCCAGCAAATGAACATGGGTAATTAGGAAGATTCCATACAGGATGCATGTTGAGTACTTAGAATAATATCTATAGTAGTAAACATAAAATAAATGTTAGCTGTCATTATTACATAGGAAAATGTGCTGCTCCCTTTAAGTAACTCTTCTTAGAATTAAGATTTAGTCAACAGCCTGTTCACAATCCAATTAGGTATCAGGATTACCTTAAACATATCTTTATCTTGTACATTCATTTGTTCATTCATTCATACAACAAACATGTCTTCACTTCCAGTTTTGAGCCAGGAACTATGTTTCACGCTGGGAGTACAAGATGGGTAGCATACAAATCATAATGCTTCCTCGAGCATAGTCTCTGGACATGGTCCCATGTGACGCGTGTCCCTGGAGCCACGGGATGGTGGCTAAAGGCCTGGAGGGTTGAATACAGCAATAAAGCAGAGCAATTGAGCATCTGCAAGGCAGGCAGGAGGGGGCTGTCTGAACAAACTGGAACCCAGCCCAGCTCTGGTGTGGATTTGGGTTTTCTAAGGAAGTTGCATAGTAGCCTGCTGCTGATCTGGATGTGGCTCCAGAGAAAGATGGTCCCATCTGAGTAAAATGCCCATGCTGGGTGTGAGGTTCAGAGGTGGCGAACAAAGGCCATCTCTCCTGGTGAAATTATAGCCAGGGCACATGGTCTGGCAGGTATGTAACCTAACAAACAGGAAGAAGATACCCATGCCATCCGTGCACCTGACCACCCTCTAGCAGAGGAGGCCTGGAATCATCCCTTAGGTGCCTTTGAGAGGCTGCTTATATAGCTAGGTCAGATTTCTTTGAAATGACAATATCAGTAATGAGTTTCACAATTTCTCTATTTTTAAAAAATCTGTGTGGTGCCGGGGATAGAACTAAGTCTATCTATTTTTAAGCTACTTATTCATGTATAATTGCCATGAAATAAATATACATATTTCAATTATAAAATTTGATGTGTTGGCATATGTATAATGTGCACCAGTAAAATGTGCACTACAATCAAGACTGTAAACACATCCATCATCCTCTAACGTCATCCTTGGTCCCTTAGTGATCCCGTCTTGCTGCCCCCACCCCTTGCCTGAACCTGCAGGCAGCTACTGATGTGCCTTCTGTTACTGTAACTTTAGTTGGTATTTCCCGTAATTTTACATAAATTGAATCATACGGAATGTACTCTTTTTGCCTGGCTTTTTTCGTTGAGCCTAACTATTTTGAGATTCACCCATGTTTTTGCATATATCAGTGAGTAGTGCCTTTCTTTTAATTGCTGAGCTGTATTTCATGGGATGAATATGTTGCAATTTGTTTATCAGGTCACCTGCTCATGAACATGTCTGTTGTTTCTTGGTTTGGGCTTTTGCAAATTGATCTGCTATGAATTGATCTGCTATGTGTTTTGGTCGCTCCCTGGATATATGCTTTCTTTTTTCTTGAGTAAATACCAGGGAGCAGAATGGTAGATTATACACAGCTAAGAAACTGAAAACTGTTTTTCCAAAGTGGTTGCTATCATTTACATTCATACCAGCAGCAAACAAGACTTCTAGTTCCTCTGCACACTCATCAATATGATCAGTCTTTTCTAATTTTAGTGATATTAAGAAGTGTGTATCTGTACGTCTTGTGGTTTTAGCTTGCATTTTTATAATGACTAATTATGATATGTTTTGAAGATCCTTTGCTGTTTTTTTTATGGACTGTTGGTTGACTTGTTTTGTTCAGCGGCAGGGGTTAAAATATATTCTGGCTATTAGTCCTTTATCAGATACTTGCTCTGCAAATATTTTCTCTTTCTGTGGCTTCTTTTTAATTTCTACACTCTGACATTTGAAGAACAGACTTTTTAATTTGATTGAAGTCTTATTGACCAAGTTGTTTCATGGCTCATGTCTTTAGTGTCCTATCTAGAAAATTTTTGCCTCACCCAAGTTTATAGGTTTTTCTATTGTCTTTTAGAAGCTGGATAGCTTTACGTTTTACATTTAGGCAAATTATCTATTTTATCTATTTTAAACAAACGCCAATTAGGTCAAGTTGGTTTATGGTTATATTCAGAACTTCTATGTCTTTACTGATTTTCCAATTGTTCTACCTATTATTGAAAGAGGGGCTCCAAAATCTTGGACTATAATTGTGGACTTGTCTATTTTCCTCTGCACTCTGATCATTGCTTCATGGTTTGTTTATTTTGTTTTAAAGAGTACTAGGGATTTAAACCAGGGTGCTTTACCACTGAGCCACATCCCCCAGCCTTTTAAAACATTTTTTACCTTGAGACAGGATCTTGCTAAGTTACTTAGGGCCTCACAAAGTTGCTGAGGCTGGCCTCAAACTTGTGATCCTCCTGCCTCAGCCTCTCAAGTTACTCACTGTTGTGGTTTGGGTGTGACGTGTTCCCCAAAAGCTCAAGTGTGAGACAATGCAAGAACATTCAGAGGAGAAATGATTGGGTTATGAAAGCCTTAACCAAGTCAGTGAATTAATTCCTGATATGGACTGAGTGAATAGTAACTGCAGGTGGGTAAGGTGTGGCTGGAGGAGGTGGATCATTGAGGACGTGCCTTTGGTGTATATATTTTGTATCTGGTGAGTGAGTCTCTCTCTCTGCTTCCTGATCATCCGTGAGCTGCTTCCCTCCACCACACTCTTTTATCATGATGTCCTGCCTCACCTGGAGCCCCTAGAAATGGAGCCAGCTGTTTATGGAATGAGACATCTGAAACCGTGACCCCCTCAAATAACCTTTTCTTCCTCTAAAATTGTTCTCATCAGGTGTCTTAGTCATAACAGTGAAAAAGCAGAGTCAAACACCTTAGTCTACTCTTAGCACAGCTATCAGAATGTTTCCTTATTATTTAAGTGCCAGTCTCCTCCACGAATTTACAATGTATGAAAAGCAGAAATGGTCTCTTCTCCATATTGAGTCATGGTAGGGGCTCAGCAACGGGATGGCCTGGAATAGGAAGCTTGCTGACTGATCTCACATGGCCTGGATGTCGAGATGCACCTGCTGGTGGCAAAACAAAAACAAGAGTGTTTCAGGTAGACTGACTAGAACCAAAGGTTAGGGACAAAGACCACGGAAGTCTCTCCCAAGGCTTTGGCAGATGTCAGAAGTCAGGCACGAAACAGTAGGACTAAGAATATGTGAAAGCAACAAGTGGGAACAGGGTGGAAGGGGAATCCTGGGGCCATGTGAAGAAAATAACGGAGAGGACTCGTTGACAATTGGACTCAAAAGAGAGGAAGGAACAAGATACTTCTGGGGTTCCAAGCCAAGACATCCTGAAAATTGCAATGTCGTCAACAAATGAAGACACTGCTCACATTAGATACGGTGTCCCCTTGCCATGTTGTTCTTACTTTATTTTCCATCTCTGTGACCTAAGTTAGAAATCTCAGAATCATTCCTGAATTTTCCCTTACTCATGAAGAGTCGTGAATAAAGTTCATTACTCTTTCAGTTTGAATTCTCCAGGAAGCCAACTCAGATGGTTTTAGTAGAGTGTGCTCCTGGGGGTCATCCTTGTGGAAGGGAGGTGCAGGAATCCAGCTGGACCTGACCACAGTCATCTTGAGGCGTAGTCACCACGATTACACCTGAGGAAACCTGGTTCATTTTCTCTACATATGTTTCCCGCCTACTATAAATAGCCAAAACCATTAGAGTGGTGTGTGGAGGTTCATGACCAGACCCTGGCTCCATCTGGACCAAGAATGTACTTGACATCCTTGATACTTGCCTGAGATAAACTAGGTACATTCTGACTTGGATGAAGTCACTTCTGTCTTGACCATTATAGAAGTCCCTTCCTTCTGACTCACATCATGGGGATCCACTGTCTTGCTGCCCATATCTGTTCCTAAGTCCCCAGTAAATGGCACTCTACAATCCAGGCAGATGTCAGAAGTCAGGTACGAAACAGTGGGACTATCTGTCTCTTTCCTCAGTTTCATGGACACTTACAATTGGTTTTCAGACCCTGGGTCCAGGATTTTATGGATCAGGAGGGAACTAAGGCAGGATCAGATGAGGGAAAAATTGAGTTTAGACCCAATGATAGATTTCAGTCATTCCACAGGAAGCACTGGAGATACATGGCTCCTCAGAGTAGTGCCAAATTGGACCAAGACAACTGAGGCTGTATACCTTCACATTGCTCAGTCATTGGGCCACCTTGGGATTAGAGGGAACCTCCGGAAAGAAGCTCTGTGCAACCCAAGCATCACTGATGGAATTGACAGCTGATGACCACCTGCTCACAGCATTCCCAGTAACTCCCACAAGTCCTTCATTGACCGGCATCTGGGTGGCATGGCACAGGGCACACAAAACTAGAATCATTAAGTCCCCATCCCAGCCTTCCCAGGCTTCGTTATTGGGGTTCTCCTTCCCTCCTCCCTGAATTGCTGCCACAGAGTGCCAGCTTCCCTCTCTGCTCACCACCTTCACCGTTTTCCCAGTCCATTTTCCACATGGAGGCTGTGGTGACTTTCTAAACACAGATGCAACTGAGGCATTATTCTGCAAGCCATGGAAGGACTTCTCATTACCTGCAGGATTCAAGATTTCGACTACCCCTTCCTACACTCTGACCCTGATGATCTACTTGCTCAGGGCTCTAACTCATGTATCTCTGGTTCTTTCCCTGACACATACCTTCCCTCTCTGATTTGATATCTTTCTTAGCTGATGCTTTCTGTTCTGCTTTTCCAGACTCACCTCCCCTAGATGAATGGATAAAAAAAGAAATGTGGCATATATACACAATGAAGTATTACTCAGCAATAAAAAAGAATAAAATCATGGCATTTGCAGGTAAATGGATGAAGTTAGAGAAGATAATGCTAAGTGAAGTTAGCCAATCCCAAAAAACCAAATGCTGAATATTTTCTTTGATATAAGGAGGCTGCTTCATAGTGGGGTAGGGGGAGGGAGCATGGGAGGAATAGACAAACTCTAGATAGGACAGAGGGGTTGGAGGGGAAGGGAGAGGGCATGGGGTTATTAATGACGGTGGAATGTGATGATCGTTATTATCCAAAGTACAGGTATGAAGACACGAATTGGTGTGGATGTAGTTTGCATACAACCAGAGATATGAAAAAACTGTGCTCTATATGTGTAATAAGAATTGTAATGCATTCCGCTGTCATATATAAATTTTAAAAATAATAATAATAAAACCCCATAACTCTGCTAGGTTAAGTTAAATTCAATACATTATTATAGCCCTTGTTATGGACTTTGTTTTTCATAGCTTTACTTTATTCATTTATTTTTTATGTGGTGCTGAGGATTGAACCCAGAACCTCACATGTGCTAGGCAAGAGCTCTACCACTGAGCCACAACTCCAGCCCCTTGTTATGGACTTTTTGTAGCATTTTTGATATGAAGTCCCAAATGTCTGCTACCAGATATATCTCAATAAGAGGTACAGACAGACATTTTCTTATTTTAACCCAGCATAGAGGGGACTCTCAAATGTTTGCACAGTAAAATGAATTAATCAAATAATAGTCTAAAAAATGTACTCACTCATTTTTTTCCTCATAACCAACTACTGCTTTTCTGATATCTGGAATAGAGTTTTCAGAAACAGGAATCAGTCTTCAAAATAAGGCTTATTTATCTGGATTAGCTCTGAACTTCCCAGTAAAAGTAAAGTGGGCTATGAAGTTTAACCCTCCAGCTACTGTGGCTTATTACTAAAGATCTTCTCCATGTTGCTTATCAAGTATTTAGGGAAGGAAACCACTGATGGTTCTGACATCAGTCACTAATTTACCCTTTGTCCTCTTTTTTGTACTCTGTGGAGTAAATGCCAGAAGTAGGACAGGGATTTGTATGGCCTTCAAGGGAGTCCAGAGCTGTGTGGATGTTGTCTTCTGCCATTGATTTCTGGGCTCTAGATTCCTAGACTGGGTGAGAAATGATGTTAACATCCGAAGACTCTTCCCTGCCCTCGCTCAGCCCAGTATAGTCCTGACTCCACCCCTTATGTGGTGTATCTGTTTGCTTTTTGTTGCTATAACAAAATAACTAATGTGGATACTTTATACAGAAAAGTATATTTTTATTTCACAGTTTGGTAGCTTCAAGGGCATGGTGCTGTCATCTGCTTGGCTCTGGTGATGGCCTCTGGCTGCATCACGACTTTCCTAATGGCATTATGGTTGGAGCATGTGCAAGAAGGAGAGATCTCATAGTGAGACAGGAAGCAAAAGAGATTCAAGGACCAGACTTGCCCTTTTTAACAACATGCTTGTATGGGAATCAACCAGGATCCCATAAGAACTACATTAACCTCTTCTGAGGGCTGTGGTTTCAGTGACCTAATTATATCCCACTAGGCCCCACCTCTTAAAGGTTCTGCCACCTCAACACTGCCACACTGAGGACCAATATTCCATCACATGAACCTTTAGGGCACACACTCAAACCATATCCAAACCATAGCATTTAGCTTCCTCCTTGAAGTGAGAGACTCCTGCAGCAAGACAGAATCTTTTAAGCTAACACTGTTGACAGATATTTGTGCCCAGCTCACCTACAAATCACCACATTCTGGAAGGGGATTATACTCTTCATTAGTGGTCATTCTGTCCTCAAAGAGCCTTTCCTGAGAGACCTAGATGCAGGCACTTAGAGGTGGTTGTGTGAATGACGATGATTTTCGGTAAGTCTGTGCACTTTATTCATTTAGGATTACTTCTGAAAGGATCCTTAAACAGAATCCCATATTGCTTCAGATACCATTGGCTTTTTGGAAGTCACAAAAAACTCTTTGGAAAACTTTAAATAATTTATTTTACAAGGCCATTCCCTGTCCTGGGAGGTTTTTATGTTGAATTCTATTAACAGCTTTTGTCTTCTGTTATAATGCATATATTAACAATTAAAAGCCATTTAAAATAATTGATTCCATTCACTAAAGCCAACAAATTAATTAACTGATGCATAATTAATCAGAGCAGCAAGGCATCCATTCTTCAGGGGCCAGCTAGGAGAGCTGTGATTTGTGCATTTATGAACAGAGTAGATAACAGGCTGCTGTGCTCTTTAGCCAGATACTGACACCATCAGGGTCATAACATAAGAGCCCAGGACTGTTTGGACCACAGAAGGAGCTCTTGACTTTGCTGTTATTCTCTACACAAGGAAGTGTTGCACTACCGACTTGTCATCTTGGGATGCCATAGCAACAGTAAGACCATAGGCTCTGTGGCTTGAATGACATGCATCTATTTCTCACATTTCTAAAAGTCCAACCTCAAGGTGCCTCCAGATGCCCGTTCCTGTGACAGCTCTCTTCCCAGAGAGCAGACTGACCTTGTCACTAGGACCTCACAGAGAGCTTGGGTCTCTCTTCCTCGGTTCTCTCTTTCTCTTCATTTAAGGACATCAATCCCATCATATAGGTTCCCCACTCGTGCTCTCATGTTATTCTAATTACCTCTTGAAAAAAACCATCTCCAAATACCATCACCTTGGAGGTTAAGGCTTCAACGTATGAATTTGGTTAGGAGGGGGAGCCCAAACATTCAGTTTATAACAATTATCCTCAGTTTTGGGCTCAAGATGGACACAGAACTATTGAATGTCAGAAGTGGAGGGTACTTAGAGACCATCCTGGTCCATCGTTCAGTAGACACCAAAACATTCAAATTGTGATCCAAAGGGAATACCTGTCTGCAACTTGTTTCTGGCTCATGTGGAGATGAATCCAAAAATTGAGATAAAGCATTTACAAATGATAGCAATTTGACAGTACAGCTCTATATCTGTTGGACTCAATATTTAAAAGTTAGAAGTTATGTTTTGATGTCCTTTCTCATAAATCATTTTGTTGTGCTTAAAATAAACATCACTATGTAAAGGATTATAAAGTATAAAATCAAAGCAAAACCAAACCAAACTGGTCTTCTACTGCAGATATTTCCAGAAGTACCACCTTAGGTTATGCAGAGATATTTAAGCCCAAATATTACAAAAATAGTGTTTTGGTTTGAACATGTTCTAGGGGCGAGTAACATCCCCTTGCAACTGAGTTAGAAGAGATTTGAGCGCCTTGCATTTGTCTCTGGAGGTACAACTCTGCTCTGCAGAGTTCAAAGCTATCTAGAGAATGAGATGAGCAAAGATACATCAAAGCCATGTAAGCTGTAAATAACATAGCTGCACTGATACTCATTATGAACACATGTCTACTGAAAGGGTCATGAGTTAACTGTAAAAAGTCACATTTTCGTACAATCACCAGCCATAGCTGTACATTAGAGTGCATTAGAGTACAGCACAGCGAATTAATGTCCTAGTTCAGATAACAAGTGGCAAGGACTGAGGACCTACAGTTGGGGGCTTTTAGTGAAAATAAACCTAAGCAACATTATTGGGGAGAGTGAAATGTTCATGAAGAGGTAGTGTCCTGGTCCCATTTTCTGTTACTAATAACAACCTATAGAAGAAGTGAGATGAAAGAAAAGAGGTATATTTGGTTCACAGTTCTGGTCCCAGGTGGAAAGGATACTCTGGTGATGGCCTTCTTGCTGGTAGAGTCCTGAGATGGCACAGAGAATTGCATGGTGAGAGACAGGGAGCATGCAAGACTTCTACCAAGCTGACTTTTATAGTAGATCCAATCTCAAGATGAATCATTAATCACAGCAATGGATTAATGTGTTCATGAAGGCAGGGGTCTAGTCACCTCTTACAGGTCTTGTATCTTAATACCTTACATGGGAATTAAATTTAAGTGAATTTTGGAAGGGATAAACCACATCCATACCATAGCAGGTAGTTAGCTATATTCAGTATTTTACTAATAAAAGTGAGAAGAGGGCTGGGGGTGTAGCTCAGTGGAAGAGCATGTGCTTAGCATGCATGAGGCCCTGGGTTCAAACCCCCAGCACCCTCCCTACAAAAGTGAAGAGTCATCATTCTGACTTGAAGTGATCCTCAAGGTCAACTCTAATTTGTCCTTGGATTGTGGTAATGAGAACACTTTCTTGCAAGTTTGCCTAAAGCCTTATTTTGTGCTGTCATAGCTCTAACAGATTTTGTAGTTCTTTGGATGGGATTCAAGGTGGGACTGTCCTAGTGATTTATAGGATATCCTATATGCACAATAGACCATATGGGATGACTCCCCACAAAGCCATACATCACCTCCCTTCCTTGAATTCCTGCTAAGTACTAGAGTTTTGACTTGGGAATGAAGAGGACCTGTGGTTTGGCTTTTGTGCATGAGTAGTTTTGAAATATGATCTCGAGATTTTAAAAAGTGAAACCGCTATTCTGAAAATAAAAGTTGCTTAATGCAAAACTGATTCCATGTTGCTGTATCATAGAAAAAAATGGCATAAATAGAAGAGAACATAAATCACTTGAGATCGTATGTGGATGCATTTAGTCACATGAATGGAGATAAATCTAATTTACTGAATTAGGAATATTATATTTCCAAAACCCAAGCGAGTGGCTTGATTTAACATATCTGACACTTTTTAAGTTACACTAATAACAATGGAGAATATCAGTAGTGGAAAAAAAATTAGAGAGAGCTAGATTCAAATGTTAACACCACTACTTTCTAGCTATACAACCTCAGATGTTTATTTAAACTCTGAGTCTCAGTGTCCAAATGTGTAAAATGAAAGGTTAGTGAGTGACTCACTGTAATAGTTTGAATCTTGAATGTCCTCCAAAAGCCCATGTGTCAAAGAATTTGTCCCAACTGGGAGGTGGTGGAACTTTTTGGAAATTGGGCCTAGTGGAAGGAAGTTAGGACACTGGGAGTGCCCTTGAAAGGATATTTGGACCCTAGCCCTTTCCTATTTCTCTCTTTGGCTTCCTGCCCACCATCATACGCTCCCACCATGATTCCATGTCTTGTCACAGGCCCAAAAGCAATGAACCAAATGACCATAGACTGAAACCTTTGAAACTGAGCCAAAACAAAGCTTTGCTCTTTTTAAGTTAATTTCTCATAGGTATTCCTTACAGTGATGGAAAGCGATTAACACACTCACATTTACAGAACTCTTCTTATATCCTAGTCTCTATGCTAATATTTGTGTATTTTTTCCACTTGACCTTACAACAGATCTTTGAAGTTATGTAATATGATGACCTGGTATCCAGATTGAAACATGCAACTATTGTAGCTCCAGAGGAAAAAAATATATATAAAGGACTTAGCCTTCTGCCTAATATATAGTAGGTACTTTAAAAATGTAGTCATTAAATCTATTTATTATTATAGCTACTGTTGTGACAAAACTAACATGGGAAGTGAAAACCACAAACATTTGGCCTTGGCACTGAACTGTCCTTCTGCTAGAAGAATCTGCAACTGCTCTGCCTTAAGGGTACATTAAGGAGGCCACAGTCTCCAGGCCCCCGCCTCACCTGCAAGCATTCATCAATAAGAAAAGCAGGTTTACTGTCAGGTAAGTTCTAGATAGAAAATAATTCTAGGCATAACCAGAAAGTTCCATGATGTCCCACATATCTCTTGCCTAAACTCATCTTAGGGTAGCTTATGCTATTCATTCTACTGGGATAACAAAAAAGCTTAAATATGCAAATATGCAGGAGAAGGGTACAAAATAATGTGAATAAATGCCAGATGCACAGCATAAAATGATATTAGAGCTTAATAGATATGACAGAAAGAGACAGGGATATAGAAAAACAATGGTTACCTGGCATGGGTCAGAAGATGCTATTGAAAGAAAAAGGGACTCAAAACAGGGCTACACATGGCTGGCACTGCCTATCTTCACCTGTGTACAGACAGGTTACGTTTTGAGCAAAGGGAAGAATCCTCTAGAAGAAGCGAGCCGTGCTTTAATGAACCTTCATGGGAACCATGCTTGCCACCTTGCCCAACCGTATCCTCTTGGGGCGGCACCTGGGTGTATGTGTGATCATATAACTTCCCCTCCCCTTCAACTTTTTTTTGTTTGTTTTTTGTTTCAGTATTAAAGATCAAACTCAGGGGTGCTCAACCACTGAACCACATCCTCAGGCCTTTTTTTGTATTTTATTTACAGACAGGGTCTCACTGAGTTGCTTAGGACCTTGCTAAGCTGCTGAGGTTGGCTTTGAACTCGTGATCCTCCTGCCTCAGCCTCCTGAGCTGCTGGGATTACAGGTGTGTGCCACTGCACCTGTCCTCTTCAATTTTACTGCATGTGTGTCAGGCAGCTTTTTATTGTTGTGACAAAATACCTGATAATATCAACTTAGAGGAGGAAAAATTTACTTTGGCTCCATTTCAGAGGTTTCAGTCCATGGTTGGCTGGCTCCATTGTTTCTGGGTTCTGTGGGAGGCAATACATCATGGTGGAAGGACAAAGCAGAACAGAGTTGGTCACTTTATAGCAGCTGGAAGGACAGAGAGAAAAAGAGAGAGAGAAAGGGGTCAGGACAAGACATAGTTCCTCCTAGGACAGGACTCAAGCACCCACTCCCTTCCACTAGGCCCCCCTCCTACAGTTTCGCCCACCTCCCAATAGCCCATTCAGCTATGATGCCATCAATGGAGTAACCCACTGATGAGGTCAGAGCCCTCAGGATCCAATCACATTTCACGCCCCACCTCTGGACACTGCTGCCCTGGGAACCAAGCCTTCAGTGCAGGAGACTTTGGGATGATTCCAAAGCCAAACCATAACATTGTGCTGTGGTTATCAAAAGAAGCTCTTTGAGTTCAAACCCCAGTTTACTACCCAGCTTCTGGACTTTGGGCAAATATTCACCTTCATGAACAGGGAGCTCAGGAGGAAAAAAAAAAAAAAGTATTGGATGTCCACTGTGAGCCGGGCAGGTAGGTGGTGTGCAATGCATTATTCATCTTCCTTTGAAGCCTCTCCCAGCCTCCAGGCCATGGGGCAAATCAATAGAAAATTGTCTGAGATTTGATATGAGGAAAGATAAAAATAAAAACCAGATTCACTTTCTCTCCTTTTCTCACCATCTCCCCACTTGCTCCCCGGCCAAGGAGGCTTTGTTGGGGACAGAGGGACCCTGTGAGGCTGAAAGAGAGGAGAGAACAGGCAGAGCCTTGTCCTCAGCCCTGCAGGAGCGCAGCACCCTGAAGCCCTTCAAAGATGCCCTTCCTGCCTTTCCCTTTGCTTTCTCTTTAGATGAGGCCGTCCTGGGCCTCAATCTGCCAATCTGCAAACTGAACGGTGGCTTACAACCATTTACTTAACGTGGATGATAATGAGCTCAACATTCTCTTTCCAGGTCTCTCTAAGCATCTCTTACACCATGATCCCCCAACACATCCCAAGAAGAAGATAAATGAGAACTTGGGGGGCCTCCCGTAGGCTGCAATCGTCAGATGGCAAAACCCATATTAGGTAACTCAGTAAATATACTTTAAAACAAAGTCAATAAAAAGTATCCAAATGACTATTGCATGGTCAACCCTTGACTGCTGAGCATACACCATGTGCTAATTAATGTTCCTGGGAGGGATCAATTTCATATTCTTGTTCTGGAGAAATTCATAATATTTTATAAAGAGATAAATATGTGAACCGAAATAACTCTAGTCCAAGGATAAAGGGGTCAGTACCACAAAAGAGATACAAATTAAGTGTTATATGATTTTAAAGGAGACAGAGTTAACTATAATCTGGAAGTCAGGACACACTTACACCTTAAATGCTTCTCATAGGAATAGCTTTGTGAAGAGGGAGTGGCTGGAGATGAGTTTTGAGAGGAGATAAGATGGAGATCCATGAGGATGGGTATGGAGGGGTAGAGAAGGGGGAGGGAGGGAATTTACCAGAGGAGAAGCAAGGAGAAGAAGTCTAGGCAGGGTCCCTGGGCAGAGAGTGGTGCCATTAGATTAGCTGTTTCAGAACAAGGAGGTCATAAATGTAGGGTGGAATCTTATAAAGTCTTGAACTCTAGGCTGTGTATTTTAATCATTAGAAAACATGGAAAGTTTTGCACCAGAGACTGACATGTAGGAACTGAGTGGAAGGAGAAGGGTGGAGAGGAGAATCTGGCTCAAATTCACATTAGAGAGCATGGTGGCTACAGTTGTAAAAGGGACCAAAAAAGGATTAAAGGCAGAAGAATCCCCCATCCTTCCAGGGAATTGCCCCCACTTGTTCCTGTTGCTCTTGTGCAATGATCAATAAAGTTCTCTACTGGGTAAGTGTACCAGCATAGATAACGAATTATAGCTGTCTCTCAGTATCCTTGGAGGATTGGTTTCAGGACCCCCTGTGAATAACAAAATCCAGGATGCTCAAGTCCTTTATTTAAAATGGCAGAATATTTGCATATAACCTACACAATCTTCTTGTATACTTTAAATCATCTCTAGATCACTCGTAATAACTAATTCAATGTAAATGCTATGTAAATCATTGTACTGTATTGTTTAGGGAATAATCATGAGAAAAAAAATTGTGTGTGTTCTGTATAGACACAAATTTTTTCCCCAAGTATTTTCTATGCATGGATAGTTAAATCTGCAGATGTGGAGCTCACAGTTAAAAGAGGGCTGGTATCATTGACAAACATGTGATCCTGAGTTGACCAAGTGGAAGGGTGTGACACATACACAGAGAAACAAGCTTTGGGGGCAAAAAAAGTCTGGTTTGGGATATACTAAATTTGAGGTAGCGTTTGGACCTAAAAATGGAAAACAGATAGCAACTAATGTATTTTGAGTGCTTACTGTGGATCAACCAGAATACTCACTCGTTTAACTCTTTTTTTTTTTTTGGTGGTGCTAGGGATTGAACTCAGGACCTTGTGCATACAAGGCAGGCACTTTACCAATTGAGCTATATCCCTAGCCCTCATTTGTTCTTCACTATAACTTAATGAGGTAGGTTTGATTACTACTCTTATTTTACAGGTAGTAAAACTTGACAGAGAGCATCAGGTGATCAGTAAACTGCTGGAAATTCACACTGTGCTCTGGGGAGAGAACCCAAAATTGAGACAAAGGACCAGGTTCCTTACCTTCCAGGAAGAGGTGGTTGATTCCAAGAGGCTAAGGTCTGTTGTCAAAATAGATAAGCAAAGGATGCAGGTCAGGAACAAAGGTGGACGTAGCACGGGGAAGCGGCGGTCAGGGAGAGCCAGTGCAGTGTTCACTTAGTGATGGGGACGCCCAAGCCACAGAGTCATGAGAACTTGAAAATAAAAGAGTCAATGACTCTAATTAAACTCAGGCAGGAGCTGTTTGCTGTGCATTCCAGGTGGGGGTGGATTGCAATCATACTGTTTTTGTTATATTGGGTCCCTGGTAGTATTTTGAGCACTTGCTTTGTGTACTACAGGAAAGTAGGATACAATTAGCTGTGAGGTTCTTTTAGATTGAATAAGTTACCATATTGAGACTGCTGGCACTTCTAACACAGACTGGGCTAGAATTTATTCTTTCTTGGTTTATTTATATTCTTTACCGTCATCCTGCCTGGGCAATTTGTTCTTTTTATGACCAACCTGTTTTTGTTTTACTTTGTTTCTTTAAATTATGCTGAAGGAAAATTGAAAGTTTCTCAACTTTGTCGCTATTGAAATTTGGGGTTGGATAATTCTATGTTTTGGAGGCCTATCCTCTGCATGGTAGGGCATTCAGCAGCCTCTCTGGTGTGTGTCTTCTAGGTGTCAGAAGCATTCCCCTCCCCCAGCTGTGACAATCAAAAATAGCTCCAGACTTTGTCCTATGTCCCCTGGAAGCAAGATATCCCTCTCTTGAAGAACCACTGGGCTAAGATCACTCCCACTAAGGTGTTAGTGACTTACTATGCTAATTCTTCAATGACTATTTCCATTTGCAAGTGGAACTAAGGAAGGCAATGCAGATGTGCAGAAATGTCAATTTCTCTATTTTTCTGCAACTCAACTCAGCTTTTTCTAATTTAAGTGTCTAGATGGCAGAAATGCAATCCATGTAATGGATCCGCTTGGTCATCTTCAGGATTGGATGGGAGCAATTGTCTGCAGGGTTTCTCCCTCAGTCCTGGGCTATCTATGTAGCACTGTGGTGTCTTTTAGGCAGGAGCCTTAGTCTGGTCTTTTCTTTCTCATAACCCCCTCTCTCCCCTGCAAACAGCTGGATGGAAAGCAGCCAGTGACAGTATCTCTTGCTTTGTCTTCACCCTCTTGTTTTTCCTCTTCCCAAGGTTGGAGGAAGGAGGGGGAGAAAGAAACTCTTATGTTTAAAAATCCAGAATTTGCTGTCTTTGTTCTCTGATTCTACAATGGCAACAGCTTCCTCCAAAGATGGTGATGAATCACTGCTGTCGGCTTGGGCAGGAGGAAGACCCAGGGGCCCAGTGGAGAAATGGACTGGAAAGAGAACACATGGCTTAATATCCTCCAGCCCTCCTCCCTTGGTGTCCCCCCCCCTCTACAGGTACCACAGCTCCAGGGATGCATACAGAACAGCATTTTCCATGAACATCCTCCAAAAACCACAGGACACTGCACACGTTGTCATTTGACTAATTCCAACAGTCTCCTGAGTGGGTAACTAGGGACCCCACGTATGGAACTTCAAAATATCCACTTCTCACCATCACTTATCCAAAAGAACATCAGACTACACAGCATCACCTCCACGTCTCTGTGGACCTGTGGATTGCAGTGGGAAGTCTGGGAGGAGGTCAATATGGAGAAGAATGTTTAGGAAATATGTGTGTTTGACCTACACAGAATGATCATCCCTCAAAAGGGAAGGGTATAATAAGACACAGTGAAAATCATCCCAGCCTTTCCACAGCTATATTTAATAATGAACAGCATCAAGCATTCATCCTGGGCTGAGGCGTTACCTCATGGGGTTTTAAAATTACCAAGATGATGCTCTTTCTTTAAGCCTCCATCCCCTGTACGCTGTACTTATCCAGTTTCACTGGGCAAATAGCCTCAGTGACAGCAGAACTTGCCCAAGCTCCACCTGCCTGCATCTCACCTCTTCTCTCTCTCCTTTACTCTGAAGGAACTTTCTAGGTTCCTAGCAAGACGAGCTTCTCCATCTTCTCTAGACCCCACCTTCTCCTCCTTAACTTTGTGCAACTTATACTCCTGGTTCTAGTCTGTCTTGTCAAAATCTGCCTTTCTATTGTTTTTTTTTTCCCAGAAGAGTAAATATGATTTTTTTCCCTCCATATCAAAGGGAAAAAATAAAACAACACAAGACAAAAACCCCGTGTGGTTTTTGCTTACCCTCTGCTATCACCTGCTTTCCCTCCTTTCCATTACAGCCAAAGTCCTCCACAGAGTACTCCATCCTCCCCTCCTGGTGTCCTCTCCTCTGTCATGAGCTGGCTCCATTCAGCCTCTTCCCACCCTTCCACGGAAGCTGCTCCAGGTGGAGATACCAGCAACCTCCAATTGCTAAACCCAACCGTCAGAAGCCACTGATCAACATGGTACCCCACCCTGTATCCAGCCCGCTTTCTCCATTTGGAATCGAAAACTTCACCACCTCTGCTCTTCCCTGCATTCCTTAACCACCTAGTTTTCTTGGAGAGCTCAGCCAGTTACAGGACAATAGCTGCCTATAAGCTGATGATGCCCCAAATTTGTAAGTCCAGCCTGGATCACTACCTGGACTTTAGACTACCTTCTTGAAATATCCACCGGGATGCCTACAGATATCTAGAACTTTTAAATGTTCCGTGATGAGCTCCTGACCTTTCCCCACCCGTACACCATCCACCCTGCAGTTTCTCACTGGATTGAAAGTCAATTTTGACTTTCGGTTGATCAGGCCAAAGTAATTCTCGATTCTTCCTTGCATAATCTTCATCTAGTCATCAGCGGCTTCTGTCAGTTTCAAAATGTTTCCAAATTCTGAGCACTTCCCACTTTCCCCACTGCCAACAGCTCCATGAGCCTGTGATCCTGATATTGTAATTGGTTTTCAGACTTGTCACAGCACAAACGGTCTTAATCAAGCATGTGTTGGACCAGGGGTCCTCATGTGTTTGGTTTCAGAATAATTTACTCCCTTAAAAGTGATTGAGGACCCCTCCACACCTCTGTCCTTGTAGGTTATATCTACTGATACTATTGCATTAAGAATTAAAACTGATGTTTAAAAATAATAAATTTGTTTTAAAATAACATAATAAACTTATTACATATTAATGTAAATAAAATGATTTTATGAAAAATATCTTGTCCAAAACAAAAACAAATAAGTGAAAAGTAGCAGTACACATTTTTTATGAGCACATTTTGCAAATCTCTTCAACATCTGGCTTAATGAAATATGGATTCCCCTCTGTGCTTCTGATGTCAATCATTTCTAGAAGCCATGTAGCTTCAAGAAAACTCTACTACATAGTTGTGAGGGAATGGGAATGAAAAGGGAAAAGTGTGTCTTATTACTATGAAAATAGTTTCTGACCTCATGGAGACCCCTACAAAGGTCTCGGTGAACCCTAAGAGCCCCCAGATTGTACTTAAAAATGCTGGGTCCAGGTAAAGGGTATAGCACAGTGATAGAGCATTTGCTTAGTGTGCACAAGGCTCTGAGTTCAATCTTGGACACACATACACACACACACACACACGTAAAATAAAGAAAATAAAATTTAAGAAAAGAAAAAAAATCTGGATGTTGATAAACTGTGTTATACCCTGCTTAAAACCCTACAGTCTTGAAGGCAAAGGTTCCCAGTCCTAGGACAAATAAGAGTCAAAGTCCTTACAGAGGTCTTCAAGGACCTGCATAATCTGTCCCATTTCCTGTCTAGCTTGAATCTTCTCCCTCCCTCTGTCTGCTACACGGGTCTCCTTGCTGGTCCTTAAAGATTCCAGGCATGTTCCTGCCTCAGGACTCTTGCACTTTCTGTTTCCTGGAATGTTCTTCCTCCTGATAGCTTTGTGGCTCACTCCCTCATCTAATTTGAGGACTTGACCTATATGACCCCTTTTCAGTGACAATTACCTGATTGCATCTCTAAAATTGCAACACTGTCTCCTATCCCATGGTTCCTGTGACATTTTCTCTTTCCCCTTCCCACTTTCTTTTTTCCTTAGTATTTATCTCCATCTAACTTACAATTAATTTACTATTTATTTTTGTTTACTTCCCTACTGCCCACCACATCCCTACTAAAATTCAGGCACCAAAAGGGTACATAGCATGTATTAGGCACTCAATAAAAAGTGAAATATGAATGAAAGAACAACCCTGTGATGTGGGCCCCAGGTGAGGAAGCAGAAATTGAGTGCAGATAAGAATTTACCTGAGTCATCACGGAGCTAGTGAATATGAAAGCTGAGTCTTGAAGGCAGGTCTGCTGATCCTAAAGCCACGCAGCCCAACACTCATGCACATGATCACACTCAACTGTACCATTGGGTTCAGGCCAACTTGGAGACCAAGGCATTATGTTCTGGGTATTTACTACCCACCAACAGTGATGGAACCAATACCCTCATTCTACAAGTGGCCCAGTGATGTGACCTGATGTACCTAGAGTCTGACTCCAGAGCAGGAATGAGATCTCGCAAGAGACTCCCAGTCCAGTGCTCCACCAAGGAAATGCAAGGACGTGGGTAATGGCTGACTCTCTGTAGTCAGCAGTACTTTGGCTAGACAATCTGCCTCTGGATAGATTCATAGCTAATTCCCTCACATTTATGTAGATTCATGATGTCACAACTCATATGAACTCTCTGATGTGGTTTAGATACAGAGAAATGCAAGAGGATGTTTATTTTCATGGCATGGTGACCACTTGGGTTGAGCACTGAGATGCTATTGTGAACTGAGCTGCTTTCCTCAAGGTCAGGTGTTGGCTCTGGCCTCAGGTGTCCAGAGTTTCTGCTTGACCTGCTTTTGTAAGGGCAAGGAATTGACACTGGCCATGGTGTGCCTCTTCTGTGCCGGGTGCCATGCTGGATGCTTTATCCACAGACAGATCTTGTGGACTTCTCAGCGCAGCCTTATGAGCTGCTTGTGATTCTTCCAACTCTCAGGCCCAGATCGATGAAGTAACTCAGTAAAATTCAGAAAGCTAGTAGGTGAGAAAGCCCAGAGCAGAACATATGTCACCCTGGTTCCAAAGTCCGTCCTACCCACCACTTATAAGATCTACTGCTTGATGTTCATAGGAAACAGGCTTCGCCTGCCCCTCACAGCTGCCCTTGGAGGGAGTTGGGGGATTGGCAAGGACAGGAAGGAAGAAAGCCTTATCTGGTGGTCCTCTCTTAAACTTGTCTTCCTGCCTCTTAGAGAGAAATTAGAAAGTGTCAAGTTTGCTGTAGAATACTTTGGGGGGAAAAATGTGTGTTTGTGTGTTTTACAGGAGAAATAGATGAAGCAAGATTGATAAAATGTGATTTTTTTTTGCTAGATAGTACGAATGTAGGGATTTACTATATTATTATCTTGATCTTATATATTTCTATAATTTTTTACAAGAAAAAAATTAGTTAAAAGAATGTTGATTCAATGGTTATGATGACAAAATACAGGCAATATTTAAATATATAACAATAGAGATAAGTTAAATACAAGATACTGCATTCAATCTATGGATCTACATCTACAATGATGTACATTTAATTTGCTACATGAAAAAAATATCCACAATGTGCTAACTAAAAATAAAAAACAATTTCTAGGGTTTGCTGTGTAGCTCTGTGGTAGAACATTCACCTAGCATGTGCAAGGGGCCTAAGTTCCAACCCCAGCACTGAGAAAAAAAATCAGAAAAAGTTTATAGAGGTTGATTATCTCTTATCTTAAATGCTTAGGACTAGAAGTGCCTCGGATTTTGGATTTCAGAATATTTGCCTATTCATAAGATTCCTTAGCAATGATCAAGTCTAAACACAAAATCTCTTTATGTTCCATGAGTACCTTATACACCTAGCCTGAAGGTAATTTTATATAATATTCTTAATAATTTTATTCACTAGACTGTGACCTGTCACACGAGGCCAGGTGTGGAATTTTCCACGATGTAGCATCATGTTGGCACTCAAAATGTTTCAGTTTGGGGATTTTTGGATCAGGGATGCTCAACCAGTATTAACACTTCATTGTGATTTTGAGTGCATATTTCTACTTTCATGCTTGTGTTTATATCTGCATTCAAAACAAATCTAGAAATACCAGCTCTTTCTTAAAAGATTGACTTTTGTATACTTAGGTAATAATACACGGACTTTCAAAAATAAAGATGGAGCACTATTGCAATTAAAATGCATTATATTTTTTTAAAGCAGGTTATAAAGCAGGATGTATAATATCCCATTTTTGGTTTTGGAAAAAGGAAAACATCCAGGGCAGAGTCCAGTCACAGGCTGTGGACACACAGAACAGGAGCCCTGTCCTTCTTTGGGATTGGAAGTGGGTTTCGGTTCCCAGTGCAAAGCTGGGCTCCGCTTACATGGAACTAAATTGAAAATGCTCCTTGCTATTCTGCTTTGGGAATGCACATTCCCTCAACAGAGGGGAGGACTGAGTTCATTACTTCCTAGATTGGGAAGTTCTGATGAAAGAAGGTCTCCTTTGAAGAGAGAAAAACAGCAATGAACAGAACAGCGGGGGGACTCCACTCCTGAGCATCGCCTGCATCTGTCTGGTTGACAGTTCCTGCAGTAATGAGGTGCAGCGCCCGCCGTCTAGGACCCAGGGAGTGGGCGCTGCCCATTCATTTTCACTCCAAGGAGAGGCCAGAGTGTAAAGTAAAACAGCTGCATTAGAATGCCATGCGCACTCAGAGGGGTAGTAATCGTAGGCATAATTGTAGCAGCAGATTCATGTTGTCCAGCTTAAATGGAAAATCTGTAATTCAGACCATGAAGTAGGCAGCTGGGTTTGTTGCTTTAGATAACATAAATCTAAGGTCAGAAATCTTAGCCTGGATGTGCTACCGCGCAAGGCTCCCAAGCGTATCCTTTTGCCATCAAATAGAAAGATAAGCTAATATGTCAATGCAATCCTAATGGGACTCCGTGGATTCTATTACTCAAGTGTCTCCAATCAATTAGGGGTTTTAACTTAGTCATACCAACATAAATATCCTTTAATACCAATTAAGGCCACTGTTCATCATCGTGATGGCTCTATCACCATATGTGGGATTTTTTTTTTCTGCTGAAATTTAACAAGGAGAAAGACAAGACATCCTCAATGGAGTAGACAGTTTCTTGGCCCCCTGACCCACACTGGTTGTCAGGGAAAAAGGATCACTTGTACGCTATAGCTGTTCCATATTGGAGTTCTTATAGATCTTGGGAAAGAAGGAAGCACACCCTGGGACAAATATTTTTCAACAATCTATATTGAGCGGAAAACTCTGCTAGGCCTTGGGTTTTATTTGTTACACTGAATGAATACATAAACTGAAAGGCCATCATCTTCTGATAGGGTTTTCAAGGTTAAACTGCATTGATAAATGTCTGAATGCTAAAGAAATGCTGATCAGTGTAAAAAAAATTACAACCTCTGATTGAGAATTGAATGGGATTTATGACAAGGAGAAAAAAAATAATTCCAGAATCATATTCACATGGCTCCTTCTGTCACAACCAGTGCCTTCTTTCCCATCTAAAAATCTGCAGCAGGGGCTTTTGGGTTCCAGTGGTCTATAATGGTATAATCCTGCTACATGAACCATCGTATTAAATGATTTGAAAATAAAATGTCTTTGAGCAACTTGAATTACAGCAAGTGAGTAAAACTTTTCTAAAGAATTTCCCCTGTGTCTATTTAAGCTGTGGTTCTTCACCTCCTTGAGGTATGGTATACACAATTTCAGGCCATCTCAGAATTCCCGATGCCCTTGCAAAGTTAACCCAAGGTAAAAGGAAGTTTAAGTAAGAACTGCCCATCTGTCCAGCCTGCCGTCCATCCATCCACCCACCCATTTGTTCATCTATGAAATTCATTTTTACTCATCTAATGAAGAGCACACTACTCTGAAAAATCACAACTGACATTGTATGTGTATTTAAATATGGATTATACCCATTCAGAAATTTTAGACAATGGAGATGCATGTATAAAGATTCAGATCAACACTTTTTAAACATTTGTATTATATACTCCATCAATAATGAATTTTAAGCATCTTCTATGTAAATATATTCTACATATTTACATGTACACATTTTTACATTCTAATATGGTTGTAAATCATTAACTATACTTGAAACATAGAATTTTTATTTTTATTTTTATATTTTGGCCAGAGAGTGAACCCAGGGATGCTTAACTATTGAGCCATATCCCAAACCCATTTTTATGTTTTTTTAACTTGAGACAGGATATCTCACTGAGTTGCCTACGTCAAAACATAAACTTTTAAAGGACGACTTGAAATACAAAGTTCTAGCACTTTCTCCCTTCCCTGTAACACCCATGTTGTGTATACTGGGTGAACACACTGCACCTTTCAGGCCCAGGTTTTGATGCTACTCTTTTCTGCCAGTTTGAATAAGTGGCAAATCCCAGATTTCACACTTGAGAAGGTAGAAGAAATGAGCTCTATTTTCTCGGGGACTTTTTGTGAAGAGGTGATGTTTTTGTCCTTTCATCTGAGCAGAGTATTTGATCTGGGTGATCAACCCCTTTGTCTTCATAAGTTTTGTTTAATAGGCTCAGGACGCATTCCATCAATAGGACAATGTCCCAGCATTCCTGGAATCAGAGAATCGTCAGGGAGATAACACACAACAGGTTAAGTATTGCCCTGGGCTGAGGGTCGCTCTGTGTGGGAGCACAGGTGAAGATGCTGTGGGCCTTCCACCTCATCCTGCATACAGAGTGCTGACAAGACCCCGGGCTATGCCAGATGGGCAGACAATGTGCCTCTAGGGACTACTATGTCTTCAAAAATCTCTGTTAAACCACAAAGTAGACTTCAGCAACAGAACTTGTGTGGTGCATTCTTTGTCTGTGCTGAGAGCAACACAAACATGCACATGTAGAATGAGATGTCCATTGAGCAATATTCCTACAATTCTATCCATTCACTTATTTTTTGCCATTACCAAGGCTACAATCAACAGTCTACCTCTTTCCCAGGGCATAGTGGCAGCTCCATACTATGGCATTCATTAAAAAATAAATGGTGGTGGACCAGGAAAAGAAGCTTACCAGTGACCTGGTAGGATTTCTAAGAATGTTGAATGGAGGCATATAGACCTGAGGAGATCTCTTGGATGCAAATTAGCTTTTAAGGCAGATGTACCAAATTAACTTGGGATATGGAGACAGTTGGGGGACTGAATCTTTGAAGCAAAGGTGGAAAATGATGAGAATTGCTTTTGAGAAAAAAAATAATGGTAATATCATTACCTACCTCTGAGGAGTGTTTACCATTCCCCAAGCCCCATGCTAATGGCTTCCTCTTCATTTCCTCAGCAGATCTTGCCAGCAACCTTGTAATTGAGCACTTTCACTTTCATTGTTTTATGGATGGGGAAACCAAGGCACCGAGAAGATGAGTGAGTGTGTTAGTCAGCTTCCATTGCTGTAATAAAAATAGCTGAGGCAGTCAACTTAAAAAGAAGAAAGGCTTATTTTCCCTCACAGTTTTGAGGTTTCAGTCCAGAGATGGTGGGCTATGTCGCTTTTTGGTCTCATGGTGGAGCACATGGCAAAGGAAGCTGTTTACCTCTCAGCAGCTGGAGTGCAAAGGGGAAAAGGAAAGGGCGGGGTCATAATATCCCTTTCAAGGGCACATCCCCAATGACCTGATTTCTTCCTGCTAAGTTTTACCTCTTAAAGGTGCCACCTTGACAACACTGCCAGGAATAGGGACCAAGCCTTTGCCACATGGGCCTTTGGGTACGTTTAAGTTCTAAACCACACAATAAAAGGAGTTGGAAAGAATAGATGTCCATTGGATTAGACAAAGGAGAATGAAGGGAAGTGTGGGGGGGTGATAGGAAAGACAGTAGAACGAATCAGACATCACTTCCTAGGTTCATATACAAATACCTGACTAGTGTAACTCCACATCATGTACACCTGCAAGAATGGGAGCTGTTAGGGTTTGGATGTGAGGTGTCCCCCAAAAGCTTATGCATGAAATAATGCAAGAAGGCTCAGAGAAGAAATGGTTGGGTTGTAAGAGTCTTAACCCAATTAGTGATTTAATCTCCTGATGGGGATTGACTGAGTGGTAACTGAAGTGGTGGGGTGTGGCTGGAGGAGGTGGGAATCGGAAAGCGGCTTTGGGTATATATTTATATCTGGTGAGTGGGATTGCTCTCTCTGTTTCCTGATCACCATGATGTGAGCTGCTTCCCTCTGCCACACACTCCGCCATGATGTTCAGTCTCATCTTGAGCCCAGGGAAATGGAGCCAGCCTTCTATGGACTAAGACCATTGAAACTGTGAGCCTTCAAACAAACCTTTTCTCTTCTACAGTTGTGCTGGTCAGGTCCGTTAGTTACAGCCGTGAAGAAGCTGACTAAAACGGGAGCCCAATTAGAATAAGTTATACTCCATGTATGTATAATATGTCAAAATGCACTGTACTATCATGTATATCTAAAAAGAATAAATAAAAAAATATTAAAAAGATCCAGACCATAACAGTAACTTGAACACTAATGAAGGGGAGAGCACGTCTCCGTTATATTAATCCCTGTGTCTGGATGGATGAAGACAGGGAGCACCAGTTGAGGAGACCCAAGAAAGGAAGTCAAGGAGAGCAAGGACTCTTTGGTCACTCTAACAGCAGGGAAATAGAGAGCCCTGGGAGGAGAGTGGAGAGAAACTACAGAAGAGAGATCTCCCTCTCTGCCTGACTGTTTGCTTAAGCAGGCTTTGTCTGGATTCTTCTGGATGCTCTGCACATCGCCAGTGAGTCAGGATGGCATCAATGCACAACAAATTCCCCTCTACTTAGCGTGCATGCAGAATAAACCTGCAAATTCAGGCCCCTAGCATTTCCCTGGAAAGCAGTAGCCATAGGACAGAAAGCCACGTTGCTCCTGAAAAAGGTTTTGAATACAAAATGATCTGACTGTATCTAAATATGTTTTATCCAATTTGACTTTAGAAACCTTCAGTGGCAGAAACATTTGCGGATGTCAAATGACAGCCGTCTACTTAGAGAGCAAGAAAATCATTTCTTCTCTCCAGAGGTTTTATTCTTCTTTGGTTTTCCTGGAGTGGATCAACATAGATTTTTATAGCTGCTGATGGATTGATTTGGAACCACCTTTGCATAGCAGCTTAAATGTCAGTGGTGGCTTTTTCATGTTTTGAGAAAATGAAAACAACCTACATCTTTTTTTGCTTCCTTTTCACAGACTTTTAGGTTGGAAACCCAGATACTCTCTTATTTTATTTCTTCACTTTGTGTTTTCAGATTGTGAGACACACACACATGCGCGCGCACACACACATCTGACTGTTGTGGGTTGCTGAGCCTATGTTAGGTCTCAGCAAGGATGTGCTCAGCACACTCCTTGTATTAGTCCATTTTGCATTACTATAATAAAATACCTGAGGACGGGTACTTATAAAGAAAAAAGGTTTATTTAGCTCATAGTTATGAATGCTCAAAATCCAAACAACATGGTAATGGTTATGGTGAGGGCCTTCTTGGTTGCATCACATCATGGCCAATGGTATCATTGAAGGAATGCACATGAGAGAAAAGATCATGTGGAAAGACAGACAACTAGAAAGAGACTGGGTTCCATGAACACTATGTTAATCCCTTCTGAGCGCAGCTCAGCCAATGACTTAACAACATCCCATTGGGCCCAACCCATCAGATGCCATACTGGAGTCTAAGCTTTTAACACATAACTCTTTGTGGCATATACTTAAACCGTATTCAAATGATTGCATGCCTAAGTGACCAAGATGGGTCAGACTTTCTCAAACCCACGTCTGCAAAACA
The DNA here is from genome assembly GCF_021218885.2 of Marmota monax. Taxonomy (NCBI): domain Eukaryota; kingdom Metazoa; phylum Chordata; class Mammalia; order Rodentia; family Sciuridae; genus Marmota; species Marmota monax. The sequence continues at coordinate 5,283,148 of NW_026694286.1, read as the reverse complement.
CAGAAGCCCCAGCAGAGCACTGACCAGGGGGAAAGCTTTGCAGGAACTTAGGAAGAACTGAGCTTGTCTGGCCACCTCTGGTAATCCATGCCATCCCAAGTCCTGGCAGATGCTTCTTTCCACAATTGTCCACATGGCTCTCTGTCCCTTTCATTCAACACCACTATTTTGCAATATCATGGCATTTTTCTGCAAAGCAGATGTGATTCAATGGGATGTGGGAATCCCTGGGCATTGTCCCACAGAAACAGATGGATCATTGTAATTAGCATGTTGGAAACAGGGGCTACAGACAGAAACTGGTCAAGTTCCACCTCTGGCATGTGTCGATGTGAGATCCTGCACAAGTCATAGCCTCTCTGAACCTCAGTCTCTTCATATGACAAATGAAGAAAATAATATCTCTTTGTGTTAAATGGTCAGGCTCACATATTCCAGGGGCAAAAGTACAGCTGGGACACATAATCCCAGGTTTGATCTATGTCCTTTCGCATGGCCTCATTTTCTCTAAATGGGCCTTGGACAATGACAGGACTGAGGACACATAGACTTCCACAGCCATGGACCAGGGAAGGCCAAGCAATGTGAGGCAGAGGGAGGCTCTGATTGGGCTGGCTGGGGCCTCAAGCCCCTCCCTGGACGGACCATTGACCCCAATCCACCAGGGAGGCCCTGGGAGGAAGAAAATGCTGAATCAACAGAGAACAGAGCTCCCGTGAGAAGCCGCCCATGGCTGGGCAGGTGTGCAGAAAATACCAGGCATATTACCTGGCACAGAGGAATCACTGAAGGTTGATAAATGTCATTCAAGAGACAAGTTAGACCTAGGGGTGCTGCTGCTGGGCCAGCTGGTGGGAGTGGCCAGAGCCTGTGGCCTGAAATGATCTTTGGTCTCAGGCAGCTGATGAAACTCTGGACCTTTTCAGGACTGGACTGCCGTGGGAGCAGTGGACACACACACACACGCACACACACACGTACGTGCATGTATAAGCACACATGTACACACACTCGTGTGTATGCTTTCACACATAAGTGTTCACACCCTACACCATTGTACACACTCACATGCACACTCATGTGAACATTCAACACATGCAACATGCACACACCGTTACCGTTTAGGTACACGGTCCCGCTTGCACACATGCTTGCCACACACACACACACACATGACCTCTCCCTGTCCAGACTGCACTGGGGTAGAGGGGCAGGGAGGACAAAAGGAAATAGCCACTGCAAACCTACAGGGAGTCTGCAGGGGACCACGGAGGCTCCATGCTCTCCCCAGGACCAGAGGGACATCTGGATGTTGCTGGAATCTAAATTCGTAGGGCTCTCTGATGTGCAGCTAGCTCAGGAGACCGCCAACCCCATCATCAGGCAGCCCAGGGCCCTGGGGGAGGGGTCAAGGCTTGGAGTCTTGAAACCAGCTGTTCCCATCCTTCTCTGCTGGATGACTTTGGCCAACCAACTAACCCTTAGGAACCTGCATTTTCTTCTCCATGAAATGGGAATAATCCTGCCTTGTAGTATTAGTCCAAGGATTTAGAAACGCACATAAAGCTCTCAGGACAGTGCCAGTAGATGTTCACCCCAATGCTGTGTTATCATCAGGTTTAAAGGGAAGTCTCTTGGCTAGTAAGATGATCTTGAGCATTTCTACAACGTGGAAGATACAAGGGCATAACACACAAGAGCTTCCCACTGAGTCGAGCACTGCACCTGAACCATCCCTCCAGCCCCATCCCCTCTGCTCTCCACCCAGGCACCTAACTTCACTGTGCTTCTTTTGGTCTAACTGGTAGTCTAGTGAGAGTTTAGTAATATAAGTACAAATGCACATAATCACAGAATTTCCAGCTGGAAATCATTTTCTCAGTCTCCCAGTTTGCCAGTAAGAAACGCGCTGATGGGATTTCAAGGTGAGGATGGAGCAGCACCCAGCTCTCTCCAGCCCTCCCAGTCTTCCCTGGCACACCTCTTGGCCACAGATGCTCTGAAAAGTTTCCTCGCTGTGCGGGAACTCCCCATCCCTGGCTGACCAGCAGAATCCCCTGGGTGCCTTGCTGAGGGTTCATGAGCACACCTGTGAGCACGGGGGTTGCTACACCTGGGGTCTAGCCCTGGCATCAGGGTTTTGGACAATTGTTGCAGGAGTTTCTGATGCTCAAAAGGTGTGTGACCCACATAATGATGGACAAGTGGGACACTGAGGACTATGTGGCCATGGGGCCGTGGAATGGATGCCTGTGTTCTCATTGGTTCCCAGTAGAGGGGCTGACTGGTATTTCAGAGGGATTTCATGATTCAGCATCTTTCCCCCGTCCACCCCAAGGACATTTTGGTAGAAGCACTTTTCTACATGTGCTTCATGTCACATTCCAGCATTCTTCTGGGACCATGTCAGGGCTGGTTGTCCACTAAGAATCACTGTGGCTCCCTGACTTTGGCCTTGAACTAGAGGTTGAGTGACTGGGCATTATGGCCTAAGGCTGTTGGCAGGGTTCCCTAGTTTAGGAAATTGCATTATCAGCCTTTAACTCATTAGTTCTACTCTCTGGGGAGAAGCTGGGGGTCTCTCTTCTATTTGAGGCATGTATTGACCTAGTCTTTTCCATGCACCTAATAGGGAGGGATCACCTGGCCTCTGATTCTGATTCTGGGTCAGAACAGGCTGCTCTTGTTCTGTCCCATTCCAGAGACAGTGTGGAGTGTCCACATTATAAAAAAAAGCCCATCAGGTGATATCACGTCACTGCTGAGGGCCTGGGATGGCTTCCCCTGTCCCTTACCAAGTCACACAAGTTCATCTGTGATCTGCCTTCTAAACTCACCTGCCTTGACCTGCCCCGTGTTCATTTGTTCTGGCCAGATGAACCTCTTTCTACTCCTTGAGCTTGCCAGGTCTGCTCCTTCCTGGAGTAGCAGTCACGTGGATTCTCCAACATCCATTCCCCAGGCCACTGTCCCTGCACATTTACGGGAATTCTACCCCACCCCAGGGCCAGCCACTGGATGGGCAAGCCTCAGGAAGGTTGGCCCAGTGAGCAGCATGGGGAAGTCAGCAGGGGAGCACCTGGGAAAGCTTCCTTACTTCAGAGAGACTGAGAGCAGTAGGGGAGCTTACAGAGTATCAGTCTTGGGTGGAAATCAGTGCTGAAAAGAGCCAGGTAGAGAGAGCTCATCCAGGACCTCATCATGTGGCTGAGCTGCAGAATCAGCCTGATCCTGGGCATATCTCTGGACTTCTGGTTACCTTAGCTAATAAGTCTCCTTATTCTTTAGGGCCTTCATGTGTCTCTGAAAGAGAGAGTAGGGATATGTGCCTATGACCGAAAGCATCCTTGTGTTTGGTCCTGGTGTCTTTTCCTTCCCACTGCTCTCTTATTATCAGGATTCCGAGCTCCCTTCTCAGCCAGGCCGTCTCCATCTGTCTTATTGAACAGAGCAGCCCCCCCACACACACACACACACCATTTTCTCTATGGCTTCTCTTTATATTCACTTTCACACGTATCACCATTTTAAATGACATCGTTTATCGTTTACGCTGTGTTTTTCTCCCCTACTAAATATAAAATCTATAAGGAAAGATATTCCCTACTGCTCTTCAGTATATACCATCCACAAACACTGCCTGGCACTTAATAGGTGCTCAATAAACATTCATTCAACATTTTCCAATAAACACTTCTGTGAGCAGGATATTCTGCTACATGCTCCGTGTATTTTTTTTTTTAACTATTCTGGAGGGTTTGCGGAAAGCCAATGGGTTGTTTAATAAATATTTGTTGAAAAAAGAATCTTAAGCAGCGGGCTATGAAATGCTTCCAATGTATGTATTTATCATGTTCCTTGAACTTTACACACATACTTCCTTCAATTAGCACAGAAATGCCCAGCACCTCCCATCCTTGTGAAGACTCCAGTGTCATCTCCCGAGAGTTTGGACCCTTCCTGGGCCCCCCTGGGCCTGCTTGCCAGGAGCCAAGAATACTTGGTTAAGGTTTGCTTTGGTTGTTTATGTTACAAAAAGAACAGAGGTTCCTTGCTCCTGCTATGTTACTGAATTGAGAATCACTTTTTCAAGCTAGCAAAGGCTTGGGTGCATTTTAAGGAACAATGTCATTGTTTAAAAAAAAAAATTGTTTAAATTTGTTCTAAATAGATATACATGGCAGTAGAATGCACTTTGACACATCCTACATAATGGAATATGACTTCTGGTTGTACATGATGTTGAATCACACTGGTCACATAATCATGTATGTACATAGGGAAAAAAATGTGCAATTCATTCCACTGTCCTTCCTACTCCCATACCCCCGTCCCTCTATTCAGTCCCCTCTGCCTAACCCAAAGTACCTCTATTCTTCCCTAGCCTCCCCTCCCCCTTATTGTGCATTAGCATCTGCATATCAGAGAAAACATTCAGCCTTTGATTATTTGGAAGTGGCTTATTTCACTTAGCACGCTATTCTCAGGCTCCATCCATCTACCTGCAAATGCCATAATTTCATTCTTCTTTAACGCTGAGTAATATTCCATTGTGTATATATACCACATTTTCTTTATCCATTCATCTGTTGAATGGTACCTTGGTTGGTTCCATAGTTTAGCTCTTATGAGTTGAGCGGCTATAAACATTGATGTGGCTGCATTACTAGAATACGCTGCTTTTAAGTCCTTTGAGTATAAACAATGTCATTTTTCAGTTTGGTTCAGGATCAAGATTGCCTTAGCCTCCCTGAGAACATTGTCATCAAGTGCTAGACAGTGACCATTTAGAGGTAGCTTGTGACACACCAGGCACTGGGTTTAACTCTTCAGTGGCTCAGTCCAATTTCATCATTGCCTCCTTGGGCTGCTATAGCAAAGTATCAGAGACTGGTTTATAAACTACAGAAATACATGCCCCATGATGCCAGCATGGTGCTCAGGGCTCCCCTCACCACCTAATCCCCCACTCAAAACCCTCACCTAGAATACCATCACTTTGGAGGTTAGTATTTCAGCATATGAATTTGTGAAAAGAGGGAGACATAGATATTCAGTTCATAACAATCCTCAAAAGAATTGTTATGGTTAGGACCTGAGGTGGTTAGGACCTCACAAAGCACTTGTGTGAGACAATGCAAGAGTTTTGAAAGATAAAGTGATTAGATCATATCCAGGCACAGTGGTGCATATCTGTAATCCCAGTGGCTTGGGAGGCAGAGGCAAGAGGATCGTGAGTTCAAAGCCAGCCTCAGCAACTTAGTGAGGCGCTAAGCAACTCAGTGAGAACTTGTCTCTAAATAAAATACAAAAATTGGGCTGGGATGTGACTCAGAGTGCCCCTAAGTTCAACCCCCGGTATCAAAAAAAAAAAAAAATTAGATATGAGAAGCATAATTAAATCAGTGGATTGATCCATGATAGAGATTAATTGGGCCGTAACTGCCGGCAGGTTGGGTGTGGCAGAGCCCTCTGCTCTCTGGTTACAGGTCCTGACCTGCTTTCCTCTGCCACCCGCTTCCACCATGATGTTCTGCCTCGCCTTGAGTCCAGAGTGAGGGAGTTGGCCATCTATGGACCAAATCATGAGCTAACATAAACATTTCCTCCTCTGCGTTGTTCTTACCAGGTCTTTTCATCACAGCGAACAATAATCGAACAAGGTAGATAACAACATTCTAGATGGGAATGTCAGGCTCAGGCCCATGCTGACGAGCGTGGCCAAGGCCAGGCCTCTCCCAATCCTGAACTCTCTGAATCCTTTCTCTGCTGTTCAGTGTTATATCGGAGCCCATGTGGCCTCGTGTGTCCCCTGGGGGCAGCAGAACCTGGGGGAAGAGAGTCACCAGGACCTCTGATCTCATACCCCATGTATCCCATCGCTGAGTTCAGGAGCCGGCTGTGGCCATATTGCAGCCCTGGGGTGGGGGGTCTCTGGGGAGCCATGCTGCAGACCCACTTGGAGAGTGACAGCAGTGTAGTTGAGCTAAGAAATAATGCAATTCTCCAGGCAGAACTGCAGTCTTCCAGCCCAAATAAATGATTCCTTTAGTCATTTTGCCAAGGATTATGTGTTATGTGTGCTTGGGGAACCAACACAGCCTGAGACACTGTCAATATTTCTGGAGAGAGGGAGTGTAATCAGTCAGGCATCCAAAAAAGATGCAGTCAATGATTTTAACAGCAAGTGGTTTTGACTATGAATAGATTCAATCATAGTTAGGATTTTCTTTTTCTTTTTCTTTCTTCCTACCCTCCCCAACCCCCAAGAATCACCCTGAGCAATTTCTTAAAGAATTAAAATGAAATGTTACAGGGGGGGTAACAAATCACCTGGTCTTAGAACTTGGAGCTTTATCATTCTATAGCTAACGGATCTGCAGAGAGATTTCACAATGTTCTTGAGACTGCCATAGGGAGCCTGCAGCCAGAAAGGAATACACTCGGAGCCACTGTAAAGAGGTCATTGTTTGGGTTACAAGTTATTCTCTTCCTAATGCCCTGGGAACAACAAGGAGAGGAGAGGGAAGGGGACACATGGGCTGAGAAGCTCTCTAGCAGCACCATGCTGACTGCGGCTGTGCGTGCACTCAATTCACACAATTCACTGGCAGCTCCCTCACCAAGATCGACTCCGGCTTCAATAGTGGCTGTCTTGGTGTGGGGCCATTCATCATCTCAGGAAGAGCCAAAGTGAGTATCTGCCCGGAAGTAACATTTTCTTTGGACAAGAGAGTCTATGATTTGCTACCAGGTGGCTGCATTTTGGATACTGGCTCACCTTCACTGTCCTTGGGGAGACATTACAGACACGTAGAGAGCCTTGCCGTTTCCTGTCTTGGCCGAGGGAATTCTCTCGGAGGGGGAGTGAAGGGTTGCCAAGGCTAACAACAGAGCCAAAGCATGCCCCCAGGGATGAGGTGAACTTCTTACCCACCCATGCACACTTTCATCTTGATGGAGCTCTGTCAGGTGTCCCTGAGAAAGTAGCCCACGGTGGGCCTGGCTGGACCTGGGTCTGGCTTCCATGGCTGATCGGTGACCTGCATCTCCTCTGCACCCATTCTGGGTCTTGCACACCTGTCAGAGCTCACACCCAAAATCAGCACCCAGGTCCAAGTTCCTTCCTGTCCATAGCACCCAAGCCTTTGCACGCTAAGCACATGGACACCTGTGGGCTGCTGGCTCCCTTTCCCCCAGGTTTCTAGCTCTCTCAGGGCCTCTCTTCCTTCTCTCTCCCACCTAGCACCATAGTTGATCATATGACCACCCTTTCCTCAAGACCTGCCACCTCCTTGGAGCCTGTCTGGCAGAGCCCCCTAGAGCAGCTTCACAATCTGTATTCCCTACCATATCACTGCAAAGTGCACTTGGCTATATGTAATAGAAACCTGGCTTAATCTCATAGAGGTTTTACTTGCCCATCCCTTAAAAGAAGTCTTCAGGGCAGATGAATATCTATCAGTGTTCCCAATCACTTTTTCTCTTTGTTCAATCCTTGTTAGCTTGTGCTTTTGTCCTTATATGTGTTGCCTCATGGTCACAACATGGCTACTCCACCTCCAGCCCTGGATCTGCACTCCAGGTGGGAAAACACACAAACTAATATAACAATACAAACTTCCCTAGAAGGACCATGCAGGAACTTCTGCTTTATACCTCATTGACCAGAACTCTGTCACAGGCCACCCCTGGACACATGGGAGCTGATAAAGGCAGGTGTTTTCGCTGATCACACTGACTCTCCAAACAGAATGGGGGCTGTATTAGGAAGGAAAGAGGGAGAGCGGGTCTGGGCTAGACATTCACTGTCTGTTCTCCTCTGTCCCAGGCTGCTGCAGAGAGGAACATGGCAGAAGCAGCGTCTCCCTCATGGCCACTCCTCGCTGCTGCCCTCAAACCCTCTGCCCACCCCCACCCCCTCTGTCCACTATTTTACAACATGGCAGCCATCAGGCATGGCCCCACAAGCCTGAACACACTGACACCTGCTTTTCTGAGGTCTCAGTGGATGCATCCGCCCTGCCGCCCCTCCATCTGTGTTTCCTGACCCCCTTCTTTGAGGACTCTGCCCCTCTCATGACCCACTGGCACTCAGACCTGGGTCTTCTTCCTCTCCACTCTGTTTTCCCCACTGCCTATCAGCATGATATAGATTCTCTAACTTGTTGTGAAGATGTTGCAAGGATGGCCTGCCTCAAGAATTGTCAGACGCTTTAGAGTGGCAACTGACCCTTAGAAGCAGCTTGCTGAGGATTGGTGCTATGATGATGATGAGCCTTAAAAAAATAAAACCAGACAATGCAAACATCCCTGGACATATTTGTAAGTGTTGTATGGTGCTAAGGATGGAACCCAGGGCCCTGGCACATGCGAGGCAAGCACTGTACTGCTGAGCTACACCCCTGCTATCCTTTGGCTTTTTATACACCCATCAGCTTGTCACGTGACTATCCCCAAAGCACCCAGCTGTACCATGACCCAACAATCCAAGGTCCATTTCCTCCTCAGCTGTCTTGACGAACAGGATCAACATTCAGTTACTCAAGCCAGAACCTAGAGCATCCTTAGTTATCCTTCACCAACTCAGTCCCAACCCAGGAGCCATGAAATCAGTCAGGTAACCTCCTAAAGGTTTTGGAGTTGCTCCTCTGTGTCTACCCCTGAGCTCATGGTGGAGGTGGATCCGGCAGCATCCTCTCTGATCTCCCCGAGGGGGGCAGCTTCCCCTCATAGCCCTCCTCTGCACCCCTCCTGTGCCTGATATGAAAAAACCCTGCTTACATCATCCCTCACAGCAATCCTGCAGGCTGGCCATAGCAGGGTTAATGGGCATTTCTCCCAGGAAGCTTACTTTGATGGAAGTTAAGTAAAGATTTAAGTAAGATTTTTATTTTTAAAACTGCATTTATATAAATAGAAAAATAAAATTCAAATAGAATTTGCTTCTGCCATATGGTTCTAAAGGCAGAATCTGGTTCCAGAATGGGAAGCTCAGTCTCTGGGATGCAGCCGGGGAGAAGTCCTATCCTACCCTTTCCACAGCTCCCTCCTCTGAAATGAACCCAGGATAATAAAAGCATTTCTTCCCATCTAGAGGCACAGGGCAGAGCTACAGAGTTCAGAACAGGAACCCAGGATGTTTGTAATCTTTTTTTTTTTTTTTTTTTTTTTTTTAGAAAGAGGAGAGAGAGAGAGAGAATTTTTTTTTTCAGTTCTCGGCAGACACAACATCTTTGTTTTGTATGTGGAGCTGAGGATCGAACCCGGGCCGCATGCATGGCAGGCGAGCGCGCTACCGCTTGAGCCACATCCCCAGCCCCTGTTTGCAATCTTTATTAAGCCAGAATCGCCCTCAGAAGGATAAAGAGAAGGCCTTGTCTTCAAGCGGGAATGTTTTGCCAAGGAGCTTAAAGCTCTCTGATCCCAAATTGCTTTCTGGACGTCTGTATGAGGTCAGCAAGAGGCCAGGGCTATCATTGCCATCTGACAGAGAAGCAGCGGAGATCACAGACAGGACGGGGAGAGGCCCTTGTCCACTGTGGAGGATCAGAAGGCTGGAGGCCAGATGTGAAGGTGCACGAGACGCTTTTACGGTTCACCTTTCTCAGGTAAATGCAGCTTGTCCTAAGTCTGTGAAGTCAAAGGCAGAGGGCGGGGTGGCTTTTATCAAGTTAAGGTTTCCAGGGCTAGCAGGGAGAAAAATCAGAGAAGGGACAAGGCTGTAATTCAGAAGATAGCTCCTTCTGGCTTTAAAAGCACTGCCTGATGACTCCCTGTCTCTCTGTTTGTCATCTTATTACTTCCATCAATTTACCTAATAGAACATCTTTATGTTGGCTCCAAGAAAAGGCACTCAGGTGCTGGAGGCTCTCAGCAGAAGTGGTGCCCAAGGCAGGGCAGGGACTCGCTCCTCCCTACAGCAGGGCACAGGTTCAGGGCTAGCTGGCTCTCCTGGCAGGCACAGAGGCAGCAAGGGGAATTAATTATTGTGGAATTACAGCTTTTCCCTGTTAGGACCTACAATCCTAAATCCTAAAAGCCAGAGGTAAGAAATATGGAGATAAAATCACCTGTAGTTTGGTCACTGTCTAAATCTCACCTTCCACAAAGTTTTTGCAAGGGACCCCTCTGCCTTCAACTCTGCTCAGCTGACCACTGAGCCACAGTCCCTCATGCTCTGGCCTCTAGTGCCCACAGCCTGGAACACTCTTCATTGCCACCTTTACATACAGGACTTTTACTTGCATTGCAAGATTAGATTTTCCAGAACAGTGGCATAGAGTTTTTTAAGTCTGATCCTCCATAAAAGTAGTGAGAATACTAGAAAGAATGGTCAAAATCAACTTTGTAAGAACTCTGGTCATTAACCAAAGTTTGAGACAGTCTGAGGAGGGTTGACTCAAGGAAACATCAGAATCTCAGGAAAAAAAAACAGAGAAATTTATAGCATCCTTATCTGTCTTACTCTCCCCCACCTCCTTTAAAAACCAGCATCCTTACAACTAAGATGGCTACAATATCAACAGGTTTACAGCCACTGAAAAAGGCAGCACCCAGATGGAGTCCCCTTGAGCTCCAACTCTATAGAAATGTCATTTATTTGACTTATCAATTTACTGAAATGCTCCATTTTCAGGACTTGTCTTTATGTCACCTGACTCAGAGCTCCATCTTTGTGAAGGGTGCATCTCTGTATAATTTGTTGACAACAACTATCAGTTACTGCATGACATTACATCTTCCTTTAGCGGTGTTGGCATTTAAGGATACCAAGATGCTGATAAGGAGCTTAAGAGAAAAATTGGGGAATGAGGAATCCATGGTGGGGCTTTGAAAAGATCCAACAAATTCCTGGGGATCTCAATGGCAAGGTGTAGGTGCAAAGTTGTATTCGTGCCCACAAAGGGTTCTAAACCATAACCTCTGGCTGACCTTGGGGCTTTGCACAAGCAGGAGGTGAAGGTTAATTTACAGTTGCAAATGCTGATTCTTGAAGGTACATGCACAGAAGCCCCTAAAAGAGGGTACTAGTTCCAGGCCTTTAAGGAAATCTCTGGTTGCTAGATAAACACTAAGGTAACCATGCAGAGACTTTAGTGGCCATACACAACAAAGAATACAAACTTTGCAGAAATGTTCTAGAAAGTCACTAGGAAAACCAACAGCAACATTTGCAACAGAGAAAAACCCAAGGAGTGAGGAGAGTTGATGTACAAAGTTGCCACATTATATAGTTTTAAGTGTTCAGTTTTTAAATAACAACAAAGATTAAACAGACCGATAGAGGAATATACAAGTAGTCAATACAAACTTCCCCAGACAACAGGCTTACTAGACAAAGGTTTTAAATCAGCTGTTATAAATGTGTTCAAAACTCATAGTAGCTATGTTCAAAGAGTTAAAGGAGTATATGAAAATGGCATCTCACCAAATAGACAATATCAATAATAGAGGAAGACATTACTTTTTTAAAAGAACCAAATAGAAATTCTGGAGCTGAAAAGTAAAGTAACTGAAATGAAAAATTTATCATCACATTCAACAGCAGGTTTGAGCTGGCAGAAGGAGATTATCCAGTCTGAGAAGGAGGAAAAAAAGAATGGAGAAATATTAACAGGGTCTCAGAGACCTGTGGGACACCATCAAATGCACCAACATATGTATAATGAAAATCTTAGAAGAGAAGAAAGAGGACAGAAAGGGAGAGAAAGGGGAACAGAAAGAATATTTGAAGAAAAAGATTGAAAACTCCCCAAATTCCTTGAAAACTATTCATTCTCCACATGCAAGAACCTCAATGAAATTCTAGTAGAATTAAACCCCCCAAACATTTACACTTGGATGCATTATGGTCAAGCTGTGCAAAGTCTATACAGGATAACAGTGTTCATATCAGCATTATTTATAGTAGCCAAAAGGTGGAAACAACCCAAATTGTTCCATGAGGGACATAATCTGCTATATCCATATGATAAAATATTTAGCTTTAAAAAAGAAAGAAATTTTGATACACGCCACACCATGGAAGAATCCTGAAGATAATATGCTTAATGAAATAAGCTAGTTACAAAGGGATAAATTCATAGCGATCACTTATATGAAGTACCTAGAAAAATCAAATTTATAAAGGCAGAAAGTAGAAGGGTGGTTGCCAGGATGGAGAGATGGAAGGATTGGGTTAATTTTTAAGAGAACCTGAATTTCATTTTGGGAAGGTGAAAAGGTTCAGGGGATGGACGATAGTAATTGTTGCACAACACTTTGGTATACTTCATACCACAGAATAGTATATTTTAAAATAATAAAAATCATTAATTTTGTTATGTATATTTTACCACAAGCAAAAAAAGAAAGAAAGAAAGAAAGAAAGAATGGATCTTGAACACAGCAAGAGAGAAGTGATTTGTCACCTACTAAATACCCTCAAAAATTGAATGGCTAACTTCTAATCAGAAACCATGGAGACCAAAAAGCAAGGGGTGATGTATGCAAGTACTGAAAGAAACACTGTCAACCAATAAGTCTGTATCTGTCAAAACTATACTTTGAAAATACATGAGAAATTAAATACGACCAGAAAAACAAAAGAGAAAATTTGTCGCTAGTAGATCTCTTCTACACAGAATGCTAAAAGGAACCATTCAGTTGAAATAAAATGCCTCTAGAGATTAACTCAACTCAACTTAAAAATTTAAAAGTGCTGGTGAAGATAAACACATAAGTAAGTATAAGCACATTATAAAAGTATTTTTGTTTGAAAAACTTTTTTTTCTCCTCTCTGATTTAAAAGACAACTTCTTGAGGCAGTAATTATAAAACTTGTGAATGGGCTTATGGAGTACAAAGATGTAATATGTATGTCAATGAGAATAAAAAGTAAAAGGGAAGGGAAAGGGGCTATGCTACTGGAACAAATTTGCATGGTATCACAATTAAGTTGGTATTTATCTGATCTATATGGTTTTAAATTATGATGTTAGTTTAAACCCCAGAATGACCAAGAATGAAGTAATTTAAATAAGTAGGAACAGTAACAATGAGGGAGTCAAACTTATATACTAGAAAATATCTATTTTCTAGTTACCTTAATACTCAAACCAGACTCAGACATTACAATAAAGGAAAACTATAGATCAACATATTGTATGAATAGAGTTGCAGTGTGGTAGTTCAATATTTAAAAGAAGGCAGCAATAGAAGAACAAACAAAACAAAAGCCCCAGAAAATATGGCAAAAATCCCCACAAATAGCAAAATGAGAAGCATAAATTCTATTTTATAACAATTACATTAAGTGTAAATGAAACAAACACTCCAATCAAAAGGCAGTGATTGGCAAAATGTAAATGAAAACCTGATCCAACTACATACTGCCTATCAGAGACATACTTTAGATCAAAATCGTAAACAATGAAGGCAGGGAAAATGTTCAGCAAAATAGGATCAAAAAGAGAGCTATATTTGAGTTAGTATCAAACAAAACATACTATAAGAGAAAACTTTTTACTTGAGAAAAAGAAAGATGTTTTAAAATTATAAGAGTCAATCCATCAGGATGATATAACATTTATAAATATATATGCTCCTAACAATTGTTGAGAATCCCCAAAATACATAAGGAGAAACAGGTACAATTAAAGAGAAGTTGACATTTCAGGAATAATAGTTCAAGACTTAAATATACTTTTCAATAATGGATAGAACTAAAGAGAAGATTAACAAGGGAATAAAAGTCTCGAACAACAATACAAACCAGGTACACTAAGAGACATCTATAGAGTGATCCACCCAACTATACCAAAATTCACTTTCTTTCAAGAGCACTTGGAACATTCCCTATGACAGACCATATGGTAGGCTATAAAACAAGCCTCAATAAATTTAGAAATTATTTGAAATCATTTTATAAATTATTTGAAATCATGAAATCATAATATATGTTTTTCAACTTTCATGAAATAAAATTAAAAGTAACTTAATAGAATTAAACTTGGAAAAATTAGTGAATATGTGAAAATTAAGTAACAATCCTAATAATGATAGGTCAAACAGAAATCATAAGAGGAATCAGAACATACTTTGAGATGAATGAAAATAAAAAGAGAGCATATTGAACAAAGTTATGGAATGCAGAGGAAGTAATGCTGAGAGAAAAAAATGTATAAGTGTCAACGTCTACATTTAGATAGAGGGGAATTCTCAAATCATTAAATGAACCTTCCAGCTGAAGCAACTAGCAAAAGAACAAACCAAGCCCAAAGCAAGCAGAAAGGAAAGAATAATAAAGATTAGAGTAGAGACAAATCAAACAGTAGATTGAAAGCAATAGCATAGGTCAATGAAACCAAAAATTGTTTCTTTGAAAATGACAAGAAAATTGAAAACCTATTAGCCAAACTAACAAAGAAAATGACAGAGAAGATTCAAATTCTATTTGTCTATGTGACTATTTTTATGGCAGTGTATGTTGTTTTGGAGCTGTTTTGATATCAGGTATTGTGATGCCTCTAGCTTTGTGTTTTCATTTCAAAAATTCACATGCCATTTCATTGTTAAGTACATAAACCCAGTTAGGAATAAAAAGGAACCTCCTCAAAAATCTATTAAAACTGATGAAACACATTTAGCAAGATTACATTATACAAGATCAAGACACAAAAGACAAGCATATTTCTAAATACTAGCAAAGAGCAATTAAAAATTGAAATTAAGAAATTCCATTTACCAAAGCATCAAAAAGAATAAATTTAACTGACAAAATATAAGATTTGTACACTGAAAACTCTAAGACATCATCTAAAGAAATTTAAAAATACCTAAATAAATAGAAAGGCATCCCATGTTCATGAACTGGAAGACAATATTGATAAGATGGTAGTACTCTTCAAAATGATTTGCAAACCCATTGCAGTCCCAATGAAACTCCAACTTCCCTTTTACAGAAAATGGCAAGCTGATCCAAAAATTCAAATGGAAATTCACAGAACCCAAAATAGCCAAAAAAAAAAAAGAACCTTGAAAGAGAAGAACAAAATGAGAGTATTCATACTTCCCAATTTCATGCTTACTGTAAACTTACTCAAAATTCACATTATTTGTACAAGGATAGACATATGTATAACTAATAATAATCAACATATTCATGTTCAATTTATTTTCAACAAATCTCAAAAGAATGCAAAAGAATGAAGTAGTACTGTTATCTCATACAATACACAAAGCTTAACTCAAAAGGTATAATAGACCTAAGTTTAAGAACTAACACCATAGAACCCTTATAAGGAAACATAAGCATAAATCTTTGTGAACTTAGATTAGGAAATGATTTCTTAGCTTTGACACCAAATTCATAAGCCACAAAAAAACCCACCTATAAATTGGACATCATCAAAATTTAAAACTGGCTTCAAGTGAAACAACCAAGGAACTAAAAAGACAGCCTACAGAATGAGACAAAAATACTTTCAAATCCACCATGTAAGGGACTTGTATATATATATATATATATATATATATATATATATATATATATATATATACTTAAAACTTTTATGGCTCATACATAAAAAGACAAAAAACAAATTTTCAAAATGGGCAAAGGACTCAAATAAAAATTTCTCCATAAAATATATAAAATGACCTATCAGCATGAAAAGATGCTCAACACCATTAATCATTAGGAAAACGTGAATCCAACCACAATAAGATACCATTTCACTCCATTAGGATGACTAGCATTCAAAGGAGAGTGAGTGTTGAGAAGGCTGTAGAAAAATTAGAACATTCACTCATTGCTGCTGGGAACGTAGTATTGTGCAACTTCTATGGAAAAAAGTCTGAAAGTTCCTCAAAATTTTAAACAGAAAGTTGGTGTGGTGGGATGGGCCTGAAGTCCCAGCTGCTCTGGATGCTGAAGCAGGAGGATTGCTTGAACCCAGGAGTTAGAGATCAATCTGGGTAACATTGTGAGACCCTATCTCAAAAATAAAATAGTTGCCATAAGACTCAGTTTTTCTACTCCTAAGTGATTTAAAAACCAGAATTTTTTTTAAAAGAAATAGTCATAGAGAGCACATGTATTCAGAGCAGAATTATTCATAAGGGTCAAAAAGTGTAAACAATTCAAATGTCGATCAACTGAATAATGAATAAATAAAAGGTAGAGTTTGTTAGATCCACACAAAGGGTACAGAATTACTGATGCATGCTACAATGTGGGTGAATTGTGAAAACACTGTTAAGTGAAAGAAGCAGATAGAAGTCCACATAACTATGTGATTTAATTTATTGAAATATCCAGAATAGGCAGAGACACAGAAGCAGAAAGTAGAATAATGGTGAGAAGGTGGGGGTGGTGCATGCCTAATGGAAAGCAATAGCTAATTGCTTATGTTTTGTGGGGGAATGATGAAATTATAGAATATAGAAATTATAGATGAAATTACATAGTAGTGGTGGTTATACAACTTTGTGAATATATTAAAAACACTGAGCTGTACACTTAAATTATGGATTTATGATATGTGAATTATATCTCAATAAAGATGTTATATATTCTATTTTTTAAAAAGAGGAAACTCAGTGCTTGCCTCAACTTCTTTTAGTTTTGCCAGACTTAATTATAAACCTGTTCCCATCCTCCTGCATTTCACATGTTCCAAAGGATTATAATTGCCAACTTACTTCTTTAACTTTATTTCTGAATTGCCAGCATCTAGTCCAGTGATTAGCACAACATAACAAAATAGTAGTTTGGGGAGATGTGCATGACCTTTACACTATTTAACGCACTATCTATTTTTAGAGTGAAATGATCAACGTGGTCATTGTCTGTGAGAACATGGGAAGACCTCACAGCCTCTCTCTCAGCGGAGATGGTCTTATCTGGAAAACCAGTTGGGTAATTCTGCCCACTCTGGCCATCCAGCTCCTCTTCACTCTTGCTAAAGAAGGAGGGTCCTGCAGCTGCAGGCTCAAGTTGAGATCTGAGATGTGAACTGGCTGAGGGAGCAAGGGCAGGTGGAGAATTGGAATGCCACCCAGGCAACAGGGTAAAGGACGAGCATCTCAGAAAAGCAGAAGGTTCGTGTGTGGAACAGGAAGCAGAGTTGGGCCAACTTCCTGAAGGCTGGATGCCATCTTAGGGAGCCTGAAATACCCATGGGGATGGGAAAGAGACAGACTCAGGTTCCAAACTGCCTGAATTAAGGTAAAGGCCAGACATAGCACTCATGGGTGTAAAGGGTGGTGAAATGATCCTCTATAAATGTCCCTCTGCCCCTGTAGGAAATATGGGTAGAGAGTGAAAGAATTAGGGTGGCTGTGTGGCTGCTGGAGCCCAGAAGGAGATTAGGGTGGAAAGCAATGTAGGCAAAAGAATGATCCATAAGCGTCCTTTCCCTTCCCTGGGAGAAGAATCCTCAAAGGGATAACGGTAGATGATATAAGAATGGTTAGCATGTGTCTGATGTGAAGTGAAGGACCTACCAAGGTTCCCCCACTTAATTCCCATAACAACCCAAAGACAGGTGCTATATATCACCGCCTTAGGGATGAGGAAATTGAAACTGAAAGGTTAAGTAGGTTAGTCTGGTTTACTCAACTAGTGGGCACAGAGCTGAGAGACAGATCAGGTGCTACTCAGAGAGATAAGAATCTGCCAGGGAGTTTGCAACGGGCGGGGGGGGGGTGGTCTTGGGCTCTCTCCCCTGGCTTGAAAGGGGTGGGCACAGATGAACATACTGAAACATGAAGAGCCAGGGTTCCTCTGGGTCCTCACTCATCAGTGAGACTCAGTCTTGCACTGTCCAGATGCAAACTCTGGACTTGGTAGAGGCAGAGGAGACAGGCTGGAGAGGGAGTTGGCAGCAAATCCATACCTTGTTTCTCAGTGATTAAGGACAGAAAAATAAAAGACCATAAAAAGTCTGTTTGAAAACTCACAGTACTTGCCCATCCAAAAAGATGGAGCTTTGAAATTTAAAACAACAAGTCAGGTTAAGTGTGTTTCAGAGCCAAAAAAAGGAGAAAATTAATTGGCTTGTAATATATACCAAGGTACCTGCAATCTAAAGAGAGAGGGAAAGAAACCCACAAAGAGAATTGACCCTAATTCTCCTGTGATTCTGCTAGGTGTACACTTTCTGCAAGATGTGCTTTGAGGGTCTGTTTTGCCAAAGAGAAAGAAGGGAAGAGATACAGAGGCAGAAACAGAGAAAGAGAGAGAGAGCGAGAGAGAGAGAGAGAGAGAGAGAGAGAGAGAGAGAATGCACCAGAGAGCAGGAGAGAGATGGACCTTGGCCATAGTACATTCAAAACTGTTTGGGAAGCTGAGAATCAGGGGCCCCTTCTACTCCCATCCCTGTGTATATCTCCCCAAAGTCCATGTATATAATGGGACTTTGTAGGGGAGATATGGGCAGGGGCTAGGGGAAATCAGCGGTGCTTAAGTGATTTATTCATAATCCTTCCAAAGCACATATCAGTGTTCTTGATATCAAACTAAAAGCATGTAATCCATTCTATATTAATATTTATATTAAAGGAGCCACAGTATGGGGATTCATGTGGATGGGATATGTAATGTCATGATTAAATGATGCGGATTTCACAGAGGAGAATTTATTTTCAGATTCTAATTAGAACCAAAATGAGCCATGTGGATTCTTGTTAACACACATGGATTATCTTGTACATTATAATATTAATAAACTTCTCTCCCTGTCTCATTTCCAAAAGAGCCAGGGAACCAAAATGGGTGACCACGTGGAACAGCTTTTCCCCCAGGAGCTCTTGGTCCCTGGGGCCTGAGGAAAGGCCCAAGGCTGATGCAAACACAGCCCAAAAATCTCACTGAAGGTCACCGGAGATGCACACCGGGTGCTGGGGATGGGACTCAGTCTTTGGAGAGGGATGACCTTAAGTTCCCTTAGTGCCCAGTGATCCCAGGACTATTGTTCTTCAAGAGGTCATTCTGTGTCCCTCCTCTCAGGACAACTCCCTTGGGGATCCACAGGCAGGAGAGAGAGGCAGGACTTTGCTGGTTCTGTCCAAAATAAGGTTCCTTTCTTGATTCTAAAAATGGGCAATCATCTAAATTGCTGTTTACTTAGGTCATCTTCAGCCTGGTGACAGGGATTTTTAGCCTGCTATTTATTCACTTTTATTCAGGCTCTTAGAACAAATACCCTTGGGCCAAAAGTCTCCAATGCCTCAGCTAATTGAGCATGTGGATTTTACCCATTTGCCCGAGTCATGAGCACAATTTCAGTTCCTCTCAGGCTCTTGCCATGTAAGAGGGAGAAGCATCTTTGGCCTTGCTGGTCAACCAGAAACCAGTGAGCCCGTTTCCATCGCACGCATCTTAGACTTTGAGCAACACAGTGTGCTTCAACCAGCAAAAAAGAGAGAGGAAAATAGTACTGATTTTTGTTGATTTGGTTGTCCCTACCTGCCTGTACATGTCCTCTTGTCTGATTCTCCTGGATCCCCAGAGAGAAGCATTGCTACCTGCCTTTAAAGATGAAGAAACTGAGCCCATGGAGGTAAAGCAGGGGGCTTGTGGTCACAGTAAGAGCTGGGTTAGAGAATGAGGCTTTCGCTTCCATGTGGGTCTTCTGCAGGGCGATAGGTCGTCTATAGTCCTGGCCTTCTCCCATAGGTCCTCAGGAAGGTAGTACTCCAAGTCCCAAAGAGGGGGGCCACTCGCATTCTCGTGGAAAAAGATGCTGCATCCCAGAGCACCCAAAGAAGAAGGCCAGGAACTGGAAAACTGACAGCTCAGTGGGATCTGACCCCTCCCCAGGCCTCCCCCACCCAACCCCAGGACGTAAATAAATAATTGAGAAAACATTCTCTCCCCAAGTTTGTTTAACTTCCTGTTTCTCCAGACTGTGAGAGCACGGGCATTGTTCTCTGCTTGAGACAGTTTTCATATAAATAAGGGATTCACTGCGACTCCTTTCACCGAAGTTAAAATCCCATTTAAAAATAAATTGACTTCCTGAAATATTCGTATTGGCAGCAGTGGCTACCTAGAACCGGTGTCGCATTTTACATTTAGCCTGGTGGTGTTTGCCTTGACAGATTCCATACTTTTTCATACATAAATCAATAGAGGGATGTTTGAAGAACTCCAATCTGTCTTTCATATCTCCCCCCCCCACTCCAACCCCGCATTCTGAAGCCCATAAAGAAGTAACTTTCTAGCAGGTGTCATTTAGTGGGAGAGTGTTATTTACAGCATTTGACTGCAACACCACCAGTTATAAATTCAAAAAGCAAATGCCAGGAGGAAGAGCCAGGAATGTGCTTCTGAAAGGAAGTATTCAAATGATTAAAGAAAGATATCATATGTGTGTATAAGCATGTGTGTGCCTATATGTGTATGGGCATGCATGGGGGGTGTATAGTATGTGTGTATTTGTGTATGCATGTAGATGAGTGCACTGGAGTGTGTGTCTGTGTGTGTGTGTGTGTGTTTAAGACAAATTGCACAGAATTTTTTCAGAACTCCTTACCTGACCATGGTAAACTCGAGGCAAGAAGGTGCCAGTTAAGCCCAGAGCTCCAATTCCAGGCTGAAGGGGCTGCAGGAAGGCAGGGAATGCACAGTGGTGGGAATGGGGTGGGGAATTCTGATAGCAGGAGTTCTGATATTTCAGGAGATTGTCATTGGTCATCTCCCCAACTTGCTTTATAAGATTTATTTTATTTCAATCTGAAGCATTCTGATTTGTTTACATTTCTAAAAATCACAGAATACTTTCTTTCTGTGATAGTTCACTGATATGGCAAATTGACTAGGTTAAGGGATGCCCAAGGGGGCTATTAAGTTATGATTTCTGGGTGTGCCTTCTTAGGGTTTCGGGGAGAGATTAGCATTTGAATCTGCATAGTCCACCCCCACCTAGTGCAGAGGGCATCATCCAATCTATAGAAGGCCCCAGTGAAGAAAATAAAAATTTAAAAAATGAGGAAGGGTGATTTACTGTGCCTCTTCTTGAGTTTGGGACATCATTGTCCTTGGGCTCCTGGTTGTCAGGCCCTCAATCTCTGGGACATTTACCAGCACCTACCCCAACTCCCACCCTTGGCATATCCCCTAAGCTCAAAGCCTTTGTTCTCAGACTGAGCTACATGACTGGAGCTGGCTTCTCTGCTTCCCTTTACAGACAGCAGATTGGGTACTTCTCAGTTCCGTAATCACATGGGCCAATTCTCATAATAAATTCTATCTTATATACCTGTATATATTCTGTTGTTTTTGTTTCTTTGGAAAAGCCCTGCCTTATACATTTTCCCCAATGTTTATAGCATCTATAGTTTCCCATAATTTAATTTTTTTCAATAAATGACATGCTTTAGAAAGAGAATCCAATGTGATTTAAGTCTTACTCTTTTGTGAGTCCATCTCTTCTCATTTTGGGGTGAATAATGAGGGTTACTTATGTGACTCTCAGGGGGCCTGTCCTCTTGGTCCCTCTGCTATATTGAATCAAATGCTCAACCAACAGAAAAGGCCACATTTTCAGGTGAGTTGAGCTTGGAGATAGAAATAAACTTTTATTAGAAAATGAGATCCCTCTGTTCCATTCTTATGTATCAGGAATGTGTGCATCTGGCCTTTCTTACGGAGCATTCTAATGTAAAATTTAATTTGGTGCAGCGGGAGGACAGCAACTATTTAGATCTTAGGCCTGGACAAATCCAGCTCAGCTTAATTGGAGTTCTGTGTTGGGATTTAGGCTCAAAACAGGCAACTCCAGCATGCCTCACCCTTCAATTAGCTAATCTTTGTTTCTCAGATTGCTAGAAGGGGCTACTTATCAGGGGTATGGTATTAACAGTCCTGGTTCACTGAGCAAATGCTCTCAGAATACCTTCTGGTGGCTTCAAATCTCACCAATCTAACAAGTCTACCAATAAGTCCCCTGATGAAATCAATAATTGGGGCAAAAAAGAGAATTCAATCAATTGGGATGCATGGCTATGAACTGAATTAGAAGAACACCATTTAGAATCACCAGCTTTAAAAAAAAGTCGCTTGGTGAAAGCAGAGGAAGATAAGCCGGTCTACTCAGTGTCTCTTGAGCCCCGCTCCCCTCCCAGTGAATTCCTAAGAGAGCTGGGCGCTGGTATAGGGGTGGTGGTTAACGCAGTGGTCACAGCCACTGTGCAAATCTTATTCATTCCTCAAGATCTTGTTCAAGTCAGAGTCCTGGCTCTGGTGCCATAGTGATATTTCCAGAACTATCTGGAGTAGAGGACACTTGCTTGTTCTGTCGGTTGTGATTATTTTTGTTTGATAATATTTTTCTTCTCAACTAAATTATAAACATCTTAAGGTTGTTACCATAGTTTATATTTCATTGTTCTTTCCACAGAGCCTAGCACAGTGCCTTGAATATAGCACGTGCTCCTATGTTATTAGTGGATTTCTGAAGGAATAATCTAATACTAGGGGCATGTATTTTCCCTGGGAAGGGAAAACCCACTCGGATATTTGATGAAAAAAAGAAAACTAACTTTTCTAATTTTCATTTACACACTGGGGTTGTGGCTCAGTGCTAGAGTGCCTACCAAGCATATGCGTTCAATCCTCAGCACCACATAAAAAATAAATAAATAAATATATATATATTTTTTCATTTGCAAGGCTACTCTTGAATTGCAACAAGAGTTTCTTTGGACATCTTCTTAGAACACTGTCACTTCTATTTATCAGAAACTGCACTTACATTAGAAAAATAATCTAATTTTGGTCAGAATGTTCAGCAATTCTAAAATATGCATTTTTTCCCTAACATTAAAATCAGGTTATATTTGTAATTGATAGCTCTTATCATTGGTAGCATATTTTCCTTTCTCAGAGTTATGTAAAGTAACAGTGTCTCTTATAGTCCAAGGTGATTTAAAGCTGACAAAATACAGTGTGTTTATATTTCTCATTTATCATATTTCTCTCTAGTAATTCGTCTATAATTTCATGCGGTGGGCTTTACCTGATGAATGGATGTGGAAGCAGTCCATAACTTACGTCAAAACACGACAGTCCTTACCCTGTGCCTTCCCTGGCTGCCGCTGACATACAAGTTCTCAGATGTTCCCTTAGGGCTCTATAATGTTGGCAGTCTCAGAAGTGGGGAAAGAGGAAGTTGCTTAAATAGGAGGGATTTAGTATAGTATCCAGCAGAAGATACTCAGGCATGTGTGAATCCAGCAAATTTGTTGGTGGGTCACCTCTGCCTCCATTTTACCCCACCTTTTGTTATTTCTTTGTGCTGCCTGAAATTTCATCAACCTGTGATTGACTGAAAGGAGAGGCGTTGCAATATCTTCTGCTGTAAAACAAATACCCGAGTCACTGACTTATCCATCTTACTGTACTATTGACCCTTCTGCCTTATGCCCAGGACTTTCAGGGAAAACTTGTCCCTCCCCATCCACTGATTGGCTTAAGTCAGTGAGCACATCTCATGCCAGAGAAAGTGTTTTGAAATAGACATTTGACCCAATTGGGGGGTTATGAGATGTGAGACTCTGAGAAAGAATCTTTCTGCTTCCAAGAAAGCCAGTGCTTCCAAGGAACACTTTGAGCAGTGTGGTATAACACTGGAGTATCCCATTCTGTTTTAAAGTCACATTGATTTTTGTAGACTGACCTGGTAACCTAGCCAACATTTCTATATTTTTTTATTATTTTTAGTGCATTATAGTTATACATAATAGTGGGGTTTGACACATTCATAAATGCATAAGACATAGTTTTCTCTATTTCAATCTGCAGTATGACCTCCTTCCCTCTCCTCCTCCCTGCCTCTAATTCCCCTCTTTTACTCTATTTGTCTTCCTTCTATTTATTTATTTCATTTTAATTGATACATTATAGTTATATATAAAATTGGAATGCATTGTGGCATATTCATACATGCACCTAGTATAATTTGGTCATATTCATTTTTATAGTATAATTTTTTTTTGTCTTTGCAACAACCAATTGACTTCCAACAAGCTCTTGGAAGCCATCCTGTACATTAATTAGAGAGTGAAACTGGTCATTTTTGAGTCATAAGAGTCAGTGATATGTACCAAATAAGTGAAGAATCTTTTCTATCATATTTCAAAAATTTGAGAGTGACACTGTATCCTGTAGTGATATATTAGACTTGAAGGGAATATGACATTCTGATATAAAAATGCAAGAAACTGAAGTAATTTATGAAGTGCTAGCAGCCGACTTCATGTTAACTCTCACTGTGTGGGCACTAAATTACTTTGGATGTTCTGGTGAGAAGAAGCTTCAGTACATTTTACTAAGAAAGTGCCAGGTTCAAGGGTCCAGTGGTAGAAAGTGGCCTCTGGCTCAGCTCTGGGGAAAGGGTCCTTCCCAGCTCTGTCCTGGCACACATGGAGAGTAGTTTTATTTCAGCCCAATCAGGTCCCAGATGGGGCCCCATAATATTTGAAGGTTGATATCCATTTGGACCCAGGATGACCTTCAAAGTTGCTTTTATCTGTAGATAATCTTCAGGCCCACATAATGAAGAGATTAAAAATAATAATCACAGCCAATGATTTTAGAGGACTTTATGTTTTGCAAAGTGTTTTTGCATACATATCTTGTTTGTGCTCAGTCTGAGCAGCATCCCTATTTTAGAGAGCAGCAAATGGGTAAGGGACATTTAGATACAGCATTCAGGGTCTGGACTCCAACAGGCTCCCTCCTAACTCCCAAACATAAAACTTGATTATCTTAACCAACCCAGATGCTTCCACTATATCTTGCCTTAAGCTTTATTCAGCAAATTGAGACCGCCAGGTGTGCATTCCCTTGTTCTCCATCTTCTCCATGTTAGTGTACGTTGCAATCATTTGTCTTTCTCATTTTCTCTTGGGTAGCTCATATATACCTGAAGCTCTATCTTAAGTTTACCTGTGTCAACTGCTCCTCTTTTCTTCTCCAGTTCTTTCTTTCCTGTCTCCTGCCTCCTTGCTGTTTCTCTGCAAACATGGTGGACTCTGCCTATGCAGTAAAACAAAGCTTTTATCTGCTGTCCATAGCCTTAGCCTTTTTCCTTCATTCTATTTCTTCCTTTGCTTTCTAATAAAGGCAGTCTCTACATGCATCTCCACCAAGTGCCCTTCTCCGTCTAGATTTATTTCTTCTTAGCCCAAGGAAACTATCCTAATTCAAGCCTTGAATACCCTTGTTACAGGATGAATTGTGTCCACCCAGAATTCATATGTTGCAGTCCTAGCCTCAGTACATTAGAATGTGATTATATTTGTAGATACAGCCTTGAAAGAGGTATTTAAGGTACTAGGAGATCACATGAGTGGGCCCCAAGGCAATATGCCTGCTGTCATTTTAAGACGGGATTGGGACATACACAGAGGGAGGAACTTCTGATAACTATCTGCAAGCCAAGGAGAGAGGCCTCAGAGGAAACCAAACTGCCCACACCTTGATGACGGACATCCAGCCTCCAAAAATGAGACAATGAATTTCTGTTATTGAAGCTACCCCATTGGTGGCACTTTGTTATGGCAGTGCTAGCAAATGAATACAACCCTCAGGCTCAAATTAGCTCACTAGCCAGTTTCCATGCCACCAGTTTCTTCCCTTCCAATAACAATTTCCTTCTGCATGGCTTAGGTTAAGAATAATGTCCCTAAATCACCACAGTGACTATGACATTCGTCAAAAATTCCAATGGCCCCTCTTACCTGCATCATAAATTTGAAAAGCTTCCTACTGACATTTAAGGCTCCCGTAATTGTGTTACACTTGCCCTTTCCAGTTTCATCTGCCTAAACTTCCTACCTGAACTTTCCGTTTCCTTTGTCTTCAACTGAACAGTTGAAAAGTGAGAAGCACTTTCCTGTGCATATCCTCCTGCAACCCCTCAGTGTCTCTATTTGTGGAATCCCCGTCTATACGTTAGGCCAAGGCCATTTGGCACACATAGAAATTCTTACCTTAATTTTTTTTATCTTCTAAATTACAGAGAAAATACTATTACTCTACTCCATGAGACCCATACTCATCCCATTTAATTTTATACTCCTGTGTATCCTGCAAGTAGCTTAACTCCCCAATTAGGAGTTAATCAATTGGAGGGTAAGGATCAATATTTACTGTTTTTTTTTTATTCTTTATACTTCTTGCCAGAATGTTTTATACATAGCAAGGGAGCAGTAATTATTAATAGTAAATTAATCAAATACAAGTTAAAGTAAGTACCCATTTTTCCTTCTTTCAAGTTATTAAATAAACAGTATTTTTTTGAGTGAGGAGTATAAAAATGTGGGATACAGCTCAACATTCTATAGTGATCCTTCTTGATTTTTAAGTACCTATCATCCTGTTTATCTCCAACGTCTTTGCTATGGATTGTTTTTCTGTTTTTTATCAAGTTACAAAGAAAGTGTTGGTATAGAATCCTACTCTACTCTGCTTGGTTCTCACTTAATTACTTTTGTAATGTATTCATTGCATTATTTGAGGCAAGCAGTTCCCTGGTAACTTCCATGATTGAGTGAATTCATTTCATGAAGATTGGAAAAATGGAGAGCAAAACCACTTTTATTATATGTGTTATTAAGGCAAGCACACTATGGCTTTATCACTTTTTATTCAGAGAGAATTTCCTTTTGTTTACTGTAGAGTGGTATAATTCCGCTCTTCCCTTCCCCCCCACTACTCTCCAGAATCTCTATAGCCCTGGCATGGCTAGCTGGCTAGACAAATATATCACTGCAATTGGAAAAATATCACAAGAGGGACAGGTCCAGGTTTGAAAATAGGGCAATTAGCTCTCAGCATGAGAAGGTGTGTCAGATGTTCCTGGATTCAAGTGACAGATAACATTGGCTTAAGCCAGGCACAGTACCAAGAGCTGACAGTGGCCATGGAGAATTTGTTCCTGCAGGTCTTGGCCAGAGAGAATTGCTTCTGAGCTGATTCCACTGCTCACCCCAGCAGAATTTGCAAGGAGGTAGTTGTGTTGCCGTGTGTTTGTGTATGTTTGTGTTTATGTGGATGGAAGAAATATTCATTGTCTCTTGCTGTTTTCTGTGTTAGTACGAGAAATTCTACTGCACAAATAATATGTCGACCCTTGGGCAAAGTCCTTATTGTAAATACCTGATGTGCATGTCAAAAACAACCCCTTTCCTTTGGAGTACAGTTTCTGTACCCCCAAACTCTTTCAATCTGGCTTTCCCTCCACTCCTAGTGTTTCTGGTGGGTATGGAAACCCCAATTGCTGAACACCCAACTCGCCTCCCTGAAAAACAATGACTTCAGCCCAATGCCCGATGACTGGTTGTACTAGGGAACATGTCACCAACCTGGCCAATGACAGACTTTGTATGCACTTAGGCAGGAACAAGAGGCTCTCTGTCCTTTGGGGTTTTCACTTTTGACATGAGCCTGGTGTAGCAGCTCCCCATGCCAAGAAGATATGGCCTGTCTGGATGAGAAGGAAAGAAGCCAGCTCAATCACTAAGGTGATCCAAGTAGAGCTGGGATGAGGGTTAGAGAGAGCACGATGGGCTTCACTGAACCCAACCTCCCCCAAGGTTGTTTCTCCAACTGTCTCCCCAGTTACACAGGTGCACGGATCCTCCTCTGTTTATTTTTATCTTATACTCTGGACACCAAGGTGGTAGTGGAGATGGGCTGTGGAAATGTGGGAGACTGCCTATGAGTAGTGGCTCTTTGTTCTTCCCGTGAAGCACTGTGCTTGGCTGTGCCAGGAAGGCTGGCAGAGGGCCATAAAGGTCATACGGTGTCCTGCCTCAATCTCATGTGAGCTGGGCCATCTGGTAGGATAGCCACCATGGCTGTGGATGGCTCTCCAGTGCACTCTGTACCCCAAACTATTTCAATCTAGCCAAGAAGATACGACAACACACTCCAAGTAACAGAGAACAATCTACGGCATGCCGATCATGTGAGTCCACCAACATTCATGTTGTGTCCATTGGTGCTGGCGGACTGTGAAGAGACGCAGACAAGTGGAATTTGCAGAATTGTAAGGGTTTCTTGGAGACAGTGGCCCTGCATCAAGGATTGGCTTGGAAGGATGGCTCAAGTTCATAGTCCAGTGTTACTCCAACTCTTTCATTGACAGGGTCAAATGATTATTCTCTTCAGACTTTTAGAAAAGCTAGAAGTGTTTGATCCTTGCTTTTCTAGGTTTTTTTTTTTTTATCTTACTCTTTAATTATTACAAGAATTACCTGGGACACACCCAAAGTGCAGGGCAGAGTCAGCACAAATTCTGGTTTTGGACAAGCAGGGCACCTCAGTATCACCTCATAGAAGTAAAGTATATCTGTTTGCCATGAAGCCAGATGGGAGACTGCTACCACTTTCTCAACCTGCCTCACAGTGCTCTGGTGACTAGCAAATAAGATAATCTATGTGATAACATTATAGAATAGCAAATAGAATCAAATGAAGGTTGTCTTATCTATTAATGCATCTCATCACCAACACCAAAATATAAGGACCACAGTCTTGCAAATTTTTTCTACATGGTTCAGCATGGTCTGTCCTCAGAAACATTAGGATCAGAGGGGCTTGAGGATTTCATTCTGCTATTCTGCCCAGTGATCCTGACAGATGTTCTAACAAGTCTATCTTTACATGGAAATAACTTATTAATTAAATCATGAATGTGACATAAAAATAAAGCATTTTCAGCCTTCTGAAATTTATAAAACTGTAACATGAGTATAAACTCATGCTATAATGTATTAAATATTAAAAAAAGATAAATAGAGGGGAAGAGAGAACAGGAGCAGAAAAGGCATGTTTGCAAGAAGTGCTCTGCCAAGTCTCAGAGCTAGAGACTTTTTTCCTGCACCATCAGGGGGGCCCTGGGAGGAAAAAATTGATGGGGCCTCCTCCACCCATCCTTCTGAGCACTAGCATCTTGAGAGAAATAGTGAGCAGCTTTTTAAGAGATGAGTCTTCGTTCCATGGCAAACATGAGATTTCACAATTCATAAAATGACTTGAGCCAGATTGACAACATGAATAGTGACTCTCAGTTAATGTCATCCATAACAAAGGAGGAAGGACTCTCCTTGTTTCTGATTTGCATTGCCTGGCTTATATCATGTTTGTTTGTTTTTTTTTTAAGTAGCCATTTTCTTCTCACAGTCCCCTCAGGTGTCCCTTATATATTAAGGTACTATGAAGATGTTTTAATTCGGGACCAGGATAAGGAAGTTTCTGAATCTCTCAATATTTCTCCATACCTAAGTTTGGTGATCAAAACATAGAGACTATATAATCTCTTGAGTTTCTTCAAATTTCTATAGCTAGTGGGAAATTTCCTAGCTAATTGTAAAGTATGTCTAGCTCCTTGGATAAAATAACTTTTTGATGGAATGTGCCTTCTTGCCTATAGGAGTTTCCCCCGGTATCCATGGGAACTGATTCCAAGATCCCCTGCAGATACCCAAACTGGAATGCTCAAGTCCCCTATGTAAAATGGCTCAGTGGTGGAATATAACCTAAGCACATCTCTAGATGACTTATAATACCTAATCCAATGTAAAAGCCATGTAAATACTTGTTAGTCTGTATTGTTTAGGGGATAATGACAAGAAAACATGTCCAGACGCAGCCATACATACATGTGGATGTACATATATACCTTAGTGCATACATGAGAGGCAATGATGTATGTTGGAGAGATCATTGACGTCTGTGAAGTGGCAGGAAGGCACAGCAGGATGTGCCCATGCATCATGTCATTGACAGAGATCTGGTGTAGTCCTCTGGGTATGGCAAATTCAAGTTTTTGATTTTGGGAACTTGCCATGATTCTTTTATTCTGAATATTTTCAATCTGCACTGGACTGAGTCTGTGGATTTAGAACCCGCAGACATGAACAGCTAGCTGGCTGTGCTGCCTCCCGTGCCTCTGAAACAGTATGGGTTTGTTCAGGAAAGCAAAGCCATCCTCGGTAGACCACAACAGGAAGGGATTGGACAGGGGGAATTAGGTGCTCGTAAGACCACTGGAAGCCTGGAACAGGGAAAATCTAGAGACTGCCATAATATTTGGATTTGCTGTTAGTTAAAAGCTGATGTTGCCAAGAGTCTGGAATCTATAGACAGTTATTACAGAGTTCATTGATCCTCTGCAAACCAAAGGAAAGGAGGTGCCAAAGCTGAGGCTTCTAAACAACCCATCCCCTGCAAGAGCACAGAGGCTTCCAGAGGAACAATCAAACAGCTCTGTGACCCTTCCACCTTCCAAATGTCAAGGGAGGTCATCTCCCTGATAGAAATTTAAATGTATGCAGAACACGCCTAGCAAGGGAGAAGGGGAAATATAGTTTTCAAGCTTCTAGCCTATGAAACATAAGAAAAACCCCACAGCTGAAAATACATTGCCAACCAAAATCAATACTCAGCACCGCTCCATCCTAAATATTTCTAGTTTGGCATTTTTGCTCATTTGTCCCATGCATTGCCTAGATAAAAAGGCCATGGCCAAGCTGTCTTCAAAGTCATTTTTCATGCACTTCCGTTTTCTCTCTTTCAGACCTAAAGCTTCCCAATTGCTTTCCACCTCTATTTTTTCCCGAATTCAAACCAAAAATACTGCATAAGTAAACACCCTGACAAAGGATGGGAATGCCAATATGCATCAAGTTTATTAGATCTGCCAACAGAGTTGTTACCATCATAATGAAAGCTATTGAGGAGTGTTGTCACCACGTCTAGTTTAAAAGTGCATTCGTTCAGTTCCACGTGTACATTTACATTTAACAAAAGACCCACTATGACAGTTTGACATGCTCCCCCCACTCTCATACACAACTTGATCTGTTGGGTGTGCAAGGTAAAATCCTGCTAAGAAAACATGAGGCTGTCATGGTGGGAGGCCATGAGAAGCCAGGCTGAGGACATTTTATATGAATCTTCTTGCAAAAGAAAGGAAATAAGTTGTGCCATGGTGCAAACTCTGAAATTTTATGTGACAATAGAGCCATACAAGGAAATGAGTCAAATGACTACATTCTGCCCTCTGGGCCAGGAGCCACATGATGGAGGACCAGGACTTCAATCCCAATGGCTCTCTTTCATCCTGCCAGTGTCTGGGTTAAAGCCCAGGGGAGGAGAGCAGTTCTGAGTGAGCCAGTGACTCAGAGATTGTCTCTGGGCTCCAATCCCATTCTGCTTGGTGGCGGGAATGGGCCAGGCCACATCCCTGGGTGCCTCCACCTCCCCACTAGGTTGTGCCAGGGAGGCACCAGAGGGAGCCAGGGAGGAGGGACTTGATTTCCCTGCCCTCACCCTGTTCCCGAGTGTACCCTGGCAGCACATTTCTTTATCCCAGCAGAATGACGCCTCTCCACAGCAGCAGCCAAATTCAGTGTTTCGGA
This sequence comes from Marmota monax, assembly GCF_021218885.2. Classification (NCBI taxonomy): domain Eukaryota; kingdom Metazoa; phylum Chordata; class Mammalia; order Rodentia; family Sciuridae; genus Marmota; species Marmota monax. The sequence continues at coordinate 5,251,729 of NW_026694286.1, read as the reverse complement.
CACTCATAGAACCAACCTCATCACATCCACCCAGAGACCAGCACCATACCCAGCCCCATGGGTGCTCTGAGGTTTTAGATCCCAGCCACAGGGGTGGCAGCAGCTCCTGCTGTTACTGTCTCCCTGGTACCTGCTGTTCTTTATCTTTTTAGTTCTCTAGTTAACAACTTTATGCACGGTTTACAATTCTTTGTATTATATTAAATTCTCTTTGGATAGTGAGTTCCTGGGCTGGACCCTGGCTAATACTGTAAATAAAATGAACTTGGGGAAATGTGGGAGTCTTCTAGGTAGGTAAGTATTCACTGGATGAATAAGTGAATGAATGAATGAATGAATGAGCCAATGTTCCTGGTGCTCTTTGGCAGCTATTTATGTTCTTGTGTACTCTGTAGAAGAGCAGAGAAGTGCTGCCATCGTGGGAAGTCATCAGTGTGCCCCAGAAACTCAGCCTTGTCACCCAGACTTTCATCCAGCTCTCTGGAAAGGCCCTTTGTGGGTTCTCTTCTAGGTTGTACTTGCCTAAGAGGTCAGCAGACACAGTCTCCATAGCCCAGGGTAAACATGCTCCTGTTGCAGCAGGAGAGGCTGCTTGGACCCACCAGGAGGAACATCCATCTCTGCAGGGGAATACAGCATCTCAGCATCTCTGCCAGACCTAGGCTTCCAGCTTCCCAACTCAGGCACATCTCATACCCCACACCTGCTCCAGGAAACAAAGTAGCCAGGGAGAGAAGTCTGCTCACTATTACCCAATTGAAGTCACACAGTAGGAAGCAAATGAACCTGATTAAAGAAAATGGAGTACATTTCTGGCTTGGCAGGGAAAAAAAAAACATATAAATACAATTTAAAATGCACGTGAAATTTTCCCTTGTTATCCTTTTACTTAGGAGCTGGAATTTTAAAAACCAGAGCGCCACCTGCTGTGCACAGCGAGACCTGGAAGTCTTGAGACTTCAGAGGAGAAACTCAAAGCAAGGAAGTTTTGCACAGAACATTCTGTTACTGTGGTTTGAAGGCACACAAACCTTTAGTGTCCCCCCAAGATATTTGTCCCTATCTAGAGCAGGTGAATCTCCCACATCGCTGGAGTAATTCTGAGGAAAACGTGTTCCTGAGCATCCGGCTCTGCTTGCAAAAGGTCTGAAGTATTCTGGCAAAACTCTTGGCAGTAGAAACCAAAACTGAACAGTTAATGTGTGGAAATAAGTAATTATGGCTGCAGATTAAATACAACGAGAGGATTCCAGAAACTGTCTCCATGGAATCATTGAAGCATGGGAGGTTGAAGCTAGAAGAGGGTGTTAGAATCTTAATGAGAAAGCCAGAGTGGGCCAGGTGGGGAGGTAGTGACTTACTATTCATGTCATCCATGACTCATGGGTGTCATCTGAGAGCATTGGAGAGGATGGCACCTCTGGAAGAGCTTCAGAACTATGGAGTGCTGGTGATGATGGTGATGTTGGTGATAAACACTATTTGTCAGCAGCTCCCCTGAGGCAATGGGGACACCTTCCCAATGGGTTTCCAAAAATTCTCCAACAAGAGACAAAGCTCTTTAAGGAAAAAGTGAAAAGTGTGGATTAAAATGCAAATGGAAATGCAAAGACCACAGAAAAGGAGAGAACCCTGACTCATAGGGGTTATTCCAAAGAGCAAAGTTTTGCCTATTGAAATATTCTCCTGAAATAAGTTTTGGAGTGTGGCAGGTATGTAAAGACTGTGGCTGGCATGGCAGACCTAGGGATGAGAACCCAAGAAGAAATTTGATGATGAGGATCAATTCAAGGGGCCAAAGAAACCATAAAAAAAATAAGTCAGCCCCCAGGTGATGTGTTGTTCCCCAAGGCTGAGCTCAGAGTGACGCGGTGGGAAGATGGGGCCTTCCACTTCATTTTCCTCCCAACTCAGCCCCTCTACCCTTCAGCCCAGTAAAGTATGAGGAGAGACAATTTGTAGCCACCACCCTACAATCTATAGAATCTTCTGGATGGCATGATACTGCGGTCTCCCATGTTTTAGGGCTTTTTTTTTTCTGCTTTTCAACTTTTTACTGCTTCCTTCCTATTTTGCAACTTTGTTGTGGATATGTGATTTATCTCCTGTCCTACAACCAATAAAATTCCCCATTATGGTCCACATGCATTCATGCCATCTCTCTCTATCTACCATAAAATTTATCTTGACTCTCTATTAACTGGCACAGGAGCAGAATCAAATGATATTCACAGCCAGACACCACAAGATCCTAAGTGCTTCTGAATCGATGATTGGATTATGTCCAGTGAAATGTTAGTGTCAAGGATATTTCCCTGCATTTCAATTTCCTAAAATTGAACATCCACATTGCTAAATGTGACATTTGGTGACTCACTGTCATCCAGGGTCTCAGTTGACCCAAAATCCCCTTCCAAATATTCTTACACATCATTTGCACTAGAAGCAAATAAAGTCAAATTAGTTTCTGTGCTGCCAACCCATTTTTAGTTCAATGATAATTGAAGGCTTTCTGGGCAAGAGAAATGTACCTGAAGGTAAATCTCTAACATCATTAAAGAATATCAAAGCATGACAGTGATAATAGCTACTTGGAGAGTCTCCACAGTGCTTCAGACTTTGTATCCAGCATCAGCATCATAGGAAGAAAGAGGAAATAAAAAGAGGTTGTGCCTTCTCTGAATGTTTTTTTAACCACTGTCTCCTTCTCAAATTAAAGAATTATTTTTAAAATTGATATTTTTTTTAACTTGAAATAAAAACTCCCCCCGCCCAGTAACCCCTCCTCCCCATATACTCTTTCCATTAGCCTGGTTTACTTTTTTAAATATTTTTTTAAAAACATTTATTTATTTTTTATTTGTAGTTGTACACACTACCTTTATTTATATGTGGTGCTGAGGATCGAACCCAGGGTCTCACACATGCTAGATGAGCACTACATCACTGAGCCACAACCCCAGCCCCTGGTTTACTTTTCTTCAAAGCAGTGAACTCCATCAAAAACAATACATGATGTTTATAATGTAAAACAATGTAACAAACACCCACAAATATACCACCATGGTACATTTCTTTCCTTGAGGATGTAAGGTCTTTGAGTGGAGAGACTTTGTCTCCTTCTCTTCTGAATCCTCAGCAATGAGGATTATGTGATAAATGTTCAGTAATAATTTGTTGATCCGGGAACAATGACTGAACACATCCACATCAATATATGTTTGGGCTTTTATACACGGGGTTACTTTTTCCATTTTAAGGAAACCTAGATGTTTCAGATTTATGCAAAATGTTCTCGAAATTTAGAAGGTGCTTTAATTACTATGCATGATACATTTATAAAAAATGAGACCTTTTGTAATCCATATAGATCTTCCTAATTCATTCATTTCCTACCAAATTATGTGTCTCACATTATTAAACACATCCCTTAGGCAACCATCTTTTACTTTCTAGTCATGGCAGACTTTCACATTAAGATATATCAACTCCTGAAATCATTAATTTGAAACAGGTCAGGTCCTGGGCATTTCTGTTAAGTGATTATGTGGGACCAATTGTTGAGTGAATACTATGTGGCAGATAAGTGCCAGCACCTTGCATATGTTTAATTTTAACTACATGAAAACTAAGAATAAATGTCCTCATTTTGCAATTTATTACTTAGCTGGTCTGAGGCTCAGACCAATTTAGTAATAACCTTAAGTTTAACATTGAATAAATGTTGCAAATGGGTCAACCTCTTCTAACTCCCAAATCCAGGCTTTACCATGGCCTACGTGGGAACGTATTTTGTATTAAAATACAAAAGTGCACAAAAAAGCATTGTCTTTTCTTACATAAAAACAGAACACAATGCTGTTTGTCATTAATACCAGTTTACCAGTAAATGTGACACTTTCTTCCACTGATTAGATATGTAAATATTAACTTATGATTCAAAACCCTCAATGACTCAAGCAGGGCAGGATACAGCGATAAAATTTTACGGATGCTATGACATCAAGGTTATAACAAGATCACAGGTGCTGACTTTGGGGTGCAATAGTTTCATGGGTGCTGTGAGATCAGGAGTGTCCACTTAGGGTTACCTTGGGCTGAGAATTGCTATGAGCTCAGGGATTCCATGAGCATTGGGGTGCTATGGGTTTTAAGGTGCTATAATTTCAGAGTTCTTTAAGCTCAGGCATGCTAGGAACATAGGGGTGCCATGAGCTCCAGGTGCTATAAGTCATGACAGGTCCACATAGTGACTTTTATCAGGCTTAATTAATGATTTCAGGAGTTGATATATCTTAATGTGAAAGTCTGCCATGACTAGAAAGTAAAAGATGGTTGCCTAAGGGATATGTTTAATAATGTGAGACACATAATTTGGTGGAAAAATGAATGAATTAGGAAGATCTATATAAAACATCTTTGCCTTAGTTGCCTCTTCCTCTATAAAAAATATTAAAAATTATATGGTATGGTTTGTTGGTATGCAAACTATAATACAGGCTGGATTCATTATTGTATATTTGTTAATTTCATATTTGTTTTTACATCTAGTCTTTTAAAAAAAAAAAACTATAAGTTAAATGTTTTCATAGACCCTTAAAACTCTTGTGGGCCCTGAGTTTTGCCCTTTCTGCCTAATAGGCAAAAGTCAGCCCTGGCCAGGGCCTGGGCTGTGTGCCCTTCACAAATGTGGGCTTTCTTCTTCCTGAGGTCCCATCATCTCAAAGTTATTCATCTAAATCATCCATCTATGAAAGTAAGATGCCACTGGAGGAAGTGGTCTTGAGTTAGCACCTTGTATGCAATTTAAATGGACAAGCAATGACCCACGTCTATGTTCTCTGATAAAGAAAGGAAATGCAGGGGGGCAGTGGCCCAGCTGACTATCATGCTCTTTGGGAAGATGCCTCAGACCCTTCATCCTCTGACACTCCTCCGTAGGACTTGCCTTGGCAATATCCTGGGTTTTCTGTCTACACATCTAGCTCTGCCCCCACTCCTCCTTCTTCAGTTGTTCCACTGTTTGTATACTTACAAAAAAAAGCACCAATGCCCTTATAGAAACCAACATATCTTAGCACATTTCTTTTCAATCTTTTTTCTAGTGTCTGTATACATACGTGTGCACACACATGAATTAAAATTAGTGTCATATCGTATATGTCAAGTTCGACTTATTTCCCCTTGTTAAAGTTTTACTACTTTTTTAAAGGTTCTTTGCTGAGTCTGTTTTAAGTTTTTTTGTTTTGTTTTGTTTTTGTTTTTTGTTGATTCGCTTGATTTTGCCTGCTTTTGTAGTGTACAAAGATTTGAACATCATGTCCTATTGTAAATCTCATGAGAGCTTAATTTTAAGCTATAAATGTATTTCCTCATGGATTTTATCTAACTACAAGGATGAAACCATGATATGGTAGCCACTGGGTTCTCCACACATGAGGATATATTTAGCATTGTCTTAATTTAATATCATCTTCTGCATCCCAGACTTTATTAATAAATTTTGGAGTTTTAGGCCCATCTTCTCATATTACATTACTATTTTTCCTATCAAATATAATTCTATCTTAAACTTGAAATTTTCAGGATAAATTTAATAGCTTTTGTTTTTCACCATTAGTTTTTTTGTTTGGTGTTTTTATTACCAAATTTTAGTTGTATATGTTTATTGGGCACAAAGTAGTGCCAATTTTTAGTACAATGCAAACTGATTAAATATGTAAATGCTCATTTATATAGCAGTCACCTCAAATATATAGTATTTTATCATTAGAGCATTTAAAATTTATTTTTAATGAAATTTCAACGTGTAATACTCAGTTACTATATTCACCATGATGTGCCAGTGATTTCACATAAAAGAAAAAAGGAAAAAAATAGAACTTTTTTCTCCTAAGAAAACAAATAGTTCTATTGAGAGATGAGCATCGGACATGAATGAATTCCATACAAATGGGTAAAAATATATTAAAAATACTTCACATCACTAATCATTAGGGAGATGCAAATTAAAACCACAAGGAGATATCACCTCACACCTGTTAGGATGGCTGTGATCAACAAGATAAAAGCAAGTGTTAGTGAGCCTGTAGAGAAAAAGAAATCCTTGCACATTATTGGAGGGAATCTAAATTAATACAACTATTATAAAAAAAAAACAGTGTGGAGGTTTCTCAAAAAACAGAGACTAAAAATAGAGCTACTATATGATCCAGTTACTCCACTTCTGGATATTTACCCAAAAGATTTGAATTCAGTTTTTCAGAGAGATATCTGCACTCTCAAGTTTATTGCAGCACTGTTGACAACAGCCAAGGTGTAGAATCAACCTAAGTGTCCATCCAAGTCAAATAAAGAAAATATGGTCTATAAACACAATGGAATACTACTCAGCCTTAATAAAGATCTTCTGCCATTTGAACACTCTGAGTGGAATTGGAGAACGTTATGCCAAGTGAGATCAGTTAAACATTGGTAAACAAATATCATGTTTTCACTTATATGTGGAATCTAAAATAACTCACAGGAGCAGAGATTAGAAAGGTGGTTCCCAGAGGCTGAGGAGTAGGGGAGAATGGAATTATTGATAGTCCATGGTACAGAGCCTCAGTTAAGATAGGACCATTAGCCCTTTGATATCAAAATTACCCACTCATTAATAGCAATCAATTTCTTGTTGGCTTGAGAATGTCTGAAACCATTTTTAACATCAATGCCTATTTCTTGAACTTTGAGTATTTGAGACTATCTTTCTGATGTCCTCATAAGATAATTGGGTATATATTTGGGTTGCAATAATTTTCCTTCAAAATGGGAAATGTTCTTTCATCAGATTCTGGCATTTACTGATTCTGAACTTCTGTAGAAAGCCTGGTTTCTGCCCAAACTAAAAAATATTTTGTCTACTATTAATGTCATTAACCTCATGTCATTAATCTTGGTGACCTCTCTCTAATTGCATACTCTGATCTTTCTCTTAGCTCAGGCTCTGGAAGATTCCACACCTATACTCTCCACATGTCTTTGATTTTTATCCCACTTGAGAGAATAATTCCACTTGTTTAATTTTCCTCCTGGGGAACAGCCTTAGCTTTTCTCTCCCACCAGAGTACTCAGAGGAGTTGCCTGTATCACTGATGAAAAGACCTGTCCAAGTTCACACAGCTGGAGCTAAGCTTCAAATCTATGTGAGATCTTGAAACCCAGACCCTTTCACTCTGCACTGTATTTTCTCCCTTTTCCATCCATCTACATCTGTCTTTCCTTTTCACATGAGATTTCCTTTTCTCTCCATTCTAAGAATCCACCTTGGATTTTTCTTCCTCACATGGATCAGATTTTTCCAATAGGTCATTTCTTCTTTTAACCACATCCATGTGGATGAATTCAACAATATATTTTTCATTTCCTTGAATACTTCCTTATTTTAGTTATCTCCCCTTTCTCCAAATCCCATTCTGGTTTCCTATCGGTGCATTCTCCCTTTGATATTTTGCTTCTGTGTCAGGCAGGCAATGCAATCTTTTATCCTGCTAAGGAGGATAATTTTTTTTTCTAAAACATTTTAATAGCTTTTGTAGAAAAAACCTCACTTACAGTGAATTGTGAGCACGAAATTCACATCAGCTGGGCTGGAAGAGTTTTCATAGACTCACCCTTACTCCTTACTCTCATTTTTGTCCAAGAATGCAGAACTTGATCCAGCACAGCTCTGTATCCCTGAACTGTCCCAGTCCACGTGGCCTCTGGAAAAGTGAGGGATGTGCAGGGTTCCTTTCTCAGTTACCAGTGTCTATGACTCTTGAAGCTAGCATGTCCCCTGCCAAACTACGAAGGGAGTTTTTCCTACCATCACTGTCTGAACTTCTGACATTTTGTAAAATTTGAGGACCTGAAAAATAACAGCCCTCAGGATGCATTGCCACCAGACTCTTCTGGACTTCTGTCCCCTACAGTTGTGCTTTAGGTGAGGCACTACATCCTCCAAAGATGCAATATTCTCTCATAGATACTCTAGAATTATCCAACTAGATCTAACATCAGGACTGTTTATAAGCAGAGGAAGAAAACATTTGTGTTAAAAGAGTAGCTCTTAAAGAGTCAGGGCAGAGCATGGATGAAGAGTGTTCTAGTTTAGAGGTTGGGTGCCCCCAGGTCCTTGTGTTAAAGGCTTGGTCCTCAGGGTGGCGCTATTGGGAAGTGGTGGAAGCTTTAGGAGACAGAGCCTTGTGGGAGGTCCTTACGTCATTGGGGATGTACCCTTGAAGGGGATCCTGGGACCTCAGTCTCTTCCTCTTGCTCTTTGCTCCCTGGCTTGTGGTATAAGTAGTATTGTTTCACTGCATGCTTCCGCCATGGTGCACTGCCTTGCCAGAGGCCTCAAGGTACAGATACACCTGATATTGGACCGGAACCTCCAAAACTGTGAGCTAAATAAAACTTTTCTCTTCATAAGTATTTCTCCTTATACATATCGTGGAGATTTCACTCTAGTGACAGAAATCTGACTATTACCAGGGATAAAATTGGCATGGCGGCATTCCTCAGGGGCTAGCTGGCACAAGTTAGCTACTACATTTTCCACTGAGTTGCGTTGGCCCTACAGTTTGTAAAATCTCTTCCCAAACTCGAAAAAGAGATTGACCATAAGTCCTAGATTTGGGAGTTGGGGCTATATTTTTTTAAAAAATAAATAAATAAATAAATTGATGGTTATTTTCAGAGAATTTTTGGAGGACTGAATCCAGAGCTGCTGGTAAATGACCTTTTAAATGAGATATTCTCTTTACATTTCCTCCTCCTGATGTAAACATCACCGAGTCACTGGCTAACTCCAAGAGAACTTAACATAGAAAGTTTTCAGTGTCTAATCAATAGATGGATAAGAGGGAATGATAAGGGTATCATTGAAGTCCCTAGTGCCCTGAAAAAATGCTATATTTGGGATCTTGAATGTCTCCCAAAGGTGCATGTGTTAAAGGCTCCATCCCTATGGTAGTACTCTTGGGAGAGTAAATCCTTGAAAAGTGGGGCTGAGAGATCTTTAGATCCTTAGATCATCGAGGCAGCCTTGGAAGAGAATAGTGGGACTCCAGCCTCTCCCACTCTCTCTTTTGTGATTCCTGACTATTAAATGAGAAGTTTTTCTCTGCTACATGGTCCCTCTGTGATGTGCTGCCAGAGACCCAGAGGCAAAGAGGACAGCTGATCACAGACTGGGACTTCTGAAACCGTAAAGCAAAATACACCTTTTGTTTACAAATTAATTATCTTAGCTCTTAGTAGTAATGCAAAGCTGACTTACACAGAGAAGATTTCATCTCGGCCTGTCCACAGTCAGGGCACCCACATTGTAAAGCAGATCCAAAGAAACTTAGAGTTGTGCTACTCTTGTTTTTGACTCAGAATGCAGAACACCTGCTTCACAAGGAGACTCCTGGCAACGTGACCTCCCCAGAACCCAGCAGGGTTTCCATCAAAAGGCTTTCTTGGAGCAGTGAGCTAGCCTAGGCCATCCTAAGTCAGGGGGGAGCAATATCTACTCAAAGCAATTAAACCTGAGGTTCCCTTTTATCCCCAAGTCCAGCTGCTCTTATTTAACATACTTGGTTACTAGGTGAGGAGGAAGATTGTATGAAACAGCACAGAGAACTCATGACAGTGGTTATGGAGTTGAATGTGTCATTTCAATAGTGAGGACCACAAAATCCTCTCGGCTGCTGACAGACAGTTGTGAGGATGAGCTGGGACTCGGAAATCACAGGGTTCTACCATCAGGTTCAGCAGCTCTGATCAAACATGCAGGATACTTAAGTCAGATGGTGTGGTCTGTCTGGCTGGGCTATCTGGGCACTGCTGCTCGGCCACTGCCTCCTTTCATGAGGCCAGAGCTGCCCTGTGGACCCCTACAGTGCTGTACCTGTTGGAGTCTGTCCTCCCAACTCTTCATGTCTGCCTGCTGGATATGAGATGTCCCCTAGGAATTGACTGTCAGAGGAAGCTCCTGCCAGCCCTTCTAAAAACCGACTCGAAGCCCAGAATAGTGAGCGGCCAAGGTCTCGTTCACAACACTTGGTTTCCTGACATGTTGGGCCTCAGGCAGTTTCTGGGAAGAACATGGAACTTAGGAGCAAGAAATACTGATTAAAAAAATTTTAGCTCTGATGTTTACTTGTGGCTAACCAGTTATACAATCATCTTCAGCCTCTGCTTCCTTGTCAATAAATTGAGATGAGCATGACAATGAAGTGAAGAGATGCTTCATAGCTTTGCACAGAGTAGACAGGGTAGCTTGGCTACTTTTCCCTCTCTGCTTGGCTTTTGACATCAAAACTAGGTTTACAAGTCCAATCAAATGGCCAAGTAAACAGAACTATGATCACTCATATTCTTTCTCCTGCCCCACCAAGTCTTCTGGAAACAAAAGAGTCATCAAACACGATCTCTGACAATAACTTCCTAATCCTTTACTTCCTTCAATATCTTTGGTAAAGGGGCACTTGGGAGACAATGAGCTCTAACTGGGCCTTTGAAAGACCTCCAAACCTAAAAAAATGGGGGAGCAATACCCCAGTGGTATTTGTGACTCTGGGCAAAACAGGACGGTGAGTTACCATGGGATCTGAGCCTGATGAAATTCCTTTCTTGCTAAGAGCCATAGCCATTTCTGATAACCCTATTGGAGCAGACTCTCCCTGCCTCTCAGAATCATCTGGGCAGAACAGGAGAAGGTGACTGCCAGGAAAGAAGAGCTGGGCTGATCCTGTTCCTACAGGGAAAAGCAGTTCTCTCAGGGCCTCCATACTATCAAAAGGGCTAAACCAATTTAATGCAATTCCTGTTAAAATTCCAATGACATTCTTCATAGAAATAGAAAAAGCAGTCATGAGATTCATTTGGAAAAACATGAGGCCCAGAATAGCCAAAGCAATCCTTGGCAAGAAAAGTGATAAAGGAGGCATCATAATACCAGACCTCAAATTATACTACAGAACTATAGTAACACAAACAGCATGGTATTGGCACCAAAACAGACATGAAGACCAATGGCACAGAATAGAAGACACAGAGGCAAACCCACATAATTACAATTATCTGAAACTAGGCAAAGACTTAAATTGGAGAAAAGATCGCCTCTTCAACAAATATGCTGGGAAAACTGGAAATCCTATTGTAGCAGAATGAAATTGATACCTATCTCTCACCCTGCAAAAAACTCAAGTGAATAAAAAACCTAGACATTAGACCAGAGACCCTGCAGTTACTGGAAGAAAATGTAGACCCAACACTCCATCATGTCAGTTTAGGAACCAACTTCCTCAACAAGACTCCCACTAAAGCACAATAAGTAGAATCAAGTATCAATAACTGGGATGGTATCAAAAGAAAAAGCTTCTTCAGAGCAAAGGAAACAATCAATAACATGAAGAGAGAGCCTACAGAACGGGAGAAAATCTTTGTTACTTGCACCTCAGGTAGAGCATTAATCTCCAGGATACACAAATAACTCAAAAAACTTAACACCAAAAAAGACCCCAAAATATCCCAATCAACAGATGGGCAAAGGAACTGGACAGGCACTTCACAGAAGAAGAAATACAAGTGGTCAACAAATATATGAAGAAATTTTCAACATCTCTAGCAATTAGAGAAATGCAAATTAAAGCTACACTGAGATTATATCTCACAGAATGGCAATTATCAAGAATACAAGTAACAGTAAGTGTTGGTGAGGATGTGGGGGGAAAGGTACATTTGTACATTGCTGGTGGGACTGCAAATTGGTGCAGCCACTCTGGAAAGCAGTACAGAGATTCCTCAAAAAACTTGGAATTGAACCACATTTAACCCAGTTATCCCACTTCTTGGCATATATCCAAAGGATTTAAAATCAGCATACTACAGGGACATGGCCATATCAATGTTTATAACAGCTCAATTCACAACAGCTAAGCTATGGAACCAAACTAGGTGCCCTTCAACAGATGAATGGATAAAGAAAATGTGATATATATATCACGTCCCAAATGTGATACACACACACACACACACACACAATGGGCTAGTACTCAACCATAAAAAAGAATGACTTTATGACTTTTTCTGGTAAATGGATGGATCTGGAGACTGTCATACTATGTGAAATAAACCAAGCTGAAAAAACCAAAGGTCAGATGTTCTCTCCGATAGGAGGATGCTAACACAAAAGTAGGAGTACGGGGAATAGAAATTCATTGAATTAGACAAGGGGGAATGAAGGGAAGGGATGGGAGGTGGGACTAGGAAAGACAATGGGATTAATCAGACATAACTGTCCTACACTCATATATGAATACACCATCAATGAGTGAAACTCCACATCATGTATCACAACCTGAGTGACATTTACTCAGTTTCCCCAAACTATGGCGGTGAGTCAGATTAGAAATATTAAGGGTATGAGAAATTTAAGAGATAAAGACAAGACATGGAAATAAGTGAAAAGCAAGGACACAGTGGGATGATCCAGCTCTCATGGAGACTGGCTCTAACAACAACAAAAAAAAATGGAGCCCGCATGCTTTATTTAAATGGGTAGGAAACCCAATGGGATTCAGAATGAAGGACTTCCTGAGGAAAACAGGAAGAAGATGGCAAAGACAATTTGGTTGGGGCTCAGCAGGCTAAGCCCACCTCCTCTACTGTCAGGCTACTGCGTTTGAACCTAGGACTGTCTGAACCAATGGGCAGGGTGCAGTATAATCTGAGCAGCCTCCAATCAGTGGAATTTCACTGAGAGTTCTCAGTGTTGAGATGGCTCAAACAAACCCGTAATTCACTCATGCCCCCCAACAATCTGGTACAACCACAAGAATGAGATCCTAATCAGAATAAGTGCTATTACATGTATATATAATATGTTCAAAATGCACTCTATGTTCATGTATATCTAAAAAGAACAAATAAATATATTTAATATATACATGTTTATATAAGCAAGTTGACACCATTTAAAAACCACCACATAGCCTTGTTTATTATATGAAATAAATATTTTCAAATGAAAAAAAAAATCAAGACCTCCAATCCCCTGGACCCAGAGAGATGAATATAAAAGTATGCTGACCTTTTTCTTCAGCTGCATGCCACTAGTGACTCACTGTAGAGAAACACAGTCATCCTTCGGTATCCACAGGGATTGGTCCCAGAACTCCTTGCAAATAGCAAACCTGCAGATGTTTAAGCCTTTAGATGAAGTAGTGTAGTATTTGAATACAACTAACACGCACTCTCACATGCACTTTAAAATCATCTCTGGGTTACTTATAATACCTAATGCAATGTAAGTATTTATTATATTGTGTTGTTTGGGGATTCATGTCAAGAAGGAATGCCCGTATGTGTTGGGTACGGACACCATTTTTTTTCCCTGAATATTTTCAATCCTAGGTCAGTTGAATCTACAAATCTGGAAACTGCAGATGCAAAGATCCAACTGTATCTCAAACTTCTCATTTTCCCATAAGACTTTTTTTTTCTCAATAGTTTTGCATTTATTTTTGAGATGTGATGGAGAAGAAATCGCTGGGTGAGATAAAAAGGCTAAAATGTTAAAAGGATGGAGAATACAGACCAAAGTCACTGGTAAACACAGGGTGGGAGCAGGGCCACAGCAGGAGGCCAAAGGTGAAGCAAGGAGGACACTGGGAGCTCAGTGGACAGGGAAGAAGGGTCACCCCGTATGGTCAGCTTCTCTGCCTTTACTCTCTGAAGGGCATCAGTGGTACAGGTAGTTGAACCAGAGAGAGAAAATGGGCATCAGATTTAAAGATTCTCTACAAGTCTATGTATAACATATCAGAATTCTCCTACAATAAATATTTTCAAGACACTGATTTTGTCTGGGGATCTTAAAACCAAACAAAAAACACACAGACAGAAAACCAAGTGTCCAAGGGAGCAGCTACATGCACATGTGCACATATTCTAGCTGTCTCAATTCCAGTGTGCCATTGGGTTCCTGGAAGCCACTGGGCAAGCTGATGGTCTGCCCTCATCTCCCATTCCAGAAGAGCATTTTAAAACAGCTGCTTCAGACACATCTGCTAAATAAGGGAATATCGTTCCTGGCAGCTCCTGTATAAATAAAAACATTTCAGTGGCGCAGCCAGTAAAATCAGTAGCCTTTAACCTCCGGAGGCTGGGACAAATCCTGCTATCTTTGCCAATAACAGAGCTGGTTATTTTCCAGCCTTTGATAGATATTTGGCCACTGTCCCAAGCCTGTATAATTGGCATCCTCTACGTTTATCAACCAGAAATACCAAAGATGAAGCTCTGGAACTAGCAGACAGGGAGGTATAGACTATTTGGGGCTGGCTAATTAGATAATTTTCATAACCTAAGTGCATTGACTGATAACCTGGAAATTCCTGCCAAGTTTGAAAGCTTTGAGCAATGAATTGTTTGTGCCGAGAGTGAAGTCTCTGGCCTCCCCTTTGGGGTTCTGCTTTTCTTTGTAGCTGGAAGACACACGTGGTTTGTGCTGAGCAGCAGGTAAGGAGGGCGGGGTAGAAGAATCACAAGGTGATTGGCAGGCGACTGACAGGCAACAGGAGCAACACTGCTGGGATGTCACATGTGGCCCATCTGCCCGTGGGTGAATTTGCAACCGCATTGTGGAAGGACTTAACAGCCAGAGAAGGAGACCAATGGGACACAGTGACAATTGTCTTTATCTCCCTCTGAGGTGGTACTGTTTAATTATAGAATGAAAATAAGACAGAAATGGATACCAACTACTTAATACATAAATTAACAACTGTGCCCATGAGTTGATAATTTAAGCAGTTTGGTCTTGAAATAACAACTCTATTTTGTGTAAGCCTGGGAATTCTGAATAAAGCTTCTCTTTTCTTTTTTTTTTCTTTTATGCCATTAAATAGAAACCTGAAAGTTGACAAAGCCTCAACAGATCCCAGTTTTTTTGTGAACAAGCAGATCAACTTCCAGCTGGGAAATGTCTATTGTTCGTCTCCTCCACGCACAGCAGATACCAAGTTACAAGGTAGGAGATAAGCAGAGGTACTTTTACCAGCCTCTTGGACCTGAGGATACTGAGAAAGAGAGAGAAAGGAAGAATTTGTCTAAGTGTCCCGTAAGCTGTTATTTGTTAATTAGAGGAAAAACATGCCCAGGTGAGTGGTAAATCCACATCCCTGGGAGCCCAGAGATGAAGAGACTGTCCTCCCTGACTCCAGGGGATGCCGTGATTTAGAGAACCACTTTCCAGCCACTCAGCTGTCTCACCAGGGAGTGCTTTAGATTAACAAATGTGAACACTCTAACATTACTGGAGGGATTATTCCATTGCATTAAATATTTCATTTATCTGACATGACCCTACTGACTCACTGCTATAATTTATTAAATAGGCCTCATAGTGAACTGATTTGGTAGTTTCTCACAGTGAGACTCGACTTTTAAGGTCCTCTTCTCCCTTTCCTGAAAATGCACTCCTTCTCTTTCTGCTTCTATCTGACCCTATTTACCAGGTGGGACACATAGGAGCTGATGTGGTCCTGGCTGCATGGGTCAGGTAGGTGGATGGGTTGAGAGGTGCTATGATTTGGAAGAGTGTCACCCACAGGTCTATGTGTTAAACTCTTTGTCCCCAAGGTGGCACTACGAGGATATCCTTAGGAGGTGGTAGAGTTGGTCTCATCCGCCCTACATCAGTGGGGTATAGTGGGGTATATCTCTCCTTAGATCCATTGGAGGTATGACCTTAAAAAGGACTATGGGAGGGCTGGGGTTATGGCTCAGTGGTAGAGCACTTTGCTAGTGCTGTGAGGTACTGGGTTCAATCCTCAGCACCACATAAAAATAAGTAAAATGAAAGGTATTGGGTTCCTCTATAAATAAATAAATAGATAGATAGATAGATAAATAAATAAATAAAAATTTAAAAGAAGGATTATGGGAGCCCTGCCTCTCAGTCTCACTCTGCTTTCTGGCTCTTGAGGTAAATGGTTTGTTCCACCACATGCTCCTGTCATGGTGTGCTACCCTTGCCAGGACCCCTCAGAATGTGATCATGAACTAGAACCCTAGAACCATGAGTTCAAATAAACCTTTTCTATTTATAAGATAATTAATTCAGGCATTTCATTAGAGTAACATAAAGCTGACTAGTATAAGAGGTAAATGGAGAAGACAGGCAAAGGGAGATCCAGGTTTAGTAGAGCTGATGTTGGTGGACATCTGGTCAGTCTGATGGTCAATCAGTACACTGATATTGGGTCTCTGAAACTGATATCCTGAAGTATGGTGTTTTGGCTTCATGAGCAATTTGTATTAAAAGAAATTGGGAATTCCTTAGAAGCTGCCTCAAAATCAAGGACTTTCTAATCTCTCCCTTTATTTTTGCAGGAATAGGGAAGGTCTCTCTCTCTCTCTCTCTCTCTCTCTCTCTCTCTCTCTCTCTCTCTCTCTCTCTCTCTCTGGAATTCTCTTATCTGACTGAAGAAACACCTTCAAAAAGAAATGAACTACCTTAAACTCTCTCCCTAAAAATCCTCACCAAATAACCAGGAAAGATGAACCACTAAGACAGGAGACTAAAAAAATCCTTGCCACACTTCCATGGGACTTTTCCTTTTATCTTCTAAGAGCAACTCAGAAAAATTACTTAGGGGGCTTATATGCATAAAAACACTCCAGGTGAATTTCCAACCCTCACCTTCCCTTAGTTCTTCCAGAGCTCGGAAGAACTTTGTCCCAAGCTACTGTCTGTTTTCCAGGCTCCTTTACAATCATTTATTATTTCCCAAATCATTTACCCTTACTCAAAATTGCCAACACTCCCTCATTTTCTTCTTCCCTGTAAAAAAAGGGCTTATCGGCTCCTGAGTCTCATCATCATTTTCCCATGACACCCATTTCTACTGTTAATCTACCTATTGTCATTAATTCCATCAAACCTCCAAGGGGTGGTGAAGAAATTCCTCTCAGCCTGGCAATAAGCATGGAAGGAAGGGGCAATCTGCAAGTCCAGGTGCCTGAGGCTGGAGTAGACAGGGAATGGATGACTTGCATCCTTGGAGTAGCTGGAATGCCCTATCAGAGGTCATCAGCAGGGATGGCCCCATGGAGGACATCTTGGTGGGACAGCAACACACCTTTGCCTCCATCTTCCCGAATACAGATTCATTCAGTTCATCCAGTACCTAAATCCTTTATCTTTTCATTGGAAGAGTATTTATAGAACAACTACTATATGCTAGGTATTTCAGAGGGATTGATTGATGATGAAGGCTGGTCCCAGAATTCAGGACTTGGAAATCAAGTGGAACAATTGATTTTTTTTTTTTTTTGGTACCAGGAATTGAACCCAAAGGCAATTAACCCCTGAGCCATATCTCTAGCCTTTTTCTGTATTTTATTTAGAGACAGGGTCTCACTGATTTGCTTAGGGCCTTACTAAGTTGGGGAGGCTGGCTTTGAACTCAGGATTCTCCTGCCCTGGCCTTCTGAGCTGCTGGGATTATAGACATGTGCCACCGCGCCCAGCACTGCTTTTGCCTTATGCTAGTTGCTTTAGAGACATCATTTTCAGTTCCTCCTGCAATGGGAAGCATTATAATTAGCATGTAATAAATGAGACAGGAAGTGCATTTTGTGAGTTTGCATAGCTCAGAAGCTGCTGGCCTTGCCCTTGTTTTAGACCTTTGTGAAACTAAGATCCTGTCCTTTTTGTCACAGAAGAGATTCTATTCATTATTAAATAAATGAAACACGATGACTGTGATCCTTCATTGGACCCTACAGAGTCAAAGGGCAATGTACTCCCACCTTGGACTTGTCATTGAAAAATCAGACATTGGGCATAATATTAGTCTGTTTTCTGTTACTATAACAAATTTCCTGAGGTTGGGTGATACATAAAGAAAAGATATTTATGTAGCTCACAGTTCTGGAATTCTAAGAACCACCATGGTGCTGGAGTCATGAAGGGGTTAAAACATGATACTTCATTTTTTTGTTCCTTGAGGTCTAATGGGCAATGTTCAAGTTTTCCCTGGCAGCACTGAGATCTGTGCTCTTGGGTTCTTTCATTGCAGTCCTTTCTCATAGCATCTAATACCCAGTAAACTTCCACCCACCTGGAATCTGAGTCTGGGTCTATATTCATTCTGGAAGGTTTAAAGGGGGAAGCACGGAATCACCAAGTGATTTCGGGTCGATAGACAATATTCATCATTTTTCAGCAATTTTAATAACTTGGATGAAAAAAAGCCCCTGTATACTGCAGTCCATCTGTAAGTGTTAAGAGTCCAGGCCTTTGGATGGGTCTGCGGTATGGGCAGTCCCACCACTGTCTCAGAGAGAGGCCCACAATTCTGAACTCATTGAAGCTTATGGAAGCATTTTTATTTGCAAGGCATAAATGATCTTTCACTCCCATTCCTAACTCCATCTTTCTGTTAGAGATAGCTCAAACATAGCCTGCAGCTGACATTTGAAAGTTGGAAATGTCATTTCTGCATGGCCTTTATCCTTTATAGCTGGCCACTCTACCCAGCCTTTCCCGGGTAGCACTGTTCCTTCAATTACGACTCCCTTGTGGTTTTTCTGAGTGGGTTCTTTTGATTAGATCCACCAGGATAGATTACGCCGAGGAATGGAGTGTGTCTTACAAGTGGTTAACTGATCTGCAATGACCTCAGAATAGGAAGGGAGAGAAATGATGCTCTCCTGTGTCTTGCATCTTGAAAGAATTACCCTCTTCTAATTAAATAGCTGTAACCAGAACAGTGCTTTCTCAACTACTTAAAAATAGACAGCATATCAAAAACTGGGCCAAAGTTGATATAACAAAGTAAGAGTAGTGTTGCATCTGGATGGTGGGATTAAGGGTGATATTAAGTTTATTCTTGATATTTTTCTGTTTCATTTAGTGTCTATAATCAGCATGGAATTGTATTATGATAAGGACAAATGCAGTAGCCATTTTGTTGCATTTCATTTTATAAAATATTACAAAAAAATGCACACCAAACTGTTTTTTTTATATTCATACATGAAGTATTTAAAAGCTAGAGACATAAGATGCAGCTTTTCAGAAAGTCTCAGGCTTTTGTCTCTAGCACCATGCAAAACCTGAGTGAATATCCCACTTAAAACAACTAAAGATTCTGGGTATCATATTTTTTTAAAAAATGTGTATAGACATTTTCAAAATGTCTATCAATAAACAGGAATCCAAAGAGGGAAGGGGTCTCTGAAGCATGTATTTTCCAAACCAAAACATTTGCCAAACTAAAATGAACATGAGCATTAAGTTTCCATACCTTTGAAGATATGAGGAGAAGGTGTCAGAGTCTGCAGTGTGCCCAGAGTGACACCTCTGTCCCCTTCCTTGCAGAAAAAGCCCATGTCTATTCAAATGGCGAATCCTCAGGGTAAGGGAGAACAGGAAATAAACCCCATTCAACCTCAGAGATATCTAGAGAAGCATTCCATTTTGAAGATTGGGTTTGGGAAAAGGAAAAGAATCACCTAGAACTTGTAATAATATACCAGGTCTCAAGCATGAGTGCAGCCCAATTTTTCACTGTGAGAATTGTCCAAAGCTTGAATCCTATGGATTAGTTTGAAGTAGTACCATGGAGTTGAGGCACAGCAGAAGCAAATGCAGACTTTTCCTGGAGAACTTCCACTCCCTGTCTCCTTCAACCTAGGCTTCAAAAGATTCCTTCAGCTAAAGTTCCACAGTGAAAATTCACCAAATTTACAAAGAAACAAGGCCTATGACCAAAAGGCAATAGAACACACACACAAAAAAAAAAAAAAAAGAGAGAGAGAGAGGGAAAACTAAAATACAAAATATGACTAAAAGTAAGTAGGGAGAGAGGTATAAGAGTTCCACAATGTGTGTACATTTTTGCTTTCCATGGTGTCAGTTACAGAAATAAATGGTTCATAAGATTTTAACTGACATTCTGAGTAGCACTGATGAAATCTCATGCTGTTCCATTCTATACTGCCTGTAACATGAATTATCCCTTGTCCAGGGTATCCATACTGTATATGCTACCTGCCCCATAATGGTTGAGAGACCACATCCATGTCACTTTTATTACCATATATTGTTATAGTTGTTCTATTTGATTAGTCATTGTAATCTTTTACTATGCCTAACATAGAAATCATACATTATCGTCTGTATATATGTACCTAGAAAAAAATAGTACATATAGGTTTTGGTACTATCTGAGGTCTCAGGTACCCAGAAAGGTCTTGGAATGTACCCCCTGTATATAATGGGGGACAACTATGAAAAGAATTAAAGTATTGTAAAGACCTTGTGGAGGAAGGCTGTAAAGACATGGATTAACTTCAGACTTTGACAAATACATAGTATGAAAACGTTCTGTGTAACTCCCCAGTGAGTAGGAGGAAAAATGAAATGAGAAAAAAATTCAGTTCAAAATAAATCAAGAAAGGCAAAAAGAAGAAACCCATAGATGATAGGGCAAGCAGGACCAAATATATAATAGAAAAAAAAAATCTCTTGAATTTAGAGCACCAGACCTGGAGCATTGATACTATGAACCTTAGATAATGTTGGGAAAAGAATCAGAAGTTGTTTGGCATTTTTTTCTTAAGCTACTGCTATGGATGTGGGATTATTTGTCTCTTTGAGACCAATCAGTCTTTTTCATATATATTACCATTAGAACTGAAGCAAAGATCACATCCTCTGACCTCATTCAAACACTGAGGGATTCCTTATTACTGTAGTTTAGGGGTGGTGTGTCCCGACCAAAACTCCTGTTGAAATTTGAGTCCCAGTGTGGCAATGTTGGGAGGTGGGGTTTTGGGGAGGTGACGGGGTCATGGGATCAGAATATCCATGAATGGATTAACGTTTTTCTTGAGATATGGGGTTAGCTCTTGTGGGAGCAAATTGTTTTAAAATGAAGCCAGCTCCTTTCTCTCTAACCCCCTTTTCTCCTCTCTACTCACCTATTTCTCCTTATTTTTCCATCACATAGAGAGTAGCATGTGGCCTACCAGAAGCCAATCATATGCTCTTGGACTTCCAGAACTATGAGCCAAAATAAAACTCTTTCTTTTATAAATCATTCAGCCTCAGATATTTTGTTATAGCAACAGAAAATGGATTATGACACCTGTGGTCATAAGGGAACAAACTTCAGAATCAATGAGATAGTCCAAGAATTGGCAAACTTTTCCTGAAAAGAGCCAGATGATAAATACTTTGGGTACCGCAGGCCACTAAGTTCTCTATTGCACCTACTCAACTCCACTGTAGTGTGAATGCAACCACATGCAATGTGTAACCAAGTGAGCATGGCTAGATCCTGATAAAACTTTATTTACACAAACAGGGCAGTGAACTGGATTTGGTGTGTAGGCTCTTGTTGCTGGTCCTAACCTTGTTCCTAAAAAACAATAAATGGAGATGATTTATCTTGTCCAGTGATATAAATTCCAGCTTTTAAATAGACTGGGAAAATCCTTCCTGTAATTTGGTCTCTGTGGCAACTGACCCAGCTGGCCACATGCAAGGACTTATTTCAGGCCGCCGTGGAGTGTGCCAGGAAATTCACACATCACCATATGGCATCCACACTGCTACAAAGCTACTGTCAGCAGAAGGCACGGGAAAAGCTGGTCACATCTTATTTGGGGAGGGCAGGGGGTACTGGGGATTGAACTCAGGGGCACTGGACCACTGAGCCACCTCCCCAGCCCTATGTTGTATTTTATGCAGAGACAGGGTCTCACTGAGTTGCTTAGTGCTTCGCTTTTGTTGAGGCTGGCTTTGAACTCGTCGTCCTCCTGCCTCAGCCTCCTGAGCCCCTGGGATTACAGGTGTGCGCCACCCTTCCCGGTGAGGTACCATCTTTTGACAAGCATTCCTCACAGGCACATCCCTGTAACTGAGCTTAGGTGATGCTGTGATGTCAGCCCCCAAGGAGGGAGACCCCACTGGGTAATAATGTCCCAATCCAGTAGAAGGATTAGCCCTGCCTGAATATATTAATAAATAAAGTGGAGGACAGACAGGTGGCTCTACCTCGTGGCTCTTTAAATTAGAGGCACAGCAAAAGCACAAGAGGTGAGTGACACTAATCCCCTGAAACCACTTAACAAGGAATGCCAGAACAGCACTTCAAACGGGCAGCCTGTGAAGATATATGATCTCAGAGCCACCTCTCAGCAGCCAGGGGAGGGGATCCCATGGAGAGTCCTGGAACCAGAGAGGGGAGTGGCTGACTTGGAAAGGCCTCTCCCAGCAGAAATCACTTCAGGGGGACCTGAATGGAAACCAGAGCCAGAAATAGAAACAGGAAATGCTGCTGTGGTGGGGAAATGAATGCCTAACACATGGAGACCTTTAGGAAAAGTGATGAATTGAAGGTTGGGACGGAAAGAGCGTTTGTCTGCAGGGGACTGTAGTGAATGAGGCTGCCAGGAAATAGGAAGAGCCAGAGTTAGCCTCTGAGGTTTGGGGGTGACATATGGAGGAGTCTGCAATAGGGCCATGCCCCGGCACCCTCTGAGAGCTCTTCACCTCCTACCAACTGGGGAATTGAGTGCCTGGACTCTGAGCTCTTAGAAGGATATCCTGGAGCACGGAAGTCCCCAGGGGATAGAGATCAACTTTGTCCTACACTTAATTTTTTTTTCTTTTGACTTAGAAGACGTAGTGCAAAAAGCATGCTCTATGTCAGCAGCCCGAACAATTCATCTGGGACATGCAAGCATCATCCATCACGCTCAGCATTTTAATCCAGCAGTCTGTCTGAAGCTTGAAGTGACAGAGCTGCCACCATACGTGAAACCTGCCTTTGCTCTGTTTGCTGTTTCATTTCATCCTTGATTTGCTGTCACTTTCCGAGGTATTGAACACATGATTGAAGGGCTGAGTGCATGCCTACAACAGTCCTTAAACTGTCTTCGATTTTCACAGCCAGATATTTTAACAGAGTTGCTACAGCTGAAACCTGTGTTAAAAAAAAATTGTATTCATTCAATGAAGAAAATAATCAGTAAAATGTTACTACCGTATCTGAAGGCTTGTTTGAATCAGAAATTGTAGATCTTGTTTCAGGACCACTTGGCATGTGCCAAGCTGTGAATGGCCAAGATGCTCTGGAGCCTTGGGTGCAGCGGCTTGATAGGGTGCACTCTCACTGTGCCGTGTGGACTGTGATCCTGCAGCAGGTCACAGACAGCACCTGGTATAGCACAAGGAGACAGCTCCCAGCCTTAAGCCAGGGGATGCTTGAGGGAGAGAGGAACAAGGAAAGGATCATGACGAAGATCCCTCCATCAGCAAACACCAAGGAAGGCAGCCATACACACAGCCCAGAGCAGGCACAGTGGAGCAGTCAGCCTGACTCCCATATGGTGAGCTGGGGCATTAGCTACCATGAATGCAAACAGCCACATGGGGCTGTTTGCGCAGCTGAAATGCAAAGACTGTACCTTGGGGGTTCAACTTCAGGCCATCAGGAGCCACAAGACCAATGCTCTCTGAGAGGGGCACATTGGTTTGACTGCAGTGAGGGACCATTCTCACCGTGACAGCAGGAATGCTGCAGGGGAGGAGGAGAAGCAGGGCAGATGTCAAGGAACAAGCTTTCCCAGAACCAGATAGAGACTGCTCCAACAGCTCCTGCCTGGGAGGGGGATCTGGAACGGGCAAGGATCGGCCACCTAGCCTAGCTCCTTCATGGAGATTTGACCTGTCCCTGGCAGCCTATGCTGGAAGGCTGTGAAATTCAGCCTGCTCTGGCTTCACCTGTCCTCCCATCCTCCTTTCTCTCATTTTCTACAGCTTTGACTCCCTGCTGACTTGTGATTCTCCCACAGAACCCTTCCCCATGGTAATATTTACATGAACCACATGAAAGGTGTCTGCTGGCATCCATTGGCCAACAGAAGACATGGGCACATTCTTGTCCCACTTCCCTTGTTGGTGGAAATGAGAACCAATAACCAGTGTCGTGGTAAAGATTTATTAAGAAATATAAACCGTCATATGGTCCAATCCCCCACCTTCTCCTGCTACTTCTTGGATGAGGGTCCTCCAACGCCCATGTCATGGGCGGGTGGGGATACAAAACAGCCCTGTGGCATGCTGGAGTGTCCGTGCCATCTTTTTTAAAGAAACTTGCAGGTTTACAAACTGGATATTTTAACAGAGTTGCTACAGCTGAAACCAGTGTAAAAAACATTTGTATTCATTGAATGAAGAAAATAATCAGTAAAATGTCACTGATGATAAACAAACTACATGGCTCTTTATTTCAATTAAGTTCTGAGTTAAGAACTCTACTGTGTACTATTTAGAAGAAAAAGAAAGGGAAAGTCTATCATTACAACCCTGATGCCCCTTGTGGGTGATCATGAAAATGTTTGTGACACTGGCCATGGTACAGGGCTTTGGAACCATGACACTGCAGTCACAGACCTGGGGTCAATGTCCAGCTCCTGGAATCACAAACCATTTAAGCTCTCCAAGTCTCAGTTTCCCAACCTGTAAAATAGGGTGATAATGGGTAACCTTGTAATAAAGATCTGGCAAGATTTAAATGAAGCTGATTCATGGTAAGCATTGAAATAATTTAATTTATATTCATGTATTACCATTATTTAATCATCATTATTACTTATTCCACACATCATCAACTAAGGAAACATATGTAGCTGAACTATAGCAACTAGATAATGTCCTCTACCCAACAAACAGTGAAGGAGATGATATCGCCCATGGTGGCCATCCTGTCCCCAAGCTAATCATTTATTTATTTAACTCATGACTGTGAGTTTAATTATGCATGCACTGTTAATGTTAAAGTTAGCTTAAATAAGTGATGAGTACTTCATTCATGTGTTTATTCTTTGGCTCCCCAGGACAATATTTTTTAATGTAGCACAATTCTGTTTTGCACAAAAAAGATACCACTTAACATGGTATTTGGTTGGTAAAATACATTTCAACTAATGCACAATTTATAAATTAATTATTTTCTTTTACTTTCTTTTTTTATTTGTTCTTTCCAGATATACATGACAGAGTGTATTTTGATATATTATACACACATAGAGTAAGTATAACTTGTTCCATTTAGGATCATGTTTTATGGTTGTATATGATATATAATTACATTGGTCATTTATTCATATATAAGGATAACAAAGATATGTCCAACTTATTCTAATGCCTTTTCAATTCCTATTCCCCCTCCCTTCCCCTCATTCCCTTTGTCTAGTCCAGTGAACTTCTAATCTTCCCCTCCTCTGTTGTGAGTTAGTATCCACGTATCAGAGAGAACATTCTGCATTTGGTTTTGGGAGATTGGCTTATTTCTCTTAGCAAGATACTCTCTAGTTCTATCCATTTACTGGCAAATGCCATAATTTTATTCTTTTTTATGGCTGAGTGATATTCCATTGTGTGTATATACCACATTTTCTTCATCCGTTCATCTGTTGCAGGGCACCTAGTGTGATTCCATAGCTTGGATATTGTGAATTGAGCTGCTATAAACATTGAAGTGGCCTTGCCACTGTAGTATGCTGATTTTAAATCCTTTGGGTATAAACAGATGAGTGGGATAACTGGGTCAAATAGTTCTATTCCAAGTTTTCTATAAATTATTTTTTAATAATTAGATATGAATACATTTCTAATAATTACATCTGATTTGATACAATGTATTAAGTACTCAAAAAGAGCAGGAAGCATGTTCTATGCTGGGTAAATACAACAGTAAGATGAAGCAGATACACTGTTGTCACACACTACACAAATTATACATCTGTGTGTGTGCATATGTATATAAATAAAATTTAACTACGTTAATTATACACACATGCATGTGGACACACATGTACATGTAATGTCAACTGTGGTGACTACAAAGGAAAAGTAACTGCTCTGAGATATATTTCAGTGGAAACCTGAAGGACAGGCAGGCTTTAGCCAAGCAAGATCATTCCAGGGACAGGGAGCAGCAATTTGAATGTCCCCAGGTAGAGGAGTGTTTGGTGACTTCAGGAACTCAAAAAGCCCAGGATGGGGGACATTCATGAGAGGCCACCACGGTGGGCAATGACTCTGAGGGAGCCATCAGAGCCTGAGATTGCAGGGACATGAAGACCATATTAAAGATCTTGGACGTTCTTACGAGGGCATATGGACAGATGTTAAGCAGGGGTGTAACATGAGCTGATTTACATTCTAAAAATTCCTCTTGCTACAGGGAAGATAGGTGAAAAGGGGTCATGAGAAGGGACCCAGGAGACCAGAATGGGACAGCATGTGGGCTGGGATGGAAGGACAGTAGAAGAGATGGAGAGAAGGTTTGCGAGGTAGAATCTCAGGACTGGGAGGTGGGTTAGGTGAGGGGATCCAGGGAAGCTGGGGTTTCTGGGTGATGAACGTTCTTTTTACTCAGATGGAGAACACAGGAGGAAGATCATATTAAATGGAGCAAGATGAAGGAAATCAATGGACTTGACTATTTGCACTGGACAGTCCTTTATTCCTGTGTGTTTGAGCCCAGATATTTGCAGACAATGTGTGGGAGAGAAGTTTAGGTTAGGCAAATCTCAGTTTTTGTTTCCTTTTGGTTCTAGAGTCTGTAACTATTGGATGGGTTTTAACCTGGTTATACCAAGAAGACCAAAATGTATTTGGCCATCCCTTGAACAGAGTACCATGTGCCATTTTTATTACCTTTGATTTCAAACTGATTCATATTCACTCCTCTGCATCATCATTCTATCACCTAAAATTTTGAGATTTACAGATTTAAAGTACTATGATAACATTATTAATAATATCTCATTTTGGCACAAAATTCAAAATCATGTTAATTCCCTGAGTTTAAAAAAAAAATTGAGAATTTTTATTTGGACGCTGATAAATCTGTGAATTCTGGAGCATGTTTACATCGCTTTCCCATGGCTATGTCATTTTAGCCAGTAAACAAGTACTCATCATTCTTTTCCAGAATTAGTGATGAACAAGACTATTTTGAATTATGTGTGATAGGCAAACATCTTCGCTTACAATGACACTGCCTTATACAGCATAATGATAGAATTTTAGCTTAAGAATTATCTTACCCAATGTTTTGAACAACCAATAAAAAAAATTAAAAAAAAAAAATTATCTTACCCAGATCACATCAATGTAGCTTTATACAATGTTATGTGCCCAGTAGAATTAGCAAATCATCTCTTCTTCCAAATACTTCACGTATATCCTCAAATGTATTCTTTGAAGAGACTTTTTCTTCTCTTCCCCTTGGCCTTCTGTTTTCCCAAAGTATAGTTTTGAAAGTGGGTTGTTAGCTAGTTTGGTAGATAGTCTTTAAACTGCAGTGGTACGTGAGTAGAACAGGAAATATCAAATCAGAAATTATTCCTTACATTTCTATTCCCCCAAGGAGGAAGAACTGCAAGTTGGAAGAAAGCCTGTCACCATCAAAACACACAGAGAGAAAATAATTTCCCAGTGAGAAGGTAAAATTCTGTGGCTGTCTCTGCCATTTACACTAGGAGTGCACAGTGGGTTCAAAGACCTTTTATTAGCAAGATATAAACCACAATCAGACTATTTGACCCAGATGTGAAAAAAAAATAAGCACACAGACATGAACTTTTTCTTTGGTTCAAATATCCTGTGCAGAAATGAAACAAAATAACAACAAAAAGAAACAATGGATCACATCCTGTCATTGATACCAGAAAGGAAGTCCCCCCGCCCTTCCCTGGCTCAGTGAATTGTGTACAAACAGATCACAGGTCAGGGGACAGTTTCCAGGCCCCTCACTGATAGCACCTATGGTACCAAACCTCCTCTTTGTGCATAACTTCATGGTTCTCATGCCTGTGGAGAGAATTGGGAGGAAGCCAAAATAAAAGATGACATTTAGTGAGGTTGTATTTGTTTTTGCATAAATTGGAATGACATTAGTAGTAATTCAGATAAGTAGAAGAGCCAAGAGAAGCACCCACGTTGCAGTGAGATCTCAGCAGTGTGTAGGTAGGAGAAGGCTCAGGACCCACTCCTAAATTATATCTATCAAATTTCTCATTCTAAAGTGTACTTATTCAATTGACAGATTGATGGGAAATTTTCCTGCTCCAAGTTCCCAGAGGAAATCGAAGGTGAGCGTTGGTTTGGCTACCCATTGCTCTAGTTCTAGCCATGGAAGCTGGAAAACTTAATGATGTTTCTTCAAATTGAAACAAATTAAAAATGGAGAAAGGAAAAGAGGGCAGGGAGATGGATGGACACCTGTCCAGTGAACTGAGACTTGTGTAACACCAATATGGATCTGTGCTTGATGGCTGATTTAAACTGCTGCCAATTAGGAGAGTAGGGAGGAGAAGGCAGACAGGGTATAAGAGTCCACTTAGAACACTTGTTCCTCCTATCTCAGATTTCCCAGATTAGAGAATGCCTCTCTTCCCATCAACCAATAATTTCAAGGGTTTTTACAAACACAGGTGTGAGATCTGGATTTAATAATATCTCATTTAGCAGTATTTGGAAAAACTACACCCTATGAGAGTTTTTCAGATAACTGAACGCAGCACTTTACCATAACATAAAGAAAAAAAGTTACCATTTTTAAATCAAAACCATTTACAATGGATATTCCTATTTTCTATCTTCTTCCTGTAGGTTTTGCCAGTATATTTTTCCAAGTCTGATTTCCAATCTAGAACTCTTCTCTGCACTTGAGATTCTTCATCCAAGTACCCACACAGCAGACCCATTTGAAAGCCTATTGATCATTTCAAAAAAGGCATGTTGAAAAGCCAACTCCTGACCTTCTCTCCTAAAGTCTTCCTCTCAATAAATGAAAACTTTAGCCCTCAGATGATTCATGAGGAGCCCACTGAAGTTACTCCGGTTCTCTCTCCACCTTCATGTCTAGTCCTTCAACAATTCTGCTGGTCCTATTTTCAAAAATATCTCCCTCCCTGGACCTCCACTTCTACCACTTCCACACTGGTGCAAGTGACCATCATCGGTCACCAGAAGTATGGCAATAAATAGACTGCACTAGTCTCTCTGCTGTCACTCTTGCCCCTACTGCCTTTGCTCAACTCAGCTGTACAAGTAACTCCTGTAAATTTAAGGCAGAGTGTAGTTTTCTTCTCTGTTTCAAACCTCTGATAGTTTCCCACTTCACTCAGAGCAAAGTCCTTCCAAAGGCCTAGAGAGCCATTCCCAATATCAAAGTGACCTTGCAACTCTCCTCTGCATTCACTGCCTTCAGCCACACTGGCTTCACTGTTGTTCTATGGACATGTTAGGCTCACTGTTCCCTTTCCACTTGATCTCTCTTCTGTATGAGTTATTTTACCCTGAAATATCTACATGGCTATCCTCCTTGCTGCCTACAGGTCTCAGGAACTTTCCTGATCATCCTACAGCACCTACCTCTCCCAGTCCTATTCTTTCTTTTTATTTACATCTGAAGACCCCTGGTAGATACCTGAAATGGCAGATGGTAGCAAATCCTATTCACCCTTCTCTTTTTTTTTTAATAAAAACATACCTTTGATGAAGTTTAATCTATAAATTAGGTACACTAAGAGATTAACAACAACTTACAATAGAATGGAACTACTATAAAAACATACTAAAATAAAAGTTATGTGAATGTGGTCTTTATCAGATTCAGAACAGTGTATCTGATAACCAGAATGGCTACTAAATGACTAATGGGTGGGTAGCATATACAGTGTGGATACGCTGGATAAGGGGGTAATTTATACCCCTCTAGCAGGTTGGCATGAGGTTTCATCACACTATTCAGGATGACATACAATTTAAAAATATATGAGTTATTTATTCCAGGAAAGATCACCTGAGTCTTGATGTCCAGGGTTTTTATCCACACGTGGAGGCATGGCATGGATCAGTCATGGAGCCCCTACATGGCTACTTTAGTTCTTCAGTTTTTAGCCTCTCTAGAGATCAGACCCATACCATGTTGCCCAAGGGTCTACCATAAATGCCACCATGAAGATATACTCTGTGTGGTGGCTCAAAACCCCAGGAAAACAAAGACACTATTATCAGGCAGGATATTCCAAGGACTTAGAAGTAAATGCCCAAGAGTTTACCAAGTTCTAGGCCTTTTTATGGAATATGCAGGTTCTCAACACCCACTGAGCAGATCTGCTTCCTCAGCTCTTTACTGCACATGTTCTATGAGGTTTTGTCAAATTCATTCTCAGCCTTTATGTAATAGGCAACAACTGGGAAGGAACCAATCCCATGTGGCATAAAAGAAATGAACCCGCTCATTCTGATCAATCCGTAATGAAGTTACTTTCCTTTTTCAACTTAGCAGAAAGCCAGCTAAGATGGTATTTGTTGTGGCAGATTCATTGACAAGAGCCTGGCAAGTTCATTTACAAATCAATTTAACCAACATATCACACTTCACGGTCAAGTGAACAATTAAAATTTTCTGTAGGAAACATGTTGCATCCATTTCTGGGGGATGAAACAAATTTCTTGATTATGTATGATAGAATTTTAATCATGATAATAAGATAGTGTAAAGAATTAAAATATAAGGAATATTTTATCATGCTTCTGGGATGGATTCTTTGTTCTATTTCTGTAATTTCCAAAATAAAAATCCTTAACCTTCTCTTATACATTGGCTGAGTCCAGTGCTAGTAGGAAATGGACTTTAAATTTTCAAAGTACTTATGGCAACAAGATTATTCAAGAATGCTTGTCAAACTCAACTGTAATGTGCCCTCAGATAACTGAGGTTAGTTAGAAAATAAACTAAAATCTTTAATTTTTTATTTGTATAATGTAGATAACATTAATTTGTAGCTTTACAAATGAAGGTGGAGAGACAAATGATATTATTAAAAAAAAATAACCGAAGGAAAAGTTATTTTTCAGCTCCATAAGTATCTATTTTCAGAAGCTACTCTTGAAAATGTATGTGCATGTAGACGGGGAAGCACTTTGTAGGTGGTGTGAATTTCCCAGTAACATTTCTCAACTTTGAAATACACTATGCTGTTTTTTTTTTTTAAGAGCAAAGATTTCAACTCTAAGTTCCCACAACATATTATTTAACCAAATAAAACAAGATGCTTTTGGGGTTTTTTTTTATTTTCAAAGGAAAACAGATTATTAGGAATTTTATCTCCTTTAAAAAATTTTTTTACTAGTTACACATGACAGTACAATGATCTTGACATTTCCTACATTTGAATCAAATGGGGTATAATTTCTCATTTTTTGATTGTACAGGTTGCAGAATCATATTGGTCATACAGTCACCTATATACATACAGCAATCATAATGTCTATTCTATTCTGCTGCCCTTCCTATCTCCCCTTGCCCTCCCCTCCCCTCCCATCACATCTAGTAAATGGACACAATATTTTTATTTCATTTATTTGTTAAATAAAATGAACCCAGTGCCTCTCACATACCAGGCAAGTGCTCTACCACTGAGCCACAACCCCAGCTCCAGAATTTCATCTGTTTTAGAAACATAAACCAGAGAATTTTTAAATCAATCAAACAACAAAGTCAAATAGACTTTTTCCCCCTCTGAGACTCCAACCCAATAAGAAAATTAGAGATAGAATCCAGACAATTTGTAAGTCTGCAGACTCCTTGATTCACCTTCAATACAAGCCTACCTCATTTAATATTTTTGAATGTCAACCAAAATTAAAATTGTATTTTTTCTGGTGCTGTAAGGAGACATTAAAGCACTCCTGCAGATCACAACCCATCACCACAATGTTTTTTGCTTCACTTGAATAATCACAATAATTATAAGCTCAGGTATCTATTTACTGAGGCATTAAATAAGAAGAAGACAAAGTTAAAAAAAAAATACAGTCATAGAATTTCGGAGCCGAAAAGAGTTTAAAGTTAAGTTCATTTTAAGGTGAATACAAGGACCTCACTTTGTAGAAAACGGAGGCCCAGAGAGGTGGAATGCTCAGTGCCTGGGGTTCACTTTCTCATTCACTCCTTCCCTCCCTTTTTCTTGAATATCTGCTCTATACTAGATGCCAAAATAATGGTCATCTAGGAGCTCAGGTCTCCAGGGGCAGAGATGCACAGGAATCTCAGCAGCACCCAGAGGCAGCAGAATCTAGGACCAGAGCTTTGCAGTCTCCAGTGGCCCACACTCGGCTAGGCCAGGCTTTCTCTGTCCTCCCTTGTGACCGGAAACACCTGGAGGGCTTGTTCCAACTGCACATGCCAGGAGGTACCCTTGACCCACTGAATCTGAGAGCATATCAAGGGAGTTGGGCCTCTAAATTTTTCACAGCTGCCCAGATGAATCTAATCACAGGGCCCCCATGGGGCTCCAATCTGCTGACCAGTTTCAGGGTCCTCCCACCTTTCCTTGCCCTCTTTCAATAGCCAGGCTCATGGCCCCGTTGGCTGATCAGACCCACAGCTGACTGCTTCAGTAAGGGCCTACCTCAGCAATTCTCCACCCAGAGAGAACAGCACAATTACTACCTACAAAGCTTTATTAAAGTGAGACGTTTGGGTCTCACCCAGATGGACTATTTCAGAATCTTTCCAACTGAGGGCCAGGGCTGCTTTCTTTGAAATTCCACAGGATTCTGATGGGCAGAGGTGAGGACCACTGCCAACCTGTGTCCTTTCAGAACTCTAGTGACAGGCCCCAGCCTGCATTGGAGCAGAGGAAAGGCTCAGGACTCATGGTGTCACCAGAGATCATAATATGCCCCCTCTCCCACCAAGTGCCTGCTCAACATCTTAGATTCTGATAGAAAACAGGCACATGCCACAGAGGTGTTATAAAATGGACTTCTCTGGGACAATGGGATTGATGGATTTTCCATCAAGATAAAGCAAAACAAAGGAAGTGTTGGGTCCGAACTGTCACGTGGCATTGTGTGCACCTCCACCAATCAGTCACTCCATACTTCTGCCATCCTATAGTCTCACCCAAATGCCTTTCTACTTGTTTACCCATCTCTTCAGTCCTGTTTAGTGAGCATGTCTTCTCTGCTCATGGACTCTGGGGCATCTCGGACAGTAGCTTATTGCATCCTCATGTCCTCAGAGCCTACGTGGTCTCAGGACACACAGATGCTCAGTAAGTGCTGAGCGATTGACATGCTTGTCTCATTCCAGAGCTTTTCCCACCATCCACTTGTGTGCCTACATAGGATGGTGGGCATGGCAATCAGGAGACCGAGAGAGA
This sequence comes from Marmota monax, assembly GCF_021218885.2. Classification (NCBI taxonomy): domain Eukaryota; kingdom Metazoa; phylum Chordata; class Mammalia; order Rodentia; family Sciuridae; genus Marmota; species Marmota monax. The sequence continues at coordinate 5,218,441 of NW_026694286.1, read as the reverse complement.
ACAGAGACTTCCCTAAGGGAGAATGTCTGGCACACTGATTTCTGAAGAGCTCAAATTACTGAAGACCAAAGAATGTGAGTGATTATGTGATATCTGGTCATCAGCTCTAACTCTCAACATCAAAGCCAAAGCTCTGGGCTGGGGCTGCAGCTCAGCGGTAGAGTGCTTGCCTGGCATGCACGATGCTCTGGGTTTAGTCCCTAGCAAAAAAAAAAAGAAAAAAAAAAGCTGATGATCTTGCACTGTTCATCATGAATGTTTCTCTCACATATATCAGGCAATAATTTGATAACTGCTTCAATGTGCCTTTTATTTTCTGTCCTGTGCTGAAATAAGGAGTGAGTTTGGAAGTAGTAGGAAATAAGCTCTCTCTTTGCAAATAGACTCCTATGACACTACTAAAAAAAAATCTGCATACCAAGCTTCATGCTAATAGCTTTCCGTTATGCTGGTCTAATGATGCCCAAGCTCTTGCGGATTCATTATGTGCCCACTTTGCATCCCCTTTTTATTACTATGCTTTTTTTAAAAAATTAGTGCTGCTTTGGATTCAATGTATAACTTGGTGGGTAACTTGAAAAGAACACTGTAGGAAGTTCTTTTACACTGTTCTCTGTAAGGTCAAGATTGTTCCTGTTAGTGCATATGACAGCTTTCATATTCCTCTGAATTTTATTTTTCCTTAAACGACATGAAAGACTTTTATTTTGGTGTCCCAAGTTAATAGTAATTTAGAAATCGCATGGATAGTCCTTGGACTTAGTTGCATATTAAATCTATACTAGGGTCTTGTAATGCTCAAGAATATTTTACAGAGTCCTGGAAATAATTCATGGAATGAGAAGGTGGAGAGCCCTGGACACTCACATGGTAGAGATGGCATCATTTAGTATCTTCATATTGGCTCAAACACAGCAGCCTGAATTTCTGCTTTTTTATTTCTAGTTTAGATCATTTCCTGAACCGATGTTGTAATTTTTTTACTATCTGTATGAGGATTTCAATGAATCCATTCAAAGAGGGGACTCTCTAGAATCTATGCATATGACTAAAGTTAGCGCCCGGTCTGCCTGCAGGCCTCACTTGCCTGGTAATCTCAGAAAACTGCTGATACTTGAATGACTGAGCCCAGGGTCCTTCGACCTTTCTTTGTTTTCAATGCTTGCTACCAAAATGTATAGCAGAAGGTGTTCTGGGGCATATGAGATGAACTTTCAAAATGCAATAATTCATGGCCAAAAGAAAAGGGGGTCTTGGAATGTACCCATACAAATAGCAACAGCATTTCCTCCTTTATCTCTTTTCCAGCACAAGCATGACTTCATCGTGAAATCCAGGTGCACGGTCCTGATGTCACTCTGTCTTTGGTTACCACAGAAAGGCAGTCTATCCCCCAAAGCCAGAGAATGGAGTACATTGCTTCTATAAGCCATTTACTAAGTCAATACGCCAAGCAATGACTACATCTTTCTTTCTAATATGCAGCAGTATTATGCATTTAGCAGTATTATTCCTTCAACAGATGTGTCTTTTCATAGTCTTCTTCCCTTCTTAGAAACCTCGAGTTTTTCTTAATTGTGTGCTTATAAGCTGCAAAGGCTTTGAAAGGTATTTCTGAACACACCCTGGCATCGTTCCATGCTGAGAGCTGAGTGACATGAAAACCCCAACATCATCGGGAACGGGAGCAGCGAGCTCCTCACATCAAGCACTCAATTAGCTTGTATTCTTTGAATAAATATGCTGTGCAGCCGATGCAGTCCTCCTCAGTGCTTTGATAGCCGACGCTTTGGAAACACCTGGAAGTTACTCGAATGTGTCTTTATTAGAAGTACAATAGGTAAGCAAGGAGCCCTTCACAGGTGGTCAACAGACTGTACAATGTGACAGCGAAGACACTGAAGGTCATGTCCGATTCCCTCCACATTAATGTTCTGAATAACTAGGCATGTTAACCAGTGTTTTGCTCAGCACTTCCATTTATCAATAATAGGAAGCATTCACAAAGAATCAATATCTGAAGCACAACAGGCAACTACTAAACTCTAATGATTTCCTCAATGCTGAGTGTTAACAAAGGAAAACCTTGCTATTATATTTTTTTGAAAGGCACCAATGGTAGCTGGCAACCAAATTGATACTATTTTTTTTTCTTACTAAAAGTATAATAAGCTCTTGGGTCACCTTCAAAATATGGTCACATTCTTTCCCTGGAGTAGAGTTACCATGGGATCAAGTGACTGAGAAGGCTCAGAGAGGAAATAAAATGACTGCTCAGCAGGAACAGTGTGGCACTGCCATCCTCGCCTGCGTCTCTGCCCATAGCAAGGTCATGGAGATTCAGCGTGAGCCCAAGTGGTTCCACAGCAGCACACACTAACGGGCATGACCTTGGCACATGCCAGAGTCTGTCTGACAGCTGCATGTGCTTCAGCGAGAGCTCAGTAAGTGACCTGTCCAGTTCTGCAGGAGAAGCCTCACCCTCTAATTTCCCACTGAGTCAGGAGGTCAAGTAAGAATTTCACTGATGTTTTTAAATAGTCTTGGCTCCAACCGGCGAACGTGGGTGAGGATTTTGGAGTGTGCCTGTGTGTGCCTGGCAGGGATCTGCAGGTCTCCAGCTGCTGCTGGAGGGGGGAATTTTAGCAGAGACTTCTTTAGCTGCCTGCAAGTGATGTCGGTGAAGTCTCTTTGCAACGGTTCAACAGAGGAGCTCGTGCACAAATGTGCAAATGGAACTATGGTATCTGATGATAACAGCAGGAATTGGCTTCTTTCTTTTATGGATAGGATAATTGACTTTGGGGTCTGTTGGGAAAAAGCACTTGCTCCTATGAATAAGTTATTTGGACCCCCTTTGAACAGCTCTTAGAAAAAGTGAGAAGGCAGCTGAACACTACAATTGCCTAAGCTCAGAACTTGAGAAAGAACTACTCATTATCCCTGCCCTTGGCTATTTTTTCCAAATGGGGCAAGAGGAGGAAGGGGAGGAACTAGGGTTAGTTGGCTGCTGTGAATGAAGGGTTTGACTGATTCATCCCAATGGTGTTCTTTACTTAGTGAGATTTTGGCACTTGGGCTAAGCTGCACCACACAGTGCATCATTGTAGCCTCACCCCGTTGGTCCTCTCTTTAGCAGGGATCAAACTTTGCCACACATGAAAGAAACCCATGTGGACCTGTCTCCTTCACTGACCGCGAGCTCCTTGGGAGAAGGAACAGGACGTTATTCCTCTCGGGTTCCCAGGCCAGGGTCCAGATGGGGGAAAGTGCTGATAAATGTAAGTTTAATTGGATTAAACTAAAAGTATTAAGATGAAGTTATCCAAGTTTTGGCTGCAACCCCAAATCCTAAGTCTTCCTATTTTTTGTTGTTCGGTATATTCTGCAGACTAATGTGGAAAAGAAAAAAAAAAAAAAAAGAACAGAGCAATTGGCTCTTTGGGAGCTGAAGATTCTGTATCTTCTTCAATGCTACCTTTTCATTCTAAATTTTTTAACCCTAAATGAATACTAATGTTTTAGGGGCCTTGGCTGCTGTGCTGGCAGTAAGATCCAATGACTCTGGGTGCAGGAACCCCGCCATTGCTTGCCTGATATCTGCGTTGAACTACTTACTTAAGCTGTGTCCTTTGAAAATAAAAAACAAAGTAAGTTTAATGTTTTTACAGAGACTTTTGTCCAAAAGATCTTTTAAATGTCAATAAACTCATTTTGTAAATGTCCACATGTAAAATCCAAGTAGCAAATATTCTCCTTTTTTGCATTTTAAAAGGGTACTTATTTCCCTGCCTCTTTTGGCCAGTGCCCCCACCTCTATACACACACACACACACACACACACACACACACACACACTAATTAGCTTATCTCTGAGAAGGCAAATCCAGGAAGGGAGAAAAGTGGAATTATAATGGGGTGATTTGATTACGGGCTAGTATCTTTAGCAAAGCCATGCAGAGAGAGGATTGATGGTGGGAAAGGGATGGGAAAGAAGGTTGAAACTACACACTGAAATCAGTTCCGTTTTATTATCTGAAAGTCATCATGCCACCCCTGTTACTCACCTCCAGACACAAACACGAGCAGTTTTAATTACTACCTTTTAGGCATGTTTTAAAGGAAAAATTCCTATGACTGTTTCCCTAGCACTTGAAGGGAAGGCTCTGCCTGTTTTGGTCCTTGACAACGTGGAGCCCAGCTCCCCCTTGCCCTTTGGTCCCAAGTCATGCTCAGAGACTGACATAGAATTTGTCTTGCTTCTTGCCACCTGGTCGCAGGTGGCCAATACAAGGGTAGAAACCATCTGAAACTGAATGATTACCGTTGCTTCATACTGGACACACAGTGCATACTTAGTAAATATTCTGACTTTTGAATTACATCAAATCCCGATCTGTTATTCACTCTACCTAGGGCTGAATCTCATTGCTCCTTAGAAGAACTAGATCAATTGGTTCTCCTTAGTGAAAACCAAAAGCCTGCTTCAATTTTTTGTTTAGAAGGAGATGGACATAACATCCTGGAGGTTACTGTGAACCCCTCCCATGGATGGATGCTCGACGGCAATACAGCAAACAGTAACAAAAGCATTGATAAATACCAACAGTTGGAGAAGGCAGCTTAAACTAGAGGAGTACCCCAGTTGACAGAATCCAGATGAGCTGGCTCCGAGTCTCGCCTTTGGTGCTCAGTCAGCTGTGTTTTTTGTCCTTCAGGTAGCTGAAGAGCATCTCCAGGCCTCCCTCCACCAGCTCCGGCAGGGGCTTGGATAAAGGGTTGTGGGAAATGTGGAGCCCTTTGTCCATGGGATTCCAGGCAATCCTTGCCAACCTGTTCAGCAGGTAGAGCTCCTCCGGGAGGGTCTGGATGTCATTGTTGTTTAGGTTCAGCAGCTCTAGGCTCGCGATTAGGCAAAGTGACCTCGGGAAGGAGTGGATGTTATTGCTCTCGGCAATGAAGATCTGCAGGCTGGCCAGGCACTGGATGCTCTCGGCGATGTTTTCCAAGCGATTTGAGCCCACATGCAAGAAGTCCAGCTCCTTCAGCGAGAACACACAGATGGGGATATGCGCAAAGTAGTTGTTGCTGAGGTTCAGCTTCTTCAATCTGGAGAGGTCGGAGAAGCTGGCGGGAAGCTGGGACAGGCAGTTGTGCGACAAACTCAGCACTTCCAGGCTTCTGCACAGGCTCAGCTCAGCCGGCACCTCGGTCAGGCAGTTCATGTTGACAAACAGGACTTTGAGGCTCTGGAGGAGGCTGATTTCTCTGGGCAGACTCTTCAGGCGATTGCCACACAAATTGAGGACCACGATGTGGGTCAGTTTCCCCACCTCGGGAGGGAGAACCCGGAGCTGGTTATGAGACAGATTGAGTTTCTGGACCTCGGACAAGCCCCACAGAAAATCTGGGATGTCCGTCATCCCTTTGGTGACCAAGCTGAAGCTGACGTGGCGCATACCCCGCTTCAACAGGGACCGCGGGTCCTTTCCCAAGAGTAGGGTATCATCCCATGAAGAAAACCTCTGTCTCCTCCCCAGGAGCATCTTCTTGGGGTCCTTGTCCTTGGGGTTGGCCCTTGACTGCCTGGCCCCCATAGTGTCTTCCGTGCCCCTCTCTCTTCTCTGCCTCCTTCAGGGTTGAGAGTTTGTCCTGCCCCAGTTGCAAAAAGCCAGACTGCTGCAGGCAGGGGCCGTATGGTGACAGCAGACTTGTGACCAGGAGGTCGCAATGTGGAGAGAACTGACAGGAGAGTCCCGGTGAGACTTTGCTTGTGTCCAAGACTGGTTCCTGGATGGCTCCCGGAGAGCTGTGCCTGTCCCCAAGGGTGGGTTTTACACAGTTTCTGTCTGAGCAGGCAGGCTGTAATGATATACTTGTCCCTGAGGCTTCCAAACAGAACTACTCAGTTCCCTCTGAATGCCACAAGGCAGCTGTCACTGTCACTCTGCCTGAGTTTTATTGACCTGGTATGTGCAAACAGGTCACAGGGTGGCTGCATATAACTTTACCCTCTCAGCTTTTCTTGAGTATCACAGTTGAGCAAGGCGAATAACAAGCCCATTTCTAAAAAAGAAGTGAAACTGAAAAAAACAAAGCCACCCATGCCAATAGCAGTCTGCAGGGTTGTGGGAACTCACCCTGGACAACTCAAAAGTGTGACCAAGTTAGGTCTAGTGACACAGCTGAGTGTCCAAAGCTAAAGATCATCAGATGGTGTCATCATCCCCACTGCAAATGCTGAAGAACCGTGTATTTGTGGGAAAGTAACAAAAGCAGCCCAGACACTTGGAACCTCAGGAGCAAGAGGATTTTACACTACAACTTGTCAGAGGTGATTTAATGAGGAGGGTGTAAAGAAGGGTCTAGACCTCCAACTCCTGTTTCAGCCTGGTTCTTCTGTTTCCCAGGGGCCTCTGTGAGTTTTGCAGGATAATTCTAAATGCTTAACGGGCATTTAAAGCCTTAGTAATCATAGGCGCCCATTGTCCCAGAAGGATATGTGAATTCTACCTGGCTACATCTTTCTCTCTCCTAGAAAAAGTTAACTTATACCTCAACTGCGCAGAGTTTATTGTTGGTGTTATGGGCTGGGATACATCACCCCACCGCAAATGTGTCATGTTGAAATCCTAAATCAATGGATGTGTAATTGATGTGATTCTGCAATCTGTATATGGGCTAAAAATGGGAGTTCATAACTCACTTGAAGCAAAGTGTGAAAGATGATATATCAAGAACTATGTAATGTTTTGAACAACCAACAATAAAAAAAAAAAAAAAAGAAATCCTAACTCCCAGTGCCTCAGAATGCGACAGTATTTGGAGGTGGGCATGGAAGACACAAGGTGAAGACCACCATCTGCAAACCAAGGAGAGAGGCCTCTAAAGAAACCAATGCCAGATCTCAGGCTTCTAGTCTTCAGAACTGAGAGAAGTTAATTTTTGTTGTTTGAGTCTGGTGCTTTGTTCTAGCAGCCTTGGCAAATTAACCCAGCCGGGAAGGGGACAGACACTTGTGTAGGTGAAAAAATTCTAAAAATAGGCAGTGATTAAAGAGAGAAGAAAAAGCAAGGTGATGACATGGGTTCTGAGAAAAGGGCCGGTGGTCCATGTCCGGGGCTGATTTGGCCCGGAAGCATGTGGGTTTTGCTGGCAGCTGCACTGGAGAGTAACGCTGCTCTGTGCCCCTGACCTTGAAGAACTCTCTACCAGCCCAGGAGCTCCAGCTGGTCCTTGGCTGGGTGCAGCCCAGGAACCTGTAAGTCCAGCTCCACTGAGGGGGTGTCTCTGGGTAGGAGGAGTGGCAGAGGGTGCACTCTCTCTCTCCACTTGGCATTGAAACATCTGACCCCTTTGGACTGAGTCAGTCCCAGAATTCTTGGATAAATGTGAAAATATCAGAAGTTCCCCCCTGCCAGGGGCATTTAAGTGTTTTAGCTATTAACCAGACCTAAAATAATAATAATAATAATAATAATAATAATAATAATAATAATAATAATGCTAAAATTTGTACCCTAAGTTTTTAGAGCAAAGCACACCTTGTCTACATAAATTTTCTAAGACAATACAGGTCTACTGTTAAAGAAAAAAAGTTTCACTTCCTCTTTCCTTACTGAACGTGAGAAGTTGTACTGGAGTACCTGAAACATGAGGAGTGGCAGGAGCTGAGATGTTCTGAGGAAGAGGCAAAAGCTTTTTTTTTCAATTTTTTTTGTAGTGATTATTTTTCTCTTTTCTTAATACATTTTCCCAGTAAATATTTTTGAGCACTTATTAACAGTCAATAACTATTAAATGTTTACTTTGCGAAAGTAATCATAGAATTGCTTTATTTTCAGGATGGGTATTAAAATTCTCTCTATTTTATAGATGAAAAAACAAAGAGAGAGGTCAAGTTACTTATGCAGAATCAACTCAGTTGTTCAAGGTCAAGTGAAGAGTCAATGACAGAATCAAACCCTGTTAGTCCAAGCTGGGAACCACAAGAAGACTCTTGGCTTACACCTGTAGACTTAAAATAACTGACAAGGGCATAGTTCCTTATTTTCAAGTGCTTTGGGGTAGGGCTACTTCGTGCGTGGAAATTAAAGCATAATTAGTCATTAACCGCACTCACTCTATCACCAACACAACCAAGAAGAGTAAAATTAAGAGTAGTAGATTTTGATTCCTTCCAAAAATATTTCTGGTATTCTGCAGTGTGGTTCTCAAGTATCAAATGGATAAGCTGTGTAAGTAGCTGATTTGGTTTCTTCTAGCTTTTTGAAATGCAAATACTGTCCACTTAGTCAATCATGGTTATGCAGTCAGAACATAACTCACCTAGGGGACGTTCGTTGTTTGGGGCCTCCGTTTCCTCATCTATGAAATGGGACTGTCTGGAACCCCTGAATTGCCTAAAGCTCCTGTCTACTCTGTGAATCTGATTCTCACTATAAACGGGACTTCTGTGGAGAATGAAAGCTCACATTTCATCCTTTTGAGGCAAAAAGTACATAAAATTGGAGACAACTTTCATTTTGGTAACTTTGATGTTGATTTCTGGGGAATAAATAGCAATAAGGAATGGTATATTTTGCTAGCATAAACTCCTCAAAGCTCTCTCAATGGGAGGGACAAGCCTCAAAATAAAGCACCGTTGAACCATTTTCTGAAATTCCAAGGCCTGGTTAGGAATGTGATTGTCTTTAAAACCTAAGGCAGCTATAGAGTAATTGAAACACACTGAGATAGGCCCAATGTGGTGGCTGCATTTTTCCAATTGATTATTATTCCAAAATATAAAAGTTAACATAGATTGTTTCTTTAATGCTAAGTAAAATAAGACTGAAATGATAAATATAAAAGAAGGGCTTACGAAGACATCTGAAGCTACTCCTGAATTCACGATAAGAGAGTGTCTATTAAAAACAATTCTCTCTATTCTCACAATGACTTTTCAGCATGCATCCACACACCTGTTAATTTTAGGAGAAAGAATATGTATGTTCAAGTACTTCATTGAAAGAATCCTTTCACTAACTAGAATTTTTTAATAGAAAAATATATAAAAAGATAGAATCAATCCAGTACATATTTTCATATATAAATTTACATCTTTTTCCTATGCATATCTATCTCAATCTTTTATAATTAAAAAAAATCCATTGTAGCCCAGTGCTATGGTTTGCATATGGTGTGACCACAGGCCTCCATGTGCTGGAAGCTTTGTCCCCAGAGTAGAACTATTGGGAGTTGGTTTGGAATCTTGAGGTGATGGGCCTGGTAGAGGTCAGTTGAGGGTACTTCCCTGGGAAAAGGATTGAAGAAGTTCTCCAAGGGCCTTTGGTAGTTCTGTGGGAGTTGTAATAAAAGCCAAGTCTGCTCCACCCCCCAGCTCCCTTACTTCCTACCTTACCATGTGATTACTTGCTGTTGCATGCTTTCTCTGTTGTCATCCACTATGATGAGATGCATTCAAAAGGTCCCTCATCAGAACTGGGCACCATGCCCTTAAACCTCCAAAAGTGTGAGCTAAATAAACCTCTTTCCATCATTACTCTCCTGTCTCAGGTATTTCCTTATAGCAAGGAAAACCTGACTCATACAACCAGAGCTTATGGCAAAAGCTTCTGAGACTAATGTTTTCTTAAGGAGCACAACCCCAGGTAAGCAACAGAAAGGGGGAGTTTGGAAGTAGGACAAGGAAGGAAAGCAATAAGTAATGCAATCTGAGCTGGTCACATCTCTTTCACCAAGCACAACAACCTGTTGCTAGCTTTTGCCAACATCTACAGAGATGCCATATTAAACCACTGTGACTCAGAACAATCCATGTCTAAGCATCCTAAAAGTCATACAATAATAAACCGCAAAGTATATTATTAAATTTCTCCAACTCATGATTATTAGTGATGGTGGATAGTAGGATCTCAATAAATGATATTTGTTCCAAAAATGGTAATTATCATACACATGGAGTCCCCTACCCATGCCCATATGCATGCCTCTAGAGTTATTTAAGGAACAATCTCTGTGTGTTTGATTTTCTTTTATCCTGATCATGAACTTCACATTTTATTGAAGGTCAATCAAACCTAGAGCTATGATGCTTCCTGCATTTATCTTGCATTCACTTTGTATTTACCGTGTCTTTAGTTAATGTCCACAGTTGTTTGGGATCCTTTCATATGTTTTATCTGATACTCATAAGACTTAGAAGGTTGCTATTATTAACTTCATGTAAATACAAGGAGGCCAGGCTTCCGTGGGGTTAAATGACTCTCCAAGTTACAAAACTAGTTAGTGTCAGTGCAGGGTCAACAATCAGGTCTTCTGATTCTGACTCCTGTTCTCTCTTTACCATGTGAATACCATGTTCTCCTGCAGTTATTATTTTTTTTGTCTTAGTGAAGTGGCCTATTATTATTCTGATTAAAGTAAGCTTCTAGCACATAGCCTATAGGTTAGCAGCACAAGCTCTGGTTGCCTTACAACTTGGGTTTTAATCCTGGATTTGATACTTAAATGCTGTGTGACCTAGGGCAAGCTACTTAGTTCATCTGTGCTCTGATTCTTCAGATATAAAACTGAGATGATAATAGTACCTATGGTATAAGGTAGCTGTGGGAATTGAATGACTCAATACATAGAAAACACATAGAGCAGGGCTCCCTGCACAGCCAGGATACCTGATGAAGCATGAAGAAGATGGTCAATTCCATGGCTGTCCCTGGGCGCTCTGGGCTGAGCACCTTCACTAGCACAGGGCGAGCTTGGTTGTTTTCTTCCCTATGGTCTTTCTCATAACCACCCCACACCCAGCTCTGCCTGGGGTCATGCCTGCTTTTTTTGAGTGTGTGAAATTTTAACGCCAGGTTCTCAGGGAGACCAAATCAAACTGCTATTCACTGGAAAACACGCTCCTCTTGCTCCGTTTATTTAGCTGATCATTCTGCTCACATTACCTGTTGACTCAATTAGATGGCAAACTTCTTGTCTCCTCTCTCCTGAGTCCTGGAACAATTCTGAGGATACAGTAGGTGCTCAATAAATGCTCACTGAAGTCAACATCCATTTGCACCCTGAAGGGAGTTTGTGGTGAGAAAAGAGCGATGCAGAAGGCTCCTGAACACCTGGTGTGCATTGAATTGCTTCTCTGTGACCATGTGTTGATGTTTGCTTAAGAGAGCAGCCTTTTCTGTATCATCTGTGTATGGGGATCACAGAATCCCTGATTTAACCTCCCTTGCCAGGGCTCTGTGAACAAAAGCGTTGTCCGACCAGCTAATCTATTTCATCTTTAAGGAGATGCCTCAGCACCCTGTCAGGGAAGAATGACCCTGCTTCTGATCAGACAGTGCGGCTTGGCCCCGCCATGTCCTCTGTAATTGGGGATAATTATGCTTCCTCTTCCTGCATCTGTTGTGAATATAAAATGGAAGGACTTAAATAAATCCAGTAGCACAGCATCTAATGCACAAGGGCCCCCTACAGCCATTGTGCGTCCCACTGTCATTCATCATGGCCAGAAGGTTCTAGAAATCTGTTCCCTACTGCTGAAAGGCCCTCCAATGCACACTTGTGCCTACAGACTGTTCTTGCAGGCCTTGGCCACGTGCTCACCTGCGTCACAGTCTCATTCGCCTCTTGGTGCACACACACTCTGTGTTCCAGACACTGAGGTGGCAAGTGGCCCCTCTGCTCGCCCCTTGGGGTTTCAGGATACTGCTCCTTTGTTTGTGCTGGTCCCTTATTCCACATGGCTCTCACCTCTTGTGCACCCATAAAAGGCACAGGGTCACCTCCTGAGGGAAGATTTCCAGGCCCAACTGGGTGTCACTCATCCCTCCCAGAGCTTCCTGGACTCACCACCCCATATGGCAACCAACATAAACAGGGCCAATTTTACCACTTGGGCAATGTTTAGCAATGTTTGCAGATAGATTTGGCCATCAATTTTAGGGGACAATTACTGTCATCTGCTGGGCAGAGTCCAGGGCTGCTGCTGACCTCCTACAATGCTCAGGTCAGCCCCCATGACAAAGAACTATCCAGCCCAGATTTCCATAATATAGACATTGAGAAATGCCACCACACTGGAATCTGCAGCTGGTCTCCTCCATTTTGCGCTGTCTTCTGCATCCGACTATAAATGCGTTTTCTCAGGAGGGACCTAAATCTCCTTCATCGTTTTTGGTTCTCCAGAGTATAGGAATTGCCTACCCCAGGATGTCCTCTTGTTTCTGAATCAAGCCCACTGGGATTTGAGAGGTCCCTTCTCTATCCTCCCAGGGAATCCTCCTGACCACAAACATTCATAAAACCTGCTTTGTTTATCAACTTTCCAAGGTCTGTGTGCTCAGAGTGACATCACTGGTACTACGCATTCAGGAAGTATAAAACCTGAACAAGGAAATCCTCTACAAACTTAAGTTAGTGGAATCTTCATTACGCAAACCAACTGATTAACTAACTTTAAATGGCTCTCAAAATATAATTAAAAGGGAATAATTGTAAAGAAGACATGAAGAAGTACTGATTATGCTTTACAATGTTTGCAGCTATATCCCATGTCTTATTAAGTAAACTTACTCTCCACATGCACACATTTTTTATAGTTGTGATCCTCCTCTCTTGTTCTCATCTCCTTGTCAGTCAGACAGGCTCACTGGCCTCTTTCTCCAGCATGCAGGACTGGACCCCCCATCAGAGCTGTGTTCTACTGTCTTGAAGTATCTCCCAGAGAAAGGCTCCTGGGCCCTACCTACTACCCAGCTAAGTTCCTAAGGGAGGGGTTTGCATGGGGTACTGAGAATTGATGGAGTCCCCACCTCCCAGTTCAGAAGCTGGATATAGAAGGATGGTTTTTCCAACTTCCTGTCTGGTTGCCTTATGAGGTCATAAGTCCAACCAAAAAGCCCAGAGCCAATCAAGGTGAGGTGAGAAATTCCTGAATTTGATTGAACAGAAACCAAACATTACTGCAAAATCACCAAATTTATCTACAGTTTTACGGATGCTCTTGTGCATATTTTTAGTTATTGGGCAGCAATGATATTTAAGTTTTGTCATAAGAAAACAAGACACTTATTTTTGCATAGCTCACAGTGACTGAAAATCGTGCATGCTGTATCTAAGAGCCTTTCAAATATCAAAAACAAAACTAATGAAAACATTATGGGGAAAAAAGCAAAACATACTTTTTTGAAAGGAAAAGAAAATCAACTTTTGCCATGAGTTGTGGCTTCATAAAATTTGTATATTTGGATTCAATTTTTCCTGTAGTTCAGTAAATTGAAACATGTCATGATGACTTTGGTGCAGTTCATATCCCTGTAAATATATTTGCCCTTCAAGAAACAAACATGTCCCACAGGAAGAAGTCTAGAAAGGTAACTTCTACCCCAAAAATCTCTTCTATCACTTTGTAAGCATATGAAATACCCAGGCATAGGATTGAATTTTCTTTCAGAGGTATATTAGTTTACTTTACATCACTGTGACAAAATGCCTAGAAAGAAAAAAAAAGAGAAATGAGGTAAAATGTTATCATTTGGAAATTATTATTCAATGGACAATAAAATAAGTTGAAATTATTTCATCAATGAGAAAGCAAATTATATGTATCACACAGTGGGAGATGGGAGCACATAGGAAACTGAAGTTTTCAATTGTATTGGACATACCTAAAAGGAGTTAGCTTTGTGTATTTGAGAAGTGGGATGGAGAATGAGAAAGTGTGGTGGAGGCAGAAGTTGGTGAAAGTAAAACTTTTTCATTTTTGCAAACCTATTGCTCAGTACACGAGTCTCACTCCTATGAAGGCATCTGATATCTTGGGAAAAATCTCAGGAGCACGTGACAACTCTCTCCACGTGGCGTGGAAATTCACTTTCTCTCCATTCTCTCCTTCAATGACGTTTGTCAGTGTTTTTAATTGTTTTCAAAACTCTCTTGAATTTCCAACCACCTCCTTTAGAAAAATAGAAAGAAAAGAGAAAATGCTCAATGAGCCTCAGGGAGGTTTGATTTTGATTCCTCCTTATTTTTATTGCACTTGGTGCATCAAATCTGAGCATGCAAACACTTGGTTTTCCTTTACCTTTCAGGTTTGACCTCAGGAGAGAATTTTAGAGCTGGCAGAACTCTGAGGCCCATGTCACCAGATGTTCCAGCTGTAGTGGAAGGGTCTGGAGAGGCAGAAAATGAAGTGCGTCACTCAAGGTCAAGTGCATCACTCAATTCAAACAGGTGATTAGAGGTGAGGCTGAGTCAAGGACATGGTCTCTGGACACCTCATCTGGTGCATTTTGCGCTTGAGCAGAGTGGATCCTCAAGATCTTATAGCTCCACTTTCCCTGTGGGACTGGGGAGCTTAGAAGACAGTGTGTTGGGGACCAGGAAAAGATGGCGGGGCAGAGCCTGTCACCAAAGCATGATAGAGCTCCCCCCACCCGCCTGGCCGCCCAGACACACCCCATGCACTGGGTACCTCTCCAAGTCAAGATCTTACCTACATTTTGTTTCTTCTGTTCTTATTTTATCATTCTCTTTAAATAACACAGCATTTTTCCTTTAAAATATAAAATTGTTGTTTTTTAAAAAAGGAAAGATAAGAAAACCTAGAGAAAGGATTTGAAAAAGATTCAACAGAGCCCAGAAAAAGAGAAAGACAGGGGTAATGGGCGGGGGAAGGGAAGGAGGGAGGGAAGGAGGAAAGAAAGAAGGGAGGGAGGGAGTCTGTTTCATGTTAACTTCAAAATCTTGGACGTGCCCTGGAAAGAATAATTTTCTTGGTGGTGGACAAGAACTGGGAAGTAGAAAAGTTTACTGGCCACCAGACTCAGGAAGTCTGGGCACTTCAGTGGCAGACCCGGAGTGGGAGGGCTGCCCCTTAGACACATAGACAGGTACATCTGATCCTTACTCACATCCCAGATTCCCACGTGTCCTCACAGGACACAGCATAGAAGCAGATGCCTCTTGCTAGCTGTGGCTCTCAGGCAGTATGCATGTCTCCTTCCTGATTTCCCATCTTCCCTCTGACAATATCTGTCCCCAGAAGAGTTGTCTTGACTTTTAGAGAAAAGGAGACTTGGAAGGGGAGGGTGATGGCTGGTGGCTGGGAGGACTGTCTCACAGGTAAATGGGGCAAGTGTCATAGGAAGAGCATCTTGGAGATCACATTTCTGTTTCCTTTACACCTGATTTTAAAGATCCTGGTTCTTTTGACATGAGTACACATGCATGTTTTCTACCCTCACCTTAGAGAATGATCTCTCTATAAGTTGATTCCTCATTCAGAATGATCACTTCTTTTCAGTCACAAAGGGAGAGAAGCCGAAGTTGGTTTGTTTTGTCAAGGGGCTGGCCTACATTCCTGGAGCCCCATTTCTCCCTTGTGGGTTGAACTGTAAGGGTCAAGTGCCCCTTTAGCATAGCATCTGGCACACAGGACATGCTCAATAAATGATAACTGCTATTATTTTCATTGTCTTATTTCTCCCTTATAAAATTACAGAGGTGACTTATCAACTCTTAGGCCTCTCATTAAATGAAATCAGGGCAGGCATAATGGACCAGGAAGTACAGTAGGAAAATGTGGCCCTGGGCATCAAAGGAATTGAATCTGCTTTGTCTTCTCTTGTTCTCTTTCCAATCAGTGTAGTTTATTATGCTTGACACCCGGTGTTTCCACCTCTCGATGTCTTCTTCGGTCCCACACTATGGGAGCCACTGTGGCATGTGCTAAGGGGGGCACCAGAATGTTGTCAAGCCCTAAAGCAGCAGCAGGAGGAAGGGGGGCTGGGGAGGGGAGGCTGAAGATTGAAGATGCTGTTTGAAATTAGGAGGGTTGAACAGACCTTTTGCAGTATAGTGATTTTTATTAATTAATTGCAAAGCTTAGCATAATCCCAGGCATGACGTTTTGCAAGTTGAATAGAATCAGCAGTTCTACCAACTAGTTAGATTAGCCCCAATGACACAATAAAATCCTTATGTTTACAGAAAGTCTATAGATATTGAACCCTGGGCATTTGTCCAAAGAATAGAATAAATGGTGAAAGTGAATGGAATGCAAATGGTGTTAGGTTTGGGTCTTAAGCGTCCCCCAAAGCCTCATGGTTGAAGGCTTGGTGCCCGACTGATAGTGCTGTTGGGAGGTGGTGGGACCTTTAGTAGGTGGGGTCCAGGGGGAGGAAGTTAGGTCATTGGGGGTGTGCCCTTAAGGTGGTTATTGGCACCCCTGGCCCTCCTACCTCCTTCCTGGCCACCATGAGATGAGCAGTCTCCTCCACCACATGCTCCCCACCATGATGTTCTGCCTCGCCACAGGCTCAAAGTGATGGAATCAACAGATGATTATTTGAAACCAAAAGTCAAAATAAACCTTTCTTCCTTTTGTATTGTTTATCTCAGGTATTGTGTTACAGTGACAGAAAGCTGACTAACACAGATAGAGGAAGAGAGGCAAAGAGAGAGAGAAGGAGAACAAAGAAAAACAGGAGGGAAGATGGGAAAGAGGAAGGGACAGAGAGGAAGAGAGAGAGAGAGAGAGAGAGAGAGAGAGAGAGAGAGAGAGAGAGAGAGAGAGAAGAGGAACATTGAGAAGAGAGGAGAGAAAAGAAAGTAAGTTCACTTAAGGTTTGCGAACTCCCTGAGGGTAAGAGCTCTACAGAACTAGGGAAGGCTGTTGTCACCCAAAGCCATTATAGGAAAGTGCCATCATTCAGAATCAAGTTAACACAGCATCATCTTTTTTTAGAAGACAATTCAAAAAAGATTTTCTTTTCCAGCCACTCAACAAGTCTCCTTTGAAATGGGGTAACCACACTCCAGTCCTTACATAAAGTCCTGCCAAAGTGTTTCACAACTATCTTTTTGGAGCCAAGCAAATTATTTTTAACCAGTAGACACTGAGGACTGTCTGAAGCAGATCATCAAACAGAAGTCTGTGTTCTTCCACTGTTGATTCTAACGTCATAATTCAAAACAATTGAAAGGTCTAAACATCAACAAAGAACACAGGGAGCTTTACAAAAGCCCAGTGTGGTCAGCTGGAATAACTCTCAGGTCCCTGGCTTATTGCCTCTGAGTTTATATATCATTGAATGGAGACCCAGTGCTGTTGAGCAATGCCCCCCAGAGACGCACAGCCAGTGGCAAGGTTGGGGTTGAACTGAACCCCTGCATCTGACTCCTGAGTCAGAAATCCTCCCCTCTACATCATGGTCTTTTCCTGAAAACTCTCCAAAGACCAACTTCCTCAGGACTATTTTGTTTTGGGTAGAACCAAATCTTCAAAACAAAAGAGAAGTGGCTCTAATTGGTTGACTTATGAGCTTTAAAAAATAGATAGAAATCGCCAATGTATCCTCCCTTGTGCTTGAGATCAGCCCAAGAGGAGGGATGGTCGCCGTCTGTCCTGCAAAGACCAGCTGGGAGGGAGGAAAGAGAACTGGAGTGGAACGCTAGGCATCCATGTGGCACCTCTTCACCCCTTTTCTCCACATAGAAATAGAAAAGAAGCCCTGGGGAATGTGTCATCATGACATTGCACCCTGGAGATAGGACTGGCTCTGCCATGGGAGATGTGACTTTGAAGCCACCTCCTTCCATGATTGTCTGAGTAGTTTGCCTCTTGCTCAGACTTTCTGAGTTTCAGGCTCCTCATTATACAATACAGAAACCATGTAAATCAGGAGGTATGAAAATGTTTCAGCAGAATCATAGATGTGGTCACTTATTGTAAATAATAATTCACTCCATGAATTTAAGTTATTATTATTAATAATAATAATAATGTAGTTAAAATAGTGCAGTTTTTAAAAAATTGAACACTCCTCTGACTCTTGCCACTTAGCCAGTTAGCAAAAACCTTGATAGAAATATTCAATGTGACCAAGTCAATACAAAGTAATAGTTAAGAGAGGGAATTTTGACATTTGACAAATCTGAGTTTTAATACTTGTTCTAGCCTGGCTGCCATAGTCCATTGGACAAGTTATGTACTCCTGCGAAGCCTAGTTTCATCGCGTGTGAAATGCAGATGATAAAACCACCCCTCTCTCTGGTTAGTGTGAGGATTGAGTGATCTCATGCATGCACAGCACTTAGTTCAAAGGCTGGCATGTACTTAACTCTGCCTTAAAAATGCTAACTAGTTTTATTAGTAAAAGAAGTTAAGGCTCTTCTTTTCTAAAGAACTAAGAGACGGAATTTAGTCCGGAGGGCTGGAACAAGGGCAGGATGAAATGGCTTTGAAAGAGATGTTTGAAAGCCAAGCAGAGATGGGACTGGAGACACGTAGGTGCCCTGGCCTGGGCTTGCCCTTCCATTTGACAGAGGATGCTGTTCCTGTAGGTGTTGTGAAAGTCAGAACTGGAACACAAACCTCCCTGAATGCAATGCTTCTTCTAGAATCCCTCGCTGAACCTCAACACAGGGAAGGGGTTAGGGGTCCCTATTACAATATAATGGGGGAACTTCGTAAATGCAATTAGGAATATAAATTAGGCTGTATTCATATAATTTAATTGGATATATTCTTTAGCTGGAAGATTTGTTATCGGGTAATTTCAATTTAAGTGGAAAGATATCCTTATTTTCTTAAATTGGTTATTGTTGCAGTATTCTAAGATGAAGCATTTTTCAATGATATACTATAAATGAGCGCAACCCTAAGAGGGTGGGATGGGAATGCAGATGTGAAGCGTATAATCTGAATACTTTGTGCCAGGATATGAAAATAATTTTTGAGAAATGATAACAGATTGGCACCCTGTCATTTTCTGGTGTGCACACTGTGTGTGTGTGTGTTTGTGTGTATGTGTGTGTGTGTGTGAGAGAGAGAGAGAGAGAGAGAGAGGTGTACACGCACAACTTTTACTGCATAGAGAAAAGATGCTGACATTTTGCTGCAGGAGTCTCAGAGCAATGGCAAGGGTGTTGTGTGACCCCTGAAATGAAATCTGACCACCAGAGAGTCACCTGAGCCTTCAGAATAAAGACAGACGTCCTCCCCCAGGCCCTGCACCTGAAGGTCCTTGCACCCTGCCCCCATTTCCTCCAGCTCTCCCAGTGGGCTTGCTCCCTCCAACCCAGCCCCCAGAGGACCTTCCTCTCCACCTTCCCCTCTCTTGGGTGCTTCTCCCTTTAGACATAGATGTGCACATCCAGTTGGGGTTCCCTGGGTTTGGCATCTAGTTAGAGCCCAAACAGCCAAGGAAAGTCTACTTCTTTTAGAAATTACCTGCATAATCCATCTTGCTTGGATGAAAGGTTATAATGCTTCCTACAGTTTACCTGATCACTTTTGGTATTTGTCATTTTAAATAGTCTTCATTGGCTTTTAAAGATCTGTTAAGGGTTTCGGGGGTGAGAAACAGAGGTCAGAAGTTAAAAGCCAGTATTCTGCTCATCCCATCTCATGGTGATCTCTCTTGGTGCTTTAAACTCTGTTGTAAAGTGATGGAAAAATTTATCCCACCAGAATTCCCTTTGGGAAAGTCACTGTATGTGTTTGAAAAAAAAAATATTTGAGGATTATGATTGAAAGGGAGACTCCAGGGAGATAAACAAGTAACAAAAAAATGACTGGTTTTCTAAACTGCTTTCAAAGGAAGTTGGGACCTGTTACTGTAGAATTCGTAGCTTTGATGAGCAATAATGAGAAATTTGGAAGTTCCAATGGGGGGCTGTTCCTGGTATGACACTAAATTTTTTCCCAGAATAGAAGGGAAAGAGTCTCACTCGGTTTTTAAGAAGTCTCAGAATGACAGGGAAAAGCCTGAGAAGCTATCAGCGGAAAGATGAGCAGCAAGCCTCCAGCCAGCTCTGTGACCAAGAAGTGACACCAGTGTCCAGACAGGACTTTCAAGTTGTTTGCTGAGGCACATGTTTTTTACCCCATTCTATGTCTCTGCTACCTGATGTGCATGCTGGTGCATTAGCCTGGAGTCCTCTGAGTTAGCTCAGGGGACAGAGACAGCATGTGAGACAGATGTCTGGGATATGGGGGAGTGTCACCTGGGTTACCCTTGTGCAATGCAGTGTAGGTATTCCGTACGTGTGTGTAGGTATATGTGTGTGTCTGTGCATATGCATGTGTGTATGTATGTGTGCTTGTGTAGGTGTGTAAGTGTGTTCGTGTTTGTGTGTGCACATGGTGGGGAGGCTCCTCTGGCCTCTAACTGGTCATATAAAACTGTATCCACTAAGTCTAAGTCCAGGTCTCGGTCTCGCGAGGGGGACAGATGGGGTCCAGAAACACAAGGAATCAAGGTAAAGCTCTCATTCTTGTCCTGACTACAGCCCAGGTGAGCAGGCAGAGAAGGACCAAGATTTCCTCTTTGCACTTGTGGCTTCTCCCTGACTGCAGACTGGCAAGTAGTCGCCTTTGCTCTTTCCTTACAATGTCCCAGGTTCCCACTCACACAGGTTGCATGATTGGGCATCTGAGCTCACCCCTGCGGACTCCTATTGTCCCTTCTGTTGCCAGGCTGCCATTCAGGGGGAGCTTCTGTTTGATTTAATTGTCAGTTCAAAAAAATAAGCAGAAGTCGAAGACGGAACTCTGATCAGATTTGGAGCCTGCGGAGATTGCCAGGGTCCCAGTGAAAGCTGGTGACACCTTGTAATAAAACATTTATTAGGATTGTGATTTTGCAAATGACAAATCAATTTGGAGCCGTGTTCCTTCGGCTGGATGGAGAAGCACAGCTGGGCTTCCCACCCATCACCGGCTGACATTTCCTTGAACCTCCCAGCTTCAGCCTTTCGATGTGCAGCAAATGTGTGACACAAATGTAGCAGAACCGACTGCTCCTGCAAGGCACAGACCGCCTCTGACAGGACCGGCACGGCAGCCTGTGCGCCCTCCATAAATAAAGCATCAGCAGATTCGGGGAAACAGGAGGCGTAATTGAACTGAGAGGACAAGAGTCAGGTTTTGTAAGATCATCCCAAAGAGGATGCAGCTAATGGCTTTATCATTTCTTCCCAAATTGGGTAGAATGGCAGAGTAGGCAGCCCTAGGAAGCCTGGGGCCATGAGGGAAGACCAGCAGGCACGACTGCCAAGAAGCCCAGGCTTTGTTGGGGAAATTCTTTTTAGAAGGCCTGGGGAGTGGATGGAGAGAGAAACAAAACACACACACAAAAAAAAAAAAAAGAAAGAAAAAGAAAAGAAAAGAAAATGGAGTAGCATTATCTTCTGCTTCACAAAGAAATCCTAATGAAAAGCAGTTTTCCATAAGGCCTTAGACTCCAAGTCCCTGTGGGGAACCATGGCTTATGCAAATGTGAAACACCTGCTGGGTACCCTACCTAGATGCCCTACCCAGAGAAGGGACTCAGTGAAGGTGTGTTGGCCTGATTTTACCTTTAACTTTATTAATTCTGTGTTCCTTCTTTCCTCCAAATCCTTGATTCCAAGTTTTAATATGGCATTGCCTTCACGAAATCCTAACACTTACTTAGAAGTGAACAGGCAAGCAAAAAAGAATCATGAGAATGTAAATCAAAATAGTATAAATTGTAAATTTATGACTTTTGCTTCTAGTCAAGATGGGATGTCTACAAAACAGGACAAAAGACATGCAATAATACTTTCAGTCACTTCTGATTTTGGACAGTGTGGGACAATGACTTCTGAGATACAGGATACAAAAAAGGTGAGCCGTGGTATTGCCCAGCGTGGAAATGAGTGGGACCAGAATTAGCTGGGCAGTCTTCCCGAGTTTAGGGTAGGGTGCAGGGAAGATGGGAAAGACTGAGGCTGGAGTTTGCAGGTTGCTCTGAGAGGGGACAGCTGTATACACAGAGCTCCAGAGAGCTCCAAAGGGGCCTGCAGTCCGCACCAGACACTGTCACACATGCATGTGATGAGGGTACCCAATGGCAGGAAAAACCAGCCCAAAGATTGCTGTAAGCAATCATTTAATCTCATGGGCCCAGCAAAGGTCTGAGAACCAGAGGGGAAAATGTCATAATGCACACTGTACCTAGAAAGGTTTTCTCATGGTACTGCCTCAACAGTGAGAAAACTTCTAAATGAGGTCTCCTTGACCCAGCCAGCAAAGCTTCAAAACAAGCTACACATAGAGCACACAATTGGCAAGTAATTAAATGGCATTTCACACAAAACTCAACACAGAATATCCAGCACCTCATAGCATAATTACTTGTAATAGCCAAAAAGAGGAAACAAGAGAAATGTCCATCCACAGGTAAGTGAAGTGATATGTAAGTTGTAGAATATCCACACAGTGGATTACTACCCAGCAATAAAAAAGAACCAACTATGGGCATGTGCAACAACATGGATACATCTCAAAATAATCATGCTGAGTGAAAGAAGCCAGGTCACAAACAAGCAAAAGCACATACTTCATTATCCAATTTACAAAAAAAAAATATATATTGAATATGCAAATGAATCCTTATTGAAAGAAATCAGATCATTGGTTGCTTGGGGATGCTATTGTCAGGAGGGCCAGGAGGAAACCAAGGCCTTGAGGAAACACTTTGGGAGATTTTGGTTATGTTCATTATATTGATTGTGCTGGTAATTTTATATACACACATATATCAAATCCCATCAAAATATACAGTTTGAACACCCACAGTTTATTGTATGCCAAATAGATCTCAATAATGTTTGTTTGTTTTTTTTTTCTGGTGCCAGGGATTGAACCCAGGGGTGCTCAACCACTGAGCCACATCTGCAGCCCATTTTATTTTGTATTTTGAGACAGAGTCTTTCTAAGTTGCTTAGGGCCTCACTACGTTGCTGAGGCTGGCTTTGAACTTGCGATCCGCCTGCCTCACCCTCCCAAGCTGACACTACATCCAGCCAATAATTTTATAAAGTAAATTTATCTCCTAAACTGTTTACCTGGAAAAAAACAACTTACATCTTTATGATGAAGCCTCTAAGTTTTCAAACACCACTTTCATTTTACTGTGAACTCAGGAGGTTAAAGGGTTCTCATTTTCCTGTCTAGAGAAGGATACCCATTTCAAGAGGTGAGCGAGCTGGTTCAAGGTCACGTGGCCAAGCAATGGCAGAATCAAAGTTTCAGTCCAGGTCTTCTGACCCCGGAGCCATCGCAGCAGCTCTGCTTAGCCACCAGTCTCATGGGGACACAGGAGTTGGCCTGTTGGAGATTCTGTTTTCATCAGCTGGAATCTAACCAATAAATCTCCAAGATCATTGTGCTTTAACGGGCTACTAGATTCGGAATAAAACCAAAGCTACAAGTGACAGTTTGAGGGAACTTTCAAGCACAAAATGCAAAGTACATGGCACAAAGTACATGACCCGGGTGAGTGAGTGGCCAGGCTATTGATCATGCTGGGTAATCACTTAAATCCCCAGAGCAGAAGGCCTGAGAGCCGGGTAATGGGGCTCCTGTAATTCCTGCTAAAAGGGGAGTCCATAAAAAGGGAGTCTTCTCTGTGAACAACGCACTCTCCTTGGAAACTCTCCAAGTCCTGGCCATGATCTTCTTGTTACTAGAGATGTGTTTCTTTCCCTATCTTTGAATTTTTTTCTTATCTGAAATGTGTTTGAAGGCCTGTTAAGGTCTGGATTGCTCCTAAGATGTACAGAGTAAGGTTTGGATTCTCTCTCTCTCTCTCTCTCTCTCTCTCTCTCTCTCTCTCTCTCTCACACACACACACACACACACACACACACACACACAATCACTCTATTTCCTTCTTTGAACCTCACCAGCTAGGTGTCTTAGACAACACTGTCACCCATGCACCAATTTTCACATTATACAGAGGGCATATTATTTGTTGCATGGGGGTTTTTAAATATAGACTCGTATTTGGGCCGGGTATGATGGTGCACACCTGTAATCTCAGTGGCTCAGGAGGCTGAGGCAGGAGGGTCTCTAGTTTAAAACCACCCTCAGCAACTTAGTGAGGCCTTACAAAACTCAGTGAGACCCTGTCTCTAAATAAAATACAAAAACTTTGAGAATATGGTAGAAGATATAAAATTGAAAATTAAAGTAATGATTTTGGCAACAATTTACATACACTTCTTCATTTCTTAGAAAAGCTTAGGTCAGAGGTTGAGGCAGGAGGATTGCAAGTTCAAAGCCAATTTCAGCAACTTGGCGAGGTCCTTTTTACTGTGAGACAGTTTCTTGCTTAGGGCTGAGGATGTGGCTCTGTGGTTAATCTCCCCTGGATTCAATCCTCATACAAAAGATGGAAGAGGAGGAGGAGGAGGAGGAGGAGGAGGAGGAGGAGGAGGAGCTTAGATTGGAAGACCAGTACCAATTTTTTTGTACTGGAGATTAAACTCGGGGGCACTGAACCACAGAGCCACATCCCCAGCCATTTTTTGAATTTCTAAGAAATGAAGTAGTAAGTGTAAATTGTCATCAAAATCATTGCTTTTATTTTCAATTTTCTATCTTTTACTGTTATTCTCAAAAATTTTCGCTTCTTCTATGTATCATCCCTCAAATTCTGCTTGCAATTACGTTTTTCTCCTCTCCAGGCAAACTGGACCACTCACCCATCTCTGTTTGCCCCTCCTGACTTCTGACCTCAGCCCTGCATCACCCAAGTGTTCTCTCTGCCAGGGTTCACCCAGCACTACCAGATCCCACTTCATGCACACCTCCCTCAAGCTCCATTTCAAATCTTCTCTGATGACTTCACAAGCCCTATTTAGTTCTTCCTCTACTTTCTCACGCTATTTGATGGGTGTCTTAGTCAGCTTTACGTTGCTATAACAGAATACATAGACTAGGTAACTTATAAAGAAAAAAAACTTTATTTCTCAGGGTTCTGGAGACTGAGAAGTCCAACCTCAAGCTGCTGGCATCTGGAGACCTTTGGGCTACATTTTCCCATGTGGAATGGGGACATAAGAGAGCCCAGGTAAGAGACTGAAAGCGCAGGAGGGAGCTGCTTGCATCACAAACCCACTCTCGTGATAACTGATCTCTCCAATGATAAAGACAGGTCCATGCCCACAGGCAGGCCTCATGACTGATCAATCACCTCTCATTAGGCCCCGCCTCCTAACGCTGCTGCACTGGGGGTGATGTTGTCAACTCAAGAACTTTGGGGACACCTTCCCACGTAGCAACGTGCAGGATTCTCGCCTGTTGGCTGCCACGTGGTCCTGTTGTCACGTCAAAATATGTCTCCTTCCTTCACTGAGCTCAACTGGTTAGTTCAAATGGTGTCATGGAGAATTACACACATCATTGCATGTGGCAGGACACTCAGGTCAGGGGACAAGCAAGGGTCACATTGAGTTCATAAGTCACAGTGGCCCCTGGGACACTGGACAAGCAGGCAAGTATGGGGTGCTGACGGGATAGCCACCATCAGTGGAGCCAGACAGTAAGCAGTGGCTCGGGGTGGTCCACAGGGCCACCTGGTTGTCCTCTGCTGCCCTCCAGGCTGTGGGTGGATAACTGGTGCAACTCCAAACAGAGAAGGGGTGACTGCAGTTGGGGTCACAGCCCCAGGCAGGCCACCAGGCAAACTGCATGGGTAACTGAGAATGGGAAGCCTGTAGCATAGAGGGGAGGAGTCTGCAATGGCTTGGTTGTGGCTTGACCCCCACGGGTTCATGTGTTGGAAATGTGACCCTTAAATGGTGATGATGGGAGGTGACAGGAAGCTGGAAGGGGCAGGGCCCAGTGGGAAAGTCCTTAGGTCACTGGGAGAGCTGCCTTCAGAAGGACATAAGCAGCTTTCGTGAGACCCCCGAGCTCGCATGAGAGTGAACTGTTACAACAGCAAGCCTGGACCCTGGCTGCTCTCTGGCAATGTGAACTCTCACTGTCTCACATCAGGTCCTCACCAGAAGCAGAACCAACAGGACTGTCCAGCCTTCAAATTTCAGCCTCCAAACCCCTTTGAGCTAAATAAACATTTTCTCTTTATAAAGTTAGCCTGCCTCAGGTATTTCATTATAGTAACAAAAAAAATGGAGTAATACAGAAAAGAACACCAAATGTGGCCTGTTGCAAGCCATCCACAGGTTGTGTGGGGGCCACCACCTATAATAGCCTAGTGAATAGGAACATCTGGGAACCTCCAGTGGACATTTCCTCTGTTTAAGACTGCCCAGGGACATTGTGAATTCCTTTTCTACTCTGCCATGTCCCACACAGCATCTGAGATGGGTGTGACCTGGCCAGGATGCCGATCAACCTGCTGACTGCAAGACATCACGAAGCAAGACTCTGCCCTTGAACCCTTGTCTCTGCCTTTGATTGGACCCACTTAAATAAACCACTGGGCCATCTTCTTTTGTCTAATTCCAGCTCCTGTGTGGACTAAACCTATCAGGGGCTCCGTTGACGAAAACATATTTCTGACTCTTTGTCTTTTGTTTTTCACTAATTATTTAATTTCTCAGATGACTTACACCCTCCTCTGCAGGAAGAAGAACCCCCACAACGGGACGCTGGCCGTCACTCCTTAGCAGCCCTGAGATGAACTGCAGTGCTGCAGCTACCCTTGGCCCATCAGCCGCCCTCTTCATGGTTTTCACTGAGGTGCAGGGGCCACAGGGGGCTGCCTCTGAACCTGTGTGGACAAGTGCCTCTGCGTAACGAGTGGGCCCAGGAGACCGTGGAAGACGGTCCTGGGAGCTGTGATCCTTCAGGGTCTCACAGCTGCCCTCTCAGCTTCACTCCAGTGATCCCTCCAGACCTACTTCCCAAGGACTGGATCTAACCAGTGACCAACCTGGCAAGGGCACTAAGGCAGGCACACCCCTGGGAAGAGGGAGCCACCGCAAATGGGTGGCTCTGGCTTGGGGACGCCTCATGGCCTTCTGGAACTTTCACCAGACCTTCCCCACAGTTTTAACCCAAATCCCTTCCCTCCATCCCTCTGTCCTTCAGGTGGGGTCTGACCCTTGCCATGGTCTGCCAGCTCCCAGCCTCCTCTATCCATCCTCTCCCAGCCTCCTCCATCCATCCTCCCCCAGCCTCCTCCATCCATCCTCCCCCAGCCTCCTCCATCCATCCTCCTCCAGCCTCCTCCATCCATTCTCCCTCAGCCTCCCCCAGCCTCCACTAGCCTCCCCCAGCCTCCTCCATCCAGCCTCCCCCAGCCTCCCCAGCATCCCCCAGCCTCCCCCAGCCTCCTCCCCGTTTCTCTCACAAGTGTTTCCCCTAATACCGCACATGTAATCCCACTTTGGAATATGATTCTGGAGGTTTCAGACAAATAGAAGTCTGTTTACATTTCTGGTGGCATTTTTCTATATTTTCTTCTCCTGTTTTCATCAAATGTATTAGTCTTTCCAGACGACCTTTGGCTTTGCTAAATCTTCTCAGTGATCCATTTGTTTCTGTTTTGTGACTCCTACTCTTTTACTTTTTAGTTCTTTTTGGATCCTCTGGGGGTTTCCTTCTCTGTTCTTTTTCTATCTTCTCGAAATGGATGATGCCTAATTCATTGCATTTTATGCTTCCTTCACAATATATCTGTTTCAGACAATAGATGTCCTTTTAAGTATCACTTCAACTATACATCATGAATATTAATGATTTTTCTCCCTCGTTTAACTCAAATTATTTTCTAATTTTTGTTACAATTTCTTATTTGCCCTGGGTTATTTAAAAACAAAAGGAGATTGTTTTTGGAATTCTTTTATAATTGATTGTTAACATAATTAAATTATATTCATAGAATATGCTTGTCTTGTTTCAGTCCATTGCAAATTTGAGGATTGGCTTTGTGGCCCAGTACATGGTCAGGTTTTGTGAATGTCCTTGCATACTTGAAAATAATTTATTTTACCTTTATTTTATCTTTTACTTGTTGTATTTAGTGCTTTACACACACACACACCTATATGTATATGTATGTGTGTGTGTAAAGCACTAAATCCAACAAGTGTCTATGTGTTGGGAAACTTTGAGCTCCTATAGTTATTTTGAAACATTCAATTGTTGTGGAGTATTGTTGCTCTATTGTTACTCTGTTGGGCTGTTGAACACTAGAGGTAATTCCTCTGGGGTTTTGGTACCTGTTACCTATCCTCACTCCCACCTCCCCTTCCTGGTCTCTGGTGAACACTGTTCTGTTCCCTTATTTAATGAGATCAACTCTTTTAGCTTCCACAAGTGAGAACACAGTGGTGTTTTTCTTTCTGTGCCTGTCTTTCACTTAGCATGACGTCCTCCAGTTCCATCAATGTCACCACAAATAAAGGGATTTCATTCTTTTCTGTAGCTAAAAAAATTATGAATTTAATTAGAATTATAAATGATAAAGATGTATATGTAAAGCAATTGATTCATTGTGTCGTGTTCAGGTCTTCTATCTCATTATCAGGTTTTCTCCTGCTCATCATCTCCTGTGGTAAGATGTAGGCTTGGTTATGTCGACCTATTAAAACATGATTACAGTTGTGTTGTAAAAATTGTAAAAGATGCATAAAAGTTTTCAGTTGTTGGATCTTCCTAGTTAACTGACACTTTCATTAGTTACAAGTCCTTTCCAAGATGGTCCATGTTGTCATCCATAACAGAATTGCCTTCTTTTTAAAGTCAGAATAGGCTTCCATTACATATGCATACCACATTCTTTTGTTCAATCACTTGTTAACCAACACTTACTTAGGTTGATTCCATAACTTGGCCATCGTAAATAACAATAAACATGCATGTGCAAACATCTTACCATAATAATTTCAAATCTTTTGAATAAATACCTAGAAGCAGGACTGCTGGATTATATGATAATTCTATTTTTTTAGTGTTTGAGGAATTTCCAATAAGTCAGGGACAGAAAGAAAAATACTGCATGTTGTCTTGTATGTGGAATCTAAATCAATCAAACTCATAAAAGTGGAGAGCATAATGGGGGACACTGGGCAGGGAGGGATGGGGTTCTGGTCACAGGTCACAGTACCTCAGTTGCACAGGAAGAGTACGTTTGCTGTTGCTGTTTGAGACCTGCTGAACAGCAAGGCAGTAGAGTTAATAATTATGTATTGTACATTTCAAAGTTGCTAAGTAACTTCTGAGTGAGAATCTTCATAATAATAACTGTTTGAGATGATGGGCATATCAATTAGTTTGATTTAATCACTCTATATCACATTTATAAATCATAACATACTTTCTATTTCATAAATATGTGCAATTACAATTTGTTAATTTATAATAAAAATTTTTAAAAATTCAAGGATAAAAGAGAAGCCCCCATCTGTATCATTTTTTTTTTTTAGGCTTTTTGGCCATAAGCCCTCTTCTGCCTATAATTAAGATTTAATCTGGCTAGTATTTTAATGTTTTTTTTCCACATTATTATTTTCCATCTTTCTGTATCCTTCTGTATCCTGTAAGCTCTAGGTGATTGTTAAAAATAAGTAGCTTATAAATGTTGTCTGTTAGTAATTTTTCTCTAAAATTCATTGTTCTTTCATTGGAACGTTTACCTCATTAAAATCAATTACAATCTATGTTTAATTGGATTTGTTTCTACCATCGTGTTTCTTCTTTATTTATTTGTCTATCCTGGAAGTTAAGAATGACATTTCTTTTCTAAAAAATGAACCAGTTGATTCACTTATTGTTTTTTTAAAACGACAACCAACTCTACACAGGCACTGTCATTGATCCTTAGGAAAAGATTGAAAAAGACCCCTGTTCTTGGGAATCTCGTGTGTGTGTGTGTGTGTGTGTGTGTGTATAAGAGAAATAAGAAATAATAGACACTATAAGTATGTAATTAAGCAAATACTAGAAGACAGTAAGTGTCAGGGAAAAGAAAACTGGACCAGATGAATGAGGCTGGGGGTGCAGAATGGAGGGGTTGGGAGGCACCTGCATCTACAAGGGGAGGGTCTCAGAGAAGGTGGATAATGGAAAGCCAATATTGAGGGCTGTGGGGAGTATGGCCCAGCAGATATCAAAAGAAGAGCATTAAGTCCCCTGAAACTTCCAGGGCAATGCTCTGATGCAGCAGGATTACCAAGGTGGCCCTTGGAGAGTATGGGAGATAGAGCCAGAGCAGGGACAGGAGTCGGGAGGCCAGGGCAAGAGATCCGGTAGAGGTTCCTGTCAGGACCATGGTATGTCCACTCTGTGTGAAGCGGGAGGCCACTTTGAAAAGGAAGCTGATATGATCTGACTTCACATTTTAAAACAAAGTGAGATATATATATATATATATATATATATATATATATATATATATATATATATATATAATTCTTTTTTTTAGCTATAGAAAAGAATTAAATCCTGTTATTTGTGGTGACATAGGTGGAATTGGAGGACATCATGCTAAGTGAAATAAGACAGACACAGAAAGACAAACACCACTGTGTTCTCACTTGTGGAAGCTAAAAGAGTTGATCTCATTAAAGAAGGGAACAGAATGATGGTCACCAGAGACCAGATGGTCACCAAACCCCGGAGGAATTAACTCTAGTGATCCTAGTCCAATAGAGTAACAAGACTCCACAACAGTTTACTGTTCCAAAATAACTACAAGAGTCCCAAGTTTCCCAACACACAGTTAAATGTTTAAGGAGATGTAAATATTAGTTATCCTGATTTGATCTTTACACATTATGTACCTGTGTCAAATTATCAGACCATACCCCAGAAATATGTGCACATATTATGGGTCAATTAAAAAGAAAATTGAAAAATATTTTCCAAAAGGATCACCCTGGATGCTTAAGGAAACAAGAGTCTCAGGGCCAATGGAGAAATGGGGAGAGAGTCAGAAGCCAGCGGCAGTAATCCAGGTGAGACGTGATGGAGGCTCAGAGGAGGCGAGAGCAGGGCACAGTGAGAAGTAGTCCAGAAAGGAGCTGTAAATTAGATCTGAAGTGTCCCCCAAAGGCCTGTTTTAAAAAGCGTGTGTCAATAGCCTTTGACACCATTGGGAGTGAGGGGAAACCTTTAGGGAGGGGCCTACTTGAAGGAAGTTAAGTCATTGGGGGTGTGCTCTTGAAGGGGATATTGGGGACATAGAGGTGAGTCGCCCCCATGAGGTGAGGAACTGCCTCCCCCACTCAGCACTGCCATGATGTGCTCTGCTGCCACAGACTCAAAGGCAACAAGCCCAAGAGACCATGGTCTGAGACCTCTGAGGCTGAGCCAAAATAAAACTTCCCTCTTTTTAAGTTGTTTATGACATGTATTTTTGTCACAGTGATGGAAAGCTGACAAACACAAAAGAGTATTAGGATGCTTCCTGATGGATGGAGAAAGGTGTTTGGATTGAGCAACTGGAAGGAAGGAGTCACAATCAGATGAGATGGGAAACCCCACTAGAATGGGGCTAGGTATTGATTTGTTTGTTGGTGCTGGTTTTCTGATGGGAGAGAGCAAATGAGAAACAAAGATAATTGCTTTTTGTTTGTTCAGTTGTTTTATGGTGCTGGGGATTGAACTCAGGGCCTTTCACATGCTAGACAAGTGCTCTACCAGGGAGCCCCTTCCCCTAGCCAAGGACATGGTAATTTCAAATTGCCTAATAGAAATCCAAGAGGAGATGTAAAGTTAGTCATTCAATATATGAAGTTTAGAACAGAGGTCTGAAGTTTGAAATTGTGAAGTCTCTGGCATATCAGTACCATACAGTGGCTACCCCAGAAATTTGAACCTGGATATTTAACTTAACCAAGTGTAAAGCTAACCAACACTTGCTATGGTTTTATGGGTAGTGCGCCCGGTCCATGTGTTAAAGGTTGGTTCCAGGGTGGCACTACCGGGAGGTGGTGAAACTTTTAAGAGGTAGACCTTAAGGTCCTTTGGTCATTGGGAGGGGATTATAGAACTCCCTTCTCCCCTTTTCTTCTGTGTGCCCTGTCTTGTGTGAGTGGTTTTACTCTGCCATCACTCCCTGCATTAGGCTTTGCTAGAAGTTCAAAGCCAGGGGGTCCTCTGATCTTCAACTGGCAACTTCAAAAACAACCATAAGCCAAAATAAACCTTTTCTCTTTACGAGTAAATTATCTCAAGCATTTGGTTTTAGTGATGGGAAACTGTCTAATAAAATATCTTTACAATTTTTCTAAATATACAAAAAAAATCTGGAATGCTATAACTTTGATTATTCTCCTTTTGTAGTGCATTCTCTTCCTCCTTGTTTTTTGTTTAATCCTCCAGGATTTATTGATATGGTTTTGTATAGACAGAACTTGCATGGATTTATCATGCATCAGCATTTATTCTTGCATTTCAGTTTCACATTTGGAGGGGCGGGGGGTCATGTTCCTTTTCATGAAATGCATCCTTCAGAATCTCTTTAAAGTGTGGTGGCAGAAATTGACTTGAAAATGGTTTTTATTTTACATTCATTTCTGGGAGATATTGTTTTGCTAAGAAATACACTTCTAGGTTGACATCTGTTTTCTCTAAGGACTTTGAAAATAAATCCTATTTCTCTGTCCTGGGTCTCCTGATATTGCAGTGAGAAATCAGATCTCCACCTAAATGTCATTCAGTTGTTGTTTGTCTGGGTTTTTCTGACTAGCTTTTGAAAGATTTCTTTGTCTCACTGTGATATAACTAAATGTGGATATTTTTTTTCTTTTAATTGTGCTTAGAAATCGTTAGGTTTAGTTAATCTATAAATTGAAGGCTTTGGGACACAGCTATTGTCTCTTCAAATGTCACCCTTGGTCCCTTGGTGTATTAGACCTTTCCTCTCCAGCCTGTGCCCCTCCTAACCACTGGTCTCAGGTGCTGAACTCTAGATAACTTTTTCACAATTAACTTTTATTTTGCTAATTCTCTCTTCAGTTATGTGTAAACTGCTGCTAAACCTATCAGCTGTTTCAATGTATCAATCATTACACACACCTCCTTTATACATTTTATTTCACTTTAAAACCTGGTGGGCTTTTACTATTTTAAGCCCTATTGTTATTTCTTTAAATTCTATTAAGCATTCTTATTTTATATTCTATATCTGATCATTCCAGTACCTGCTATCTTTGTGGGTCTGATGCTACTGTGTTTGTTGGATTTTATTTTCTCTTCAGTACTGGGAATTGAATCCAGGGGTGTTCTACTACTGAGCTACATCTTCAGACCTTTTCATTTCTTATTTTGAGGGAGGGTCTTGTCAAGTTGCCCAGGCTGACCTTGACTTTACAATCCTCCTGCGTCAGCCTCTCAAGCAGTTGGGATCATAGGGATGTGCCTTTGGACCTGGTCTTTTTGATCATAGCTCCTTGATTCTTGTGTGTTTTGTGACTTTTAACACTGAGTTAATATTTCTTGGAGTTTTATGGGAGGGAATTTGTTGAAGCTTCAAATGAAAAGTCCATGTCTCAGAGATAACTTTGACCTGCTTTCGCCAGTTAGCTCAGGGCATCACCAACTCTGGATGACCATAAATCACACTATGGTTTGAAAAAGTTTGGGGCCCCCAAGTTGGAGTGAACAAATCTGCCTGAGACTACCTGGCAGTGATAAATTTCCCAGGAAGCTTTATTGCCTGCTCTAGTCTAACCATTTAAACCAGGCAATTAGCAATCCACTGGGGAAAGGGATCAGTATCCTGAGTCCACCTTGACACCAAGTGAGTAGCCATTTGAGGTTTCAGCTTAACACTGGGGATGGGGGGGTCTCCTCCTTGAACCAGTCATGAAAACCAAAGACCAAGGCTCAGTTTTGCAAATGCACTCTGCTGAACCTGCTTTCTATTTATTTTCTTTTCCAGGTTCTACTTTCACTTCGTGCTGGTTTACCAACACATTATCTTTTTGTAGCCCAGCGTATTTCATTTATATAAATGGAAGACTTGATCAAAGCATCTAGTACTCAGACTGTTGGAATCTCACATCCTCCACTGCCTTTTCATCTTGATCATAACAATGATCATGTTATGTAATATAGACTCATTTACAGGGATTGCAAAGATGCCACTTTTTTGAAAATCTGCTGCCTCTTCTTGTCCCCATAGTTAAGCTTTTTAAAGCATATGTAGGGAGGAAAGAAAATAACCCAAAATCAAAGAACCTAGGTTATCCACGAAATCCAGAAGGTGAAATGGAAAAAAAAGGAGATAGTTGGGATTCATCCTTGAGTCAGAAATAGGGAGCTTTTCACAGAAAAGCTTCCACAGATTTTTCTGGCCAGGATGAGTATGTTCTAAAAGAATTGGTTAGGATAGATATTCCCAAATAACAACCGCTAGATTCAGGATTCCAAATTTGGATCTCATTTTAAAAATTATACACATTAAGATGTATTTTTTCTTGGATCCATCAGATTCAGTTAATGAAAACTAATTGCTTTGAAATTCATTTTTCTAGGTGTTCACATAAGAAATTCTGTATCTAACTAACTCTGGCTCATTAGATTTGTATTTCTGCTTGCAAATTCAAATCACTTTGAATGATTCACTTTCTGGTTCAAAGCTCAGTCTTTTCTTTGATCTTTTTATTGAGTGCAAAAATAAAGGTGGGTTAATACTAAATGTTAGCCAAGTCTCTGTGGGGTACATTTTTAAATTTTACTTTGGTGGCAGGTCATCTAAGCATCATTCATGTTATGTGAATGCAATTAGATTATGATGAATACCATTAATATATATTCAACTACTATTAGGGTCTGAAGACGTATTTCTTCTCTGTCAAGCCTTTTTCAGAACATTATCAAATCTTTATTGATTTGCCTTTCCTAAGCAATTTGTGACTTCAGATAGTTTTGGGTTTTGGGTAATCTTTCGGTTTGATTTTTATACTTCTGGAATGTTTTTTCTCTTGTCTTATGTTAACTCAGAATTATGCAGAATAATTTCCCAGTTAGATGAGTGAAGCAATTAGAACAGATAAATAAACAGTAAACAGTTCAGAGTGGGAGAAAGTTTTGAAAGAAAGATATGTGTTTCTGTCTTAGCATTTTATCATTTCTCCTAAATGTATCAGTGGCAGTTACTTCATCACATTTATTAATTTCTCATGAAACCAGTCAAAATATTTGGTCTTACCAGTACTATACCAATATCTGGTAGTTTAAAAATGAAATCTTGTGGATATGTTTTCATAAATTAAGTGAATGTACTGAGGTAATTAAACTCACTTTTATCTATGGGTATTTTTAAAAAATTAAGACTAAATGTTATGATATGATAAGATCAGTCACAAAGATATAGTGATGTATTGTTTCAGTTTTTTCTAACTGATAGTTATAATGGTACTTGTAAAATCTGCCATAAGTTGAGGTCCAACAGGGTTCCTCTGTTAGCTAGGATAAGCACCTAGTACCTGTGTTATGCCACCAGGGGGCGATGTTGGTCCTTCATTGCTGGAGAAGCCAGCAATGGCCTCCACCGACTTTATAAAACTGCTTTCTGATTAGGAGTGGCTCATTATCACTTCATGCTTGACACAGCTATGAAAGAACTCTCTAATCACTCTGAGAGGCCGTAAAGAAGCTAGTAAAAAGAAGTTGATAAACTTGATCAGATACCTTGAAAACTTCTGAAGAGCGTTCAGCTGCCTCGAGGCTCATCATCAAATCCTAACAACTACTCTAATACAGAAAGTAGAATTATAAAAATTCCATACGAGACACACATTTCATTAAAGATAAAAGGGAGCGTAGGTTAAGAAGTACATGATGAATGGCCCCCAAACTGCTTATTAAAGAACAAACGACCATGAAAATGTCAATCAACTAGGCCTTTTTATTTTTTTTAAACTTTTTTCCCCCCTTTTTTAATCCAATTCAAAGTACCTGGTTATACCTATCCCTCTTCAGCCTCAGGGTACAAAAAAGTTTGTATTAACACTGAGATATGAAGGTTTGTTAGCTGGGTAAACCCATTGTGGAACTGTACAATCTTGGCTCCATTGGAAGTCTTCCCTCTAGAAGAATCTCTGAGAGTCCAGGCCAACTCTCCAATTTGGGGTAAAGCTTTCTTCTATTATGAAGCTACCTTTTCCTAGGGTCCATGAGCCAGCAGAGTGCAGGGAGAAAACACCCATTGAAGTGCACAGCCTTCCTTCCCAGCATTAGGAAAGGAAGTGATCCCCACGGGGTCCCTCCAGCTCTGGTAAACCTGTCATGGACACTATTTTTGAGGTGTATCCAATCTCAAGGGCCCTGCTGTTTCTTCTGATAGTTCAACTTTTACCAACCTCCTCTCACCTCAGATTGCTTATGGATTGGTTTGGCATTCTGTGCAATTAGTCACATAGTTGGAAGTGGGAGGACCAATATTCTCTCACTCCGTCTCCCCTGAGCTCCTGTGAAACCCAAAATCCCTAACACCCATGAGGGCCAGTAGGGAGGAGGTAGAAGGAGGCTCACATGCCAGAGGACAACCCAAGGAGGACAGTGGCTGCTGTAGGGGAACAATCTGGATTCTAGGCCAAGTCTGCAGAGTAGACTCCCCCAGCTGGGAGAACCGCAGGGTGGGGGGACTGTCACACTTACAACTGTGTCCCTTAAAGAGTGAGGGAGGCTTAGCTAGTGGGAAACAGCATCAGGTCAGCTGAACCCAAAGAGAGGTTCAGCAGCAGCAAATGGCAGCAGAGTGGACAATAACCAGGTGGACAGTCGCCACTGCTGAGACACCATTGTGGGCCCCTAGAGCAATCAGAGACATCCTGGGTGCAGAGCCCAGCTGAGTGATGGCTCCTTGATTCCACTTCCACGAGGGCACAGTAAGCTCCCCTAATCCAGATGCCACCCTGGGGTGAGGAAGGAACTGTGCTGTGGAATGCTGAAGAAGAGAGGGCTGTCCTATAAGGAGCCTGAAAGAGCACTCCTTAGAGGTGTAACTGTCCCTTCCACTGGGGGATGGGAAGCTAGGTTTGCAACCTCCTACACAAGTGGCACAGGGCAGCAATGGAACCCTGGAAGGACATGGAGCTGACCACCATCTACATGTGCAAAAACATCGTGTACACCACGCCCTGGAATGTCACTCCTGGGACATGACGTGATCATCAGTCCCTAAAGATATTTCCCCCGATTGTCCGTTTCATTTCTTTTTTTTCACCTCGATTTCTCTTTTCCTTCTGTATTATCAAACACTGCCCCACCCCTGACGTCACCACCTAAACCACCTGTTGATAAGCAGACAAAGCCTGTGTTTGCTCTTACTTTAAGCGGGAGGAATCAGGGTGGGAGCCAAAGCCAAGATACTTACTGAGATTGTGAAATCTGGATTAAGGTGGATCTTCCAATTGAAAGGGTGTCTGAGAAGACTGAGCAAGGACAATGATGTCATCGTTTAGGATTGCTGCACATAGCAAGGCAGCCCTATCGAAGTAGGGTTATAATCTTGATGTTTTCTATTGAACAACCATTGGGTCTTTCAGGAATATTCTGGGAAGACAAAGTTATAGGTGTTCCTCAGTTTTTGATGGGGTCACATTCTGAAAAACCAATCACAAATTGAAAATATTATTAAGTAAAAAAATACATAACACACCCAACCTGCCACTCATCCTAGCTTAGCCATACAGCGCATCTTGATTGCAGGGCTGACAGGGAGCTGTGGTTACTGCTGCCGCCCAGCATCCAGGGAGGATCAGATCATATATCACTGCCTGGGAAAAGATCAAATGCAAACAAGCCAAACTCAGAAGGCCAAGGGTTGAATGTTTTCTCTCATATGTGGAAGCTAAAGAGGAAAAAGGGAAAGATAGGGGAATGTCGGGGAATTTTAGGATCAGTAGAGTGTGGAAAAGGACCAGAGGGAGGGAGAAAGAAAAGGAGGGAATGATATTGGCCAAAGGATATTGCTATGTTATGTGCATGGACAAATATGTAACAACAAATCCCCTCATTATGTATTACTCTAATGCACTAATTAAAAAAGTATGGGGGCTGGGGTTGCAGCTCAGTGGTAGAGCACTTGCCTAGCATGTGTGAGGCACTGGGTTCGATTCTCAGTCCCATAATTAA
Organism: Marmota monax; assembly: GCF_021218885.2. Lineage (NCBI taxonomy): Eukaryota > Metazoa > Chordata > Mammalia > Rodentia > Sciuridae > Marmota > Marmota monax. The sequence goes on along the minus strand of NW_026694286.1, from coordinate 5,180,556 downwards.
ATAGATAGATAGACAGCCCTCCCCAGCCCTGCCCTATTTTGTCTAAAATAAAATAAATGTCCATTGACAACTAAAAAAAAGTTTGGAAAAACAAAGATCCAAATTCAAAACTTCAAGCATGTTTCTCTACTAAATGTATATTGATTTTGCACATTCGTATGGTCAAAAAATAAAAAAAAATGTTCTCAGTCAAACCACTGTCATGTGGGGACCACCTATATTTGCAACTTCCGGACAAGATGTCCCTAGAATAGTAAATATATATTGCAGAGACAGTGAGCTACTGAGGGCAAGTTAATGTAGGTAGACAGCAAGCCATGCAGGGTAGACAGTTCCAGTTCCATCTGGTATGAGGAAAGCTCCTGTTCAGACAGACATGAGGCAGTGTTGCCAATTGGTTAGAAGCCTACACACTGCAGCCCGCCTGACCACACCAGGGTTCTGTCACTTACCACGTGTAGGGCCTAGAGCTTGTCACCTATTCTCAATTTCTGAAAGATAGCAAGTTCTGTCTATTCCTTTTATCGGAATCTATTCTCAGGCCTCATAGAACATCAACATTTGTGGAGAAATCAGATATGCACTTCAATGACCATCACAGAAAGTCAAACAGAAGCCAGGGCGGGCAGCCAGGTGTGATGCTTACCTGGTTTCTCAAAGAAGCTATACAAAGAGACAGGCCATCAGCAGAGCTTCAGAGATATACTGAGAGTGGCAGCTGGGGCAGGGCTGGGGAGGGCTGTCTTGCCTTCTGGGTGATTCTTTGATAACTACCTTGCCTTTGCTTGCTTCCTCCAAGGCCCACTACTTGGGACCTCTGTCTGAGCCTCAGTGGACACAGATTTCCAGCCCTTGGCTCCTTCCCAAATGTGGTCACCATAATAAAAGAGAAAGCTCACAGATGGGGAACTGAGACCCGTGCTTATCTCCTGGCAGGTCTGGTCATCACAGCTGACCACCCTGTGACCCTGAGAAAACAAATCACTGGGTCCTCTAGCCTCCCAGCACTCACCTGTGAGATCCGCTCTGTCTTCATATGTACTGTATAGGGTTGTCATGGACGTCAGGAGAAAAAGCCTATACTCAGTTTTGAATACTTCACTGATTAAGGCATCTCAAGGGGCTTCCTCTTCCATTTTTCCCCAGTGATCCTCTTATATCCTCTCTTTCCCATCTCCATTGGCCTGTGCCTCTGGTTACCCCTGCTGTGTATCCTTGGTGTCAGGACAAAACCCCTACTACAGGCTATCTGGGTCTAGGTTCAGAGGCTATACCAGGTTGACCATCACGTATTAGAAAAACACTTCGCAGCCTTGGGAAGAACTTGGTTTTTAAGGTAGAGTTCAAGGTCAACCTTGGCTCAATGCTGGGTCATCTGTTTCCACATCATAAAAGGGAGTGATTGCCTACTATGTGGACATGAATATGCGCCTTCATACCGGTAAACACAAGTAAATGAACAAATGCTTTACTCACCTCTCAGGGTCTACTGGGACAAATGGGAACTTCCCTGTTGGTGACTTGGGGATCTATTTGACCCAGTGGGCCAGGTAGTCTGTATTCAAATCCTGGCTCCACCATCCAGGGTGGGAACTCTAAGGTAAGGGAATAAAGTGCTCCACTTCCTACAAGATCTACAAATTTTACCAAGAAACTCCACAATCAAAATAGATGATATTTTAATGCAGTGTTTTAGAAAAATCACATCAGTGAACTATAGCTCACACACTGGCTGTATGTTTTGCAAATAATTTGTTTTTTTTCAAGAGCTGAGAGTAGGGCCAGTGGAGTGAGGCAAGGTTGTACAGACGACAGGTCAAATCCTGTCTTTATATAAAATGATAGCGTTTTATTCTTTATGAATTTGGGGGTTGATTTAGACTTTTCAAAATATCATTTTTCTTAGCTGGGCACAATGGCACACCCCCGTAATCCAGCAACTCAGGAGGCTGAGGCAGGAGAATCACAAGATGAGCCCAGCCTCAGCAACTTAGTGAAGCCCTGAATAACTTAGAAAGACCCTGTCTCAAAATAAAAAAAAAAATAAAAAGGGATGGGGATGTGGCTCAGTGATTAAGTGCCCCTGGATTCAATCCCTGGTACCAAGCTGCAAAACAATTATCTTTCAGTGACTAGGTGTTTGGCCTTTCCCTTACATTTGCACCCGGCCCTGCTACCACTTACTTGATTGTGTGAACTTTGCTAAGTTACTCTGGGTCTGAGCTTCATCATGCATGAAATGCGGATGACAATAATAGAACCGCTCTTGCTGGGCTTTTGCAAAGATCAAATAAGCTGATGAATGTAAAGTATTTGTGTCAGTGACTACATGCACATTTTTTATTTCACCATCTAAGCAAACTGCAGATTCTGCTGCCATGGAAGGAAGGAAAATCAAATCTCCTAGAGAAGAAGTATGTTTCTGAGGCAGTTTCCAGACTCTTCTAAAGGTGAACTAGGAGTGGCATGTTAAGAAAGAATTGCTTGAAACTAAGAGAAGCTCTGTTAAGTCAGTGTTTTTAGCTTAACAAGCACGATGAAAAGGCAGGGTTCAGAAGCTCTTTGTTTTTGCTGTGAAAGTCCCTCCCTCGACTGGCTGTCCCTCTTTGAACCATGAAGGCAGTACCACTGAGCACTGTTATGGTCAGAAGAAGGAGCCATGACTTCCAGCCAGTCGAAGGGATAGTGATCGAAGTGACCGTGGGAGAGGTGGTATTTGCCCTTGTAGAGAGGGAGGGGACTCTCAGGACAGAGATAAGTGTGAGCTAATGATCAGACACAGGGGCAAGGAACCTGTCCAGAAAGTGGCCAGCCAGACTGGGCCTAAGTGGGCAGGGACAGGGAGAGGAGGCTGAAGGTGTCCCAGAAGGCAGGTGGAAGGGCGGGAGCATGGTTTTATAGCTGTTTAAGGATGTTCAATTAAGCTATCGAAGGTAAGAAAAACAAACAAGTGGAAACCTTCTAGAGTTTACTGGCTTCACTCAGTTTTAACTGAGTTAAAGAAATCACATACTTTAGTGTGCATGTACAAAAATATCTAACAACAAATCCCACTATCATGTATAATTATAACGCACCAATAAAAAAATATGGACGTCAAAGAAAAAAAATCACCAATATCTGAGGTCACTTAGCTAAGCAATATATTAGACTCCCACGAGCCCCGCTATGAACAACACTGCTAACAAGTGGGTCATAGTGCTCACGGTTGCCAAAGTTCTTTTTCAGAAACTTGAAGGCCACTTTTGTTTTGCTCAAGCCAATTGAAGTCGGTGACTTCAGCTGAATCATTTGTCCTTAAAGAAGTGACCAGAGGACCAAAAACTCCACCCTCAGATCATGCTAAGGCCGCCATTTTCTGAGCACACCTCTATGGAGACCCATGGAGTTTGATTACTCGTGTACGGACCACCAATAACTTCTCTTTTCCTCACCTTCAATTACCTTTCCCCACGTCTTAGACCAATCTCCTTCTTTATCCTGTGAATATCCTAAAATAGTCCTAAACCCCATCATTGGGGAGGCAAATGTTAGGTTTACTTTCTCCTCTCCCTGGTTGGTTGTCTCATGAATAAACTCTTTTGTAAAAACCCATTGTGTGAGTGACTGGCATACTGTGTGGTGGTCCACACAGGCCTGGGGCAGTAATAAAACTGAATATAGAAGCAGGTGACTTAGGAGCATCAGGTGCAGCTACAGTGGAGCCTATGTACATCATTAAGCCCATTATGAGGGAGATGGAGGGAGGAAGGAATAGAGGGTTCTCAAATTCAGGAGGCACATATATTTGGGAGTCACTCAGGCTCCCAAAGCTGAAATTGGCATCTACTGGGGACACCCCTTCTGCCCAAGGATTAGCCAGGCCCTTGGTAGAGAAAGTGCATGCTGTCTTCCACAACTACACCAACACCAAGAAAGGCTGATGGGGAGGGAGAGCCAGGGGAAGGAGTAGAATTCAAGAGTGGGCCACCCACCCCAGTGGCTCCTTATTCTCAACTCAGATTCTTTCACCTCGTTTTTGGCTGTGGGGTGGATCCTAGAGGGCAGCTCTAGTTACCTTTAGCACATCTGTAGGCTTGAAAGTAGGCCTATTGTCTTAAGAGAGAAGTTCTGAACCCTCTCCCCAGGTGAGCACAGCTACCAGCAAGGGACTCTGCACAGCTTGGAGTAAAGCACTTGGTGGCAAGCTTTCTGGTAGCAGTTAGTGACTCTAGTCACTTGAGTTCCCCTGCTTGGGCGGTCTTCATCCCTACAAGGAGGTTGCTATGAGATCATCTAAAATATGTGTGAAGGTTAAATGAGTTAATACATATGGAGTGCTTGGAATTATACCTGTCCCACCTGGGTACTGAATAAGCACTTCAAAATGTCACCCATCATGACGTGACACAGGAAGAAGTCCTGACTTATTCAGTAGGAAAGACATCTAAAAGGAAGCAAACAAAAGATTCTTCATTTTCTCTTTTAGGGATGGTCAGGAGGCAAAGGGAATGATCATGCTCCACCCACCAGCCACCTTGGGCCCCTAAGGAACTGTTCCAGAAAAGCATACCCAAGAAAGCATTAGCAGTAGCAACTTCCTGATTGATGTGACTGTACTGGCTACTGCAGACAAGAATCCAGGGCAGTGAGGCCCAGGAGGCCCAGTGTGGGGGTGTTGAATGGCCTGCATGGGCCTGGTGGCACCGCAAGGCGACGCCACACACGCACACACAAGGGTCTGGAGGAAAAGGTACCTGAGAGCCTTGCAGATAGAAAGAGGCTCAGGCCATGGTGAGTGGGGTGTAGGTTGGTTGAAGAGTCCAGGAGACCCCCAGCCCCATTCCCAGCTTGACAAACCTCAGATGGCCTCTGGGCATGCAATCCCAGCAACCAGGAGATTCACCTTAGGGACAACACACCTGAGAGAAGCACCCACCAAAAACCAGCCTGAGATGGGGCTCCCCACCAACACCTCAGCACTACATCTCCTGAACCCAGGTCAGCTCAACTTGCCTCAGCCAAGCCCCACAAAAGCCCACGGCCACCAAATCTCAAGAAAGTTCTGAAAAGGGCAAGTTAAATAGAAGGATAGGAGATTCTTGAGCCACTGCAGTTAAATTATCTTAATTTTGCCAATTTGATAAAACTAGATGAGCATGTGAAGGTATTGCTGGGATCCCCCTGAGACCTAATAAGAAACCCACGTAAGTGAGGAACCTGAAGATTCATTAGTTTCCAGGTAAATCCTCCTTCCACTGAAAGGGACTAAAATCTAAAAGGAGCCTGGGGAAGTGATGCGTTTTTCTCCCAACTGCATCTCCGCTCAATTCTATTTATTAAACCCAAGATGTGGTCTCTGTTTGGAGGAAAGATTAACTACTGTCTTTGAGAGATAAAGTAGATAGTAAAAAGCCCTAGATTAGTGAATTAGAGCTTGCTTATAAAAACCTCATCATCAAAAAATTAGATTTGAGGCAGATTAAAAAAGTACAATTTATCCTCACACATTTCCCTGGAAATGATGTGTGCAGAATGTGAACATTAATCTCCAAGACCCAGGACTTTAAATTCTGAACCTAGCTGTTGCCTATTTTCTTAGGCACCCTGACCTTTCATAATCAAGCAGTTTATTCCTATACGGCTTTTTTTTTTTTTATGATGTAGTTTCGTAATTTTTTTATATATTTTTTTATTTTAAGTACTCTGGTGTGGCAGAGAATATCTCACAACGGTTTCGGAGCACAACCTTTGGCAAAATAAAGTCACTGCAGGTTAATTAAGAAATTTAGAAAATTCTTTTTCAGGCAACTCTGTGCCCTGAGAGGAAAGGTTATAATTAAGATAGATTCAGTGTCATTAGGATCATTTAAAATGCCAACTCTTCAAAAAATGGAGATAATAAAGTCAGCAGGGAAAAAAAAAACAAAACGTGCTGTTTAACGGGTTTGGATGAACTGACCTTGTTAGGGAAAAGGAACTTTCTTTTCCTCCTATAGCCATGACTGCACAGTCCCCTGTCCATTCCCAAGGCCCCAAAGATGCCCCTGAGCTTTCCCTGTGACTTCCAAGGTTGACAACAGTCTCATTTTCAGACCTAGAAAGCCCAGACCCCAATAACTCAAAATGAAAAGCTCTCGGTTTGTTGAAAGCTTCCAGAGAGGTACCAGGTCAGCTGTGTGTGTGTCCCTGTGGAACCCACAAGCCTCCCCTGGGTTTGGTGGCACACCAGGACTGTGTCCAGCCTCTCTAGGGCAGGGCCAGGGTGGGGGCGGCGTGTGCAGGGGGGCTTCCTGCACAGAGTTGAGGCATCTGGTGTTGATGTCCCTCGCTATGTGGCAGGGGTCCCATGGTGGTGGTCTTGTGCGTTCCCCAGGGACACACACAGCTGACCTGGTACCTCCCTGGAGGGAACAAGGCCCCTGGGTGACTTCTTACTACTCTCCTCAGGTCCTGCTCTCACAGAGCCCTTTTCTGATGATCCCTTTTACTCTGGAAAGTGACCTCCTTATGCAAATGTGTCTGAAGTGGGTCCCCTCTCTGCAGCTGGGACAGCTCCCAACTGTCTCTTGCTTTCAAACTTTTCCAGAACCAAGCACACTTGGTCTGCAGGGGGGCCCTCTGTCTAGGGGCACACCTGTGGCTCCCCAGGAAGCCCTTCATCTTGCTTTGTTCTCTCCTGGTGGCTTGGTGGCTCAGGGCCTGGTGACTTCTCCTTCCCAGTAAACATCCCAGCTGCAGAACCTGCCCTTTGGCCATGGAAGTGGGGACTGTGGTCATTGTTTTTTTTTTTTTTTGACCAACCACTGTTTTCAAAGAATCCTCTTTTTTTTCCCCCACAAATTTCCTCCTATCATTCTCATCTCTTTTAGACTGCAAGTGGATAAGAAGTGGATGAAGAGTGAGTATTCCAAAACCAGGACTGAACCACCCCTGAGCAAGTTCTGCCCAGAGGGCCTAACAACACATCTTGAGTATGGGGGCTATGAGTATGGGGGGGCCTCACTTGAAAGTCCCAAACAACAGAGGAAGACTAGTATTCATGAAATTCATGCTTTATTACTATCTGTGGGGAAATTCTTTGCAGTGCAAAGTCGCAGTAGGCAATTCCTTTTTATTCTGAAATCACTGATTAGAGCAAATACAGGGAAGTAAAATTATCATGACTTTTAATTATCACTACTGTATATTGGGCCCTTTATGTGAGAAAGATACCTGCTCTTCATTGACATCTTATCTTCTGTGGAAGTTCAAATTTCTCAATCCAGAGTAAGAGACATTATTTTTCTAGAGAGGAGAGAGACTCCAAAACACCGTGTGACTTGACCAAGTCTACCCAGCTCTTAAGTGGTAGGGTTGGGGTTACAGTTCAGAGCTGTTAGGTCCCAAATCTTATTCAGTCATATACTCTCTGACATAATTAATCATTATAAAAATATCATTTATCAAAGAGCTTGAGACTGCTTTTCCCTCTATTGCCTAATTTTTCTAGGTCCCTGTGTATCTTTTTTTCTGCTGCTGTAACAAACTACTTCGGGCAGGGCTCTTTATAAAGGAAAAAGTGGTTTATTTAGCTCATAGTTTTGTAGGTTGAAAGCCCAATCCTCATTTTCTCAGCCTTTAGTGAGGGCTTCCTAGGCTGGGTCACAATATGCTAGAGCAACAGAAAAGGAAATGACCACATGCAGAAAGGCCAAGTGCACAGGGTGTTATCAGTGTACAGGATATGGTCTCTTGAGAACGCACTCACTCAGAGAGACCAGCATTCATCCCGTCTAAGAGCGATGTTCCCCAATAACCTAACAACCTCCTACCTCCTAAAGTTTCCACCACCTCTCAACGTCAACACACTGGGGACACAAATGTCCAGCACTTGAACCTTCAGGGATACACTCAAACCATATCCAAACCATAGCATCATGAAATAACTGAATCAATCAACTTGATACAGAAGTTAACAATGCTCTGGGGAGGCCCCTTCCAGCTTCCCGTGGCTGCTGCCGTCTGGGGCTTTCCTTGGCTGGAAACTGCGTCACTCCAAATCTCTGCCTCTGTCATCATTTGCCCTCCTCCCCTTGTTGGTCTCTGAGCCTGTCTTTTCTCCTCTTAGAGGGTCACCAGCCATTGGATTAGAGGCCCATCTATTCCTCTCTGACCTCTTCTTACCTTAAGGAGTGACATCTGCAATGATCCTATTTCCAAATAAGGTTGCAATCTGAGGCACTGGGGTTAGGACTTCCATATCTTTTGGGGAAGGGCATACCCTAACAGACCTAGAAAGCATATGCCACTCCTCATAACTTAGTGTTCCAACTCTGAGTACCAGGGGACCAGTCAGGACCCTCACAGCCAGTACTCAGCTTCCTGTTCTCATCTCACAGTCAACCTACAAGCTTTCCACTCAAGCTTAGAGCACTTTTTTGGAGTCTGGAGCACAGCATGGTCCTCATGGGCTTTGCTTTCTCTTCCCCATGCCTCCCCAGTCCCTCCACCGAGCAAACGCTGCCTATTTCAAGTTCAGTGTCACTTCCCCAGCTGGGTTCCTTGTACCCTGAGGGATGATTACCCCTCACCCAGCCCCCGTGGCATTGTCTTTAGGGCCTCCCTCCTGGTTCAGTGTGCAGGGCTATAAACTAGATGTGATCCACTTTTTTTTTTTCAATCGTCAATGGACCTTTATTTTCTTTATTGATCTGTGGTGCTGAGAATCGAACCCAGTGCCTCACACATAATGGGCAAGCACTCTGCCACTGAGCCACAACCCCAGCCCTTGTGACCCACTTTTACCTCTGACAATCTCCTTCTTTAGGTTCTGGGATCCTTGAGGGATGGGGTGTCGGGATGAGGGGCAGTGTTCCCAGCCAGCTCTCCTGTTGGATCCCTAGTCTAGTTGAAGCCAAGGCTGCATTTGTCCACACAATGCTTATCCAAAAGTGGGCAGGTATTACTCCCACTTGAGATTCGAGGGACACATCCCTTCCCACGAAGGAGAGGGTGGGAGCATAGGCCAGGTGTTAGCAGGGAGGGTCTGGCTGGCAAAACTCAGGTGCAGGACCTCCAAATACCTACGTAGGTCAAGGGCTTCAGCTTTTAGATAGCAATAGGGTTGTGTGGAAAAGGAAGGAGAAGAAAATACCAGGTAGCTCTTTTGGGTCCTACTCTCTGGTAGCATCTTTAGGAGGACCCAAGGTCAGGGTTCTGTTTTTGTAATTGAGCATCTTCTAAATTGTCACATTTCATACAGATGATGTTAACTGAGACTTTTTTTTTTGGGGGGGGAGTTCTTTCTTTCTTTCTTTGTGAGTGATAGTCATACTATTTCCAAAGACAGACGAAATGTTAGAATCACTCTCTGATTCCATACAGAGGTTCATACTTGCCACACTCAAATGCACAGCCACCTTCCAAAACCGGCTCTGAGCGGTCTTCTGCCGCTGTGAAGATCATCAGCACCATCTAGTGGCGCTCAGAGCAAAGTGTCATGGTCCGAAATACCAAAAAACGGACTACATTAGTATGTGTTGTACATAACTTATTACAGATTAGAATAAAACTTTAATGAGAAAATACGTTATGCGGTTCTATAATCCTTTCATTTAAAACTGCTTAAAGGGGACAAAGGGAGTATACAAAGGGCTTTCACCCTAGCAATGCTTCGTCATTCAGCAAATACCACTGAGTGACACAAGGCACCAGTTGTAGGACACAGTGTGCCCAGCAAGGCACAGCCCTGTCTTTCATGGGGACGTTGTAGGGGAGTTCATAAGAATTTGTACACACTTCATGCTTTAGGGAATCTGCTTCCCACAATATGTTTTTTGAGAAATTATGGAGAGAGAGGGCTGGGTTGTGGCTCAGTGGTAGAGTGCTTGCTGAGCAGGTGTGAGTCCCTGGGTTTGATTCTCAGCACCACAAATAAACAAATGAATAAAATAAAGATTCATCAACAACTTTTAAAAAATTTAAAAAAAAAGGAAATTATAAGGAGAGACCCTTGAGTTTATACATTGTCTACTTCAAAGTATATGTTGGTGTTTTTGTTTTGAGACAATAGTATTATCTCACCAATCCAATGACAGGCTTATTTTTGGTCCTTCCACTTCTTGTTAACTGGAGGTGCTCCCCTGGACTGTCCTCAGTCCTTGTCACCATGAATTTAATTGCTGCATATGTAGACAAGTTTTGCACCTATATCTGCTCCCCTGATTGCTGACCTTCCAAATGCCTATCTGTCATCTCTACTTAGATGACCTGCAGGCACCGGAAACTCAACATGTCCCAAACTGAACTCAGTATCATTCCCTCAAATCGGTTCCCCTTATTTTCTCTTCCTTGGCTAATGGAGCACCACCCTCCAGGCCTCCCTAGCCAGAAGTCCTGGTGTCATTTATCTTTGACTTGTTTCTCTCTTGCATCCACACCTGCTCCATCCCCGGCATAAGGGTATGGCCATGGAGAGCTCACGAGCTTACACAGGTAATTCAGGATTCAGCCAGGGTATTTTCTGAAAATAAACAAAAAAAAAAAAAAAGAAAAGCTATTTCAAAATGGACATTAAAAGCATTTATAAGATTTCCAAGCCAAGGTCATCTTAACTTCAGCAATTATTATCTTTAGTACTCACAAATATCTAATTATATTGAAATTGAGGGTTAGTTCTTCTTAGCATTTTCTTTAGAAGAATGCCTAAGTATGCAGGATCATGATGATCTGCTAGGAACTGTAGACAATCACAAATTAAATGAATGAGAATGGCTGCCAAATTTCAAAAATAAAACAGAAAGATAGGCTTTGTAAGATTTTTTTTTTTTTTTTTTGGTACTGGGGATTGAACCAGGGGTGCTTCACTCCTGAGCCACATTCTTAGTTCTTTTTATTTTTCATTTTGAGACAGGATCTTGCTAAGTTACCTAGTGCCTAGCTACATTACTGAGGCTGGCTTTGAACTTGTGATCCTCCTTCCTTGGCCTCCTGAACAGCTAGGATTACTGGCATGCACCACTTTTCTAAGATTTTACAGCAGAAAAATATACTTAATGTGGGAGACCACATAGATAAAAAGAGAGGTTGACGCTAGATTGTCGAATTCAATAGATTGGCAGATCCTGTGCAGGACTCTGGGTTGATAAGGATTCTGAGGCTCACCTCTGAGCTCAGTGAGTTGTGTTGTCATTTTGGGATTGGGAGGCATAAGGAGTACATGTCCAGAGATCAGCTGAAGCCAACTCACACTGGAATTTTGTACGCCAATTGTTAAACAGTCATTATTCAAAATTAATTTATATAAATGTATAATAAATTATATTAAAAATAAATATAATAAGTACTTAAATTTCATAACATTCTAATTATTTTTCTGTATCATAATATTATCTCTGTGCTTGGAGTTATTTATGTCCACAGCACCTATGTGGAGGAATGTATTACTGCACATTGCTTCCTGATTCTGCCTTTAGTGAGATCACACTGGTATCTTAAAATCAGCCACAGTGGGCATATTTCCACCACGACTATTTGCGAATGCTACAAATCAGGGCTTTCCCCTTAGAAAGCCAGTTGAACATTTACCAGCACACCACTGCCTGGGTCATATGTACATCATCCTTATGCAAAGAAATAATTTCCAAAAGAAAGAGGCAGACATAATGAAATAAGAGCTAACACATAGTGTGATTTATGTGCTAGGTACTGTTCTAATGGTTCTTTAACTACTATTTCAATGTATTGGTTTATTTAATTCAGTCGAATACTTCAACTCTGAGCTAAGTACTGTTATTGTTCCTGTTTTATAGATGAAGAAACTAAGGCACAAGCATGTTAAGAAACTTGATTAAAAGTGGGTTGGATGATTACATAAAAATACACAATTTCTCCCTCCCAGGAGCTTATTATTCTATGCTGCAGTCTGGCTGGGCACAAAATCACGAGCCACTCAAGCAGGAACAAAGTTTATTTTTTGAAACTGCCGCCAATGTCCGGTACCGCCCGGGAAGATTTTTCCACCCACGCGGCCTCCTCCCGGACCCGCAGAGAGAGCTCCTCCCCCGGAACTCCCTCCTACTGTACTTCCCCAACCAATGGGAACTCTCCAGGAGTCCTGTAGCCGGCCTAGGTGAACAGCAGGAGTCCAATATCCATATGAATGCAAATCTTAACATAATCATATCATCTCAATGGCTAGCTGGCGTCACCTTTCGACCAAAAATGCCATGCATCATATACTTGGCTCTTAGCATCTCCCCCCTTCTGTTTAAGTAACAAGCAATCTGGCTAGGGACCTTGCCTGTTAGGTTTGTCCAATTCAACATATGGTTCTTACCCGTCATCGGAAAACTGACTTTTAGGCGTCAGCCTCCTGTCTTAGGTTGATACCACTGCAATTGGATCATACCCGTCACTGACTACCGGTCCAGCATATAGCCATACTTGTGGATAGGCCTATGTACCAGTGTGGGGGGGTGAGGTTCTTTGCCTCACCTCTGTTGGCCCCCAAATTTGGCCTTGGTGCCGGTGGGGGGGTGAGGTTCTTTACCTCACCTCTGTTGGCCCCCAAAATTAGACCATCACTAGTAGAAGGGAGGAGGATACAGAAATGTCATGACACCAAGTCAATTAACGGCTCCTAGGAAAAATTGCATCACTAGTGACACATCAGCAAAGATACGCTAGCACTACCATAATTCGCTGCATCAACAAATAGATCACAAAGCATACAAGTGATACATAGTCCAGGCAAGTTCTGTAGGCAGTTCAAAGCGGAGGAATCTATCAATATGTCCATATCCTCCCAAAATAAAGCATACAAGTGATACATAGTCCAGGCAAGTTTTGTAAGCAGTTCAAAGCAGAGGAATCTATCAATATGTCCATATCCTTCCAAAATAAATCGACTCATTGATTGAGCATTACTTGTTGAGTTATAAATCATTGATGTATCAGTTTACATGGTTTGTTGTGATAACTCTCGAAGAAGTTGTAGTCTGGTTTTATCTTTGTCTTCACCGGCACTGGGATGAAAATAGGAATTTTGACAATGATGCTAAAAAAAAAATATGTAACATTTCAACAGGTACTAAGAAAACAATATTTAGAACAATTTACATTATCCTGAACAGAATTATTAAATATAATGAAAAGGAAAGGTGAAAGTAAACAAACAGATCTGTTAACCTTCTATTTGTTCATATATTAAAACAATCCTCAACAGCTGTTTACCCAAATTAAATTAAACTATTAAAATCACGTGAATAATAAAAAAAAAAATTGGGGATCCATGTGCATGAGCGCTCCTCATATGATATATATGGACATACGCACATACAGACATACAACACAAAACAGAAGTGTGCACACGTAACATAACACATAAGACAATAGTAAAGGCCTTGTAGCTTTTCCTAGGTGAAATCTCCATTGCAATGTTCAAAAACTCCACAGTCAAAAAATAAAACTGATCAGAAAAAACATTAACCTAGGTCTGTATGAGCTCAAAAATAAAATAGAACTTTATGATGTGGGAAAAAGCAATAATAAAATAGATATTGAAAAAAGCATCCTGGTTAATCACTGTCGCAGATGTAAGAATAGCCAAGCTGGAGATCTGGATATCAGCTGTTATGGATTTGAGTCGAATCATCTTCCTTTTGGTCTGTAGAAATTGTTTTAGTTAGTCTCTCTGGAATCCAAATCGGCTGCTGTTCTTCCTGTGGAAAAATACAAACAGAGCCCCGACTCCAGACTATCACTGGGTCAGGACCTTTCCATTGTCCTGTTAGAATATCTTTCCAAAGTACCTTAGGCTTATGTACATTTTTTGGATACAAATGTCTTTCCGCAGCACTAAGCCCTGATGAATCCAAATTTTAAAAGTTTAGAGTAAAAAGGGTTATTTTAAGTTTATCTTTGGGGGATATATACCCCTTTCCAATTCCCTCCTTTTGTTTTAATAAGTACATTTTAATAGTTTGATGAGCTCTTTCAACTATGCCTTGTCCTTGTGGATTGCATGGAATTCCTGTTATGTGAGTAATGCCAAATGATGAGCAAAATTGTTTAAAAGAGGTGGACACATAACCAGGACCATTATCGGTTTTTAACTGTTTTGGAACGCCCACAGTGGCAAAATTTTGTAAGCAATGAGCTATAACATCTTTAGTTTTTTCTCCGGCATGAAGGGAGCCCATCAGAAATCCGGAAGAAGTATCAACTGTAACATGTAAATATTTTAATTTTCCAAATTCTGGCAAGTGTGTGACGTCCATCTGCCAAATATGGTTAGGTATCAGTCCTCTAGGATTGACTCCAAGATTAACTTGTGGTAAAAAGGTCACACAATTTTGACATTGTTTTATTATATGTCGGGCTTGTTCTTTAGTTATTTTAAAACGCTTCTGTAAAGTATTAGCATTGACATGGAACCTTTTATGAAAATTTATAGCTTCTTCTATTGTGGAGAAAATATGTATGTCATGTGTAGATTTATCTGCTAACTCATTGCCCAAACTAAGGGCTCCAGGCAATCCTGTATGTGCCCTGATATGTCCTATAAAGAATGGATCTTTTCTGTCCCAGATTAGACTTTGTATAGTGGAAAACAAAGAGAAAACAGTAGAAGAAGGGGAAATCCTACCAGCATCTTCAAGGGATACTATAGCATTAACTACATACTGACTATCAGAAAATAAATTAAATACAGAATCTTTAAACATCATAAAAGCTTGTAATACTGCATTAAGCTCTACCTTTTGAGCTGATTGTTTGGGTACTAAAAATGTAGAAGTTTGATCAGGGGTAACTACTGCTGCTGTACCATTATTTGACCCATCAGTGAATATATTTGGAGCATTCATGATAGGGGTTTTTTTTGTCATCTTTGGAAAAACTACAGGATGTTTAGACCAAAAAGACAACAAAGGATTAGACGGTAAGTGATTATCAAATGAAACATTAGATTTACACATGATTATTGCCCAAGTATTTAACTCATTAGCTAACTCATCAATTTGATCTATAGTATATGGAGTAATAATTTTATTGGGAGAAATCCCAAACACTCCCTTGGCTGCTTTTATTCCTTTGAGTATTAATTGTCCTACAGCCTCAGGATACCTAGTAAGAATAGTGTTAGGAGAATAAGATAAATGTATCCACAATAATGGACCTTCTTGCCAGAATACTCCTGTAGGAATATTTTTTGTTGGCAGTACAATAAATAATAAAGGCAAACTTATATCAATTCTATCCAAATGCATATTTTCCATATATGTTTCAATGATTTTTAATGCCTTTCTTGCTTCAGGCGTCAACATGCGGGGTGAATTTGGATCTGATGGACCTTTTAGAATATCAAATAAAGGTCCCAACTCTCCTGTTGGTATGCCTAGATAAGGCCTTATCCAATTTATGTCTCCCAATAACTTTTGAAAGTCGTTAAGTGATTTGAGTTGATCTACTCGTATTTGAATTTTGGGTGGACGGACCATGGTTGAGGATAATAAAACCCCTAAATAATTAATTGGAAGATTTAATTGTACTTTATCTATTGCTATCTCTAGATTATAATTTTTTAATAAATTTGTAAGTGTGGCATAACATTCTAGCAATGTGTTTTTATCTTTATGTGCCAATAACACATCATCCATATAGTGAAATATTTGTAGTTCAGGATTTTGATTTCTAAGTGGCTGGATTGCTTTGTTAACATAAATTTGACACATAGTTGGACTATTAGCCATCCCTTGAGGGAGTACTTTCCATTCATATCTCTGATCAGGACCTTCATGATTTAGTGCAGGGATAGTAAATGCAAAATGTGGACTATCCTCGGGATGAATTGGAATTGAAAAAAAACAATCTTTAATATCTATAGCTAAAACATACCAGGTTTTTGGTAAAGCAGACAATTGGGGAATCCCTGATTGAGCAGGTCCCATAATAACCATCTCATTATTAATGGCTCTTAAATCTTGCAATAATCTCCATTTACCAGATTTCTTTTTAATGACAAAAATGGGAGTATTATGGGGAGATACGGAAGGTTGTATATGTCCCTCCGCTAATTGTTGTTTGACCAGGTCATGGGCTATTTGTATCTTTTCTTTAGTCAGGGGCCACTGAGGAACCCACACTGGTCTTTCTGATTTCCAAGTAATTTTGATTGTCTCAGTGGCCCTTTCTGAAAACCCAATCCATGTCTATTTGTTTCTTGATCTATTTGAATTGGTGCTGTCATACCTTGTTCTTGTTCTCTTAATCTTTCTTCTTTCCTAAAGCCTTGTCTAGCCCTAGTAGTGGGCGCATTAGGATTGATGTTATTTGTTAATGTCAAACCTAATTGATCTAGGGCATCTCATCCCCATAAATTTATAGGAAGATGATCCAATACATAGGGCTGTATAGTTCCTTCACATCCTTCAGGATCCTTCCAATCTAATACCATTGCACTTCTATGGGGATTAGTTGCCACTCCTAGGCCTCGAAGCGTTTGAGTGGCTTGTTGTAATGGCCAGTGTTTCGGCCATTCTTGACGAGATATGATGCTAAGGTCTGCACCTGTATCAAGTAGCCCATTAAAGTCATGTCCTTGAATATTTAGTTTTAGCATTGGGCGAGAATCTAGATTTAAAGACAGCATAGCCCAATCTACACCTGTGGAGCCTAATCCCCTGGAACCTCTTTCTACAGTACGACTGGAAAATTTATCATGTAGGCTGAGTATTATTAATAACTGTGCTATTCTATCTCCTGGTGAAATTACTGATATACCTCTTGGAGAATTAGCTATAATTTTTATTTCACCTTCATAATCGGGATCAATTACCCCAGGACTTATCATAAGTCCTTTTAGTGTTGAAGAACTGCGTCCCAATAATAAGCCTACTGTTCCTTGGGGAAGAGGTCCTTTTACTCCTGTGGGAATGATTTGAACTCCCATCTCTGGAATTAGTACTGCTCTGGCAGAGGCGCAGATGTCCAACCCTGCACTCCCTCTAGTTTGTCTGATGAGGGATTTAATGGATAATGCGTCCTGGGCACTACCTTGATGGTGTTGCTGGGTTCCTCCACTGCCCCGTATATTTGTGGTTTTGGGCCCCGGAGCATTGGGCCCTCCAGTCCGTTTTTTGGCAATGGAGCCTGATGTCTTTCTCCACAATATCGTGGGTAAACACTTGGTCCTTGTCTGTTTTTTGATAACGGAATACCCTCTATGGTGGTTTGAGAATGGCATTCATTAGCCCAATGTTTCCCTCTACGGCATCGTGGGCAAATACCCGGTATTCTATTCCTTTGATACCTAGCCTTGTTAAACCCTCCTCCTATGGGGCAACTCCTTTTAAAATGTCCTGTTTGATCACAATTATAGCATGTTTTTGGCCTGGCATCTAAAGCCTCTTGTACTGCTGCTAAGACTTGCCCTTGTTCATTAATGTCTCTACATAATTTAATATATGTGTTTAAATCTTCATGTTTCCATGGTCTGATGACCTCTCTGCAGCAACGATTTGCTTGGTCATAAGCCAGTTGTTTTATAAATGGCATTGCCTGTTCTGTATCTCCAAATACTCTAGATGCTGTCTGAATAAGCCTATCTACAAATTCAGCGTAAGGTTCATTAGCTCCTTGTATTACCTTAGATAATTGTCCTTGTAAATCTCCATGCCCCTGTAAAGTTTTCCATGCCTTAATTGCATCTACAGCAATTTGTGCATATACGCCAGGATCATATTCAATTTGTTGCCGTTGACCCTCATAAGGTCCTTTTCCTAATAACATCTCTAGATTTCTTTGAGGGTAACCGGCTGCTGCATTTCGCCTAGCTGTCTCCATGCAAAATTCCTCATTGGCAACCTTCCATAACAAATATTGTCCTCCATTTAGCACAGATCGACACATGTTAGCCCAATCTGCTGGCATCATGTCTAAGTTGGTAATGGATTCGACCATGCTCACAATGAAGGGTGCTTGCGGCCAGTAGGTTGTTACAGCTTCCTTTAATTGCTTCACTGTTTTGAAATCTAAAGCACGGTGAATTCGTTGCCCTCCTGCCTGCTCAAGTACAGGGCATGCTAATCTTTGGGGTCCTGCCTCAGGATTCCGTCCATCAACTACGGGATTTGAGGGCCGCTCAGCGGTAGATGGAGCTGTTGGTTGAATTACGCCCTCTGGTGATAGAACGGGGTTAGTAGCAGCCTCCTGTTGTAATTCCCCGCCTGATGGTTGTTTTTCCTCTAAGCTTTCTTTCTTCAAATCTTCCTCTGTCTGACTAGCTTGAGAGACCTTCTCTTTCGCTTGACCTAACATGTTTTCTACCATAGTCTGGACCTCTAACAATTTACTTAACAGTCTTTCGGTTTGTTTTTTACTAGTTTCTAATCTACTATAAAGGTAACGCAACCCAATAAGATAGCATAAAACAAAACCGAAACAGAATGAAACAAAAACCGAACAAAGAATAGTTGTATCAATTTTCTCTTTCTCAGGGCCGAACAACTTCAAACCTGGAGCCAACCATTTTTCCCAGTTTGCCTGAGAAAATTCTAGGGATAGGCAGCTTGAAACAAAAACAAGATAAATCAAAAGGAGAACACATTGTTTTTTGAAATGGTCACCCATTTTGTTGCCTTCCCTCAGGGGCGAGCAATTTTACTCACCTCCAAGCTTCAGGCGTTCCCCGTGCGGGCTGCCAGTTGCCGCAGTCTGGCTGGGCACAAAATCACGAGCCACTCAAGCAGG
This sequence comes from Marmota monax, assembly GCF_021218885.2. Taxonomy (NCBI): domain Eukaryota; kingdom Metazoa; phylum Chordata; class Mammalia; order Rodentia; family Sciuridae; genus Marmota; species Marmota monax. The sequence continues at coordinate 5,161,845 of NW_026694286.1, read as the reverse complement.
AACAAAGTTTATTTTTTGAAACTGCCGCCAATGTCCGGTACCGCCCGGGAAGATTTTTCCACCCACGCGGCCTCCTCCCGGACCGCAGAGAGAGCTCCTCCCCCGGAACTCCCTCCTACTGTACTTCCCCAACCAATGGGAACTCTCCAGGAGTCCTGTAGCCGGCCTAGGTGAACAGCAGGAGTCCAATATCCATATGAATGCAAATCTTAACATAATCATATCATCTCAATGGCTAGCTGGCGTCACCTTTCTACCAAAAATGCCATGCATCATATACTTGGCTCTTAGCAGTTCTAGAGCCAAGTGTGACATGCAAAGATCAGCAAACCAGGTACAAGTGCAGTAATGGCAGGGTGTGGAAGATTCCATGAGAACAGGACTATGCCTTGCATAGATCTGAGATGATGGCGACTGTCACTTTGTTGAGATGTGGAGGATGCATATAAGCTTGAGTCTCCAGCTTATCCAATCCTGGGTATGTGTTGCTGACACGTTTACTTCAGGCCATGTGAGGGGGTGTGTTTTTTAGGATGGCTTGTTATGTTGCAGTGACAAATGATCCCCAGGTCTCAATGGGCTCACACAACAAGGTTGGCTTTTATTCCTAGTGCACATTAATACAGGTCAACTGTAGTTCCTGCTGTCTCTTGGGGTCCTCAATGACAAATACACACATATCACTGCAGCAGTAATAAGAGAGTGACTCACACATAAATTTTTAAAACTTCCACCCAACAGTGACACAGATAACTTCTGCCATGTTTCGTTGGCCAAGACAACCATGTGCCCACATCTAACATCAAAAGAGGTGAGGTAGTAGGATCCTACTGTAGTCCTTCAAGAAGGAGAAATGCAATATTTGTGAACTGTCCTTAATCACTGACATGGGGTTGGAGACTGAGAGTCTGTTTCCTGAAGATGGGGGATATGGGACTGGTGCCTGACTCCATCCTGGAACATAAGCAACCATGGCAACAGGGTGGAGGGGGTTGTAGTGAGGGCCAGTGATCTCACATGGCAGAAAAAGGAGCAAGGATGTTGAGCATGGAGGTAGTAATAACTAGACTTTCCTAGCTCTCAGGTGCCCTTAGATGCTCTCAGTACTCCAAATACATCAAATCATCTGACCCTCAAACCTATGGCCCTAAGAAGTGAAGACCTATAGGCTCTTCAGAAGAACCCCACTTGGATGACTTCTAGTATCTAACTTGTCTCTTCTTTCCCCTCTAACACCTTACTACATCCTGAACTCACAAGAAAAATGGACAGACTGAGAAACCTCGTTCTTTTGCTACAAAGCAAAGAGATATCTCTTCCTCCAATTTTCATTTATAGTATTTCTCCTCCTCCTCCTCCTCCTCCTCCTCCTCCTCCTCCTCCTCCTCCTCCTCTTTATAGTATTGCTTCTTGAGAGTGAAGTTGACCAGCACACTGTCTCTGGGACAAACATATGCATCCTTGGATTTGCACCATAGCTTAAGAGCCACAGGGAAAAAGAAAATGTGGACTGTATCTATCATTGGGGTTCCAACATAAATAAATTTGTTTGTGGTTGATTTTGGAGGCCTTTAACAGAAGCCAAATTGTGGAAGGATGGTGGGGTCCCAAGAGAGAACTCACAGGGAATGAGCAGAATGAACGATAAAGAGGAGAGTTATTTTTTATTTCATTTTATTTATTTAATTCTTACATACATGACAATAGTGGAATGCCTTACATTCATAATTATCCATTCACAGCAAAAAAAAAAAAAGAGGAGAGTTATTGAAGGTCTGCTATAACTTAGATCTCAAATGTCCCCAAAGGCCTGTGTTTTAAAGACGTAGTCCCCAGAGTGGTGCTATTGGGAGATGGTGAAATCTCTAAGAGGTGGGGCCCAGGTGAAGGTCTTCAGGTCACTGTGGTGTGCCCTCCAAGGGGATTATAGGATCCTGGTCATTTATTCTCTTTCACTTCCCAGCCCTGAAGGAATCTGCTTTTCTCTGACACATGCTCTTACTAGGATGTGCTTCCCCTCCACAGAGGCCTAAAAGCAAGAGGGCCAACTGATCATGGTCTGGAACATCCAAACCTGTGAGCCAAAATAAACACTTTCTCTCGATAAGTTGATTATCTCAGGTATAATGGAAAAATGACCAGCACAGGGTCCTGGCCCCAAGAACCCAAGCCACTCTGTGGGTATGTGTCTACCCTGCTGAATAGGGTTTTTGTGAGGAAACAGAAAAGGAAAACTCGGAGGAAACAGTGAGTTTCAGAGGTTCATAGAACGTCCTTAGCATGGCTTCTCAGAAGTGATGAGGGCTACAGCATCATCATTGTCATAAAGACTGATCCTTGGAGCTTTGCACAGCCCTAGATGCTTCCGGCAGGCTTTCCCATGTGCACATCAAATAGGAATCACTATTTATTCATTTTATGGATGAAGACCCTAAGGCATGGAAAGAGTAAATGCCTGGCAAAGGTCACATAACCGAACAGTGGAAGAGGGATGAGGTCTGGGTGTGAGCTAAAGACTAAATTGGCTTAGGCAGAGAGCTTTGTTGAAGGAAAGAAATAGAATCATATTTAGGACTTCAGATAAGCAAAGATTTCCTAAATTCCGGGACCCTCAAACATTACCCATACAATTGATTTGTACCTTTTGCATATATAATCTAAGGACTCATACTCCGAAGAAATAAAGAACTTCCATCTATGGATAAGTAAAAGACCAAATAAAGGAGGATATTAAAAACTCAATGCATGAGTGAATAGATGCCAACTGTGACCATTCACCAGGAAATAAAATTAAAATCGCAAGATGATATTTTGATAGACCCTCAAGAAAGGCTAAAGTTAAAATATCTTAGAGTACCAAAAGTTAGTGAAGGTGTAGAGCAGCCAGAACTCCCCTCCATCACAGGTATAGTACAGGCTGGGAAACCCTTTGACAGTGGATCCTCCAGTTAAGTACCACATCTACTATGCCTATGGCCACAAATATATATATATATATATATATATATATTTCTTATATATGTGTATATATATGACCTATCATATATAGTAGTTCTATTCATACTAGCCCTAAGCTAGAAACGACCAAATACGTTCATCAACAAGAGGGTGGATAAATGAATTACGCATATTCTGTGGAAAACCACCCAGCAATAAAAAAGACTGAACTACTTACACACTCACACTCAACATGAGTGAGAGAAACCAGAAACCAAAGAGCACTTAACATAGGGTGTTATTTACATACATTTAAGATGAACCAACAGTGATGGATGTCAGAATAGTTATCACATTTGTTGAGGGAGGTCTTGTCTGGGAAAGGGTCCTGAGGTTTGTGATATTGATAATGCCTATTTCAATCCAGCCAGGGATACATGGGTATATGAGTGTGTAAGAATGCATGAAACTCTATAATTAACAACAGACACTAGTATGGCAATATGTAAATCAGTGGATGTGTAACCGATGTGATTCTGCAATCTGTATACGGGGTAAAAATGGGAGTTCATAACCCACTTGAATCAAAGTGTGAAATATGATGTCAAGAACTATGTAATGTTTTGAACAACCAACAATTAAAAAAAATAAATAAATCACAATTTTAAAAAAACTAACACCTTTTACTTGTTGTAGTGCTTTATGCTTCAATTAAAAAATATGTGTATGCTTAACAAAGATGGCAGCTACCCTCCACACACACCCTCCTTATCCCCCCAAAACACGCAGCCTCTCCTCATGTTTACATAGGGCAGTTTCACCCCTCTTCAAAGAACAGTATCTTCCATGTTACATAAACAATTTCAAGAAGAGAAAAGGACAGCCTCCAGGTATGGACTGATAGCCCAATAAAAGAAAATTAAGACCCATCTCATATTAAGAGCAAAAGGAGCCAAATAGAATATTATGGAAAATAATTCAGAATGCCATGGCCAATTAGAGGTTATGCTATCAATGCAAAAGTCATTGTTTATTAGGAAAAAAACATTAATACAATTCACTATTTAATATATAAAATGAGGAAAAGCATATATTTCTCCAGATTAGTGATTCCCACAAATGCAAAACACATATAATTTAAATTCCTAGTAGCCACATTTTTAAAAGGCAAAAGAAACAGATAAAAATGTTAATTATATGTTTTATTGAACTAATGTATTTTTAAAATATTATTATTTTATTATGTAACCAATATAAAAATTATTAATGAGACAGTGAACAACTTTATAATAAGTTTCTGGCACACATTATACTGTATGGCATATCTCAATTCAAACACAAAATTTAAAACGTTTAATCTCTGTTTAGATTTCATGAGATTTAAAATTGAAAAAGTGGATTTATATATCTAAGTTCCAAACATACTTTAGTTTTCCAATAACTGAATTATCAGTTTTTAAGTTTATTTTAATAAAAACAATAAAAAAATTCAGTTCCCCAAATCACATTGCCACATTGTAAGTGGTTGCTAGCTAGCCACACAAGCTAGTGGTTACTTTTTTGGACAGCACAGTTCTAGCTGAGAAGCAGGATTTAGATAAATGCATTATACATCTTTGATTTAAAAATATACCACTGAGGCCAGGTGTGGTGGCACACGCCTATAATCCCAGCAGCTCGGGAGGCTGCAACAGGAGGATCAAGAGTTCAATGCCAGCCTCAGCAATGGTGAGGGGCTAAGCAATTCAGTGAAACCCTGTCTCTAAATAAAATACAAAATAGGGATGGGGATGTGGCTCAATGGTCAAGTTCCCCTGAGTTCAATTCCCAGTACCAAAAAAATAAATAAATAAATCTACCACTGAGAGCAGTTCTTTGAACAGGCAACCTATGTTAAGTGAGGGAAACCTAGTCACTGAATACTGCTTGTTTCCTTCTGAATTTTTCATTAAATTCATTGTACCAACTGAAAATAAAATTAATTAATCACTTTTAAATTCTTTTCATACAAAATTCTAAAACAATCTAAAAATTCCTGAATTTGAGAGTCTTGCTCAAGGATAAAGACATTTTCATTTTTCACAATTATTTAAGTTGATACCATCATTTTTAAAATTTAAGGATTTTTAAATTGAGCTGCAAAAAAATCTAAATTTACTTCTGTAGGTTATTAAAGTTGACTGTCAAATCAATTTTGTTTGAACTCTTTTTATAAATGAACCTCACTTGCCATTTTGAGTATAAACCATACAAAGAACTACCTTTCTTAAAGTTATTAAAAGGAAATAGCTTTATATTAAATTCAGACCACATGTCAATTTTCAGCTTAAAGAGTCTTAGTTTCTGTTTTAGTAGATACAGAAAGAATCACATCACTCTTTAATCCTTTCTCCAACCAACTTTTCCTGCCAACAAATGTTCCTATGAGAGGGGCATTGTTCCAAGTGCCACAACCCAGTTTTAATTTCCTGTCTTAATTTTACAGAAAAGTGCTCTTTGAGAATGTATGTATTTTGGCAAAATTTGAAAAGGTAAAGCAAAAATAAAATTTAATATTGACTGGGTAAGACCTAACCTCCATTATTTTATATCTTTACTTGAAGGAGTTTGGGGGTGGGTTGCAGGAATTTCTACTGCTATGATCTGGATCTGGAATATTCCTGTGTGTTAAAGGCTTAGTCTCCAGTCTGTCATGCCACAGGGAGGGGTGGAACTTCAAGAGTGGGGCCCAGTGGGTTTTAGGTCATTGGGGGCATGACCTTGAGGGAGATTGTGGGACTCTAGTCTTTTTTTTTTTTTGGCTTATTTATTTATTTCTATGTGGTGCTGAGGATCGAACCCAGTGCCTCACACATGCTAGGCAAGCGCTCTACCGCTGAGCCACAACCCCAGCCCGGGGACTTTAGTGTCTGCCTCTTCTGATCATTTGTTCCCCAGCTGCCATCAGGTAACCAGTCTTGCCCCGCCATGGACTCCTCATTGTGATGTGCTGCTTTGCCACAGGACAAGAAGAAATGAGGCCAACTGGGCCATGGACTGAAACTTCCCAAACTATGAACCATTTTACCTTTGTAAGTTGATTGTCTCAGGTATTTGTTAACAGTACTGGAAAACTGACCTATAATAAATTAAGTTCAACTCTACGTAAAGTAAATTTACTTGTAATGGAATGAAAATGACCATGAAGTTTCTCTTTGAAGTGACAGAAATGTTCTAACATGAGATTATGGTGATGGTTGCATCACTACTAATTTTACTTAAAATCATTGAATTGTACACTTACAATAAATTGTACACTTACACTTACAATAAATACATTTAATGCGTGTGAATTATAACCCAATGAACCTATTGAACAAATAAATTCATTCCATATATAAATTCATGTAGCTATAGCTATAGATGCCAGTTGTAGCTATAACCATAGTCAAACAGACACAGATACAGATATAAATATCATAGCACAGAGATAATAACAAAAATAAACATTTCATCATACATATATATAGTATATATTAGATATATATACATATATATATTTATAAATACTTATATGTATATATATTATATATAGTATTCTATATTATATATATGCTGTAATTTAGTATATATGTACATATATATAAGTACCTAATATATACTATATATATGTACATATATGTATGTATGTATATATATGTGTACATATATATAGTATATATTAGGTACTTATCTACATTACATGTAATGATAATATAGGCACTATTGGTCCTATTTTATAAATAAGAAAACTGCAGTTTGGCAAGTTGGAGCAGATAGTACATGGCAGGGCTAAGTTCTGAGCTTAAGTAATCCAAGACCTATACTTCCCTGGGTCCACTTTACTGCCTCTATTATGAAAGTACCTCGAATAATCCAGCTGGCAAGTCAGAGAACCCGTTTCCTAATGTACTATCCTACCATGAAATTACAGCTGATACCTGAAAGAAGGAGAAAGAAGGAGAAAGAAGGAGAACATACTCAGCGATCAGTGCCTTGGTATGGGCCAGCAGCCTCGCAGCCACTTCAGAAGAGGTCCTGAGCCGTGAGGGTGCCAGCTCTCCCACCTCCATGCTCAGCTTGCCCACTTGCTCCCTCCATTGCCTGCATCTCTTCCTGGTCTGGATCTTTGTCTTGCTCATGTGTCCCGTTGCACATGTCCTTTGTAAACCAAGCTTTCAGATGACGCTCTCCACCCACCATTGTTTCCCTATAGTCACTTACCCCAGAGTTTAGGCAAGGTCAGAACGCGACCAGAGCTACTTCTCCAGAAGAGTCACCCTTCCCAAGAGTCGAGGTAGTAAGCATGAGTGATGATTGATTTTTAAATGATGAAAAGGACTTGGAGGAAGCAGTGTGAAGGAGAGAGCTGCAGGATTTTCCAGAATGTGGTCCCCACAGTCAGCAGCACCATGAAGCCCTGCTTGAGTCTCCCTTACCCCACAGGCCCCTCCTGAAGATAGACTCAAGCCAAGCCCATGGCTGTAGTCCTGGTAAAGCCTGTCTTCTTATCTTAAAGGAGCCTTGGTTTTCTAGGGCTTTTATCAAAAGATAAGGCAAGCCACCCTCTGTGAAGTTTTAAGGAATCGCCATTGCTAATGCTGATTGCTTCGGGCCAGGCAGACTGCCTCTCCCAGCCTCTTCCTTTAGCTAGATCTCAGAGGAGGATGCCTATGACTGAGGACTTTCCTCTTCTCTTTTTCTCCAGAAAAAGAGAACTAAGCTGTCTCTACCATGATACTGCCAAAAGACAGAGTGAACTTCCTGGGTCTGGGCCCAGAACTGGCTCTGTCCAGCCAACTAAGGATCCCCAGGGTACATTCCATTGCCCCCTTGAATGAGACAGCTCTTAAGGCCCTTCAGGATTCCAGCTCCTCCCACTCACCTCTCCTTGTCCTGCCTGGTGTCTTTGACTTGCTGCCTTACAAGGTGCCAATTTAGTATACAGATGAGCTAATTTAATTAGATCCTAGGAAGTGATGGAGATGGAGTCCTTGATTGGCTTCTTTTCTGGAACAAGATTAAATACCCCCCACACCAGGAAAGAACAGCAGTTAAAGCAGGGTGACATATTGTTTACACCTTAACCATCAGTTTTTCTTTCTTTCTTTTTTTTCTCACCTAACACAAAAAGAGGACTTAGATTAAAGGACACTCTTGGATATTAATAAATAAAATTGCTTACATTTCCCAAGTACCTTTATACTTCATTTCAGATCACCAAATAACCAGGCCAGTATTTCATGTGACACCCTCTAACTCTCTAGCCAAGTCTCTTGACATTTTGGAGGTGTAAACAGTGTATTCATCCCTGTATTGATTCTTCTGCTGGACACACAAACACTGAAAAGTTAGTAATACCTACCTCAACTTTCTACCTGTCAGTCCTGAAAATCATAAAACCTATGCTCTAGGTCTGGGGCTGGGGCTCAGCAGTAGAGCACTTGCCTGGCACGTGTGAAGTACTGGGTTCGATTCTCAGCACCACATATAAATAAGTAAAGGTCCATCAACAACTAATAAAATATTAAAAAAACTATGCTCCACTGGATTACTCAGATTGCATTCTAAGATGGTATAGGGCAAAAAGTAGCAAACAATACTTAAATATTTAAATTAATCTATCATTACTATCTGTGGGGTAGACTATTCTCCATTACTCCTGAACTCCATTTCCTGCCCTCCCCTTCCTGATTCATACCCCAGGAGGTTGATCCTTGGGAATGTATCCCCTTAGCTCCCTGTCCTCTAATGGATTCCATTCCCAGAGGTATCAGCAAGAGACTGAAGGGTGAAAAGAGAAAGGAGTCAGGAGACTTCTTCCTGGCTCCCTCCCCATTTTAACTGGAAGAAAAGGCATTTTAAAATTTGATAGTATGCACAACTTCCATACAGTTTCTCCACCTTCACCTGTAAGGAGAATCTCCAACACCTTTCCCTCGTCTTCCAACCTGCGCCATTTTGCTTGGACCCCTCTCTCCCTGCCAAGACTCTCCCCTCCTGTCTCTCAACTCTTCTGTCCAATCCTAGGTATCTCAAAACATTGCCTTCCCAGGCTTCTGACTAGGGGAAGATTTAAATTGTGCATCATTACTTTAACGAGTGTTCTCATAAGCAGGGAGATTGAGTTATCTTTGTTGCAATCCTCATCCATTGGGATGACCTCAGGGAGAACTCATCACAGTCAAAGGGCTCATAGGGTATTTTACAAAACAACAGGGACATGAATCTCAGATCTCCATCTTAGTAATATAGAGAAGTAGCTAAAGCTTTGAAGTTAAGGTTTTCTTTGATTTTGAGTCACATCACACAGTTGAGAAAATGTACTCTCTCTTTATATGGAAGGAATCAATGGAACATTGTTGTTTTCATATGGTCAGAGCAGAGTTCCCAGATTCGTGATTCCTATTTCTCTTTCTGATATAAAAATAAAAGCATTAACATCTCTTATATAATAAACCCTGGCACATTGGTAAATAATGACTATTTTGATAGAAAAATAGGTAAAGAAGTAATTCAAAGAAGAAATACATGTGGGAAATAATTTTATTTAACATCTTTCAACATTATGTAATCGAAATGTAAATATATAACTATGGTACTTTTAATATTAGGTTGACCAAGACTAAAAAGATATAATATTCAGTGCTGATGAGATGGATGAGAAAGTGAATGTTCTCTTGTACAGTTGATGGTGCACTTTCTCTTTTGCTTTTCTCCATCAGCCTCCCAGGCCGTTATGTTCAATGAAAAACTCCACAAACCACAAGGGTGGCCTTATTTCTTAGCCATGCAAGTCATCTTGGCCTGCCTCATGGTGAAGACCAGCTGGACTCAGCAAGGTCCTCCTGTTACTCTGGACTTAGTTGATACATTTTGAATATGGATCTAGCTCTCCTAGTAGCTTCTCTCTACCTGCAAGGACAAGGATATTGGCACACCATTGAGGGCATGCTTTGGTAAATCACTTAAACAGCTGGTAATTTGTCTCCTTCATTCCTTCCAACAAACTCTTCCAAGACACAGTGGTTTCAAATGACCTGTTCGGGGACATCCTTATTGAAAAGCAACTGAGTTTTTGAATGGAGTTTGACCAACTGCACAATAAATCTCCTTAATTTGCTTTCCTTCCTTTATGTATATTTTATCTCTTTCTTGCTCCTCTGAGAGAGGACTCCCACCACTAATGGAGTATTCGCATCCAAGACTTGCTCAGATTTAGTTTTCCTAGAAAACTAGAAAGATGGTAAAGTAGTATAACTTTTTCCATGTGTATGCTGGGATCAAACCTAGGGCCTCATACATGCTAAGCATGTACTCTTCCACTGAGCGACATCTTCATCCCCTCGTGTAATTACTGTAGGGGACAGTTTGCCAATATACATCATGCTGTAAAAAAAATGTATATACTTTTTATTGAGGCAAAATATACATACTTTAATGCAAATTTTAAATAACTAACATTTAAAATTAATAATAAGTTTACATTCATCTTATGTAAACATAAGATTTAACATTTGATTTTAAGTGTGCAGTTCAGTGTCATTACATATATTCTCATAGCTTCATGACCATCACCCTTTTCTTTATTCTTTCTTCCATTTATTTATTCATAGTGGAGATTAAACCAGGGGTGCTTTGCCACTGACATACATCACCAGTCCTTCTTTTAAATTTTGAGGCAAGTTCTAGCCAAGCTCCTGAGGATCTCCATAAGTTGCTGGCCTTAAACTTACAATACTCCTGTCTCAGCCTCCTGAGTTGCTGGGATTACAGGTGTGCACCTCCACACCCAGGTACCATCACCAATTTCCATGTCTAGAGATTTCATCATTTCAAACTGAAACTCTGTACCCATTAAACAGTAATTCCAAGTTCCTCCCTCTACCCAATTCCTGGTAGAATTATTCTATTTTCTATGAATTTAACTACTCTAGGTACCTTATATGAGTGGAATCATACAATATTTTTCCTTATGTGCCTTCAAAGTTCAGTTGGCATATTATCTTCAGAGTTTACCCATGTTATCACATGTATCAGAATTTCCTTCCTACTTAAGGATGAATAGTGTTCCATTGTATGCATATATCACAATTTACTTATTTATATTCATCCATTAGTGGACATTAGAGTTGTTTCCATCTTTGACGATTTTGAATAGTGCTACTATGAATGTTGAAGTTAAAATATCTGCTTTTGTCTCTTCTTTCAAATCTTTGGGATTTATATCTTGAATTGGAATTGCTAGATCATTTATAATTCTGCATTTAATTTTTTGAGTAACTGCCACTCCACAGTGATTGTATCATAAAAAATGTATGTACTTTCAACACAAGAATCTCACTTCTAGAAAGTTATTCTAAGGAAATAAAAAACAGAGCTGCAGTGCCTCTGCTAGTTAACATTTTAATATTCAATCTTCAATGACATTTGCACTTCTCTATTGATATATATGTAGATATATACATACACATAACATGCATTATATATGTTTGTATATATACATCCAGAAATCTCAATACATTTTAAACAAAAGTTCTACAGGAAAAGCCTTGGATGACATTCCAAGTGTAATTGATCTCAAAGTAGAAAAGAGTAAAATAGTGATTGCTAGAGGCTAGGAACAGAAGGAGGATGAAGAATAAAGGGAGATTACATCCAAGGTACTGAAGTACAGATAGGAGAAATAAATTCTCGTCTTCTTCAGCAAGTAGAGTGACTGCTGTTCACAATGACTTGTTATACTTTCTATGAAGTACTAGAAGAAAGTAATACAAAGTTTCCAAACATAAAGACACAAGGAGATGGAAATGCTAATGACTCTAATTTGATCAGTACTCATTAGATACATGTGTTGAAATACCAAATGTACCCCACAAAGATGTATAATATGCTAATTTAAAACAAAATGTAATCCTCTAGAACCCTCACTCTTGTGTGTGGACACAGAATATGAGGAGGTATCATTCCTGTGATTGCATTATTCCTGTGTTACATGACCAAAGAAAGATTGTCTGAGTGGGTCTAATTTAATCACATGAACCTTTTTAAACATAGGAAGGTTTCTCAGGCTAGTTGCAGAAGGGGGAGTCAGAGGAGTTGAAGTATGGGAAGGGTGTATTGCTACTCTCTTGGTCTTCTTGGAGAAGGACCAGAGAGTGGCTTCCAAGGGCTGAGAGTGACTCTTAGTCAACAGCCAGAGTAGAAATGTGGGCCTCTAAATACAATTAATCAACAAATATATGAAAAAAATGTTCAATATATCTAGCAACTAAAGAAATGCAAATCAAAACTACACTGAGATTTTATCTCACTCAAGTGAGAATGGAAATTGTCAAGAATACAAGTAACAATAAATATTCATGAAGATGGAGGGGAAAAGGAACACTCATACATTGCTGGTGGTACTGCAAATTGGTGCAACCACTCTGGAAAGCAATATGGAGATTCCTCAGAAAAGTTGGAATGGGACCATCATTTCATCCAGTTATCCCACTGCTCAGTTCATACCTACAGGACTTAAAATGAGCACACTACAGTGATGCAGCCACATCAAGGTTTACAGCAGCTCAATTCACAATAGTTAAACTATGGAACCAACTTAGGTGCCCTTCAACAGATGAATGGATAAAAAATATGGTATTTATACACAATGGAATATTATTCAACCTTAAAGAAGAATGAAATTATGACATTTCCAGGTAAATGGATGGAGCTGGAGAATATCATGTGAAGCCAAATAAGCCAATCCCAAAGAAATAAAGACCAAATGTTTTCTCTGATAAGTGGACGCTAATTCACAATAAGGAGTGGGGCTAGAGAAGAACAGAGTTACTTTTGATCAGACAGAGGGAAGTGAATGGAAAGAAGGAGGCATTGATTGGGGTAGGAATGATAGCAAAATGAATTGGACATTATTTCCCTATGTGCATATATGAATACACAACTGGTGTACCATCATGTACAACCAGAAGAATTCCACTTATGTATGCTGTGTCAAATGCATTCTACTGTCATGTATACCTAATTAGAACAAATAAAAACAAATATCTTTCTTTTTTAAAAAAAAGAACGAACTCACTGGGGGCCTCTGTTCTACAGCCATGTACAACTGAATCCTGTCCATGAGCTGAATGAGTCTGAAAGCTGCTCCTCCACCTTCCAAGCCTATTTCCAGATAAGGGCCCAGCCTGGCTGACACCCCAATGTGAGACCCTAAGTAGAGAATCCCAGTGAACTGATCCAGACTTCAGACCCCCAGAACTATGAGTTAATAAATGAATATTGGTTTTTGCTTCTAGACGTGGGATTATTTGTGACACAGCAATGCAATGTGAGAGCAATTGACTTTACCATCTAAAGGACACAAACTGCTGGGATTCCATGGAGCTTCACTTTTCTCATTTGTAAAAGAGAGATACTAAGGGTTTGTGGTGTGTCTTAAATGAGATAAGAAATGTGAAAAAAAAAAACTGTGCAGATGACAGTGGTAAAGAAAACTGTGAAGTATCCCTGTGGGCATTACTGAGCATGCACTTGAACTGCATCCAACTGGCCTGATATCACCTTTTTTTCCAAAGAAGAATGGGCAAGGTGGGAGGTTGTAGTTGAGGTGGGCACAAAAGGAGGACATTGACCAGGTCAGAGTCTTTGTAATTCATAGCCAAGACCACATAGGCAAGACCAACTCTCTCATGTTGGTCCTTCTTTCCTGTTTACAAAGGTAAACAGTTCCCCTAAGTTTTTAAGAATGTAATTCACATATAAGGATTACAGCATCTTTGGGATGTATGCTATTCCCAAAATATGTAGTCTTTCCCCCCCACAAAAAAAAGTGTAGTTGGGGAATGTCCTGCCCCTTGCATTTCAAGGATCTGTGTTGGAAATGATCTTTCACGACCACACTTGGTTCTCTTGTCAAAATACCCACTTTCTTGTACCCCCATCTAAGCCTTCCTGGATTTCACAGCTAGGTTCATAATTCCTCCTTGTCCTCAGGTATTGGGAAATAATTCCATTTAACTCATGACCCTGGTGATTTTTCTGTTGTCAGTTTCCACAGTATCTAAAGCCCATCCGTGGACATGTTTCAACCAGTTACCCCCAGAACGGGAGAAGCAGCCCCACTGCGAGGACTGGAATCTTGGGGCAGGCAGAGGCCAACTCTCGTGGTTTCTTCAAGCAGATTTCTTTTCCAAAGAAGGATCAAAATTTTCTGAAAATGAATAATGCTGTTGTCCATAACCTCATTTGGAAAACAATAGGATGACTGTGATGACTTTTGAGATGCAATTTTTTTTTATGCTTACTTCCAAAAAGTGAAGGATCTCTCAAGGATTTTTCCATTAATTGAAACAAAAATAGCTGGTAGCAGCCGAAGGAAACACACCTGAGCCTGACTATACGTATATATTTACATAACTACATATCAATCTATATCTGCCTTTATAGATGTTTTATTTGATGATTATACCAAAGTTTGAAGTGAAAATGTTAACTTTTTTACTAAATTTATTACTTGGGAAGGTTATATGATTTTGTTTCATTTCATTCCTTTCATTTAGTTTAAATATGCACATCTTGAAATAGGATGTCCCAGATATTATGGTAAGGGACATATTAGGTGTCAACTTGATGTAGGACAGATGAGGCTGGACCCCCGAGGAATTTTCAGGAAGCAAGGGTTTTTTTGTTTTCTTTTGTTTTGGCGAGGGTGGGAGGTACTGGGGATTGAACTCAGGGGCACTCAGCCACTAAGCCACATCCTCAGTCCTATTTTGTATTTTAGAGAGAGGGTCTCACTGAGTTGCTTAGCGCCTCACTTTTGCTGAGGCTGTCTTTGAACTCATGATCCTCTTGCCTCAGCCTCCTGAGCCACTGGGATTACAGGCCTGTATCACAGCACCCAGCAGGAAGCAGGTTTATTTTAGCTGTAAGGGTCTGGAGAGCTAATGCCTAAAAAAAAAATCTCTGGACCCCAAGGCTGGAGCTTCTTTGAACTCTATACCCAGTGGGAGGGGGTTTACATATTAGTAGGGGTTTGCACAGAAGTATCTTTTGTTCCACATTTTTAGACTAGACAGAGGTTTTCACAAGTTTTTCCTTTACCTCAGAAACAGAAATAATGATCTTTGTACAGCATCAAACTTGCTGCCAAGAAAGAGACACATCCTTATGGGAAACAGGAGGCTTCACACCACACTGAGCTCGCTGCAGAAATCTTTGCTGATATCTTGTTGGAAAATTGGGAAATCCTGATGATAGGAATGATTACGTGGAGGGTTTTTGCAGAAACTTATTATGATTCTTTGTTGAGGGTGGGTCCTACAAAGTCATTTAACACCACCTAATACCTTGATCCCTGCAGATGTTCCTGAAGATTCACCTGGGTTCGTTCAATTATTTATTAACCACCTTCTTTATTTTTCATCTTTTATGAAATTTTTCTTATTATTCCTTTAGTGTATTTCTTAGTTTGTAACCTTGTTTTTTCCTATACAAATGCCTTAACGGGAGGGGCCATGTAATATCTTGCATCTCATCACAATGTCCCACTCATAAAGTTTAAAAAATTTTTTTTAAATCTTTATTTGTTCTTTTTAATTATACATGATAGTAGAGTGTATTTTGAGATATTATACACACATGGAGTATAACTTACCATTCTTGTCATTGTGCATGATGTGGAGTTTCATTGGTCATGTATTCATATATGAACACAGGAAAGTTATATCTGATTTATTCTACTGTCTTTCCTACTCCCATCTCCCCTTTCCTTCCTTCCTTTTTGTCTAATTCAATGAATTTCTACTCGTCCTCCCCCACTATTGTGTGTTAGCATCCACATATCAGAGAGAACATTCGGCCTTTGGTTCTTTGGGACTGGCTTATTTCACTTAGCATGATAATCTCCAGTTCCATCCATTTACGGGCAAATGCCATAATTTCATTCTTCTGTAAGGCTGAGTAATATTCCATTGCATATATATATATATATATATATATATATATATATATACATCACATTTTCTTTATCCATTCATATGTTGGTTCCATAGCTTGGCTATTGTGAATTGAGCTGCTGTAAACAATTATGAGGCTGAGTCACTGTAGTATGCTGAATTTAAGTCCTTTGGCTATATACCAAAGGAGTGGGATAACTGGGTCAAATGGTGATTCCATTCCAGGTTTTCTGAGGAATCTCCATACTGCTTTCCAGAGTGGCTGCACCAATTTGCAGTCCCACCAGCAACGTTTGAATGTACCTTTTTTACCCATATCCTAACATTTATCGTTACTCATATTCTTGATAATTGCCAATTGACTGGAGTGAGGTGAAATCTCAGTGTAATTCTAATTTGCATATCTGTAATTGTTAGAGATGTTGAACATTTTTTCATATATTTGTTGGCCAATTGTATTTCTTCTGGGAAGTACCTCTTTTGTTCCTCTCATAATTTTTTTTAATCCAACTCAAAAAATAAAAAATAAAAATGAACAAACAAAGCAGAACTAAACACTGGCCTAAATCTGGTGATAGGCATATTAGGAAGAATGTGTCAGTGAGCATAGTTGTGATCGCAAACAACAGAAAGTCCAACTAAAACTTGTTTGGTTTTTTAAAATATATCTTATGTAACATAAAGTCTGGAAGTATTTGGCCCCAGGATGGTTCTCTCAGTATCAAGGACACAGAGTCTTGGCTGTTTGTATCTTCATCCTCAGGGTGTCAGCTACTATCCTGTGATCACAGGATAGTTCCACAGCTCTAGACATCACATTCTCACACAATATCTAAAAGCTGTAATAGAGAGCACCTCTTTTTTCGTTGCCATTTTTTTTATGACTAAGGAAATTGAAATCAGGAACTCTTATCAATGGGAATAAATTAGCCCTAGACTAAAGTTTCCTCTGGAACTGCCATTAAAAAATTTAAAAGCAAATTTTGTTAGGGTCACACTGATCCTAAGTAACCTAACTACATGCCAAAACACTGGTTGAAGAAATACCACAAAACTTAACCACAAGAGAAAATAAAATGTACAATAAGTCCATAAAAAAACTACCATACCAAAGAAAAAGGGAAATATGAACTATTTCCAAAGGAAAATCTGTCAATAAAGAAAGATCCAGAAAGGACAAATCAGCAAGAATACAGGGAAAGTCTTCATGCTCAAAGAAGTAGAGTTGGGACATGAATGCAATGAAAAGAGAAATGGAGACATCAAAAGACCCCAGTGGAGGGGCTGGCGTTGTGGCTCAGCAGTAAAACGCTCGCCTAGCACATGTGAGGCCCTGGGTTCAATCCTCAGCACCACATAAAAATAAATAAAGAAAGATATTGTGTCCAACCAAAAAAATAAATATTAAAAAAAGACCCCAGTGGAATCTCTAGATATGAAAAAATACATTCTGTGAAATAAAGAATACACTGAGTAGGATTACCAACAGTAGAAAGTACAGAAGAAAAACTCAGTGAACTTATGGACAAAGCAAGAGAAACTACCCAAAAGTAAGGGAGAGAGAAAAAAGTCATGAACAGAACATCAGTGACCTATCAGACAACATCAAGCTGTTGCAACATCAGGTAGTTTGAGACCTAGAAGAGAATAAACATGGGGAATATAAAAATATTTGAATAAACAATGGCCTCAATTTTCCCAATTTGATGAAAATTATACACAAACAAATCTAAGAATCTTAACCCCAAACAGAATAAATATGTAAAAAGGAAAGAGATCAAGCTGCATCATAATTAAATTGCTGAAGCCAGCAATAAAGACTAAATGGTAAGAGCTAGTGGAAAGTAAAATATATTACATACAGAGGAACAAAGATAAAAATTATAGCAGACTCCTCATCTGAAATCATTCACACAAGAAGGCTAGAGCAATGTTCTTCAAGTACTGAAATAAAACAGCTGTCCACCTACAATTCTAAACCCAAAGAAATTCCTTCAACAGTGAAAATGAAAAAAAAAAAAAAATCTCCAGCCAGACAACACCAGAAAGTTCATCACCAGCAGATCTGTAATTCAAGACAGGTTTTTAAAAAATTCTGTAAGCAAAAGATAAATGAAACAAGATGGAAATCTAGAAGTACACAATAGAAAATAAAATATCAGATATAACCAATTTGCAAATGAAATTAAAGATTTAAAATTAATTTAAAAGGTATGGGTCTATTTAAAGAAAAAATAATAACTATGCACTTGAGGCATATAATATCTAGAGAAATAAAATGTGGAACAACAATAGCACAAAACATTGAAGTTCTATATTGTAAAACATAGAGCAACAACTTAAAAGCAAAAACAAACAAGTAAAAGAGAAGTAATACCAATAAACTGACATTAGAGATAAAATGGAATGATAAAAAAATTGAATCCAAGAGATGTCAGAAAAAGGAGAGAAACAAAGGACAGATTGGGCAAGTAGAAAACAAAGAGGAAGGTGGTAGATTTAAACCATGTGTATTGATAATTACGCTATTTGTAAATTATATAAAAGCTCCAATTAAAGTGAGAAGTTGGCAGATTGAATAATAAAGTTAGAACCAACTGCACACTGTCAATATGAAACATTTTAAATATGCAGATATAGCCAGATTAAAAGGATAGAATGAGCTATAGCATGCAAACTTGAATCAAATGGAAAGCAGTAGTATTTATATTAATATTAGACAATGTTGATTTCAGAGAAAGAAATTTGGGGGGGCGGGTAAAGTGGGACATTTCATAATAAAACAATCAGTTCATTAAGAGGACATACAACCATATATGCCCATACTCCTAGTAACAGAGTTTCAACATACATTAAGGAAAAACTAATCAAACTGAAAGGAAAAAAATGGCAAATTTGTTTGGTATTTCAACATTCCCTTTTCAATAATTAATTCAACAAATTGGTAGGGAGTCAAGATGAGAAGGCATGACCAATACCATCAATCAGTCTAACCTAAGTGACAATTATTAAATACTCTGCCCGGTATCAGAATATACATTCCCTTTAGGAGCACACATAACATTCACCCAGACCACATTCTGTCTAAGAATTCTCAGTAACTTTAAAGGAATTGAAGTCAATGGGGTACTGTGGCACAGGTCTGTAATCCCAGCAATTTGGGAGGCTGAGACAGGAGGATCGCTTGTACAAGGCCAGCCTCAGCAACCTACAGAGACCCTGTCTCAAAATAAAAATTAAAAATGGCTGGGGATGTAGCTCAGTGGTAGAGCCTCCCTGGCTAGTTTCAATCCCCAGTACTGAAAAAAAATAAATTTAATTGATTTACTTAAATAAAATAATTTAAGTCATACAAAATATGTTCTCCGAAGAGAATTGAATTAAACCAGAAATCAACAGCAGAAATCTATCTAGAAAAGACCTACCTATTTGAAAATTAAACAGTGTACTTTGAAATAGCTCAAGGACAAAGAAGCAAAATCAAAACACAGTGAAATATGTAGGGTGCATCTAAATTAGTTCTTAGAAATTTATAGCTAAAAGCTATGTTAGAAAAGAACATTCTTCAATTAATAACTTAACTCTCCACCTAAGTAAACTAGAAAAAGAAGAGCAAATGAAACCAAGGTAAGCACAGTGTGAAAATAATAAAAAGCAGAAATCAGAAGAAAAAAAAATAGTGAAACAATCAATGAAACCCAAAGCTGGATCTTTGTGAAAATATCAGTGACTTGAAAAAACACTGAGTAAACGGATCAGGATGAAAGTGAAAGAATATAAATTCTTCATGTCAGGAACCAGAGAGTCTGCAACATTAGAAGGAAAATGAGAGAACTAATGTGAATAATGTCATGACAAAAATTCACAATTTAAATGAATAAGTTTATTAAAAGGCATAAACTACTCGTGAAAAAACAGGTAACTTCAATCCCTCTATTAATAATGAAATTTAAAGTTTAAAACCTTCTCACAAAATCATCAAATGACATCACTGGTGAATGATATCAAATATATAAATGAAAAATAATACCATCTTTTTTATACAAAATCTTCCAGATAATAGAAGAAACGATTCATTTTATGACACCACAGCCATAAAAAAAAAACCCATATTACAATAAAAGAATGCTACCAACTGAATTCCTTTTAAAAATAGATACAAATTTCCTTAACAAAGATGTTAGCAAATTTAATTCAGGAATACACAAAACATATAATACATTACAACTAATTAGAATTTCTCCAAGGAATACAAGGTCAGTTTAATTCATTTGGAAGACTTAAAAAATATAATCCATGTGATTACCTGCATAGATAACAGCAAAAACACAGTCATCCCTCTGTATCTGGAGGGGACTGGTTGTCTCATGGATACCAAAATCCACACATGCTCAAATGCCTATATAAAACCCCGTGGTTTTTGAATATAACCTACACATATCACCATGTATACTTGAAATACAATATAAGTGCTATCTAAATAGTTGTTATTATTGCACTGTTTAGGGACTAATGATAAGAAAAAAATGTTTGCACATGTTTAGGATAGACATAGACATAAATTTTTTTCTGAATATTATTGGTCCTTGGATGATTGAATCCATGGATGCACTGTTAGAGAAGGCCAACTATATGTGAGAATAATTGACATTAGGGACATAAAGCAAGGGTGTAGATTCCAAAGAGTGTGGGGGAGGAGCTGATTATATATAACCAACAGGATAGGGCTAGGGTTGTGTCTCAGGGGTTGAGCACTTGCCTAGCATGTGTGAGGCCCTGGGTTCGATCCTCAGCACCACACAAAAATAAATAAAATAAAGGTATTGCATCCAACTACAACTAAAAAAATAAATATTAAAATAAACACAAGAGCAGCTCTATTTGTGTACAATGACTCAAAGAGCATTCTGCTGTCATGTATAACTGACTAGAACAAATAAATAAATTAATTTTTTTAAAAAACTTTTTTTTTAGTACTGGGGATTGAACCCAGGAGCACTTAAACACTGAGCCGCATCCCCAGCCCTTTGTTATATTTTAGGTAGAGACAGAGTCTTGCTAAGTGGTTTAGGGCCTTGCTAAATTGCTGAGGCTGGCTTTGAACTCGGGATCCTCCTGCCTCAGTCTCCAGAGTTGCTGGGATTACAGGCATGTGCCACCGAGCCCAGAGGATTTCCTCATATATATGTAAGATATAACACAATAATGCTGATTAGAAAATAAGAGTTGTGTCAGGAGTCTGTATTTAAGCCAATCCCAGACCAACAAGATGGAATTACCTTGCCCAACTTTGATTTATCCAGAATCACTTCCTGGGGTGGAAAGAGCCCCACCTCCCTCAAGCCCAAACCTGGTTAAACCTGTATTAAATGGGGGGAGGGGGGTTGTTAGCAGGAAGGACTGTGGGGTTACAACCAGTAGTGTCATCTTCCCCCTGTCATCCACATGCAGGCTTCAGAAAACACAAATGTCCTTATTAAGATTAATCATATAGAATCATCCTATAATTAAAATCCAGGGTTTTATGAATAATAATTACCCATGGAACTAATCTTGAGAACCAAAAGTGTACGGAATATTAATGAAAAAGGGCTCTTCAATAGAAAGTCACATATCAAGCAAATTCTCCTGCATAGCGAGTGCCAACCCAGGGAAGAGTAGATTAAGTTGTGACACTGTGACCAGCACATGTGGTGCATGACCTTCTCTAAACTTCCCTTTCCCTCCCCGCCATATGGATTATTTTATTTTCAATCCTTGGCTTGCCCTTCTGGCTTTGAAGGGAGGACGTTTTGGGCCTAATTCTCAGAGAGGAAAGACATATGCTGCTTTGCTCTTGAGATGTTTATTTTTCCCCCGTTCCATATGTTTTGCTTCCTTCTCTAATGTCAGTACTGAAATTGAAGAAGTCTGTCTTACACCAGTGGTTCTCATTAAAATGGGACTAGGTCGCTCCCTACTTCTATCTAGACTTCTGGACTATCGGTTTTTACAGTCCAGTTACAGAGCTACGCATAACTTCTCTTCTGCTACTCATGATGCATCGTGGGCAGTTGTCAAGGAATTCAGGCGTAAGTGAGCTGAGCTCTGGAATAGCCTCACTTGAAATATCCACCATTTAAGAAAGATCATTTAATAGAACAATAATCAGTGCATTCGCCAAGATTCTTTAGACCCTAAAAACCCCTGGAATGTAGATAATCAAAAAACAAACAACCGTGGCCTCATTATCTCAATCTCTTTCTTTCATAAAAGCCCTCCCCGAGTTAATAAATATGTGAAGCTTTGCCCTAGACTCGAAAGAAGGGTGAATATGAGTCTGATTGAATAATTCTGGCTCTTGGAAACTTGTAACTACAAATATTGTCCATTATGTTGATAATTCACAGATAATAAATTTATTCTTGAATTGATTCACACTGTTTGTCTCTTCAGATTCATGCTGTCTTTTATTTGGAAATGAAAAGTATGTAGCCCTTAGCACTTTTCATTTTAGCTGTAGTTGTTAGGCAACATAAAAGCTAAACCTACCACAAAATTCTAATATTGAGTGTAGCTTACATAACCTGTTAACAGCTAGAATATTTGCTTTTCAATGTGGCCTCCATCTGAGCCCCTAGCAAATCCCCAGAGACAACATGACTCTAGTCACTTCTTTCTTAAGGCCTTTCTTGCCCCTTGAGAAGTTCTCATTCCTCAACTTGAGTTGGTAACACTTTGTCTCAGGACAGGCTTGGAGAATACCTGGAGCAGAAGGAAAAGTACCACCCCATCCTAACAGAGACTTGAATTTCCTAGGTTGGGGGCCTCAGGGACCCCCCAAACTGTTCTCATAATCAGCTTCCCTATTTGCAGCTATATGTAGCTATTCGGTGCTCAGTATGTTTTGGAGAGCCATCCTGATTGGGCTTTGGATCTTAGCATGCTCGACCTTGCCCATTCCTGTTCTCTCCTGCTCTTCCTTTCTCCCTCTACATCTCAGCTGGGATCCTTAGACCTCAGTTCTTCTTCTGATGTCTCCCAACCATATCCTAGCACAGTCCACAAGAATTTTCCCATGGTCCTTTCCAGAGCCATTTCCTCAACATTTCTGGTCCTCTGTGTGCAGGCATGGGCTAGCATTTTACTCTTATGCTCCTTTAGTGTTAGGTATGACCAATACAAATGGAAACTTTAGGGGCCAGTATGTGACTGACTTTTTCCCCTGCCTCAGTTACTATGAAAGCATATGTTTAAAGAGTGGCCCCCAAGAGCTGGGATCCCCAAGTGGCAATGGTGAGCAAAGCCCACTGTTTACCTAAAATGATTCAGAAAGATATCTTAGTTGTTTTAAGCCTCTGAGTTTTGAGAGTTGTTTTCTTCTGCAATATAACCTAGCGTATCTGAATGTGTACCCTCTCCTGGGTTTGTCTTTCATTCTTCTGTTTCACAATGTTGTATAATCTTTTTTTAAAAAGATATTTTTATTAGTTGTTGATGGATCTTTGTGTGTGTTTTTGTTGTTGTTATTTATTTATATGCAGTGCTGAGGATCAAACCCAGTGCCTCACACATGTTAGGCAAGTGCTCTACACTGAGCCACAACCCAGCCTTTATATAATCTTTTCCACATTCTTTATTTCACTAGGTCCTTCGAGACTTGGTTTATATTCTTTTTGACCTTGTATATTATGATTCATCATTATTTTTATAGACTTTAATCAGGCTTATGACCTTTGGCACCTCAGACTTGCAGTTGCTGCCCTCTTTGCTTTTAGAATTTTTTTCTTTGTGTTAATGAAATCACAAAATAGCACCATCAGGCCAAATTCCAAATTACACACCCCTCTACCTGTTTTTACCTTGATTAATCTACTTAAGGATTTCATGCCTGTTTCCTTGTTGACAAATAATGCTAATAGGCATACTTATTTCATTGGGTTTCTGTGGGGACTCAAGGAGATAATGCACAAAAGCCCCCAAGGCAGGGTCTGGCATATTGCAGGTGTGTGGTAGCTGCTGGCTCTAACAATGATCATCATTATTATGTACTGTCAGCAACTGCTTCCTATCATACTCAATGTATACACTCTCCATTCTTAATATTTTGGATATTTTGTCCTAATTCTAGTGTTCGAATTTCTTCTCAGTCTCAAAGCTCCCCATCTCAGGTATTCAGATTGAATACAACAGAAAATGGAGTTAGACACTGATACAGTCTTGAGCTGTGCAATCTAGGGCAAGATAGTTAACCTCTCCAATCCTCTAAAATGGGAATAATGTTTACTTTGCACATGAGGATGAAGCAGCCTGCATAGTTAACACTCAGTAAAACCTCCTTTGCTCATTTTCTCTGTAACTTTCGGGTGCCCTCACCATGACCCTTCTTTCCTCCTCTGTCCTTTCTCCTTCCTTTCTCCTTCTTTGAATTTCCTCGGCCAGCTTTCATCTTTCATGGCTCAGTGCTGAACGCTCTGCTTGTCTCCTTTTCACTGCAGTTCCTCTAGGTCTCACTTGGTGAGCAGCAGCTTCGTGATCCTGCAGGAAGAGGGAACTTTCCAGCTCTGGCCTCAATCACCATCTGCCTTGAATTTCCAGCTGTTGTTCTTACAGCGCCATTGGGCTCTGGTAACATCTAAACCACAACAATCAAGCTGTGCTTATTATTTCCTCTCCCATTGGCTTACCTTCCTATCTAGCTTTTAAAATTTTTTTTTTATTCTTAGGAAGAAAATTTTAAATCTCCAATTTCCTCTCTCATCTGTGTTCGATTAGTGACTATGGTGCAGTGCATTTCATCTTTTCAAATCTCCTTATTCTCCCTTTTCCATTCCTGACCCTGCTGATCACTCAAGTCATTCTCCTCCAGATCCATATTTTGGTGACAATCACCCACTTTCCGTTTCGCTTGATTGCACTCTGGTTACTGTTAACAGATTTTTTTTAAATTATCTTGTTTTTCTGCTTAAAATTTCATAATAATTCCATATTGCCTCTGCTGCAAACTCAAATTCCTCATGCTGGGTTCTTCCTACATGATGGTGGTACCATTGTAGTATCTGAGTCTCTTTCCCATCTCTCATTCAGGAGGGTCTTTCTTCAGTACAATATATCTATAAACAGATCCTGAGGCAAAGATTCAATTACTGATGCCTAACATGAGGATTGCAAATCTAAGGCAAAAAGTAAGAAGAAAATGAGGAATGAAGGAAGGAGAGAGAGGAGGCCACCGAGATGTCCTGGTACTGCCTACTGCCTAATGATGAGTACTGAAGAAACCCCAGGGACCTAGCAGACATGTTCTCACGCTGTACTTCCCAGGCAGGCTGCCAGGAGAAACCAGGTTTTGCAGTACTGCCTGGTAGGAACAAACAGGAGGACTGATTTCTAAGTCTAGATCCCATGTCTTCTTCTTTCTCAAAAGTCCAAGTTCATCCCACAGGAAGTAAACTGTCCCCTGCTTCTGGGTTTTATCATCTTCCCTCTTCAGTTGCTATTTGGGGTGGCCAATCTCTTGATGTGCATGAAGCCCAGAAGTGTAGGGAGAGGGAGACTCCGCAGCTGTCAGGAAGAGGCCTCATGGATGCTAGTTGGCCCAGCCCCGTCAGATTTGTGCTTCAAATGACCCCATTCAAACACTTCCAATATTATCTCTATTTCCGTGCTTTAGCCATTCCCCACAACCTTTGGCATTTCGTTCTGTGTACAGTTATTCTTTGGTATCCACAGGGAATTGGTTCCAGGACCCCCATCGCACCAGTGGATTCCAAACTCTAAGATGCTGAAGCTCCCATATAAAATGGCATAGTATTTGCATAAATACACACACCCTCCTGGATACCTTCAGTCATCTCTCAATTACAATATCTAATGCAATATAAATGTCATATGCTGTTAACGTACTGTGTTTAGAGAATTATGACAAGAAAAAAAATGTGCAGGTGCATCATTGGCGAACAACAGAACACACAGCAATAACAATGTGACATTTTCCATTTGTGGTTTTTTGGATCTGCTGATCTGAGACTCACAAATAGAGCCAACTGCATACTTCTCCAGTGATGTTAAGAGTTTCACTTCTTCATAAAGAGCTTCCTGACCACCTATAGAAGACATTTGCTCTTTTGGTTTTGTCCAGCATCGCCTCCGTCCCCCTATTAGTGTTCTACTTTCTCTTCGGAGAGAAACGTATCCTGTAAAACTTTGATTCCCTCTTTCTTACTCCTAGTTCCTCCTATGAATAAGAAAGGGTGGATGCTTTTCCTACACCCCACCCCATTCAGCTCACAATAGAAGCTCAGCTAATCTGTTACTAGTTCTCCAAGCTTTGAATCTTGAGCAAGTGAAACAAAGATGCAAGGAACATTTGAAGGTCAGGCAGCTCCCAGTGCTGTTTGTTTGAGCCCGTTCTGTTTCAGGTGGGTGACCTTGGCCATGGCTTCTGTTGCCTAGCGTCTGTGACTACTGTTTCCTGTGTGTTTTCCAAGCCCTGTCCTCCAGGTGCCTGGGGACTTGATGAAACTTATTCTCGATGCCCCACTAATATCTTTCCAAATGACTTGCGTTGTTTAAAGCGGAGTTATCTTTGGTCGCTTGTAACCTTGTAGTTTACATTATTTTCTACAGCTTGGGATTTTTATAGCACCTGGAGATAGTTTTCGTAACACATTTAGCATAGCCCAGAGCACAGCTACACTGAAACATTATTACCATATTCAATAAATATTTGTCAAAGTTTCAGACACTGTGGTGTTAAGACAATAAAAGAAGGAGCATGAATTCCTCGCTTAATGGGAAAAGATGTTAATAAATTCAACAGGATAATCACAAAGGAGAGTGCATTACAAAGTAGGCTGATGGCACAAAGGAAGGAGAGGTCCAGAGTCCTGGAACTCAATCACCTAGGAGAGAAGATGTCTGATATAGGTCTTGAAAGGATGACCTGTAATTCAAAGGTGTCTTTGAGGGGTAGACCTCATAGACAGAGGAAAATGCAGTTGAACTATGAAAGGATGGGCTTGCTCAGTGGGAAAGGGACTGGTTTGAAACAGGTAGCATGATTGCCAGGCCCACATAATAACTGCGGGCGGGAGGTGAAAGTGAGATGAATCAGCATGGCTCTCCAGTCATATGCAGCCACCACAATGTGGTCCTGGAACAGGTGAGATTAGAGATTTAAGAAGGAAAAGTACAACAATTGATGTCAAGTGCTATTTTAAGGTTCAATACATAGTAGTGATCCCAGGCATGATGGCCCACGGCTGTATTCCAGTGACTCTAGAGACTGACACAGGAAGATCACAAGTTTGAGGCCAGTCTTAACAACTTAGCAAGACCCTTAATAATCCTGTCTCAAAAGGAAAAAAAAAAAAAAAAATATATATATATATATATAATGAAATACATATATATTTATATCAAATAAAATACAAAACAACAACAAAAATAAACTATAGTAGGGAGACAGAGATCCCTGTGAAAAACAGATCCCCTTAGGACTAAGGAATAAATGCCTCTCAGGAGAAATAAGGCAGCCAAACTAGCTCTTGGTTTTATGGGGTTAAGATCTATACCAAAAATTAGGAGTTAAAAAGTGAACCAGTGTTCAAGCTATGAAAATAAGATAACACGCCAGGAGACGGGAGACTCAGAGCTTAGCTTGGCTTCTGAGATTACTGGTCAGCAGGAATGCCAAGAAGCTAGAGCCAAACAAAGCAAAATAACCAAGACAAGGCCATGAAGACAGGACAATAGTCTGCCCCATCCAAGAAATATCAGAGACCCACCCAGATGATAAGAAGCAAATTCCAGGTGGTGAGGAGCAAAGGCATGGATAGACAGTCACTGAAGTAACCCACAGTTGCCTTTACCTTATCAGCACAGTGAAATACACAGCCCTTGGTGGGGACTTAAGATGGTAATGAGCCACCGGACACAGGATATAGCATGATGGAGAAAACCTCACCCACAACTAAAATCCCCTCCACAGGCGATGACATCAAGAGAGTACATCCCTGCCTACCCTGGAGATACCATAGAAGCTGTATAGCTTTTTCCCTGATTTGAGCCAGCCTGACCCTCCCAATCAGTGCTGTTTCCCTTATGACTTGAACAGAAGCCACTAAAGAAACCTTGACCGTATATGTATTTGCACTCCCTTGGTGCAGTTTCATTTCTAATGCAACTGGCTGAGAAGTTCCCATCTCCTGAATCAGTAACAGTAACTATTTTACTGTCAGTGGAGATAGTAGCTACTCCTTCCAGAAAGAGATATTGTTACTCAAATTGTACAGAAGGGGAAAACTGAGGCTCAGAGAAGGCAACTGACTTCTCAAAGTCAAACAGCTAAAAAAATTTTAGAGGCACAATTTTATCCAGTCTTCTGACCTTCCCCATGTTGTTTCTCAAGACTCAATGCTTTTTGTATACTGTAAATCATCTTGAGAAAAGAATGCATCTTTCAGAAAACAACTCTTATTTCTTAGTAAAGTCTTCAGCATTTGAATATTCTTCTTTGCCACTAGAATAATGACAGCTTTATAAGTCTTTTGACTTTAAATTGGCTTTAAAAATAGGTTTTTACTTGTTGATAGACCTTTATTTTATTTATTTATATGCGATGCTGAGAATAGAACTCAGTGCCTCACACAGGCCAGGCAAATGTGCTACTGCTGAGCCCCAGCCCCTTAAGTTGTTGGGTTTTTTTAATATTTATTTTTTAGTTTTAGGTGGACACAATATCTTTATTTTATATGTATGTGATGCTGAGGATCAAACACAGTGCCTCATGCATGCTAGGCGAGCACTCTACCACTGAGCCACAAACCCAGCCCTTTAAAATGGTTTTTTGATGCATGATCTGGAGCAAATATGGAGAAAAGGAGCTCTCAGGGGACTGAAAGTGTAGAAAGTTCTAAAATATCTGCTCCACAGAAATAAATGAAGAATTTAGTAAAAAGTAGAAGGAAGCTTTCTACAAGAACAGCAAGCAGCATGATGGATTGTAAGCCCCCAAATCACAGCAAATAAATATGACTCAATAACAATCAATGATGAGTATCTTCATTAATGTATACTGTGGATAATTGGTGTCCAGCTATAAATTGCCTATATGCTGTTAGGATCACAAGCTTTAATTTCCCAGTCTAACTTTCCTGTTGAAGGGTTTTATTGTTCCAGATACCCAGCAGGCAAGGATGTCCTGCAGAGTCTAGGGGACAAATGCTGTTTACATGTCCCTATGAACAGCTGTCTTCTAGCCCCCTCCAATTTGGCTTCCTCTTCCTCTATAAAAGAAAAACACACTCCCCAAGTTCCCTGATGACCAATTCCCTGCCCCAGAGTGTTTTTGTTTTGTTTTGTCTTTTTAGTTTTTGATATAGCTGGTTGCTACTTGATTGAAATGTCTGTCTACTACTTAGCTTTCGGGAAGATATTCTTTCCCTGCTCCCCTCTCTCTCTTCTGGCTATCCTGGTTTCTTCAGAGAAATAAGGAGATGGCATCTGTCTCTTAGCACATATTCAACTGTCTTTGAGAATCATGTGCTGCCAAATCTGCCTACCTGTGTTAGAGTCCTGCATTAGTCTCACAGCAGCTGTACAGCTGTGTCTCCTATAGTGAAGATAAGGACATAAAAGAAGAAACTCATCATTGCATGCTTACTTGATGCCAACCATGGTGCTAAGAATTTCACGTTTATCACATCATTCACTTTTTAACTTTTTGATGTAGGTTTTTATTCATATCCCCATGTTATAGATGAGGAAACTGAAATATAAAAAACTTTAAGTAATTTTCCAAAGATCAGACAGTCGAGGAAATGCAGGAGTTGGTATTTATCACAGGCAGTGTGATTCCTTTTTTTTTTTTAACCATGCTTTTCCTTAAATGAATTATATTGTATTTTTGACATTATGCTATGAAAATTCAGATATGTAAATGTAAAATATGCTAAACCCTTTGAGAAACAATTAAGGGTTCTGGGGCTATGGCTCAGTGGTGGAGTGCTTGCCTAGCATGTGTGAGGCACTGGGTTCGATTCTCAGCACTAAATATAAATAAATGAATAAAATAAAGATCCATCAATATCTAAAAAAATATTAAAAAGTGCTTATATTTTTAAAAAATAAATAATTAAGGATCAGATTGTCGATCATTCTCGTGACGGTTCATGAAGGTAAGTATATTAATATAAAAAATGCATTAGGAACCAATTTCAAGTGAGACAAACCAACTCAAAATAGTTAAAGAAAGAAGAAAGTTTAATAACAGGTAAATATAAAAAAAAAGTATTGAAATACCAAGATGGTGCTAAAGTTCAGTATAACCCCTTCCTCAAGTACAGGAAGGATAATGACCATAATTGGCCAGTCACAGAGGGCAGGGGCCTGACTACATGGGAGAAGGTGGGGTAGGTCATATTGTGCAAATTAGGTGTTATTCTGGTAGTCACAGAACAGTGGAAATTGCCATAAAATATGTGTGAGTGTGGTTTCACTACCCCATAGTTGACCTATATAATGGAGGAAGTGAGATATTCCTTCAGGAAAAATTTTCTGAAAATCTTGTCAAAGGCAAAGATGTAAGACTAGTGAGATACATCCTCCTTAAGTAAGGCAGATACAGATCAGGCCAGGAAACTGACATTTATTCACGTGGTCTGTCCTCTTACAAATAAATAGTAACAATGGGATTCTGAAGAGTAAAAATTGCCCTGGACATCGAAGCAGAAATAAGACAGGACATGTGGGGCAAAGAAAAAAATCTTGAACACCCAGCTAAAGAGAACTCTTGTGAGAAATACTGAAATGAGGCCATGATGTGTAAATCAAATGAATTCAAAGTGAAGAAATTTAGAGTAAATCAGAAAGAATGCTCAGGCTTGGGATACATTCAGAGTGAAATTTAGCTTTGAGAAGGTATTTTCTTTTGAAATTGAATCTCGTGGGTAGCTACTTCACTGTTTAATTTTAATTTTAAAGTAGATGATCTGCTAGAAAGCTGTGATGATTAATTTTTGTTAACTGCACAGACAGCCTGGTTATTCAGATTGTAGGATACTGTAGAGTAAGGCTAGGTGAACTTTATAAAGAACTAAGATACAGTGGCTGATATTTGATAATATCATACTTGACATTTCAGCTACAACGCAGTCCAGGGGGCAAGGTGGCTCTTTTTCACAAAGTTACTCTCCTTCAATCTTGTTGCTTTAAAATCTTCCAGGACTGTCCCTGCTGGGGGCAGTGGGTGGGGAGTTGGTGGGGGGGATGCAGTGGGGGCTAAAAGCTGTATGACATAATCACTTCTGAGGTTAGGTCAGTGGGAGACAGAGCTGGTGTTTAGGTTAAGCAGGACATCTTCAGCTTAGTTGAGCTGAATTTCTACTTTCTTAGGAAATTTAAACTTTCTTATTAGACTTTCACCTTGAATTGGCCACCCCACTGCCATGGTGTTCTAAGTAGTTTTGATATTTTCCAAGCTTGCTAAAGAATGGGAACATTTGTACTGGAAGGTTTTATAAGGTATAAAGAATTGTGACATTCTTACTGCTCCATTTTATCCAAGTTTACTAATTATATTGGCTTCTGAAATTCCTTTAATATGTATATGAGAGTGCATGCACAATTACTTCAGTGCAGAGATATTTTTAATTCATTTCAATATCTACATGCTTAATATTTTATACTTATTAAATACTTGATTTACCTAATGACTTATTTTATAATTGAATATACAGTACGTTAATATTTTAGTAATAAGAATGTCTGCATTTTAGCAGGACTTGGTGGTACACATCTGTAATCCCAGGTACCAGGGAGGCTGCAGCAGGAGGATGGGAAGTTCAAGGGCAGACTGGGCAATTTAGAGAGACCTGGTCTTAAAATAGAAATATAAAGGGCTGAGGATGTATAGCTCAGTTGTAGAGTACCTCTGGGTTCAATCCCTACTACCACAAAAAAAGCAAAGGATGTCTGCTTTTCTGATCTATATTGCATCCTTTTAAAGGGTCAAATTCTATCATTTGGTTCTGTACTCCCACGATGTTAAAGCAATAATCAAGTATTATAATTGCATTTTACTCATTAAGTGTTTAAGGGTGTGTGCTTAGAAAAACTGAGATTGGTAAGAAACTTCTTATCTTGCATGCTTCCGGTGTGAAAATGCGAGATCTGCAAAAGCGTTATGAATAGTTTAGGTAGGAAAATATCAAAAGAAACTTAAAATCCATAAAGGCGAGAAGGAGATGTAGTTTAGAGAGACAGAAGAAGCTTTCTCTAGCAGTAAGGATAACTAATAATAATAAAACCCGAGAGACCTTTTCTTGCCATCCCTAGGCAAAATGGGAAACAAGTTACAACTCATTTTCATAAAAAAAAAAAAAAAAAAAAAAAAAAAAAAAAAAAAACCCGCCTCAACATCCTCTGCCCAAAGCGGAGCGGGCTGTGGTCAGGTGAGCCCTGGTCACGACCCAGGGAGCAGACGCCCCACAAGGTTTAGGCAACTCTGCGTCTCCTGGCCCCAGGTTCCACCAGAACTACAGTCACCCGGGGCGGCAGGGTCAACAGGGCAAATACCTTTTGGGAATCCACCCGCCCCGGTCAAGCTCAGCACAGTTTCTCTTCTTCTCAGCCCACTTTCTCCGCCCACCCTCAAGTGAGATCCCCCGCAGCTGCAGCAGGTCAGCCCTGCCGCTCCGGGTTGGGGATAGCAGTGCCCCTTCCCAGCCCAAAGCACGAGCGCCTCCGGGCGGCTGCGGGTCCCCGCGGACTCAGCAGGGAGCCCTCCCGGGGGGAGGGGTCTCGGGCGGTGGAGCTGTGGGACGGCCGGTGGGGAGGGGCCGGGCACCGCAGAGGTATACGCGGGTGAGTGGCCAGCGTGAGGGAGGCGACTTCCTGGAGGGAGAAGCGACCAGCAGTCCTGCACCGTGCGGATCGGGCCAAACTAGGCCGAGCTTTCTTCCGGGAGCGCACGGAGCTGCGGCGGAGAGATGCGAGGCGGCTGCGCGCGAGTCGCGCTCCTGGCCTCGCTGCTTTGGGTCGCAGTGCAGTGCCAGCAGAGAGGTGAGTCCCGCTCCCTGGGCTCCCATTCCTAGCGGGCGGGGACAAAGCCCGTTGCTTTGAGGCTGCCAGAGTCGGTGCGCTCTTCCCTGTTCACTTCGGACTCGGGGCATCGGACACGTGGGTCTCTCGTGTGATCTCTGCTTGGGGTCTCTAGCAGGGCGGAAAAGAGCTGGTGCCGCCACCCTTGGCGGACGTTGGTAGTTTTTTTGAGCCTTTGGCTTTTAACTTTTTTCTATAACCACCTTATGAGGTTCTCTTTGCAGCCCATAGAGGTAATGAATGGAGAGGCAGTGTGACCCAGAAAGAAAGACCTTTATTGGAAACAAGTCGGCATGTTGAAAGATGGTTGTCTGTCTCTTTCAAAGACCATCTCCGTCTTTGCCTTAAGGAAGAGTATTTTATGTGATTTTTTTTTTCAAGTGAAGGTATGTTTCTCCCAGACCGGTGAACGTCTGGATTGCCCAAGGTTGAGAAAAGTGAAGGTGCACATCTTATCCCCCTCACATGGGTCAGAGTTGCAGTCCAGCCGACCTAAACAAGACATAAGTGATCAAAGTTTCTGTGTTGATTAGAGTGACTTGTGAATGGCTTTTGTTGTGATCAGCGTTTCTGTCAAGCACCCTTTCAGGTGTGACCTTCTGCAGTACCTTGGGACTAGGAAGTGTTTGGAATGGAGGGTTTCGCGTAGTTCTAGCTAACGTTGGTGTACAGTTAATGTATAAGAGAGGCTAGGCAGTAGCAAAGAGTAACTGAGACTTGGGTTTCAAGATTGGCAAGGAGAGATTCTGTGCGCTTTTACAGGGAGTCACCTCCTCCCTGGCTTTTGGAGGACCTACTGGTCCTAGAGCGTGGTGAAGCCAGCAGTGTTGGGGGGTGGCGAGAGTGTGGCTCCCGGGAGCGCGAGGAGGCGGGTGGATTTGGCCGGGCTGCTGACCTGGCTGGATGTGGGGCTGCTGCTGACCTGGCTGCTGGTAGGGCGCGGGGAATGAATGGGAAAGGAATTCTGAGTCGCCCTCATTGTTCTGTGGGAAAGTCCGATCATCGCGACCGGGAAAGAGCGGGTTTCTCTGGCCCCTCACCAGCTGTCCTGGACAGCGAGGGTCCGCAAATGGCATCCAGGGCACAGACGTGCCTTCCAAAACCGTGCTCTTTGTGCTGCCCCAGTAGTGACCAAACTAGCACACCCCCAACACTTTTTAAACCGTGGGCACTCGGGAATGAGGGAACCCGCACTTTGCAAGCTCTCCGTCTGCACGGGGACAGCATTGCAAGGTTTGAGAAGAGCATTTTCAGTTTCGACCCAGGCAAAGAGAGAAAGGGAGAGAGAGAGAGAGACCCTCTTCCCTTTTCTGCAGACGACCCTAATCTCCGCGCCACACACAGAGTTAAATCTTCCCAGTTCCTTCTTCGCTAGGCGGCCACAAATACTTGTTGAAAACATCTTAAAAGTATGCAACACATGACAACGGTCTAGTCTCACAAGTACAAATCTCATTTTAAGAAAAATAGAGTTCAAAAGTAGTAGGCGGAATTCGAAATACCCTCATGGGAAAAACGTGTGTTTGGCCATTGTGCTTAGCTGTGAACTATGCAGAAACGAGACCATCCCATTCATTCAAGCATTCATGATGAAAGCACTGGACCGAGCTGGAGAACGCTGCTTTGAATAGCTCCGCGTCTGCTTAGCGCAGAGCTGGGGCTGGGAGAGGGGGAATTTACATAGTTATCAGAGAAAGAAAGGAGCCAGCCTTTCCGGGGGGAGAGAAGCCTTTGACTCTGAGAGCCCTACTCTGGTCTGTGAGGTTGCTGAAAGTGAACAAGTCCGGGTTTCCCACAGGGTGGAGAAAGAGCAGCTTTGCCTCAGTTTATTGTTTCAAGAAATTGAAAGTCTTAAGTCCGAGGAGATGTTCTGAATGTTTTCCGTTCCCCTGCGGGCTGCACATTTGGCTTGGGCAGTTGTGAATGGTGTTTGGAGAAAGTAGAGCCACACGGGGCTTTCCTGCTTTGAGAGACTGCGGAAAACCACCCAGGGCAGGAGCCTTTGAATCTTTCATGTAGTATTCCATATTTGCCAGTCCACACCCGATCAGCCACCACTGTTCCTAATGAGCATCCTTAAAGGAGTTTCCATTTTTTACGAAAAAAAAAAAAATTGGGGGTCCCTGGTATTATATGGCATGCATGATTAGCAATGTGGCATACTGCAGTCAGTAAAATAATCCTGACCTGCAAATCATGCACTGAGTTAGCTGTATGGTCACGCTATAATGTATATAGCTAGCTAGGGTCTGGCTATGTTGCCCAGGCTGACCCCAGACTCCTGGGCTCAAGCAAATGAGGCCCTGCTTCATTTTGAGGAGTAGCAGAAATTAGGGATGGGCTGTGCACCTAGCATGGTGCTCATAGTTTTGAAACTGATCATTATCTAATAAATTCAGATTATTAGAAATTCTGTCATTTTCTCACCCTCACTGGGTTACTTTACAACTTACTGTGTATCTGTTAATGTGTTAAGTTCATAACTGACAATTACATAGAATTGCAGACTCTTCACAGATTGATTCACCATCAATTCTTGGTTTCAAACCATCCTTTGATTTTTTTCTAAATAAAAAATAGACAATTCCAAGTATAGAAAAATACCTATGAGAAGGAAAATATAATTCTCATAAATGGCATGGTATTCAAATTTAGCATGTAGGTGCTTGACAGTAAGTTGTATGTGCCAGAACAGATTTCAAAGGTGTCTTTTTTTCTTTTCTGTAACTGTGTTCTCCAAGTAAGGATCAATTAAAATGTTGATAAGATGATTAAATGAAATAATTCAAGAAAAAAATTTTAGAATAGTGCGTCTTACAGGGTTAACCTTCAATAAACATTATCTATAAGCATCATTATTACTATTTTACAAAGAACTCTGTGGGTTGGCCTTTGCCAAACAATATTCTATGGGATGCATAATCATTTAGGGATTTGGAATCAAATAGTTGTGGGCAAAACACCCAGACCTGTCACTTTGACTAGCTGTGACAATGGATAAGTTTTTGGACCTCTGTCTTTTATCTCTTCTCCCACTTCAGCTCTTCTCCTGCTTCAGCATCACCATTATTGTGAATTTTCTAGAAAGACCCTCTTGATAACCATTCCTGACCTTATTTAAAATTCTTCCCATTTCATTATCAAATGACTTGGTATTCCCCAGTATAACTTACCTCACTTCCTTTGTGTAACAAGCATGATATGTCCTTTACATGTCACATCCTCTTTCCTGGGCTCTCCATATGGGTTTAGACTCTGCCTCAGAGCCCTCACTTTATAAGATGCACACATAAAATGACAGTGTCATGCTTGGGGGTAAACCAAAGTGGCTGGGACCCTATATGGTGTGCTGTCCTAGAACTGAGAGTCTTTATCTTGGGCACACTTAGATCTGTTCCTGGTTAACCAGTACTCACAGGCACACAGTCTGTGAAGTGCTGATCAGTCTCTTGTTTGGTTTCTAAAACCCTGGAAAACCTTCTGGTCTGGTCCTCTAGATGCTGGAGAATGGTTTAGGTCCCCTCCCTGGACTCCCAGTGCTCCTTGTGCATATGGTATTGTTGTGCTTATCATGGTGTCAAGAATTGGCTCTCTTGTCTATCTCAGCCCCTGACTAGGGATTCTCAAAGGGCAGGGATGGTTTTACTTATATCTGCACATCCTTTGTTTTGCAGTGCTTCTGGCCACTTATCACCGTTGATTTATTTTAACATATTTATAAATGCACATAACATACTTTTCTTTAGTACTACCTGCTTACCTCCCCTACTCCCTCCCCCTGGTCCCCTTCTACTTTTGATCTTCCTTGTCTTTATTAATTTTTTAATTTATGCATTATACTTATATGTAAGGGTGGAATGCATTGTGATATATTCATACATGCACATAGCATAATTTGGTCACCTTTATTCCCCAGTCTTGAGCCAGAGCTTTTAGTTTCTTGGGTATCCTTCCATAAATGTTACTTCATGGAACTTTTAAAAGCAAGCTGGTTATGAAAATCACTTCTTCCTTAATAAGTGTAGGAGAGGTATCAGCTGTTTCCTGACAAAACATGGGTACAAGGAGGCATGGAACAGTACCTCTCTCTTCCCTGCCTCCTCTCCATACCAATTTTCTCTATGGACCTCATGCAGGTAAATGTATATAATTGTAACAACTTTCCACCTTCCACCTTCTTCTTTCTAAGTAGATCTTGCCCAGAAATGAGTTATCAGAGCAGTTTCCTAGATCTTTCAGATTTAAAAACTAGATCACTGATTGACTTTGTGACATTACATTACTTTTAAAAGTATTATTCACCATGATGTTAATAAGCTATTTTTGAGCCTAGAAAGAACATTTACTATATATTTTAGGAGATTTTTGACATGGAGAAATCACATTTGAGAATAATTCTTGGAAGCTGAAGCATATTAATGAGTTTGCCATAAGTATGACTTATTATTGAAACATTGTGTTTCAATAATACAGATGCTGAAAAACTTAATTTTTAAGAATTCCCTGTGTATAAAGTTAAGCCTGTACCTTAAATACAAACATTGATGAAGGTAACTAGAGAGCACTCTGGAACTTTGGCCATTGCTGAAGTTTACAGTCACATTCCTCAGAAATGTTTGGATGAACAAGATAAACTATAATCTCCTAAGAAAGATGAATGTGATTTGTTTATATGATTGCAAAAAAAATCTTTTTCTTGTTTATTTCTAAAATACTAATAGACATCCACAGACAATTGAACAAGTCGACGCATTGCAAAATTAATGAGAAGGGGGAGAAAACCTTCATAGAAGCAATTTAGTGAAGGTCATGAACTTTGGTTCTGTTGGAACATGTCTGTCAGGGAGCTATTTCAGCCTCAAACCCCACGTGCTAGCTGGGTTCATTGCATGTCCTTTATACTGAGCATGATAATCAGTGCCCAGGGTAAGCATTTAATAATAAATAGCATAGAATATTTCCACTTATGTCTTTGTTTTCTCAAGAGACTGGGTCAGGAGAGCCTTCTTTGGGTTAACTTGTTCCCAGTCTTGCTGGGGAGAGAAGGCAAACAATGGAGGCTGTGTAGAGCTTGGTGGATAGCATTCTTGTCTAGGTAAGCATTTATCTCAAAGTGTGAACTCAGAAATGGTGGTGGAGAAATACCACTGTGACGTCATGAGCATGATTTAAATGTGTGTGTGTGTGCACATTTTTAAAAGAATCAGCTATTTGAAGTTTTAATCTCTTCATTCCAGAAGGTATCTTTGAAGTCCTATCTGTTGACCCAGCAGGCGGTGTGACTTAAATTCTTGTGCCAGACCAACTTCCTACATGGCTTGTGGGAATGTAAAGGGTAGATGGGTATTTATGGAAAGTGCCAGTTTTCTCATTGCGGAAAGTATTTCCTGCATTTTGTTCCTTTGCTCCTTAATTCCTTGAGAATATCAGGAAATTCTCTGTAAGAGTGACGTTAAAGAAGATGCTTAAATTTAGTGGATTATTTTTAGTTACATTTACAAGCCAGCACCACAATGCTGATTGTTATACAGCACACACTGAAATCTCTTCTAGCCTTTTGATAAGGACAGAACTTTACTCATAAAAAGTGGTTCCCTTGTTATCTCAGGCCCAGGACAAGGAATTCTTTCCTCCTCAGGGTGGCTCTCCTTCCTGATTTCTATCCATTCATGACGTTTTGTTTTCCATTTTTAGTTACATTGGCTTCATCCTTTTGGATCTCTTATCCAGCTTGTCTCTGTGAGTTTTTATTTCTTTTTAAAAATTTCCCAAGTCTTTGGCTTTTGTTTCTGTTTTAGCTTTTGTTTCTGTTCCTACTGCAAACGGCTACCAGCTGTCTAAATTAGGACAACCAGCCAGTGACTCTTAACAGGTCCTGGTGCTAGATAGTGGCCTTTTATTTATTCTAGTCCCTCACTGCAATTAGACCAATACTGCTAACATACCACATTTCATCAGGTGCCCCTCTGCCTCATGGGGTTCAGCTCCTCCCATTTTCTACATGATCCTCCATGAGCACTCTATTCAGTCTCAGCTACTGGCCTTTCTCCACATCTTTCTCTGTCTTGAGACTTCTGCTTCATTGCAGAGATCGCCTTCTTGTCTAACTGTACAGGGTTTATTAACTTGCAGCTCTGTGGTTTTGTGGCATGACTCCCTTGCCTAAAAATTAAGCTGACCACTCATGCATAGCCCAAGTCCTGCCCAAGGACAGCCTTGTTCAAGATGGCCTGTGTCAACTCTGTCATTCTGAATTTGTGTTGTATTTTGCGATAAGTTGGGGTTCCCACTCAGTCATAGTAGCCCTCCAATCCTCTTTTGGATGGCTTTCACAGAATGCCATCAGTTAGGGTGAGAAAGAAGGGACATTTCTCCTTCAAAGGTCAAAACCACAGCTTCCAGTATTTTTTTTAATGCACAGATAACTCAAAGGCATGGGGTCCTAGTACTGGGACCAGAGTCACTGGTGGTGAGAACGCCCACTCTTGCATATGGCGGAGATAAAGAACTAGATGATCAGAGTATGCTTTCATGAATTATCTGGTTTATTAAACGTTCCTCTGATTCATAGTGCTTACAAAGGGGGAGAATAGTAAGACCAAACCTCACAGGGAACACATTCCATAGATAAGGTGCCTCAGCCACATGAGGAGTGAGTTCCAAAGTCGCTAAATTCCAGTTGCTCCATTAGGAAAAAAGTAGCAGGCCTCTGGGGGAAGTCAAGTCTAGTTGAAGTTTGAGGTGGACCTCGTGTGAGGGTTGTTGGGAGAAGCTGGCTTCTGAGACACTATGAAGGACTTGGATGCCAGAGGGAGGTAACACTGGTGCTCCATGGTGAGGGGGACAGAGCCTGCCCTGTTGCAGCCTGAGCTCTCAGAGTGTTGTGTTTGAAGTCCTGTAGATGAGGCCAGTAACTCACATAAAGGGGACCAATAAAGTCCATTCCCAAGGGAAGGAAGCTCACTTGAAGTTCTCACACATGGGGTCTTATAAGATGTCCATTCTTAAACAAAATAGAAAGGAAAAACAACAACACACATACACAAGCTCCAAAATAAAACCCCAAAACATAGCAAACTATATGTTTGTAATTGCTTAAATCTCCAGAGGTAGCAGGCCCATAAAACCTGTACCAACTTGCTGGATTGCAACCCAGTCCTGCACCCTGGCCCTTCTCTCAGGGTCCTTTATCCTCCTCTATTTCCCATAACCTGAGGAGATTGCAGTTTTGTTGGTCAGAGTAGGATTCAGAATTTATATTTCAAAAAAAAACTATTCCCTTTCGGTGTACAAGACATTGAGACCTTTCCAATTGGTCTTCAAGCTGATCCTATTGGTTTAATTATTTGTTTCCAGAGCTATCTTAGCCACCTGGCTGACTTTCCATCCTGGTTGCTATATCCTGGGGGGTGGGGTTGAGGCTATCATGCTTTCCCCATTCCTCAAAATGCTTGGTTTAGGAACTGGAGATATAGCTCAGTTGGTAGAGTTCCTGCCTCACATGTACAAGGCCCTGGGTTCAATCCCCAGCACCATGAAAAAAAAAAATTCTTGTTTTACACTTTCAGCTCTTTTAGTCTGATCTCTAACTCTAGAATTTCTTAGTTTTGCATAATATTTCCTCAACTCTTTACAGTTCAAACCCTGGCATCATGGCAAACTTCTGTTCATTCTAGAAGTCTGGAGTGGGGAGAATTGGCGATGTTCATGCACACGTGACATGCCTTTGGAAGAAAAGCAGCCACTTTTCTTTATGGGAGGGGGCATTTTTTGTTGTTTATTTGTTTTTTTTAATACAGGGTCTTGCTGTATTGCCCAGGCTAGTCTTAAATTCCTGGGGTGAAGCCATCATCCTACCTCAGCACCCCAATGACTGTGAGTACAGTTGTGCTCCCCCATCTGGGAATGAGCATTTTACGAAGTTAAGACTTACTTGGGGAAAAAAATAATATATTCTTGTGGGATTGCTATCATTTCTATTCAGTTCTAATTCTTCTCCTGTGTCTGTCATTCATTTATTCACTTGGGTATCCCAGCACCCAGCACATGCTGGGACTTGCCTAATGCCCTGTCCCCTCCAGTTGTGTTTGGGGTGGAACCTCCAGAGCCCAGTTCTCAGGTGTCTTTGCTATGAATCCAGAAACACAAAGCTCTTTCTTGACCTTCTTGATGAATTTGTTTTGAAGTCCAAGTAAATAAAAAGTGTATACATCAAAAGGAATTTTCTTCATAAGAAATCATGCTCAAAGAAGGAACTGAGAGATTCAAGTCCCAGTGGTAGAAGTTAACATCTACGTTTTACTTACTTATATTCGTGTTTTGGTTTCACAGAGAAATGAATAGGTCGAGTCATGGGGCTCATTGAGAGTCAGAGAGGTGCTCAGCACTACAGAGGTTGTCACATTGAACTTACAGGATCAACTTCTACACCAGACACCACTGTTGGTTGATGGCTATGACCCTTGACCCTTAGCTCTTCTTTTCTTTGGAGACCTCAGAGCTCACCTGCTTGTCTGGCTCCTTGTGCACCAGGAGAGCACATTCAGTGACACAAAAGTTTCCTCTGTGGGCTGGCCCATAATAAAGTCAATGTCCATGGATTATAATTTATTTGGCCTACAGTGGGGCCCAGCATTTAAAAGATGCTCCCCAGGTGATTTCACTGTGCAGCCAGGGTTAAGAACCACCCGGTGAATTTGCTGTGTTGGTGAATGAAGCCACACTGCAATTCATGACAAGGAACAAGCAGGCAGGCCTGAGGTGGCCCTTCGCTTGTCCTTGGGGTGCCTTTTCACATAACAGATAAAGAATCCTCAGACCCTGGCCCACTTGCCTAGCCCACATCATGTCTGCTTCATGCTCTTTCCTCTGCTCCATGAAGTGGGGATACTAACACACACCTCAGGGATAGGTGCCATCGCTGCACTTAGAACCCAGGTCAGAGAAATCACTCAGAAAGTCAGTGCCTTGTTCTTATCTCCATAGCTGCTAGTGCAGTGTTTTTCATTTGGCAAGTGATCAGTTGATGCTTAATTGTGCTTGTGTTTGAATGAGCACAGTCGCAAACTTGGTCACTTGCCAAGGGCCTTCTTTCTTTAAAAATCCTCCTGCTGGGCATGGTGGCACACTTCTGTAATCCCAGCCACTTGGGAGGCTCAGGCAGGAGGATTGCAAGTTCAAGTCTAGTTTAGGCAATTTAGGGAGACCCTGACTCAAAATAAAAACTAAAAAAGGTCTGAGGATGTAGCTCAGTGGAAGAGTGCCACTAGGTTCAATTCCCAGTAAAACTTCCCCACCCGCAAACCCTCTTCCTGATCAAATATGACCCTGAGAGTCTGGGTATGTTGCTAGATTAGGTAGTTTACTGAAGTGTTCATAAATACCTTCCACATTCAGTCATCATTCTGTGCCCTGTCAACTCTTTTCCTGATGCATTTAAGTGAACTACAAAAGCCAATGGAGACTTTTCTCTGGTTTTACCAGAGACACTCCTTCTCTTCTGAACCAGCTTGCTAATTAGTATTCATTTGCATCATCTCAAGTCCTTCACAGCAAGGTCTAGTGGTCTGTTCACCTAGTGCTCCTGGCCTTCTTGGGTCTTGCTTTCAGGCACTTGTTTTTCTGGTCTCCTTCCGAAATTTTATTAATCTTTCCTTTCTAGCTTCACTCAACAAAATAAGAGCCATTCTTTGCCCATCCCTGATGCACTGTGCTAGTGTGTGCTTACCTGCACACACCACCTATACTGACCTTGAAGCCCAGCTCTCCACCTGGCTTCCCTGCTGGAGATGCTTGGTGAGGTGTTGCACTGACCAACCCAGCCAGACTCTGGAGCTGGACTCCTCTGCTGAGGTAAGGTGGGTTCTTCTGGAAGGGCCCACCCAGCTGCAAATGCAAACGGTTTACCAAGACCCCAGGACACTGATGGCATGTGAAGTTCCCCATGAGTAAGTGGACTGTGAAATTGGTCTTGTCATCTATCCCTGCTCGTGGGTTCTCACTCTTTACCGAGCAGGGCTTACAGGGACCTCTAATCTGCCCTGTTCAGACCTCCCATAGCCTCTTCTCCCATACTTTGGGCATTCAGTAATGGCTGTGATTCCCACAACTGTGAGCCCTGAACACTGTTCTTACACTTTAAAAGCTCTTTTTATTTCACCCATGGTACTTTGATTTATTCCAGCCCACTCCACATTCCTCTTGCTGCTTCCCTAGCAATTTGTCTGTACATCTGACCAGCAGGTTATATTTTATAACTGTTTGTTAACTTGCTTGTCCTTGAGAGTAGAGATGTTTTGGCTATGTTTCTAATACAGAATGAAGTGCCCAGCATTCAGTGCCAATTCTGTAAAGGTTTGTTGCAGGAATGAATGTTGCAATACCGATAAGCAACAGGGGCTAGTGAGGAGGGAGTCCAGTGGGCATTTAACTTTAGATACCCAGAAATCTGGGCATTGGATTAGGGAAGTCACTGAGGAAGCAGAGGAATAATCTCCTGGGAAGGGGCTGGGGCCAGCTCAGGAAGACTGTGAGACTTCCATGGGGCACCCAGACAGAATCTGGAGACAGAGAACAAGGAAGAATCCAGGTAACCCGACCAGGGCAGAGAGCGGGTATGTGTTTTGGAGACCAAGGCCTTCACTCACATTCCAAATCAGAACATGCCATCAGAGGCTCCCTAGCAGCAGAAATATGTTCTGAAGTTGTCTGTTCTCGTGGGTGGGGTCCATATGTGAACAGGAAAGAACCCTAAAATCTGATAACAAGGACAGCCTTGATGACGTAAACAGATCATTAATCTGGGTCTCCCCTCTACCACCACCTACCAATTCAATACAAAGAAAAAAAGTGAATTTATTTTTTTCTTGTAATTGAATTAATATTTATGGATGTTGAGTGTTTCATTTA
Source organism: Marmota monax (assembly GCF_021218885.2). Classification (NCBI taxonomy): domain Eukaryota; kingdom Metazoa; phylum Chordata; class Mammalia; order Rodentia; family Sciuridae; genus Marmota; species Marmota monax. The sequence goes on along the minus strand of NW_026694286.1, from coordinate 5,117,941 downwards.
TCCTTCAAACTCTGATTCTATTCAACAAAACTTATTTCTAGACTTGGAGCCAGTTCATTAACTCATATAGTCCATAATGTGTCTTGAGTTTCTAGCATGTGCCACATACTGGTGACTAGTGGCCTGTACACCCCCAATACTTGCTGTTAAACAAGCATGAGAAATGCCTAGGAATCTACCACATCAGTTCAGATTTGGGAGGGACTTCTGTTTCTGGATGTCTTGAATCCCAATGTAAGTGTGCTTACCTGCTGAGAATAGTATCATTGTCTACAGAAGACAACTCTTTTTTCCCTCATGTCATTTTGTTTTAATGGGTCCCCTAATTCTTTTACAGATTTTTGGTTCAGTTGTGTCCATTAAAAAGTACACGGTATAAAAACTCATAACTTAGAAATGCCTCTGCCCCCCCACCCCCAAACAACAACAACAACAAAAACAGCATTCTCCTTACCTGCTGAAGGTGTTAGGTATCATCATTATTATCATTAGCCAGCCTTTTCCTATGGATGTTAACCTTCAATGGCCAGTTGAGCCAAATGATTCTGAGATGGTTCTTTCACCTCTGATTCATGCTGGGATGGCAGATTAGCCTTCATTCATGTTCATTCAGCCTTCTGAGCTTTGGGGGAAGACCCAAAGACCTTGCCTGCTCCAGCAGCTTTGTCTCTGCTTTGATGACATCCACAGCATATTGTCTGATATCACCAATAGCAAACATGGAGGTCGAGAGGTGCTCACAGCACACTTGGGCTCTTTAGGAACCATGTCATTATAGCAGCATCACCAGACTGCAAGTATTGGGACCATTTCCAATTTCTCTAGAGAATAGTGATCAGTCCACAACTATGGAATGCTTCATGAGTTTGTGTGCCACTCCTGTGCAAAGTCTGCACATGTTTTCCCTAATAGAAAGAGGGAGCCCAGAGAAAGAGAATTAAACACTCCATTTCTACTGCATAGAGTCTCCTTTTAGTTTAAAGAATGTGTCATCAGGGTACTTTGTCATGTGTAACTTCAGACTTGAATTCGTTGACCAGCTTGCTGGCATTTGCTGAATTGTCATATTTTCACATAAAATAGAGACGTTTTCAGGGAACTCTACCTGCCTGGCTTTAAAGGATTTTGTTTAAGTGGGAGAACAGCTGTTCTCCTCCAGGCATTCTGACCTAAGACATCCTCCTCTTCACAGGAACAGAACAAAGGCATACAGAATTTATGTTCCAAATGGATTTGTGTTTGATACACATCACTTATGAATGAATGAAAGGCTGGCCTATTCTCTTTAGAAATATGAGCATAATATCTCCTGTGTCTTTTCTGGGTTCTAACTTTGTTGCTCTAGTTTTAATTATTATAACTGACTGCATTAAAATGGGCCTTATTTTGTATGGTCAAACTTTCCCTGAAAATTTGTGCATCAGATGGTTTTTGTAAATAAGATCATTTCAAATTCAATGTTAAAATAATATTTGAAGAAAACAGCTAGGAAAGAAAATAAACAACACTTTGATTACTGTTGTTGACTAACGTAGACCAGATTAATTATGCTATACAAAATGTTTAGAATTTGGAGGTACATTAAGATTGGCTACTCCCCTACAGTCTGACCACTAATGATCATGAAAGTGTTGCTTGGATTAAACATGGAATTACTTGGTACACATTATTAACATACTTCTATTAGTGGACAGGTCTAAAATAAGTCATAGGCTATATCCTTTAAATTTGATTTTTGAAATTGGTAGTATACATCATTCAACTTTGTTTGCTTTTCTAAATTATTTTGATTATTCTAGCAGTTTCCACTAGTAGCAGCCTGCCAATTTCTATAAAAACACTAGCTGGGATTTTTGTAGCTCCTGGATATAGATCCATTTGTAGAGAATTGCTAACAATACTGTCTTCCTAGCTATGCATAAGAAATATCTCTTCATTCATTTCGATCTTCTTTAATTTCTCTCAAACATTCTTGTAGGTTTGGTCTTGAATTTCTTTTGTTTAACCATTTTCTTAAATATTTTGTTCTTTTTTGGAAACAAAACAGGATGAATGGAGATCTGATCTAACCCAACTTGTGTGGCTGTCATGTTTCCAGGACCGTGTTGTTACACATTTGGCTGGTCCAGCCGTATGTCACTTGCCCCTGCTATGATCAAAACTTCAGGCTAGCTTAGCCGTGAGCTTTTCTTTTTCATGTTCTGCCTAGTTTATGACTTTTGCTGACAGCATCATTGGGCACATGCTTTTCCCGTCTGCTCCAAATCAAACCAGTGATCTTCAGCAGTGAAGCTGCTGTCTTTCATAGCCATCCCTGGCCTGGTAATTTACTAGCCCCAGATGGAAGGCCCCAGCTGGAAGGCCCTTCTCACCCACTCGTCTTCCCTGAAATTCTAGAAGCCTTTCATGAACAGAAGATTCCCAATTTAATATTTGTTTTCATTTGTCAGAGTTCTGAAATGGTTGTATTTTGAAAAATGTATCCATTTGGGAAGGGAGAATTTGTTAACCCCTTTACTCTACAGTAGACAGAGGTCCCTCTGAAATATTTAGTTGATAGAGCTACTCTGACTATCATGGATTTCTCCAGTTAGAAACCATTTTTTATATTCATCCTGCCATTAACAATCCACCAATTTGATAAATGATCCATTGCTGATATTTTTCATGCTAATTAGCAAAGTTTACGTGATGGTGGAGATAGATAACAGGTGGCTTTGGAATATGGCAAGTATTCTCAAGTGGAATATCAGCTGATTTTTATGTGCATTTAGTGCTAGCAGTAGCTTAACCTAAGTCTGTTTGTCTCACACACACACACGATCACAGGCTTTCTACTGATGTATCTTGAAGTTAATTTCATAGATGGCACCAGTTACCATTTATGCTCAACTGGATTTTCCTCTTGAATCAAATCTCAGTCTATGTCCTCAGTTTGAATCATGGTCAGCACAGTCGAACTCAGTGGAAATTTTGGTCCCTGAGAGAAAATGGATACCAACTCCAAAGAAGTGCTGTATTGGCAGCTTGGGACCATAGCAGAAGCTTAAAGGAAGGGCTGACATTCTCCAGTAAACAGATCACCTTTCAGGGCTACACCCTGGGGGTCTAGAGGAACTGCCTTGGGAGGTCCAGGTGCTCATCAGGAGAGGGTAGAGCACAGGGAGAAGAAGTTTGAAAAGCACACTTTAGAACCCAAAGCCAGGAATACCCCATTCTCTACGTGTACCACAGGGAGGATTGTGGTCAAGACAATTCATTTGGTTTTTACTGGTTTGTGTTAAAAGGAAACACATTAAAAAGATGTATATAGGTGATTTATGAAAGTAGTCTATTAATGGGGTCCAGCTTGAATTTTCATTCCTTTATTACTAAGTTAAATACTTCATTTAGTAAAGAAAGTATTTTAGTGTATTGGTCTTGAATTGAGAGTTTTTCCGGTATTATAATAAAAATATACTATAGAGAAGTACTTAGAAAATCAAAGGAAAATAATTTTAATATCTGATTTCAACAAGGGCCAGAGAGGGAGAGAGGGAGAAAGGTGGGGAGTGGGGATGGTAAGAACGAGAGCTCATGCCCCAGGAACATTGTTCTGACCTTCAACTTCCAGGCTTCTCTGGAGCCCACCCCATGTGACTGGCCCTGGCTTTGCCCCCATTAGAGGTGCTCTTGAAAACACTTACTGCTTCTGTCACCCAGACCTGCACCCTCTCCTGGAAACTCAAAACTCAAGGCCCTCAGGAAACAGCTTACTGGTTTTTACAATTTCTTCAAAAAAACTGGCCAGAGATTTCGACAGCAGTTAGAGTGAATTTATAGATGAGTGTGAAAATTACTAACAATATTGTCCATCTCTGAATAAGAAATGTCTTTTCTTTCAGATCTTTAATTTCAGAGAATTTTTGTCCTATTTAACATGTTGGTGCTGAATTTATTTCATTGCATTTTTTTTTTTTTACATATTTTATTCTTTAGGATTAAAAGGCCTGGGAGATCCATGAATCCTGGTGTGAGCTCTGGCTTGGTGGGGATGAGGCCTGGACCATGCCGGTTTCCTTAGTAGATTTGCCTGGTTGATGCTCAGGGGACCTTGTTCATAGGAGCCCTTGAAGTTTTTCCCTCTAAACAGTATGCCAGAAGCCTTGCTTTTCACAGAAGTACCCTGTCCCTCTAAAAATAGTTACCAAAAGTCTCCCAGACTTGAATGCAGAATGGGGAATCTGCAGTTATGGTTAATTAGCGACAGAAAACTTTTGGAGAAGATGTGGCCACACTTGGCTGAACTCAGAGTGTTGAGCTGGAAACAAACCCAGGAAATCATAAACTGTCTTCAACTCAAAGTATCATCCCTTGGTGAGCATCCCAGTCCCAGCCCAGACTGACTGCAACAGAATCTGCATTTCTCCAAGACCCGCTAGTGGTCTGTGAATATGAAAGTTTGAGAAGCCTGCTTGAATTCTCAGTTCTCTCTGCCGTGGGCATGGTTCACTCATTGTTTTCATATCCGTGGATGCCAAGGGTCATCTTCCTTTGTCTTTAATATGGTTATTATCACTTCAACCCTAGATCATTTTAACATTTTCATAACACTGTCTTCATTTTGTGAACAAAAATTCCTCCTTATTTGGCTTCTTTTCAAGACCCCAGTGGATGGCTGAAACCTCAGATAGTACCAAGCCCTATACAGACTATGTTTTTTCCTGTACATACATACCTATAATAAGTTTAATTTATAAATTAGGCATGGTTAGAGATTAAAAACAATAATTAGTAACAATTATAACAAAAACTGTAACTCGAGATTTTGTCACACAATTTAAAATGACACACAATTTAAAACTTAAGAATTTTTTACTTCTGGAATTTTCCCTTTAATGTTTTTGAACCATGGTTGGCCACAGTTAACTGAAATCATGGAGAGTAAAGCCTCAGATAAGGGAGTGAGTACTATATACCCATCACAAGGAACCGTGACATCTTTTGCTACAGCTATGCCGTAGCTATGCTGTGCTTACAGGTGGGTTTGGGGAGAAAAGTAGAAGGTGCTGCATTTGTCCCTTTAAAACTTAATCTGGGTTTGTTTTGGCCACTATTACAGTTTCACTAATTCTATGACCCCCCTGTATTCACTTCTCATACATCTGATGAATCATTTCCTGCAAGACTTAAGATAGCAGCAGAAATGGACAAGTTGCTGTGATATGGGAGAAAAAAAAATAGGAATCAGGAGTATAACATGTGACATACATATGTAGCATGATATATGTAATGTGTAGAATGGAGTCAGGTATATGACATGTGATGTACATATGTAGTATGATACATGTAGTGTGTGGAACGGGCATCAAAAGAAATAGAATTTAAGAAAGAGAGAAAGGTCATTTTGGGCAAGAGCTGCTGTAGGTCAAGCAAACTAAAAATGAACTGCTTGTTGGCTTTAGTAATTGATCATGATTTTAAAAAGGGGATTTTTGTTTATTAAGAAGAGGGGAATCCCAACTGGAATTGAATGAAGAGAGAATGTGAGGCAAAGAATTAGGGATGGTGTATACAAATCTTATATATATTCCCGATCTGCTAACAGCTTGATGGAGAAGAGAGAACTATGCTTCTATTAAACGTACATGTCTATATAAAGAGGAGGCTAAATCTTAGGCAGGAAAATGGCTCTAGACTAGAACAAAGAAAGCACACTATTACCAATCCCGGTGAGAATGACAGCAAGTCATTTATTTCTGTGTACCTTTGATTGGAACGTTTACTCTGGTTATTAAATGAGTTTAATAAGGTGAATATATTTAATAGGTGCACAGAGTGAAAGATATCCCCACAGATTTCTTTGTTTGTAAGGTGTCTCTCTAAGATAGATGCTGGAATAAAAGTAGCTCTGATCTGGTGGGTCCAGCCTCCTCGGGGTGATCTTAGAGGTACATCTAGAAGTGGGGATGTGTTTGGCATCTTGAAGGGCAAAGGATTTTTTCAGATGTGCTGGTCTATGGACATTTATAGGACAATTCCCTATTGGAGTTATCACTAGGCAGGTGCATCATTACATAATTTAAGTGGCAAAATAAAAACGGAGGCCCTTGTTTAAATTCTTAAAAGTTTCAAGACTATTTCAGCAGAGCTGTACACAAAGGGAAAATGCCCAGAATCTCTTGGCAAGCAGGCTTCAGCATTTGCCTGGGATAAGGAAACATGGATGATAACTTACTTACTTACTTACTTTATTTATTTATTTTTGAGACAGATTCTTGCTAAATTACCTAGGGCCTCAATAAGTTGCTGAGGCTGCCTTTGAACTTGAGACAGGAGAATTCCTGCTTCAGCTTCCAAACTTGCTGGATTATAGCCATGCACCACCACACCTGGTGGCTGCTAACATTTTAAAGCATAAAACATGCAAAATCTAGACAGCAGAGTGTGGAAGAAAGGGGAAGGAATAATTAGGACCTTGGAAGGTTTGTAGAAAAGTTCATGGTTTTTAAAAGTGTTTGAGCTAGTCATTAAATGTTGAATTAATTGATGTTTTTATTATGTTGCAAACGTAATAGATGACATAAGCAATTTATAATACAACCACATTTTAATCCAAGAGAGTTGGTCAATATTCATCTCAAAGACTGCATTTGCTTTTGACCTTCACTTAAGCCAAGTTCATTCTTGAAAGGATTCCTTTGGGCCAGTGAACTCTCCAGAACCATCAGAAGGATGTGGAGTTTTAGAGTTAGGTATATGCAGAAGTGCTTTGTGTGTTGCTTCTGTGCAAAGATGATTTTGATCAGGTAATATGTTAAAATTGTTGTTCTTGACAACAAAAGAGAAAACTACTCCATCAAGAATGGATTATAGGTGTTTTTTTTTTCTCTGCAAGTGAACATCTAGCCAAATCCAAACCCACAATGTCATTGAATATAAGCATTGAAGAAACCATCGCCCGATGAGCAGGCAGGTACTGTTTTTCTGCAGATTGTATTTGTGCCTAACTTTGTTCATGCCACTTGTTTATCTCACAAAATAAACTCCTGTCTTCTTCAAGGACAGGAGCACATTGCTTGAGCACATTGCTGTGGAAATAGGACTCTAGCAAACTCTTGCTAAGGCCTTTTGATCACTGCCCCCTCTTGTATAGGAGATTAAACTTCTCCTCATCCTTGCAGGTGAGAAAATGAAACAAAGCAACAATAACAACAAAAACCCAACTCTGTTAAAGGCCAGACTCCCCTGGAGTTTGGATCTGATTTTTCCCTCATTGTGTGTTTGGGAGGACCTCTCTCCCTTTTCCCTCTTTACCTTACTTCCTTTCTTTAGTATCTTCTTTCTCCTTCCCACCTGTTTTTTGTATTACCCTGCTGAGGGCCTGGGAAGCTCCAGGCTACCTCAAAGCTTTTCTTTCACTAAGGGCCATCAATGATTAAATTGGTTTAGTCCAAAAACCAAGTGTTTGCTTTTGGAGGAGGAGGGGGAGAAATGGACATTTCCTCCCTGGTGCTTCTGTCTCAGGCTGAAAGGGCTCCACACCTCGAGGTGACTCAGGCCACCTTCACTTAAAAACACACAAACCAACCAGCCATCCCCAAGTGTTAGATGCTTCTTTGAGTAATTTAATAACGAATTGGTAATTGTTGGATGATCCTCCTTGGAAACAAAAGCCCTGTTTTCTGTTAAGCAAGCAAGACTTTTATGTATTTCACCTTAACTTGGATGTTTTAGGATTTAGATGTTTTATAATGCTGACTTTTGATATGCAAAACAAGTTCATTTGATAGTAACTAAAATAATTTTTAATGTTTAACAAATGCAATCACATACCACTTAATGACACTTAATGACGGATAGGCTTTAGAGGTATGTCAGTAGGTCGTGGTGTGACATCATAGAGTCCTAGATGGTGCAGGCTAGTCACTCCATGTGGCCTCTGGACACCATCAAGAGATGTGGTGAACACCAGGGGTGTGAAGTCTGAGGCTGGTATAACACAGCACTGTTTTACAGTAAGTTGTGGGTTTTTTTTTTTAATATATAGTAGTACATTCTAAAACGATGATTCAGAGTGTAGTATAATGGCTATAAACCAGTAACACAGTCATTGTGATTGTCAAATATCATTTACTGCATGTAACTGTGTGTGTGTATGTTCCAGGCTGGCAGGGCAATAGGTTTGTGTACACTGTGTCAACTCTGACATTTGAGTAACATCTTGCAGTGTGATGCCAGCATGACTTCAGGGTCACTAAGCAGTAAGTAACAGCTCTGTTAAAGTCCTATGGGACCACTGTAGTAGATTTGGTCCAATGTTGACCCAAGCATCATCATGCAGCACAACTGTAACTTGAAAGGGAATCTCTTTTAAGTGGTGGTTTGACAGCAGGTTTGGTCCCAGGTTTTTCATGGGAAAGATGAACTTATGGGAGAAGACACTGTGATTTGTTGATCAATCAGTAGAGATAAGCCTCTCTAAAATGTGTGGTATCAAGAATGCCCCTAGTTGGGGATGGGGGTTTGATTTTTTTTATGTTATCATGGCAAAACAATTAGTTTACGATTCATTCTTGGCCAAATTGGCCAAATTCATTCTTGTCACTTTGATGCTAAAAGCAGTCAAGAAAAATTTTATTTGGGTAGTTGTATATTTATTTATTAAAATTTAAGTCTGCTTTATCATTGTGTCTGACCACATATAGGAGAGATAGTATAATGTGTGCACTAAAACTCAGTCTAGTTTTAGTATGCCTATAAAAAATTAAAGAATAATGTTACTTATGTTATTTAATACTTAATGGTACCTTAGAGTCAGTCAGTTAAAAAAAAAAAAAACAAAAGGAAAAAAGAGGAGTAAACCAGGGAGATACACCAGGTAACACTGACTGGTGCTCTCTCTCTCACACAGTGTAGTAAAATGAATTGGAGTTTTATTCAGACAGTAAATTTGTCAGAGACTGTCATCAACTCTTAGTTTTATTCTGTTGTGTTCATTTTATGTGGCATAATACATTTTTACATAAAATTTTGTCAAGCTTGCTTTACTAGTTTGAATTTGATACTGTAACTTACACCCGTTTTTGGAACATACACTTTATTTTTAAACATGCCTACTTCATTAGATGCCTATATGTCTGTATTGCTTTGTCCAGGTGGTGGAGTTTGAGTTAAGATGAATTTTGCCACAGCTTATAAGTAGCCTCCTGAACATGCTGGTGATGCAGGGGTATGAAAAATATTATCAAACCTTCCTCCATCTCTCCTCCTTACTCTTTTTTCCTATATGCCCATAGTCTTTAGCATTCAGAGAGAATGTGCCCCTCATAATAAAAAAATGCTGGAACATTGAATACAAGAAATCAAATAATAGCTTACGTTTTTCAAGGATGATTTTATTATCCCAAGGGAAGGATTAAAAATCTTATAAACATTTTAATTGGTCTTCTCAGAATATCTCTTCTCCTGGGCCTATAAGTCCTATATGCACCGAGGACCTAGGTCAGGCACTCAAAAGGAATTTCCTTTCTGTGGTTTGGATCTTGAATATCTCCAAAGGTCCACGTGTTGAAGGCTTGGTCTTTAGCCCATGGCACTATTTGGGTGTGGGGAAGCCTTTAGGAGGTGTAGCCTAATGGGAGGAAGTTAGGTCACTGGGGGTGTGCCCTTGGAGGAGATATTGGGATCCCAGCTCTTTCCTCTCTTTGCTGCCTGAATGCCATGAGGTGAACAGCTTTGTTCCAGTAGCACACTTGGCCATTATGTTCTGCCTTTCCACAGGACCAAAGCAATGAAAACAAGTAACCATGAATGAAACACCTAAAATCATGAGCCATAATAAGCCTGTCCTCCTTTTTTATTGATAATCTCAGGTATTTTGTTAACTGATAGAAAGTTGAGCACACAGAGACTGACATCAACTCTTAGCTTGGCCCGAGTACCCAGTTGCCCTCCCCAAGCCCCCTGCCACACATTCACAATTTACCCAGAGCAACAAACAGGTCATGGGCGCCTCCGGGTTGTCTCTGTCCAGGGAGGCATAGATTGCTAGAACTTAGGAGTGAAGGGTGGGGGTGTGATTCAAACAGAGTCACCTCCATTCACCTCCTTGACTTCTTCCTCTGCCATTAAGTCCTTGTTCACCACTCTTCAGCAGAAGCACCTTCCCTACCAGGCTTTTTGATGTTTTTACTGCCCAGGGAATCCTTTAACAAAGCTTGTGCACCTGTTCTCAGCATCTTCTGAGAAGCTTTTATTATCTCATTTTCCAAACACTGACTTGTAAGAGAGAGGTGGAGGAGAGGGAGAGAGGGGAGAGGGAGACGGGGTGGGGGGGGAGAGAAAGAGAGAGAGAGGCAAATTTACTTGATAGTCTATCAAAGTAAAATTATAGAATCACAGTATCTTAGAAAAAAGGACTCACAGAGATACTCATGTAGTAGTTGAGGAAATAGAGGCCCTGAGAGGTGGAGTTGGTGGAGGTCAGATTTTGGCACTGGGTTCTATACACTAGTTTTCCATCTCTGGGGATGTTCCTTCCTCCATCTATTTATTCTTTCATTCAGCCATTACTGGGCATTCACATCAGCCATATGTGGTCCTGGGGCAAGTAAGACAGGGTTCCTGTCCCAGAGGAATTCACAAATAATAGAAAAAAAAAATTGTTGCTTTTGAGGATAGTGAGTGCCATGGTTTGGATGTGGTTAGTCCCCTAAAGGTTCCACCACCCTGGAAGCTTGGTTCCCAGGGTGGTGGTGTTTGAGATGATGGAACCTTTATGACATTGGACTTAGTGGGAGGTGATCAGATTATTGGGGTTCTGCCCTCCAAAGCGATTAATGTAGTTCTAGAGGGATCCTCAATTATTTCTGTAAGAACAAATTATAATAAAATAACAAGTCTGACTTCTGAATCTCTCTGGGTACCTGTCTTACCATATGATTTTCCTCTCCCACATGCTCCTACCATAATGCGATCTGGGATGTGGTATATACAGAAGGCTCTCATCAGAGCCTGGTAGAGGCCAGCACCATGCCCTTGAACCTCCTGAACTGTGAACTAAATAAACCCTTTTTCTTTGGAAAATATACCTGGCCTTGGGTATTTTATTATAGGAAGAGAAAACAGACTAACCTAGAGAGTGAAAGGGGAGCCTGGTTAGTAGATAAACAATCTCTGTATAAAGGGTAAGTGTAGCAGTCGGGCAAGCCGACCAAAGGTAGGGTAAAAGAAGATATTTACATTAGCCTGGGGTTCAGAAAAGATTTGGGCCTAGCTGGAAAAATGAGTAGTGAAAGGATATACATATGAAAGGTGTGAAGGGAAGGAAATTGTAATTGATCTGTAAACCAATGAGAGGAGCCACTAAAGGAATCCTAGACCTGCCTTGTTTGGGAGCATGATCTTATAGTTCAGCCTGGATCAGGCTTGACTGGGTTTTTTGCCCTAGAATTTTTCTACTAATTTATTTGCAATATCGTTGCATTTTAAATATTATACTTTGACAGCTGGGAATACAGTCCAGTGACAGAGTACCTGTGTACTATGTGTGAGGCCCTGAATTTGATCACTAGCACTGCAAAAAAATAAAATAAAATACACACACACACACACACACATAAATCTGTGAGTAGATATCTCTGTTTCCCTCACAAATTCTTACTTTTCCTGATTTCTCCATGGATTGAATTAATAGCTTGGATGATTTTACAAAATAAAAACTCCTGACACTAGAGGTCCCTTCAGTTATAATATTCATAATACATTATTTCATTCTGGGAAAAAATGATCTGAAAATATTGAGCCAGATCGTTTAGGTCAGAATTGCACATCATTTTCTTTGCTGATTATCATATTGATTTGAGTATAGGTTAGGTAAATATAGCATTTTATGGAACTCAAGGACTTTTTTTTTTCAAAAATGGGGAAAAATAAAACCCTTGCACTTTTCTTATTCACAAGTGAATTAAGGCTCTAAACCTTTGGCTCGGAATTATTGGGAAAATATTGATGAAGAGATTGTTGTAGTGTGAGACTTTGACCTAATCAACATTTTAGATATTTTATTTTCAAAATGGGAAAATATCTGTGCTGGACAAAAACCCAGAAACTTCTAGAAGTGAATTCTCAAACTATGTAGACATGTCTTCTTTCTTTACAAAGAAAAGATTATGTTCTGTTGTGATCCTGTAGTGGCATTGTTCACCTGCTTGGTGGAAAGTTTTCCCTTAATGTTAATAGGGAACTTTCCAGTAGATGAACATGGCCCTGTGTACTCAGGTCATAAAGAAAGGGGACTGAACACAAAAGCAACTGGTGAATGAGAAGGAATTTATTTCATGCTCAGTGGAGTTTGGTGTAATAAAGTCTTTCGCTGCTGGTTAAATCCATGACTGGAGGAAAGATTCTGTCCTGTGACTTGGAGGTAAAGGTACCAATGAGTATTGCAGCAGCATTAACTCTAGTAACAGTGTCTCTCCACAAAGAACGTATAATTTAAATTATTAAATGGGAGACCAAGTACTGGGAGAAACAGTGTCAGATGTGTGCCAAGCTCCAGCCCTCCTGCCTTTGATAATTCTTTGGTGTATCTAAAACCAAACTCTTTTTCTTTGTAGGGTCATGACCCTAATGCCCTGCCTCACTCCAGGATTTCCTCTCCTTCCTCCTGCTTGATGCCCCTGGAGTAACCTTCTATTGAAATTTTTTAGTTTTCTTTGAAATGATTCAGCAGCCTGAGGGACTTTTCAAAAAAATTATTTTGACAACATGCTTTTTCCAGTACCTATTTCCCACTTTCTTTCTTCTTCCAGCAGATGTTGGTCACATGCCGTAGCATGGAAATAATAATTACTCTGTGAAGTGAGAATAATATAAAATAAGAATAAGGCAGGATTTTTAGTGCCTTTTTTTCCCCCAATTACAAGCTTCTTTGAGAAGGAAAATTTACTTTTAGGGAAAGACAACCTACACATTTTAATGAAATTGACCAATGAATAACTTAAAAGTTTTTTTTTTTTTTTTCACAACCATGCTAACAAAGCAATTTGTCTTTTCATTGAAAGTATGTGTAGAAGACAGTAAGGTAAGGAAAAATGGGAAGTTCTGTTTTTCTTTTTCCTTGTGGTACTGGGGATTGGATTCACGTCCTTAGCATGTTATAGGCAAGTGCTCTGCCACTGAACTATACCTCCAGCCTACATTGGGAAATCTTAAAAACCCTCTCAGAACAAAGAACTACCTGATGCTGGTGACCACTAGTGATGTTACTCACCAAAACAATGCTCAATGTATGTACATGAGATGTGAGCTACTTGTCCAGGTATAATCCTCCTGCCCTAGACTCCTGAGTTGCTGGGATTACAAGCATGCACCACCCTCAACTCTAATAAGTGCTTTTTAATAGGTACACAGTAGGTTTTAATGTAGCAGCTCTTACAAAAATAACCATTTTTGTTTTGCAGTTTAAGTGATTAAAATATTTATATTAGAAAATGTCATCGAGCACATTAGGTACTACCTGCAAAATAAAAATTTAAAAAAAATGCACCTTTTCTATATAACTAAAATTACACTGTGATATTTCAAATGTCATGGGAAAATAAACATCAGAAATAGTATTAACTATATGTCCTTTATAAAGAAAAGATTGTGTTCTGTGCTCTTTGAAGGTCAAGTACCTTAGAGGAACCTCACCAAGCTAAGACCCTCCTGTGCTCTGTTTGCAGTGCCCATTCATGTGGAATGCCTCCTCCACATCACGTGCCATTTGGCCGCAGTTTCTCCATCTTTCCAGAATTTTCACTGCTATTATCCTCTTTTAACAAGATAAAGTTAAATCTCTAAAGAATCTACTTTTTTTCACAATCATGTTTTCTGAATAGTTTGGACCTGGTACTGATCCCAGCTGCTCAAAGATAAAAATCAGTTGAGACAAAGGGACTCTATAGAGGCAAGGATTCATTATGAGTTGAAGAAATATCTGAAAATTGGATCTTTGTGTTCTAAAGTTTTGTTCACCAAAGAAAACAGGCAATAAGGAAAGTGAAGAAAGAGAGAAAAAAAATCCAACACAATTACAGGAAAACCTGTGAGTCCTACCAGAGGATTGCAACTGGAACAAAGTGAATAGATGCCCTTCTTCTCAGGGCGAGGTCTGTAGATTTCACTGGTCAGCATGTACATTTGAAACTTGTCTTGAAACCTATTTCCTCAACATTTTTTATTATGGAAATTTTCTATCAGAAAACTAGCAAGTTCCAGGTGTAGTAGTGCAAGCCTGTTATATCAGTGACTTGGGAGGATGAGGCAGGAGGATTCCAAGTTCAAGGCCAGCCTCAACAACTTAGGGAGACGCTGTCTCAGAATTAAAAAAAAAAATAAAAAGAGGACTGGGGATGTATGTCAATGGTTAAGTGCCTTTGGGGTTCAATTCCCAGTAAACCCCCCCATAAAAAAAGAATAGAAAACAGTATGTAGTGAAAGTTTATTCTCCCACAGAGATTCAACCATTAACATTTCACTCTATTTTCTTTATCAACAGTCTGTCCACACATCAGTCTGTCTGTCTGTCTATCCATCAATCCAGCCTATTTTTTGATGCATTTCAAAATGACTTGAAGGTATTAAGGACACTTCATGCTTAAACATTTCAGCATTACCTCAATATTTGTTTATGATTATTTTATTATTTGAGGTAAAAGTTGCATATAGTAACATACTCAAATCTACCCAAACCTTAAGTGTACTCATTCTATGATTTTTTTTTCACAACTGCATATGCAAGGGAAACCCAGACTTTCATCAAGATACATTCTACTTCAGAAAAGTTCCCTTGTGTCCCTTCATGGTCAGTCTCCACCCAGGTAGCCAGCATTCTTGTTCTGAATTTTTCTAATACATGAGTTTTGCTTGTCCTAGCATTTCACATCAGGGAAACCAGACCGTGTATCCTGCTTTTGTGGAAGGCTGCCTTCATCTCGTGCTTGGTTTTGCCATCTCTTTTTGATTGACCTATGAAGTGGGTTGGGAGGCTAAGCTGATTTGGTGAATCTTTGACTTTCAGGTTTGTTCCCTGCCATTCTTAATCTGGCCAGCCATGCTGACATCAGTGCCAACGCCACCTGTGGAGAGAAGGGGCCCGAGATGTTTTGCAAACTCGTGGAGCACGTGCCCGGCCGCCCTGTACGCAATGCCCAGTGCCGGGTCTGTGACAGCACCAGCTCGAACCCCAAAGGCAAGTGCAGTTCCTATGCATTTTATTTTATTATTTAATTTAACATAATGTTTGGTGCTGGTGTGGGGCCCAGGGCCTTCCTACACTCTCCCTCCAAGCTGCACCTCATTCCCACCCGTGGGATAGTTCAACCTGGTCCTGATCCCAGTGGCTGAAAGATAAATATCAACTGAGACAAAGGGATTCTGCAGAGGCGAAGATGAACCGTGAGTTGAACAGATCTTGAAAAATGGATCTTTGTGTTTTAAAGTTGTTGTTTTTTTTTTTTCCTAAAGTGATAACTGAAGACTTCTCTCAGGAAGCCATGCTCTTCATTTTCATTGAGGGTTTAAAAGCTCTATAATTTTTAGAAATTCAGGAGCTGAGCGGAATGCCTGTTTTTATTTTCTCTTAACAGAACGCCACCCAATATCACATGCGATAGATGGCACCAACAACTGGTGGCAAAGTCCCAGCATTCAAAATGGGAGAGAGTATCACTGGGTCACAATCACTCTGGACCTAAGACAGGTAGGTCTGGCCAGACTCTTTGGGGAATGTCTGGCTTGTTTTCTAACACATTCTGATCTCACTGTTTTCCACCAGGTGAAGTCAAATGATGTACAGGAGCAGACCCTGGCACCATTTCTTGTCACACTTATCCTTCTCAGGTGTCTCTGAGGAGATGAGTGACATTGCCTACAGGTGATTGATGTTCTTTGTAGCTGTGTGGCAAGGAATCCTCATCATTCAGGACAGAATGCCAGGCAGTGGGCTGGATGTCCCAGGGAGAGTCACAGACACCTGGGGCAAGAAGGACAAATGCACAGAATCCTTAACTTTCAACTTTCTGTCTTGTAGTTATCATTATACAAATGTATTGTATAAGGATTGCTTAAAGCTGGGCATAGTTGAACCTCTTGACCATATCTCACCTCTGCTAGATGCTGTCTGTCCCAGGCTATGTGTAAGCTGGGCTGCTCGGTACTAAGGTGAGCAAAGTCTTCAGCATGAGAGGGAAAGGCCAGATAGATTAGCTCTGTCACATCTTCTCCTACCTGGCTTCAAGGCCAAGATGAGAATTCAGGGTAATATGATATTGGTTGCCCCAGTATTTCTGGAAATGGGAAAGACTCCATGAAGAAGAGAGGGGGAGGTATGTTGGAGCTATTGTTACAATTTCTGATTTGAGTTCTCTGGAAAAGCCATTGCATGACATTCACGTGTATTTCCATCCAAATTCTCTTGTGTCATAGATTTTTGTGTGAAATATTTACAGCAGTTGAAAGAAGCAAGTTGTTGAGGTGTTCACTGCAGGATTGGAATTTGTAAATTTAGTGACAATTAGGATTTTTTGAAAAAGTGATAGTTTAAAAATTTTTTTAAATATGCTGGATTTTAAGTAGAAGGCAATATTGTATAACTTTACATAGCAGGAGCTTTTGATCTCTAAGAATTATAGTGGATGCGTTTGCAAAATGTGACATTTGTGAGACTTTTTCCAAGTTGTTTTCATAATTTTGTGGAATTAATGCTTTCTATAGCTTTTGGCTGTTACAACTTAAATTAATATGATGTCTTTTAATATTTTTGAATTCCCCCAAATAAAAACAGAAAGAGCCCCTTTTGTTGGCCTGAAACTCAGTGCTAAGAATGGTTCTGTGGTCATTTTTTGGTTTTCCCATCACATTTCTGATTTATTTTCCTTTTTCTAAAGGAAAAAGTACAACCATGTTGATTATTAAGAAAGCAGTATTCTATGAGTGCTATCATTTGGATAAGCGTCCTGCAAAGGCCCTTGTGTTCAAAGCTTGGTGCCATGTGGCACTTTTGGAAAGCGGTGGAAACTTTATTAGGTATAGCCTAGTGGAAGGAAATTAGGTCACTGGGGACATGCCTTAAAGGGAATGTGGGGCTCCTGGGCCCCTTCTTCCTTTTCTTTTTGTTTTCATCTGTCAGGAGGTGAGCAGCTTCCTCTCTCATGTTCTTTTTGCATAATATTCTGCCTTGTCATAAGCCCAAAAGCAATGACACAGATCAACTATGGACTGAAACCTCTGCCTTTCTTCCTTATAACTTGATTATCTCAGGTATTTTGTCACCATCACAGAATGCTGACTAATACCATAAGGTGAGCCAAACTAAGAACTGGATATTTTGCCAATAGACTTCAAACTCTTTTTGAACTGTCCTCTATCTTGACATTGATTATGCTTGACTTCATCCTGAAGGGAACCCTTTTGTTTGGGATTGGCCGGAGCTAATGTGAGGAATTCCAAAAAGGAGTATCAGTTTTAGATCCTTAAGACATATTTAAAAAACAAGCATGGATGTGTAGTTACAGATCTCTTTAGGTAATTTCTAGTGTTTTGGAGTGAGCTTCTTTCTAAAAGAAGATAATTAAAACAATACTCAGAAATTCCTCTATCTTTTACAAGCACAAAAATTCTGCAGTGCTTTCAGTTTAAAAAGGTATATTGTGTATATGTGTACATATATACATATGCACTAATTAAAATAACAATAATAGAAGGTAGAACAGTAGAGTAGAGCAAGT
Source organism: Marmota monax (assembly GCF_021218885.2). Lineage (NCBI taxonomy): Eukaryota > Metazoa > Chordata > Mammalia > Rodentia > Sciuridae > Marmota > Marmota monax. Next base: position 5,100,188 of record NW_026694286.1, on the reverse strand, counting down.
AGATGGGAGAGGACAGGGAGGGTAAGGGAAGGTGCTGGGGAATGAGATTGAGCAAATTATGTTATATGCATGTATGATATGGCATAACAAACCCCCTATTATGTATAATCATAATGCATCAATTTAAAAAGTACACTACACTTATATCTGGGCAAACGTTTCTGAAGTTTATTGTTTAGGTTTATTTTTTTATTATAAGCATTTTAAAATGTATATATTACAGTGAACACACATATCTCCATCCTTGAGATTTTTAAGCATTGTGGCACATTTGCTTCAAGGGGACTGCAATCATCATCGCATTTCACCAACGAATGTTTCCATTTATATATTTAAAAAATAAAGATATTTGTTCTGGATAGACATCATACCATTAGCCTGCTTAACAAAAGTAGCAATAGTTTTCTAGTAACTGTTTTGTCACCCAGTTTTCTCATTTTTTTTACCAGTGTCTTCTATGTATATATTTTTTTCCTTTCAAACTAGGATTCAATAAGGACCACCAAGCATTGCATTTGATTGCTGTGATCCCTGGCTCTTCTGATCTGAGTTGTCCTCTGCTTTTTTATTTAATGGTATTAAATTTTTTAGTAGACCAGGTCATTCATCTTGAATGTCCCACATTCTACACTGGCTGCAATGTTTCATCGTGGTTCTGAAATGTTCCTTTATCCCCTCTATTTCCTGTCAAATGAACTCAGCTCTAGATACTTAATTAAATTCCATTAGACAAGAACATGTCAGGGAAGAGCCTGGCTGCTTCACCTCACAGGCAGCCCTGAGCTAGTTGTCCCTCCAATAGTGATTCCTGGAGCGTTAGCTCCCTCCTCCTCCCACATCTCCTCCAAGCTTCTCTGGTCTTGCTGATGCTCAAATTTAGGGCTTAGCTACACCTTCCTCTTACTCTTTTCTTTTGCCAGAATCTGCATGTTTCCCTTTCTGCCCAGCCATCAGCCACTGCTGGTTAATTCCTAGATCATGTACTCCCTGAGGTCAACTCTCCTCTCCTTATTTTCCCTCTGGTGTTTTTTTGAGGGATGTCTGGCTCATTCTTGCACACCAGCCATTGACGTGGCTCAGGCACGGTGTGAATACTCACATCAATGTTATTTTTTACTTCGTCTCTTTTTTTGTTTCCAGCTTGATTAAAAGATGATAGTGAACTAACAAGCCTTTTGACTGTTTTAGTCCTATAGAAATGTAACACCTAAAGTGCAGATTTCTAAAGTAGAGTTACAGATAGATCTTAATATTATCAGGAGCAGTGAAGCTTAACATTATAAATATGTTCATGTAACTCAATAAATATATCAGCTCCTGAGGTTTTATGACAATTGATTTCTGTCTGTGTTGGCAAATGCTGAAGACATTGATCTCATTCTTGATTCTTTAGTTGATGACAGCTGTTGACATCACAACGTTTTTAGCCTCTATGTATAATGCTTTACCTGGAAGATAAATTAAAGATAAAAAGTACAGCTATCAGAAAGTCCATAGATGTTGTACAGTTTGCAGTAAGGTTAACTACAGTGTTCATTTTGATCACATATTACAAGAGAAGTAATTACATTTATTTTTTTACTTCTTATAAATGATGCCCAGTATCCTTTTTTTAATTGATTCATATTTTAGAAGCTCCTCTTAGATGTTTAGTAAGATCTTACTTTAAAAATTCATGGGAATGGAATGTGTGTGGTATTTTTGTTTTAAGAAAAATAAAGCTGAGTGAACTTTAACAAATGTCAAAGTGACATTTATGTGGTGGTCTGCATTAATACAATGCTGTTCACTGTCGAGTGATTTAGAATTTCATCCAGCAACCCCCAAATGAGCCAGTGATCACTTTTGATGAATTAAAATTGAAAAAATATAATTTGGGGGGAGGATGCACACAGTCTGTGGATCTTGAATTTTATGACTGTCAAAATTCTTTTAGGCCCCTCTAGTTATATTATGATATAATATTATGTTAGTGCTTCTTAGCAGAACAGAAGCATTTCCAGTTTGAGAAATGATAATATTAAAAGTTAATAGAGGGGTTGTGGCCGGGGTTATGGCTCAGTGGTAAAGCACTTGCCTAGCATGTGTGAGGCCCTATGTTCGATTCTCAGCACCACATATAAATAAATGAATAAAAGAAAAGTCCATCAATGTCTAAAAAAAAGTTTTTTAAAAAAATTAATACACTGGCTGGGTGCAGTGACACACACCTATAATCCCAGTAGGGAGCTGAGGCAGGAGAATCTCAAGTTCAAAGCCAGCCTCAGCAAAATCAAGGTTAAACAACTCAGTGAGACCCTATCTTTAAATAGAGCTGAGGATGTGGCTCAGTGGTTGAGTTGCCCCTGAGTTCTATCCCTAGTACCCCATTCCCCCCAAAAGTTAATACACTGGGCAGATGAAAAGAAGTTCAACATCATTAATCATGAGGGAAATGACAATCAAAACTACTAGATGGTGGGCTGGGGATGTGGCTCAAGCAGTAACGCGCTCGCCTGGCATGTGGATCCTCAGCCCCACATAAAAATAAAATAAAAGATGTTGTGTCCACAAAAAACTAAAAAATAAATATTAAAAAAATTCTCTCTCTCTCTCTCTCTCTCTCTTTAAAAAAAAAAAAACTACAAGATGGGCTGGGGATGTGGCTCAAGCGGTAGCACACTCGCCTGGCATTCGCGGGGCCCTGGGTTTGATCCTCAGCACCACATAAAAAAGTAAAATAAAGATGTTGTGTCCACCTAAAACTAAAAACTAAAATATTAAAAAATTCTCTCTCTCTCTAAAAAAAAAAAAAACATAAGATGCCACTTCACACTGATGAGGATAGCTATTATAAAAGAAATAGGAAATTATGTGTCAGCTAGGATGTGGAGAAATTGAACCGCCTCTTCATTGCTGGTGGGAGAGCAAATGGTACAGCCACTGTGGAAAACAGTGTGTTGGTTCCTTAACAATGAATCACAGCATTGTAATATGACCTAGAAGTTCAAGTATATACCCAAAAGGACCAAAAATAAGGACTCAAATACTCATACTTAACTTTCAATAGCAAAAAGGTAGAAACAACCCAAATGTCCATCAAACAGATGAATGGATATGCTAAATGTGATACACACACATACATATATGTATGTATACATATATGCATATATGTATATACACACAAAATTTATGTGTGTATAGAGAGTATTTTTCAACCTTAAAAAGGAATGAAATTTCTGACACTACAGCATGAATGTATCTTCAAAATGTTATGCTAAGTGAAATAAGCCAGACACAAAAGAAGAAATACTACGTTTCCCCTTATATGAAGTACCTAGAGTAGTCCAATTCAGAAAGACAAAAAGTGGCATGGTGGTTCTCCAGGGCCTGGGAGACAGGAGGGTGTGTGTGTGAATGTTTAATGAGTGCAGGATTTCAAGCTGGGATAATGCAAAGTTTTAGAGGTACATGGTGGTGATGGTTGTGAATTTACTTAATATCACTGAACTGTGCACTTTAAAATGTCCAAAATGGTCATTTTTATGTTGTGTACACTTTTCCACATTTAAAAAACATAATTCACCATATCTTGTGATCCAATCAGGAAAACAGAGACTATACCAGGCATGTAAAGGGATTTATTTAGTATGGGGAATTGGTAATACAGTACTGGAAAACTGGGGGAAAAAAGGGATCAGAAAGGTAGCTCTGGGAGAGTAATGGCTGAGGAGGCAGGAGTGTGGGGCTAATAGCACCTTTGGACTTGGAGGAGTGTTCACTGTTTCTGTGGGGCATGGCGAGGTTCCTGTGGAAGCACCAGAAAGCAGGAGACTGGAGTCAACTGGCCCTTCCAGGCCAAGGATGATGTCTTGAATGAGACTGGCAGGAATAGCAAGTCAGCAGGGGCAGTCCCACCTCCTTCTTCAGAATCCCAATCTCTCTCCTCCAGACTCTCAGCCTCCTTCCTCCTTCTTTCTGGTACCTCCACTGGGGAGCAGTGGTTTTCAGAGTTCCAGGAAGCAGAATCCAGAAAGGTAGGCTGGATGTGACTTAGCAACTGGCACAAACACTCTCTTTGCAGGAGGTGGTGTCAAGGCAATGACATAAACACTGAGTGGCAGCCTTTGACATCCTGGGACATTAGTTTGTTATTTATGGTAGTCAGCCAGATTCTGAATATGCTCATGTGTCTTTTAGATTAATTTTGGAATGGAAATGCAAATTTTAGAATTCTCCTGGAAAAATCATGGACTGCCTTCTAATTCATCCGCAGATTAGGTGTCCTTGGATGTCAGCTGAGAGACTGCCTTAGGGCAGAACCTTGGTACTGTGAATCTAAGGACAGTGGTAGAGGAAATGGAGAAGAATTTTTTAATGGGTGGATGTGTTTACTATTAATTTTTGGTTGTGAGGTATGGTAGAGATGCATAGAGAATGGTAACGATATACATTAGTGCAACTTGCAAAGTAGAATGTAATAGCATTAAGAATGATATATAGCACCTGACAAAATTCCTCACACTCAATAAACCTGTGTTTTCTTTCCCTCAGTCCTCTTTCTAACTCACAAATTACTTTGGATTCCCAAAGAACTTCAGATATCACCAGGGGGAATGCTAAACAAGACCTTAATATAATCTAATTAGAGATAGTTAATAGTATTAACTAAGAAGTACAATTGTGGGGGGAGCTGGGGTTGTGTCTCAGTGGTAGAGCACTTGCCTAGCATGTGGGAGGCCCTGGGTTCAATCCTCAGCACCACATATAAATAAATAAAATAAAGGTACTGTGTCCAACTACAGCTAAAAAAAAGGAATATAAAAAAGAAGTACCATTGTATAGATTTTTTAGAAAATTAATTCATAAGTCAATGATTATTTTTCTGATTTGGAAAATAATATGGGGTCATCGTAGAATAATCAGAAGGTAGAGATGGGTGGAAAGAGACAGAAAAATTTACAGTTCCTTCATTATGAAATATTATTCCACTAATAATATTTTGTTGTATCTGCTTTCAGTCTTTTGCATGTGATTCCATGCATTTTATAATGATGCACGTATTACAAATTTACTGAGCCAGACCCTATGCTACTGTACACTTGATCTGGATTGTCATTAAATCCTCATAATCGCCTTACAAGCCCCCCATTATTATCCCCTTTGACAGACAATGAAACGAGGGCTTAGATAGTTTAAGTAACTTGTTCAAGGATAGGACTCCTGACATTCCAAGAACCTGGGCTCTGCCTCTTTGGACCACATCATTTCTCCAGCTGAGATTAGATGATATATGCATTGTGTTCTGATGGTTTATTTAACATTTTAGCACACACATTTCCCAATAAAACTACAACCCATTAATAATTTTTAAAGCTGCATTTGTCTTTTATATGGTTTACCCATCATTTGCACAATAATTCCTAGACCTGGTGCTTTGGTTATTTTTTAGTTATGGATAGTAACTTGAGTTTTTAGTTAAAGAAAAGAAAGTCAACTTCATCTGTATGCCAATGAAGTAATGCAGTGAATAGAAATCATTTTTGTGGTTCATATTACAAATTTATGGTTAGCTTTATTTTGAGTATATCTTTAAGAAGGAATGTTGATTGCCTTGGATACATGTAAGAATGTATAGGTGCAGGTTACAGACTATTTGGCATTTTCTTCCTCCTCCGTGTTATTTCATCTGCTCTCCCTACAATCCTGGAATGCAGTTGTTCTCTTCTTTCTAAGAAGGGAAAGGGCAACACAGAGCCAGTGGATCTCTGGCTTGCCCTAGGTCATGCAGTTCATCTGCTAAAGCTTGGATTGCAAACCAGAATTTCTAGTTCTCTGAGCACTATGCATCACTGTTTCACCTCCTGTATCCCTGGATTCTAATCCTCGTTTTCCTTCTCTTTATGATTTTAGGGGGACACTCTTACACTTTCCTCTTGATTTGGAGAATATTCAGATGCTAGCACCCTCCATCCCCACCCAGTTCCTTTGCCTGCATTGCAACTCGAAGGAACCTCTCCCTGAGAATCAGCAGAATATTAGCTCTTCCTTCATGTACTTTTGCAGTGGCTGGTAGTGCTGCTACCTAACATGTGCTTTTTGGCCAGAAATCAGGAAAATGAATCAAGGGTTTACATTTTCCTTTAAACAATTTTTAAACTTGGGCAAAAAAAAATCACTAGGAGGGTCCAATTTGTGAGTAAAAATCCTTGAAGAGATAAAATCTGTTTCATAAAAGAGAATGTGTTTCCTTGGCTTTGACAATAAAGCTGCCTTTTAGAGCAGGACCTTGTTTTCTGTGTAGGTTTAATTAGGAAGTAGCACTTTGTTGTGGGAAAATAGTCACAGAAAGGCCTTTGTTGTATGCAAACCTTTAGACAAGAGCCGCTTATGTGCTGGGTTTTATAAAACATCATTAAACTGAGTGTCTGTTGTGTTTCCCCCACCCCCCTCCAAATTCTGAAAAATTGACCAAAACTAGGTGAGGTTGGTGACTGTATTCAAATATAAAGCATTTGCTAAGCACATTGACAAGGTCCATAAGAAAGGAGGCAGAGTTGCACATTCCATCTTTAAAAGTTTTTAGGACAAAATCGCATATAGATTGGTACCCCTTATTACAAATGAGTCTTGACTTCATTAAAAGAGGTTTAGCAGAGACCCTTCCCGGAAACTCACTGATAGAAATCACTGGTACTGTGTACTTAACTTACATTGATTCAAAACCATTCTATTTCCATTTTCTATTGCTTCATGCTGGTCTCAACCAACTTTTAAATATTTAAGTTTTTCTGGAATTTTTCAGTGAATAGATCCAAAGAAATCTCAAGTTCTTCATTATGATTTGGAAATAAGCCACACTACATTCCTGCCCTTCAGACATTTGTGTGTGTGTGTGTGTGTTTTGTCATGTTCTCTGTGAAACTTTTATTTTCAGATTTATGTCTCCTGTTTTAACATTTTTACACTTCATTTAATCTTTTCACACATAGCTTGTCTTCTGGTTATTGATTGCTGTGTAAGATGACACTGGAAAACTTTGTGGCTTAAAACAGAAACATTTATTTTGTACCTTTCTTGATTTGAGGGGGGTCAAGATTTCAGAAAAGGCTTTGCTGAATGTGTCTAAGGCTGGAGACCCTGGGGGAGGAGGAAGAGCAGTTGGGGGAGAGGCCCTTGGGCAGCTGGGGCAGACCCTGGGGCAGGTAGAGACAGGCTGGAAGTCTGTCTCTGTGTGGCCTCAGGGCCTCTCTGTGGTCTCTCCATGTGGGCTGGTGTGTCCCATCTCAAAGCATGGCTGCCTCCAATAGGTTGCTCACTGTGGGTTCAGAGTTCTGGTGCAGCTATTCCAGAGAAAGAGGCAGAAATTACATTCCCTCATAGACCTGGCCTCCAAGTCACACAACACCAACTTCCCCGTGCCATATAGACCACTGTCACTAAGGTGGGCAGATATTCAAGTGTGGGAAATGTGGACCAACCCCACCCGTCAGTGGGAGGAGAAGGGAAGAATTTGAGACCTGTTTGGACTATGAGTGCCTCACGCTTAGAAGGCATTCCTCTAGGAGGTCCAGGCTTTGCAGCCTGACAGATCTTTTCTTCCAGGGTCCCACAGGCTCATACTTAGAAGAAGTGGAGAGCTGTATCATTCAAACAGGGACACCAGTACTGCACTTTAAACTTCTAGAGGTTAACAGCAGATGAGCTGAGTAGGTGAAAATAATCAACATCAGGCTTCAGAAATTATATGCGGTTTCATTTTTTTGACAAAATTTAGTTTTTAACTTTCTCAACAAGCGTGGTGGTTTGCAAAATCGTTCAGGATAACCATCTTGCCATTGGATAGAACTCACCAGGCCTTCCCTCATTTCCTTATTTGGTTTTGAGTGGCAGAAGATTGGCCTGTCTCAGTGTCTCCTATTCCAGCTCATAACTGGGAAGGATTTGGGGGAATGAGCAAGGACAGTTTTGCAGGATTCTGTCAGAATACGCTTTTCACATCCTGAACTGTTTTGGCATCAAAATAAAGCTTCTTGTATATTTATGGGAAGAAAGGGAAGTCCGTTCTGAAATCATTATTTCTTCCTGTTGTATTGAGGCTTCAAAAAAAAAAAAAAAGGAGATTGAGTTTTAATTTGTGAAGAAAAAATACCTGTTTGAGACATACAGTGCAGTTTGGAAACCATTCTAGCTTTTTAAAAAAATCTTTTTATATTTAGACTTAGCTTCTACTTAGGCTATAACATTTCCATCTCTGAAAAGAAAGCTGTGACAAATTAAAACAGACAGAGTGGTTTAGGAGTACCTCAGCTAAACACCACAAAATATCTCATGAGTTTTTATTGTCTTCAATGGACCTTTTCTCTCCTTTATTCTAATATTAAAAAACATGATAATAGCAGAAAAATTGTAAAATATAGAAAAGTTTAAGAAAAAAATTTTCTTTAAAAATGTCACCTGTGACTCAAAGAACCGGAAATTAGCTTTTGCTCCAGTCTATCCTATCTCTGAGTCCTGCATATATTTAATAAGTCATGGAATCTCTGGTTTTGGGTGCCCAGGATTTATTCGTGAATGTGACAGTGACTCTATCCACACAAAGCCCTTATCACAGAGAAGGTAAGTTCTTTAACTATGTTAACCAGCATAGTGGTGTTGCCTCCATGGTTGGCTTATGGCACAGCTGGGTCCTCAAGGGGCTTCTGGTCTACTAGGGGAAACAGGCAATCAAGAGATGGCTTCTGCTCTGTGGTACAAGATGTGCAGGGGCTGAGGATGTGTGGAGAACACACAGGAAGAACAGCTGAGAGGTTCAAGGAAGCCATCCAAAGAACGACCTGCTGAAGGAAGGGAGAAGGATGTGGCAGGAGGCCAGAGCTTGGGAAAGACCTTCAGAAAGGAAAGCCTAGCTGTGTGCAGAGCTGAAACCATGCACTCAGCCCAAAAGTCTTTCCTTTTTTCTGTTTATTGGGATATACAGTCATTCCTTGATATCCACGGGACACTGATCCCAGGACACACCCCCCACACACACACACACACTGAAACGCACATTGCAATCGGGATAGAGATACAAAAGTCCACGGATGCCCAAGTCCCTTATATAATATATCATTATATGATGTAGTATTTGCATATAAACCACACATCCTCCCACACACTTTCAAGCATCTCTAGTTGACTTCGATACCTAATAGAATGTAATTGCCACATAAATAATTGTTGTTCTGTATTGTTAAGGGAATAATGGCAAGAAAAATCTATTCGTGTTCAGTGCAGATGCAACCATTGTGGGACTAATTACATGGTACATGAGCAAGATGCAAAGTGAACTGTATCAAAAACCAGTGCTGGTGAGCAACTGAGGATCTGAGATGGAGGGGAGAAGGACGTGCCTGCCTATCACTGATATGGTTTCAGCAGAGTGCTAGGCTCCAATGTGAGGGCCAACTATGATTTGCAGACAGTGAGAGGTACATAGCTTGAGTGTATATTTGCATGAATTTTGACAAATCCAAAGACAAGTGTAAGCTATTTCCTTATCAAGCCATAGAACATTTCTATCAACCGTCCATCAGTATACCCCTATACCTTTCCCCCTGAATCCCCTACTGATGCCTTTTCTGATTTCTAGCCAGAGGAAACATTGATTTTTTTCACTTTGAATGTTTTGTTTTATATATATATATATATATATATATATATATATATATATATATATATGACAAAACTTATTCAAAGTTTAAAACTTTGAATAACATCGATGTTCATAGCAGCACAATTCACAATAGCAAGACTGTGGAACCAACCTAGATGCCCTTCAATAGACGAATGGATAAAAAAAATGTGGCATTTATACACAATGGAGTATTACTCTGCATTAAAAAATGACAAAATCGTAGAATGCAGGGAAATGGATGGCATTAGAGCAGATTATGCTAAGTGAAGCTAGCCAATCCCTAAAAAACAAATGCCAAATGTCTTTGATATAAGGAGAGTAACTAAGAACAGAGTAGGGACGAAGAGCATGAGAAGAAGATTAACATTAAACAGGGATGAGAGGTGGGAGGGAAAGGGAGAGAGAAGGGAAATTGCATGGAAATGGAAGGAGACCCTCAGGGTTATACAAAATTACATACAAGAGGAAGTGAGGGGAAAGGGAAAAATAATACAAGGGGGAGAAATGAATGACAGTAGAGGGGGTAGAGAGACAAGAGGGGAGGGGAGGGGAGGGGAGGGGAAGGGGGATAGTAGAGGATAGGAAAGGCAGCAGAATACAACAGACACTAGTATGGCAACATGTAAATCAATGGATGTGTAACTGATATGATTCTGCAATCTGTATACGGGGTAAAAATGGGAGTTCATAACCCACTTGAATCAAAGTGTGAAATATCAAGAACTATGTAATGTTTTGAACAACCAACAATAAAAAATTTAAAAAAAACTTTGAATAAGCTAAAGAACTTACCTTCTCTGTGATATATATATATATATATATATATATATATATATATATATATATATATATATGTGTGTGTGTTTTGTTCATCCTAGAAATGTAATCATATCCTGCACCATGTTTTTGTGTCTGGCTTCCATCTCTGAACCTTAGGTCCATGAGATTCAATGTGCTGTTGTCCATGTTCCTTTTATTTGTGAATAGTATTTTATTTCATGAATATGCTGAAATTTGTTAATCTATTCTCTTGTTGGGTTGTTTCCAGCTTTTGTCAATTGTGAAAAAGCTACTGTGAACGGTTTTATGAAAAACTTTTTCTGAGTGTATGTTTTTGTTACTCCAAGAGTGGAATTTGCCAGAGGATAAGGCATTAACAAACCAGAGTCCAGAAAGTGCTTTCAGGCAGAAAGCAGGGCAGCCCTGTGTCTTCTCCCAGGAATTTCTGTGCTTTGATGCCCCCATCCAGTATTTTAAAACCATTCTTTGCACATTTTGTCTATTTTCTAGTTGTCTGTAGGAGGACAAGGAAGTACTGGTTTCTTCTTCGAGGCCAGCAGCTAAATTCCTGTAATAATTTTAATGGCCACATAATAATCTCATTATCTGGTTACACAATAATTCATTTAACCTGGTCCCATTATTGGACATTAAAAATCCTGTTTCCAGGTTTTGGCCACTGTAAATCATGCCGCAACAAATACTTAAATATTTTTGTGGGTGTGTTCCTGATTTTTTTTATAGATTCTAAGAAATTGAATTACTGAGTAAAGAAAAAATCTTAGACCCTTTTCAAGCACAATCTTTATTGCCTTGTTTTTGTTAAAAAAATATTGTTTAATTTATATGCTCATTAGCAGTGACTAAAACCATGTCTCATAGTTCCTTGACAGAAATGGAGATTAGAATTTTCTTCCTTTTCTTTTTTTCTGTTTTCTGCTAATTGAACAGCAGATAATTAATTAAGAATGAGCTTTTACATTTTGTCACTATACTGGACATACATTTTGGAACACTGGGCTGAATTTAGATGCTTTAACAGTGTTTGGTCTTATTTTCACATGGATAGCATATCATGATTGATATTTCTATTGAGGCAATCAGATTGCTTTGTAATATGGTGGTGACATTTTTAGTTATTTATTATCAGTGCCAGAGGCCAGGTAGAATTTAAGTCACATTCTAACAAAAGAGAAAAAAAATGAATTAACTACCAAGTGTCATAATTTTTGAGAAGCACTAGTTACCAGAAAAATAACTATAGAACTTGGGGAAAGTGAATAAAAATCTGATACCTTCTCATCTGCATTTGGTAAAGTTCTTTCCTGTTTGTTATTTCATATCATACTTACAACATGAAAAATATATCCATGTTATTCATTGTGAATAATACAGTGGGATGAAAAAAATCCTCTGGATCTATCATTTTAAATCTGAATTGTGGAAAACATTAAATTTAGTTTTATAATTCCTTAGATTATAAGAAATTTTAAAATGTATTAAGAAATTAGAAATTGATTAATCAATCATCTATCATTACTTTTCAGTATGTGGGTGGAGAGAGCAAGAGTGACTGTTGAAGTCTAACTCTACAAGTATTAGTGTTGATGAGATGATGATAAAGTACAAACTCGTTAGTGACTGTGACAGCTGCCTGATTATGCCAATGCATATATTCAGACCTGAGGTCCCTTTGAAATTCATACACAGATACAGGTTATGTGCCACATGATGAGGTTTTAGACAGGGGCAGGTGGCTTATATGATGATAGTTATAATGGAACTGAAAATTCCTATTGCCCAGTATTTTTACTGTACTTTTTTCTATGCTTAGATATGTTTAAACACACAAATACTTACTGTCATGTTACAGTTGCCTACAGTGCTCCCCATGTGGCCTCAGTACACTAACATGGCGTGCAGGTTTGTGGCCTAGGAGTAGTAGCTATGCCATATGGCTTAGCTATATAGCAGCCTATACCACCTTGGTGTGCAAGTACACTCTGATGTTCACACGGTGACAAGAAAGCCTAATGGCACTTCTCAGAATGTGTTCCCCAAATTAAATGACGCTTGACTGTAGAAAACACTGCCTCACTCTGGCCTGCCCTTTATCCTCGATAAGGTATGGAGATGAAGCCTGGGAAAGCTGTGAGATCAAATTAAAACCTGCAAATAATTAGATGGGGGGGGGGCACAGCTGTACAAACCAAGAGATCCTGAGAAATTGAGTGAAGACTTAAAGCCACTTCTTAGCTTTCTGAGCCAACTGGGGTGGCTACGCCTTCTTATAAGTTGATAATTACTACATATATGGGTAACATTTTTGTTTTTTAAAAAAGTATCAATAGACTTTGGATGTTCAAGAAGTTTTAGGCTAATAGAAAAAAATGAATGGAAAGTAAAGAGAATTCCCATATAGCCACTCTGTAATAGATTTGGGGTCAGGTTTGGGCTATTGTTAATCATCCTTTTAAAAATAATTCATAAAATAACTGATTTAGTGCATTTAATTATTTCTAAGGCTGTTTTCCCCATAGTGTTTAGTGATGATCATGAGACTATATAGTTAGAAAATTAATTTAAAAATTAAGTTTAAAACACAAAATATGAAATTTTGTTTTCCCTGCTATTTATCTAGTGACATGAAATCAGGGGACATTTACCTTTTAGTGGGCCTCTTGAGATGGCTAACATTTGGGATCATTTACTACTTTATACTACACTTACATTAGGGTTACCCTGCCCAGCATGTTGGTCAGGTAATTGCACCAAGCAGGAGAGCACTCTCTCAGGAGGATAGATCTCCAGTCAGGTCATCTCCAGACTCTCTGTAAAAGTGGCTTTGGGCTTTGATTTTGTATTTTGTGAGGCATCCTCATTCTTTGCTTGAGCTTCTTAAGAACATGAAAGAAATAGGATCATGAGAAAGATAAGATGTTTGCATCAGGGCATGTGAGTTTCTTCATAGTTGACTCCTATCTGGAAATACCACATTCCTGCCCATTTTCCATGTAGATATCGCCACAGAAGGTTGAATCTTCATTCCATTTTCTCTCCTTATTTTTACTTTTTTTTCCTGGTTCTTGTAAAATATGCACAATGCAAAATTTACCATTTAACCATCCTACATGTATATTATAGAGTTCAGAGGCATTAAGAACATTCACTTTGTTGGACAACTACCCCACCATCCATCCCCAGAACTTCATTGTGCAAAAGTGAAATTCTGTCCCATTAAACACTAGCTCCACATTCTTCTCTCACCCCAATTCCTGGTAAACTGTATTCTACTTTCCATCTATGAATTTGACTACTCTGGGTAGCATACATGAGGGAAATGATATTTGTCCTTTTGTTTCAAGTTTATTCATGTTTTAGTATGCATCAAATTTTATTCTTCTTTAAGGTGAATAATGAAAATTGTATGTTATATCCCAAATTTTGCTTAGCCTTTCATCTTTTGACAGATGTTTGCCTTGTTTTCACCTTTTGGCTATTGTAAAAAATGCTGCTATACACATTTATGTGTAAACAACTGAGTTCCTGCTTTCACGTTTTTGGGATGTATACCTAGAAGTACAGTTGCTGGATCACATTCTTTATTTAATTTTTTTGAGTACCACCAAGCTGTTTTCCATACTAGTGGCACCATTTTACGTTCCTACCACATCTTTTTTAATAATCAAAAGCCTTTCTACATGTTATGTATCCTACATATTTGGATTTTTAAAATAAGCTTTAAAAGTGACGATTTATTAGTTCAATACATGGAAAATGATAGATGCTCAATGAAGTTAGATGTTTAAAAGAAAAAGGGAAATCTTCAAATAGGATGTAGACCAAGGACCTACATCCAGAGTGAAACTTTAGGTGCACACACAAAATGATACTTTCTAACCTTTCTAGTATAAAAACTAAATGCTTCAGTTAGTGAGCAAAGGAAAGAGAGTGTATCATTATTGTTTCTGGGAGTTGTAAATGTATAACTAAATAGGTTAATGTATAATGGAATTAGTTCAGTACAGATTTTCCCAGCTTTTCTAGACAGTCTCTGCAGTTGGGTTTGTGAAGCTTAATCATTAAGGCCCTTGTACTTTCTTTGGCTGTGATGATGGTGTTTCTAATGATGAAGGATGAGAAAGGATGTAAAGCTATAAGCTCTTCATTGTTGCTACACCTACTGTGGCAAAAAGGAGTCGATGGGCAAACTAGGAGACGGAGTAAAAATAACTTGAGTTTGCTACCAGAAATTCTCTGGGTCTGAGAATAGAAGAGGAAAGTGTGGGAAAGTGAGTGGGGGTACACCCCCTCCAGCTTCCTCATAATGAACAGAGGGATCTGGACTGAGCTGAAAAGCCCTGTTTAGCCTCTTCATATGTTCTTCCTCACTCACAGTCTGACCTTGTAGAAGACTCTTTGAGACCTACTTGCTGTTATCTCTTACTCTGGTCTTTTGGTCTTTATAAAGTCAACACCACCATCTCTCATGATTTCCGAGTACTGACATCCAACTCCATGATCTTTCATCCCTCATGACCCTGTCACTCCATGGTTTAAGGTCTTCAGTGGTATAAGAGTATTACCATGAGGGACAAAGACCTCTGGGATGCCTACCCTGCCTGTCCAGTCTCCCTCTGGCTCTCCTTACTCATGCCAACAAGGCCACTTGTAGTCTCTCTCCATCCATGCTCGGGCTCTCAGGGTATCCTTCCTGTCCCTCTGTCCATTGCTTCCATTACCTAGACATCTCCCTAGTCTTCCCCTAAATTTACAGAAGCTTTTGGAGAAAGCTTCACTGACTAGCCCACCTTCTCCAGACCCAACTGGCCTCCACCACACCCAACCCCTGACTTTCTCCCTGGTGAATTAGGCAACCTCTATCTTTCCCATTAAGGTATCCAGGCCACAAAGACCCCAGACTAAGCCTCCAAATCATGCTGTATTCGTAGCATCTGCCATAGTCCCTGTTACAAAACACGTGTTCAATTAATATCTATGGGATAAGGCTTGAATTAAAAATTGTTACTGGTATCCCTTGTTCCTGGTCTGTGATAGTTTAGATCTTAAATGTCCCTGGAAGTCCCATGTGTTAAGGGCTTGGTCCTAGCCCATGGTGCTATTGGGAGGTGGAGCCTATTGGGAAAAAGTTAGGTCATTGGGAATGTGCCCTGGAAAGGGTTAATTGGGACCCTGGCCCAATTTCTGGCCACCATGAGGTGAGAAGGCCTTCCCCAACACGTGTCTCCACCATGATGTGCTGAGCTCAAGTGATGGTGCCAAGTGACGATGGACTGAAATCTCCAAAAGTATGAGCTGAAATAAACCTTTCCTCTTTTTAAGGTGATCATCTCAGGTATTTGTTACAATAATGGAAAACTGACTCACACGGTCTCCTGTGTCCAAGGGGGCTGCTTCTGTGCCCAGTCTTCCTTCATACCTCCTCAGGGAGGAACAGCCATTTTCCTAGCTAAGGAATTACTGACTCTCCTGCCCTAGGCTTGTGTGTGCTGTCATTTGACTGGGCAGGCTGTTCCCAGAGTACACAGGTCAGCTGACCCACAGAGCAAAGCTGCCAAGGCAGATGCACATGTGTCCTTTCAACCTATGAGGCAGGAGGAGGTGTGTCACAGACCTCCACAGCACCCAGCTAGGCCACAACCTCCAGTTTTTCTGGAATATTACTGACTTCTTTTTTGCCAGTCTCCATGACAGATTTTAGAGCCTACTGCCACAGTCAGGAGGGACGGAAAGAGAAACTATTTATTTGCCACATCCCTCCTAAGATGAACAAGTGAGGAGCTTTCTTTTGGAGAAAACCCTTGTGTAATTTCAAAGGCTAAGATGTTCCTAGGTGAAAGCTAGACAGGTCTGGGCAAGGTCAGAGTTAGGGGTTGGGAAAGAGGAACAATGAAAAATTGTTAGGGGACATTCCCTGTTCTCAGTTTGCTATAATTCGGATCACAGATGTCTCCCAGTGTCCTGTGTGTTAAACACTTGGTCTGAGAATGGCCTGTCACTGTATTTCACAAGTAGGTTCATCTCATTCCAAGGGGAGCTGGATTGTCACATGGAGTTTACAAGGAATGGAGGAAAAATGTAGATCCCCACAAAGGACATTTGGTGACATGCCTGGTTGGGTTTCTGAGGTTATTCCAACCAATTTCCCACAAATTAGGAAAATCATTCCTGAATATTTGGTGAAATTAGGCAATATAATGGAGAAATACATTGGGACTGGAAGTGGAGACTGACCTCTTTTCAGTTTTGACTTCTTAGGTAAAGTGGTTCCAACTTTACTTTTGAAATAACACTAATAGTCACTCTCAAATGGAAAGAGTAGCACTTGGACCAGGGACAGCTTCCCAGTGGACTCTTTTTGAAATAGTCTTTCCAGTTGATGGAAAACAGAATTACTTCTGACAGATGTTTTAAAAATTCCTTTCCCATCTCCAGATTGCTGATTACAGGCTACTGTTTACTTGTTAAATGGACTGCTACTTCTGTGCCTTCTTGTCGGTAATCATCTTTAGCTTTTCCTCAGCGTCTGCTTAAGTATTTCATCATGGATCAAAAGTGAGTGTTCCTTGATGTTCTGAGACATGCATCTTAGGAATTTTAAGGAAAGAAACCTGCTTGATCTGAACTGATCAACACTGGCATCCAGTCCCTCCTCCTCCCAGTAGAAAGATAAAGCAAAAATAAAGAAGTGGGTGCACTGGGGGTAGGGGAGAAGTTACAGGTCTTTCATACGCTTATTTTTCATGTCTAATGTCAGCACCAAATTCACAGAAAGACAAATCTCTACTTATTCTTTCTTTCTTTCTTTCTTTCTTTCTTTCTTTCTTTTACTTTAGTTGTATATACTGGCCTTGACCCATTATGTTCCATAGTTCATAGTTCTATATATCTAGGTCATCTATAATATTGCTCAGTTCTTTAATAGGTGTTCTAGATACAGAATAGTGAGACCTCCTGGGTTAAACGAGGGAAAACAGTAAAACACACAACCAAAATACAATAGAAAATACATTTTCAGGTAATAGCTCCTAAAAGATCTAAAATGTATATTGCACACATTCTTCCTCAGCAGACATCTAAGCTGTCCACGTTACTTGTCCTTCATAGATTTTGCTGCTTCTTCACTCAGTCATGAATGGACCAGGTGCTTTCGTGATGGATATGCTGTAAGACTGAAAGTGATTCACATCAGCATTAGGAATGAGCCTTCTCTGAAATAATTGCTTCTTTATTCTCCAGCAATAAAGAGTAATTCAAGCAGTCATTTTAAATTTCATTCTCTAATAATTTTATAAGCAAGAAAGCTAATAAAACACAAATTCCCTTTATTTTTAGGGTTGTCAAGCAATATTATTTATCAAATACACTTAACTATTAACCTAAATCTCTTTCACCTGTGAGAAGTTCATTTCCTTTCACCTAAGAGAGAAAACACTCCCTCATTCCCTGTTTGGTTACAGCCATGGGGACAGTTAAGTTTTTTTTTTTTTATGGGCAATTTACAGAAGGGATTCACGTATGGTCTCGGGCCCCAAAGATTTCCTGAGACCACAGTTGTGCAGAACACAACTGTCCTTTCTGTGGAGAGGAGAGACTTCTCACTGCACATGGGAAATGGGCCTCTGACCTTGGAAGGTTAGGCTCTCTGTGATTTTTAGACTTGTGGGCCTGAGATGGATTTACTATATTTAAGTTAAGATTGAGGTCCACATGGACATTCCTGTGTGGATTCCTCTGTAGACAGTGGTGTTTGATGTGTGCCTACTTTATTTATGTGACAATGTTTATGTGCATTCCAGTGATCATTAACGAAGGCCACTGGACGGAGAACTGGGATGAAAGTGGATTTAAGAAGGGCTGTATCAGCTGTAGGTTTGGCAAGACTGGGATGAGTCTGAGTCCAGTGAAAACCCCTGTGTCAACAGTTTGTGTTCAGCCAACCTTATATTGGGAGAAAAGGCAGTTTAGTCAACCATGCCAGAAAGGGACAACAGAGATATAGTGGATTTTATTTGAACAAAATTTAAAATTCTCTATACACAGAATCCCTTGCTTTTTTCTACCTTAGCTATAAGACCTGTTTATCAACACCGGATTCTTAAATTAGGGCTTATCTTAGGCAACTCAAACCACCATAACAAATATCACAGACTATGTGCCTTCAGCAAGCGAAATTTATTTCTCACAGATTTAGAGCCTGAAAATCGGAGATCCAGGTGTTGGTGGGTTTGGTTTTCTCTGAGCCCTTTCTTGTTGGCTTGTAGGTGCCCATCTTTTCCCTGTCTCTTCACATGATCTTCCCTCTGTGTGTGTCTGTGTCCAAATCGCTTTTTTATAAGGACACAGTCATTTTAGATCAGCCTCATTTTACTTAAGTCACCCCTTTCAAGGCCCTGTCTCCAAATACAGTCACATTCTGAGGTACTAGAGGGTGGGACTTACCCTATAGAATTTGGGAGGGGGCATAATCAGCCCATAACAGGGTTTAAGTGAAGACAATTTGTATTTATACCCTTCATAATATCCTTTTCCTCTGTTCGACTTAGAGCTCAGGGTCTGATTTTCATTTGTCTCCTGGTCTGCCCTTTGGGGACAACCTTGATGACTATTGAGAGATTGTGAGAATAATGACTGACTTCTAATAAAAGTCTTCCTGGAAGATGTGTCCTGAAGTTTCTTCTCTATAGCTTCTCTTCCGTTTGGCCCCAATTTTTTATGCATGGCTGAATTGTCAGTACAAAAGCTGACAAGGGTTTGGTAAGCTACCAGAACATGGTGTTAAAATAAATGCTGCTGCTGGAAGTAAGAGTTTGGGGAAATGGGGTTGGTTCTCATCAGTTGCCTCAGCCCAGGATTCCTTCCTCCCTTACCCTGGCAATCTCTGGAGGTCATGTTGCGCAGTGGTTATGAGGGCACACCCTTTGTTATACAGGTTTTACTTGTGACATCCCAGGAAGATGACTTCATCTTTCTGTGCCTCAGTTTCCTCATTTGTAAAGTACAGGAAATAATAGTATTTACTTCATGAGAAGAAGGCAGTTCCAAGGAGTCACAGAGTCAGTCATTCTCAAAAAGCATTTATCACTGGCCACAGTAAGTGCTCTGTAATTTGATTAGAGTAATAAATTAATGTTCATGTTCATTGCTCATATTATTATTAATGGTATTTATTAACACCAATGAAGATTATCATTAATCAATATGTCATTATAAATATTTACTCATTTTTGTTTCTTGCATATTCTCCATTCCCTCCCCACACTGATCCTTAGCTCCCATGACAGAAACTCCAGAATTTAATGGAACATGTGCCCTTGTGTCTCTTTAGAACCTGGTTTCCCAGTGAGTGTGAAAGTCTTTGTTGTTGTTACTGTTGTTGTCACAAAAAGAAAGTGCAGGGCGAGGTCAGAGGTGGAGAGCTTGTACTCTGGCAGGCCTTATGCATGGTGGCCGAGGACTGAGGGGGGAGAACTCCTGGTTTCCTATTAGGACCTGTACCTCACTAACTTGTTCTTTGACTTTTCTTTACATGAGTTTCCATATATGTAAAAACACTAGCAGTGTCATTTGGGGTTAAATGAAATAATATGAGTAAGCTCTTACATACATGTGGTAAGAAGTCTGTTAGTCCTTTGCATTTTCAGAGATGAAACTGGAAAACAGAAGGTAAATACATCCCATTTCCATTATCTTTGTAAATGATGTCTGTAAACAGTTTCTCTCCAGTTGCTCCAGGCCTCCATTGTGTAAGTCCTAATTTCACACGTGCACAGTGGAATGTGATAATGGTCCATGTGCTCATAAAGTTTTACTTTTTTTTTTTTTTTGCTACCCAGGATTGAACCCAGGGTCCCTAAATCACTGAGCCACATCCTCAGCCCTTTTTATTTTGAGACAGTCTCCCTAAGTTCCTTAGGGTCTTCCTAAGTTGCTGAGGCTGACCTCGAACTTGTCATCCTCCTGCCTCAGCGTCCGGAGCTACTGGCATTACAGGGATAGAGCTCTGCTTTTATGCTGAAAATATTTGCAAAGCACTAGGACAGTGACAAGTACAGAGGAGGGTGTTCTGCCCTGTCCTCATTTATCAAAACCCTGAGGACATGGTTTTGCTTCTAATGTGCTTTAGAAACAGTGGTTGCTTTCTATAGCAAGACAACGAACGTGGAGAGCCCAGATATCAGGCACCTCATATCACCCACGTACCAAACTCGGCCAGGGAACGTTTCTTGTGAGTGAACAGAGTTATTAGAACAAGATAGGGTTGTCCTTGCCTGTGGATTCCCTAGAATTAGTAGGTGAATATAAAATTATTTGGTTTGTGATGGGTTAGGTTTAAAGAGCTCTTGTGTTCCTGGAATTGATGAGGAGAGGCTAAAAAAACAAAACCCCCAAATCCCAGAGACAATAAGACTCAGAGTAAGTGAACAACTTACTTGTGTGTGTGTGTGTATGTGTGTTATGCATAACACACATATACACACACACACACAAACATACATGCTCAGATGTACACACAAATGTATGTGCACACACAAACATATGCACAAACAAAAACATACATATACACAAGCATATACATATGCACATATATAAATTAATATTGTCATACAAACATATATATACAAACTTGCATGTTTATGTACACTTTTACATGCATGTATTATGTATACAGTTGGTCTTTACTGTCCATGGGGAGTGGTTCCAGGACAACTTGAGAATACCAGAATCCATAACCCTCAAGTCCCCCATATAAAATGGCACTGTCTTTGCATGAACCTATGCATGCCCTCTCATATATTTTAAATCGTCTCTAGATTACTTACAACACTTAACACCATGGAAATGCTAGTAAACACTTGTTATAATGTATCATTTAATAGGGAACCTGTTCAGTTCGGATGCAGTTTTTGAAATATACTTTCAAGCTGTGGTTGTCTGAACTCAGACACACATCTCACAATACAGAGAGATGACTGTATATTTAAAAAACAGAAAATAGTGGACTTTTTTTTTAAATTGCACATAGCTATCTGAGTTAGAGGGAATCTGGACTAAATAGCAGCTCACATGGAAAGGGACTGTCCTTTTTGTTGAGTTAACAATCCAAATTTGCTCCCAAAGACTGAAGGACTGAAATGAGGGACATGGTGTTTTCACTCTTTCTTCCCAATTTAGAAGCATTTGGAATTTTGTGCTGAGTTCCTGGAAACCGTGTTTTAAAATAAGCTTGTGTCCAGAACATCATGAGAAGGTGATGGTACCTTGATAAATAATGAATGTTTTTAAGAAACCAGAATGTTGAAGCAAAAAATGAAAAGACTTCTTTTCTGAGTTCTGGAGAGATATATGATAGTTATGTTCAAATGTTTGAACGACAGTTACATCAATGTGGAATCCTACATCTTTTCTTTCTCTCCAGTACATAGAAATTTATGGCAGACCTTGAATAAGTGTAAAAAGAAAGAACCTGCAATGTAGACTTGTCATAAAACAAAAGTGCTGTCTTAGGAACCAATGAATTTTCTGTCTCTGGAAGTGCTCCCAGGAGGGCTGGGTTGTTGGAGAGATGATTCCTTCCTGGTGCAGGATTTGGGGCTAGTTATACACAAAGTTCCTTTCCAAATCCAAGGTTTGTCTGGCCAGTTTCCTCATTCTGTTAATAGTCAGCTGTATCCTCTTTTGCTTTGCTTCCTCCTTATTTTGAATTCTATTATTATTATTATTTTTTAAGAATGCTATTTCAAGCTCGGCACAGTGGCACATGCCTGTAATCCCAGCAGCTCGGGAGGCTGAGGCAGGAGGATCATGAGTTGAAAGCCAGCCTCAGCAACAGTGGGTGCTAAGCAAGCTAGTGAAACCCTGTCTCTTAATAAAATACAAACAGGGCTGGGGATGTGGCTCAGTGGTCGAGTGCCCTGAGTTTAACCCCTGGCACCCCACCCCCTCAAATGCTATTTCATTATCTGAATGCACTATATTTTGTGCATCTATTTACCTTGCAAGGCCTTCATGGTTGCTTCCAAATTTTGCCAGTTATGAATAAAGCAATTGTAAACATCTGTGTGCAAGTTCTATGAGTCTTCAGTTCATTGGAGTAAATGTCAAGAAGCATGGTTATTGGATGAATTGGTGTTTAGTTTTATAAGAAACTGTCAAACTGTCCTCAAAAGGCTGCACCTTTTTTTGCATTCCTACCAGCAGTGAATGAGAGTTCTTGTTGTTCCACGTCCTCACCAGCATTGGGTGTTGTCAGTATTTTGGATTTTAGCCGATTTAGTAGACATGTAGTGGGCTAACTGTTTTTTTGTCCTATTCAGATCTATTGTCTCCAAGTCACCTAATCACTGTGAGAAATACATTTAACATTACGATTAATGAAATATAATACTACTATTACTAGCCAGAATCCAGGTAAAAGACTTGGGAAACAATAGAATAAGTACTTACGTTAATGCTAATACTGCTAATAATAAAAGTGCAAATTTATTTGTGAGTGCTTTTTGAGTTTATTATGAAAATAAATGCCAGGACATAAGACATATTTCTGATTAATGTGTATGAGCAGTTATACACAAATGTGTTACTGGCATGTGGCAGGGGTCCCCAGGAGGTGCCCAGTCCTGACCAAGACTGAGGAGGTTGGTAAACAAAGCAAAGGTAAACAGAGCACTCTTGGAGAAAACAGAGTGGGCGGGGCTCTGAAGTAGCTCCAGGCCCTATCTACACAGTGGAGCATACTTTATTGAGCTGTGCTAGTTCTTCCCAGGGTGTATTTGGGGTTGATTGACACCTTGATTGACAGCTGAACCTGCCATAATTTCTTTTCTACTGTGCATGCAAAAGGCTCCCTCCCTAATGCACAGAGGGGGAGCAAACTGCAATCCTAATGATATGTTAACTAACAGCTAGTTAACTTTAGGTCCCTCCCTCAAGCTATTGTTGATGCCCAAGATCAAGATCTGGGACTTTCCCTTCAAGGTCCTGAACTCTGTGGTGGTGTAGCTTCCTTCCTTTAACCACAAGATGGCCCAGCTTCCCCTCACCACAGGGCCTTCAGGCAGAGTGTTAGGTGGTTGGTAACCTCTCTCTCACTTTTCTATCCTTTCCCCATGCCCTGTCTCCTACCTAACAAAAGCATAGAGAGACATTGGCAATCATCATATAATAGTTTTCTCAAGAACTACTTTGCTTTTTGAGCAATGACTGCTGCTTCTTCTTTTTTAATTTTAAAAAAATTTTACATATTTAATGGGCATAATTTAATGATTTCATATACCTGTGCCTTGTGAAATAATAACCATAATCAAGACAAGGAATATAACCATCTCTTCAGATAAGAGCTATCTACCCTGTTAGTACACAATATTGTTCCCTATAGACACATTGTACATGAGACCCCCAGAACTTACTCATCTTGCATAACTGAAACGTGCTCCTGGACACACGTTCCCTCATTCTCCCCTCCTCCAGCCCCTGGCAATCACACTTTTGTGAATGGACTATCTTGGATTCCACATGTAATCGCACTCATGCAGTGTTTCTCTGCCTCTGACACACTGATTCTGGGTTGAGATTTTCCAATGTCTTTGTTTCAGGTTTTTCAAGTTGCCTATGTCATCATTAAAGCCGCCAATGCCCCCAGACCTGGAAACTGGATTTTGGAGCGCTCTCTGGATGGCACCACATTCAGCCCCTGGCAGTATTACGCAGTCAGTGACACAGAGTGTTTGACACGCTACAACATAACTCCAAGACGGGGGCCGCCCACTTACAGAGCCGACGACGAAGTGATCTGCACCTCCTATTATTCTAGACTGATACCACTGGATCATGGAGAGGTACCGTGCCCACGGTGGTGACAGCTTTTCCTCCTCAGAGACCCCTGCCTCAAATGTTGAGATAGCCCTTGTAGGAGCAGATATCGAACACACAAAATCGATTGCTCTCAATACAAAGACCTTCACTACAGCTACCTACTTCTATTTAAAGTAGCCCTGAATGCTGCCTAGTATGATTAACTTCACTGCAGATTAATTTTACCCCATTGATTTCTTCCCTTCATGGAGGTCCTGCATTTTTTACTCTGTTGTAATGGAATAAGTCCATCAGTTCCTCCTTCAGAGCATCTTTCCATAACACCAGGATGAGAACGTTTGTTGAAATATTAAAACGACAGCCAAAATGCTTCTAAAAGATGTAGTTCCCAATTTTCTCTGTGTAGCTCTGTTTGGAGGGATTTGAGGACTGGGAGATGCCCATAAAATGTCACAGCTCCATGCTCAGCACACCCAGGTGGCACACACTTCATTAAAGTCAGAGTGTAATGAAAGCAGCACATTCTTCAGTAGCACCTGACTTGATGAGATAAAACTACAAAAACCTCTCTGAAGTGCTCTTCACAGCAGGGACTCTGTAGAAAGCCCATTGTTTCAAGAGCAGAGATTAATTAAGAGAGCAGGTTATGATTATGGCTTTTGGCACCCTTTTCTTGCTCTCCCCAGCCTCTTCATGGATTTTAGAATTTGTTTCTGAGAAGCCATAGCTTAATAATAGATGTTTAAAATATCCTTACCACGCAGGAGAGGTGCCCAGTTAAAGATCCCCAGCAACCTCAGACACTGGAATGGATAACTCTCGTAAATTGAAGATGTGATGTGGATCGCAGTGATTCACAAGTAGTTAACACACGTTAAATTTTGACAAGTATTTGATTGTTTGGGTTTGATTTTGTATCTTGCTAAAGATTATATCCTGAAATTAAGCCATTAGGGGTATATTTTTGCCATGCTTAAAAATGACATTTGTGGGCTGGGGATGTGGCTCAAGCGATAACGTGCTCACCTGTCATGCTCGGGGCGCTGGGTTCGATCCTTAGCACCACATAAAAATAAAATAAAGATGTTGTGTCCACCAAAAACTGAAAAATAAATATTAAAAAATTCTCTCTCTCTCACCCTCCCTCCTCTCTCTCTCTCTTTAACAAAAATGACATTTATTTTTCTTCTTCATGTTTTAGATTCATACATCACTCATCAATGGCAGACCAAGTGCTGATGATCCTTCCCCCAGGTTGTTGGAATTTACCTCTGCGCGATATATCCGCCTTCGATTACAGCGCATCAGGACACTCAATGCAGATCTCATGACCCTTAGCCACCGAGAACCCAAAGACCTTGACCCTATTGTTACAAGACGAGTGAGTATATGTGCCCCACCACCACCATTGTTATAAGTTTGTTTGGTTTCAGGGAGATTCTCTTTTCTTGTTTTCAATTTGGTTGTTCTCCCAGGTTGGCTCTCTTTCTTCCCAGGTGTTATATCCTTATTTTATCAAATATCATTGTATATCCTTTAATACAAATGCTGCCTTTACATGGTAGCTCTGATATTGTGTCCTACCCTCTCACCCCCCAAAAAAGCCTGCAAAGATTTTCACTGAAATTCTATTGATTCTTTTTTTTTAAAAGGCATTTATTCAATTGACTCTTTAAAAAATAACTTTATTTTATTTATTTATTTTTATGTGGTGCTAAGGAAGATCGAACCCAGTGTCTTACACATGCTAGGCAAGCGCCGTACCCCTGAGCCTCAATCCTAGCCCCCATTGATTCTTAACGTCAATTTAAGATGAATTTTGGAAGACCTCTTAACAATATTGAATCATCCAGTTCGTGAACATCCTGTGCCTTCTCACTTATCTAGATCTTCTTTAATTTCTCTTGGAAATATCTTATGGTTTATTGGTAAAGCTCTTGTTCAATAATGCAAGAAAAATAAATCAAAGGCATACAGAGAGCACAGTAAGAGTAAAGCTCCACTTATAGATGACATGATTATATGCATAGAAAATGTGAAACAACTAGTAAATGTAAGTGAATTTAACACTGTTACAATATTCAAAATAAAAAATGTGGAATATATACTCAATGGAATATTACTCAGCTTTAAAAAAAGAGTAAAATTATGGCATTTGCCAGTAAGTGGATGGAGTTGGAAAATATCATGCTAAGCGAATTAAGCCAATCCCACAAAACCAAAGACCAAATGTTTTCTCTAATATGTGGACACTAATTCACAATAAGGGTGGGGTGAGGGGGTACTATGGAAGAATAGCATTACCTTAGATTAGGTAGAGGGATGTGATGGGAGGGAAGGAGAGGAGTGTGGGGAGAGGAAAGATAGTAGAATGAAACAGACATTATTACTGTTATATATATATATATAACTGCATGACCAATATGATTCTGCAACATGTACACTTAGAGAAATGAGAAATTATATCCCATCTATGTATGATATATCAAAGTGCTTAAATGTAGTCTACTGTCATGTATAACTAATTAAAACAAATAAAAAAATTTAAAAAATGAATCACATTTATATATACAGTAATGAATAATGGAAAATGAAATCCCAAAAGATATCTATTAACATATACAAATCTACAAAGTGGTGAGAACTAATCTTAAGAGAAAAACACTATTTTGTTAATGAGGCTATTTACATCTACTGATTTTTGTGTATTAAACTAACTGCATTTGGAGGATAAATCTTCTTTGCTGGTGATGTATTATCTTTTTTATGTAGTACTAAATTCAATTGCCCAGTATTTTTTAGGTGTTTTGGCAGATGGGGTTTGAAGATGATCTCTTTGGTTTAAGATGCAGCCAAGCTGGAAAATTCTTTTAGACTCTTAGATTTAGTAGATGAGTTGATTTGAGCATTATTGATTTTAATTGAGCACCAACATTCATTGTGCATGAAATATAATTTGAAATGGACATATAGTTTTAGATTACTGATAACACAATACCTGAGAGATTTGTGGAGTGCCAGTGTTTTCTTTTCAATGAAATAAAAAGGTTTTAATTTCTGTATGTAACATTTCTTTTTTTTAGTATTACTATTCAATAAAGGACATTTCTGTTGGAGGGATGTGCATTTGCTCCGGCCATGCTAGCAGTTGCCCATGGGATGAAACTACAAAGGTAAGTTCTAGTATTTGATGATTTACTGCAACTTCAGCGTAGAAGTTGTAACTGTAATATTTTCAGTATTCTTTTGCATTCAAGGCAAATGTTGAAAGGTATAAACTCATGTAGCAAAAGAGTAAAAATATTTTCATAAAATTTTACTGTTTTAATTTTTAATGTTTTTATTGGTGTATTATATTTATATATAATAGTGAGGTCCTTTTGACATAATCATGCATGCATGGAATATAATTTGCTCCATTTCCAGACCCAGTAGTTCTTCTTTCCCTCCCCTCCTCCCTAACCTTGCTCCCCTTCCTCTGCGGTATGGATTTTCTACTTACTTACTGTTTTTATCACAAATAAAAAATATAATGTCATACCTCAAGGCTCTAGAGAAAGAAGAACAAACCAATCCCAAATCACTAGAAGACAGAAAATAATTAAGATCAGAGATGAATTTAATGAAATTAAAAATTTTAAAAAATAATAATAAAAAGGATCAATGCAACATGCATTGACTTTGTGAAAAGATAAACAAGATTGATAAATATTTAGTCAAACTAACAGAAAGCTAGAGGAAAACCCAAACCAACAAAATTAGAGATGAAAGGGAAATATCACCACAAGGACTTCTGCAATCCAGAGGATCATTAGTAACTATTTTGAAAATTTATTCTACAATAACCTGGAAAATATAGAAGACATTGACAGATTTCTGCATGTATATGATCTGCCCAAATTGAACCATGAGTATAAACAGATCAATATCAAGCAATGAGATTGAGGCAGCAATTAAAAGCCTTTCAACAAAGGAAAGCCCAGAACCAGATGGATTCTCAGTTGAGTTTTACCAGACCTTTACAGAAGAACTAACACAAGTTATTCTCATTTATTTCATGAAATAGAAAGGAGGGAACACTCCCAGATACTTTCTATACAGCCAGTATAACCCTGATATCAAAACCAGATAAAGATGCATTATGGTTTAATTTTTTTAAACAATTTCATCATTTTGCTTTATTTGGAGGATATATTTCTAATTAAGTCCTTCTTGTGGTTTTCTGCATGTGTGGTAAGGTATACATGACGTAAAATTTACTACAGTAAGGTGAACAAGTCAAAGTATTCTGAATTTTGAAACTCTTCTCTCTAGGAGAGAATTGAGCAAAAACATGTGCAGTTATAATTTATGCTGAACATTTTAAAAAATATTGCCTTCTCATTTTCTCCATTTACATGTTTGTGGTACTGAATCAGAGTAGAATAAAGTTTGTTTTAGCACAGTATTAAGTGAATTCAAAGCACTTACACAAATTACTTTTTATTTTCCTTATCTTTTCCCTGTAATTTTGTACCTCTGGAATAGGATTATTCTTTTGTTGCTATTGTTGTTTGTTTTTGTCTTTTGGGTTTTGTTGTTGTTGACGTTTGTTTTTGCAGTGCTAGAGGTTGAATGCAGGGCCTCCCACATGCTAGACAAGCACTCTACCACTGAGCCACACCCTCATTCCAGATTGTATTATTTTGATGCTAAAAAAAATCTGTAAATGAATGTCAGAAGATTATTAATGAGAAGTCTTCTAATAATTAAGACAATTATTATTAAAAACTTCCAAATCCTTAAAAGTCAATGCATCTTTGAAAAACAAAACATTTTTGTTAGCTATCCCATCTTTGAGAGTTACTTTTATCTTCCTCACTTCTCTTTGCAACCAGACTATCTGTATATATCCTTTTAGAAAAGTTACCTCCCAGTTTATTTGATATGGGTGAATGTCCTTCCATTGTGACATCTTTCCACTTATTTATGGTAGGTTCTCTCCTTAAATACAATTAAGAAAAATACATAGGTAAAGTTTTCTGATCCAGTTTCGCATCCCTTTTTGTGTAGAAACTACAGTGTCTGTGTGAACATAATACTTGTGGAGAGAGCTGTAACATGTGCTGTCCTGGGTACCACCAGCAGCCCTGGAGGCCTGGGACCATATCCTCTGGTAACACATGTGAACGTAAGTATGCTATTTGAAGAATGTGGTTCTTCTCTTATTATAACTACACTTTTGTCATCTTAACTTTTGCAATGAGTAGGTAACTTGTTTTCACAGAAAGTCAAATAGTGCCCAAAGTTCTAGATTATCTTTAAAAAGTTTAAACTATTAAGAGCTAAATGTATCTTTATGGATTTGCTATTTTCTCAAAGGTCCCCTTCCCCTACATCCATTTATTCTTTATTATCTTGGATTTAACTTTTAAATAAACAATACATTCACAGGATTTCAACATCTAATAATATAAAGAAGTTTGGGGTAAAAGCTTTCCTTTTACTTCATTTCCATCCTTCCCACTTTTTATTATTTCCCATTATGTTCTTATTAAAATTTTTGTGCAAATAAGCATGCATTAGCACAGTGCTACTCCCAACATATGTTCTTACACAGAAGAAGACATACTATTCATACCATTGCTTATTTGTTGTTGTTTGTTTGTTTGTGGACCTCCAGATTAAACCCAGGGCCTTGCACATGCTAAGCAAGTACTCTGCCACTGAGCTGCCCATTACTTCTTAATATTTAACAATGTATCTTTAAATTCTCTCCATGTTAGCAATTTAATGCTGCTTTGAAAAAAAAAAAGTGGCACAGAATTCCATTATATGGGTATAATAATTAATTTATTTAAATGGGTATGTATCAATGGGTGTTTCAGTTGTCTCTAGTCTGTTGTTAACACAAACAATTATGCAGTGATTGTACCCATACATTTTATTCACATGTGTACAAAGATTCTGCAAAGTATCATCCCAGAAGATTGATTGCTGTGTCAAATGGGCACTCGCTTTTATTATCTTGATAGCTCTTCCTAGTTATCATACATAATATTGCCTATATCTTATTAAAATTGCTTATTCTAGAATTTTAATTGCACTGATAGTCATATAAACTTACTTAGAGAAATAAGGGCCTGCTTTCTATAAGACATCCTGTGTATTAAATATTTTTTAACACACTTATGTTAAAATATTTTCTAGAATGTAATTGTCACAATAAAGCCAAAGACTGTTACTATGATGAAAGTGTTGCCAATCAGAAGAGAAGCTTGAATACGGCTGGGCAGTTCAGAGGAGGTGGGGTTTGCATTAATTGCCTGCAGAACACCATGGGAATCAATTGTGAAACCTGCGAGGATGGATATTATAGACCACATAAAGTAAGTACATGTCTCTCCCATGGCTGAGCATCATTGCCTTCCCAAAGTAGAAAAAAGAGACTTCACAAAGTTGCAACCTATATAATGGAGACAATTCTCAACCTCTATGTTGGAGACTCCTTTTCCTTTTGTAATGCTTGATTTATATTGTCATGCTAATAATGTTCTTCTGATTTCTATTTTCTACTCTGCCCTGTTTACTAGATAAGTAGGATGTTATTTAACTTGAGGTCAGGGGCCTATTATCTTTGTGATCTTGGGTTATCTAACTGGGAATATGGAGATTCTACCACTAACCAGAGGCTGAATCTTGCTTAAAGGGTGTAGTCAGTCCTCAGTTGACTTGATACACAGTTGTGACAGTGTCCCTGGGGTATTCTCCCTTCCTCCTTCTCCCTGTGCCCCCTTATAACAGTATTATCTTGGCATTGATAATATTTGTTTATATGATTGCTAATATTGCTATCATTTCCAGTAAAATAATCCAGGACAACTTCTGCCTTTCAGGTTTCTCCTTATGAGGATGAACCTTGCCATCCCTGTGCCTGTGACCCTGTGGGGTCCCTCAGTGCCATCTGTGTTAAGGATGATCTCCATTCTGACTTAAATAAGGGTAAATGCTTGATTCATTTTTGTGCTTACAATTGCTTTTTTTTTTTTTTTTTGGTGGAAGATTGTACCTGTTAGAACCATTAGCACTGTGTTGGATGGTAGGATTCTTTATTAATTCTTTGGTTCACTAAATATTTATAAAGCACCTACTATGTGTCAGGGAGTTTTCTAGATCTTTCTGATATATATTTGAATAGATGGCCAAGGTCCCTCCTCAAAGGAAACACTAAACAAGTACATGGATAATATAATGCTAGGGAGAGTGCCGAGGACATAAAGCCAAACTGAGAATCATAATTGGTTGGAGAACGGGTGTGGAGGTGACACTGTTGGGGTGATGAAATGACATTTGAGCAGATAATTGAGCATTTGATGAAAAAATAAGTAAGGCTCAGTTAAAGCCATCTATTGAACACAGTAAATAGCAGTTGCTCTATTTAGCTCCTAGAAATGCTCAGAGGACTTTTGCATACATCATCTCACCAAGCAAGTAAATTCTCCAGTTAACTTTGTAAATGTCAGTGTTCTTTCCCTTTCAAATTTTGGTTAAGTGCACTTGCAAATATCAGAGTCTCCTGAATAGGTTGCATCTGTTTGAAGACTTCTGTGACCCCATCAAATTCTCGGCCACTGGCAGTAAAAACAGCTATTGACCAGCAGGCATGGAGGTGCAGCTGTGGGGCCTAGCAGGAGTGTGCAGGGTAAATTGTGTGACTGACTGATTCTTACACCCTGATGAAAGGGTGATGATAGTGGCCCTGCGGGTGGGGTATATTTGCTTATTCTGGAATTTCATGTAAATGGAACACAATATGTGGGGTTTTTGTGTGACGAGCTTCTTTCACATAATATATTTTCAAGGGTTATCTGTGTTGTAACATACATCAATATTTCATTCCTTTTTATTGCTGAATAATATTTCATAGGATGAATATATCACATTATATCCACTTATCAACTGATAAATATTTGAGTTATTCCTACTTTTGGCTATTATGAATAATGCTATGATGAACATTCATGTACAAGGTTTTGGGGAGAATGTTTGAGTGTTTACTTAGGAGTGGAATGGCCATATCATATGGTCACTCTGTGTATAACATTTTGAAGAAGTATTAAACTGTGTTTCAAAGTTGTTGTACTATTTTACATTGACTCCAGTCTCTGTGAGTTTTCCCTCTGTTTTCTTTATTTAAAACAGGAGTTGGCAAACTATGGCCCAAGGTCTAAATCTGCACACTGCCTGTTTTTAAGAATAAGCTTTATTGGAATAGAATGGCAGCCATTGGCTTATACATTGTCTGTGACTGTGGTCCAGCAGTAGTGGCTGAGTTGAGCAGTTCTACAGATTCCGTGGCCAGAAAGCCTAAAATGTACATTCTCTGGCCCTTTACAGAAAATGTTTGCCAACCCTAGCTTTAAACTTCTTTTATTTCCGTGTGTTGCTTTCTCCCCAGGGAAGTGGCCAGGTCAGTGTCCGTGTAAGGAAGGTTATGCAGGAGAAAAATGTGATCGCTGCCAGTTTGGCTACAAGGGTTACCCGAACTGTGTCCCCTGTGACTGCAATCTAGCTGGCAGTGTGAATGACGATCCGTGCACAGACCCGTGTCTTTGTAAGGTAAGCAAGGAGGTCAAAGTGGCCCTGGGTTTCTTCTCTGGAAAAGGAGCATCTTCTACTGGCTCACAGTTCTCAGACAAAGCAGTTCAATTTAAGCAGAAACTCTCATCCCTGCCCAGAAGCATGATATGTCACAGCAAGTTGGTTCTGTTGTGTCCTCGGACTTAGATGAATACTTGGATTCCATTTTTTTATTTTTCTGGGCAATGGCCATGTATTCCAGAGGCATTTCTGTAACTTTCTAGGTGAAACCCAACACTGAATATCATTTATTGGGCCTTGACTGAATTCTTCCTGGACATTCTTTTCTAGCTTTGTATTTGAGGGAGAATCAGGTAAGCACTAAATTCCCACAAACTCTAATGAAATGCAGGTTTTTAATCTTGGATTTTTCTTTAAAAAAAAAAAAAGAACTGTATAATCATAACAAATACATTCATATGGTACCCATGAGGAGTTTTATTTGACCATACGATATTAATAGCAATTTCCCTGGAATTCTAAGGATTTCCTGTTGTACCTTTTGTGTTTATTCTCATGAAAGCACAGTCTCAGGCATATGTTATGTATGACCAAAAATAATCTCGAGTATTTATATGTAGTACAAACAATTAGACAACCCTCCTCAGATTTTAAAATGTTCATACAAGCAGCAAAATTGGAAGAAGTAAAATAAATGAATTCATTTACATATATGACTAACCTTACATATTTACATATAACCCCAGCCTTGTTCTTGGCTATGAAATTAAATAATAATTAATTCCCACTATTTTTTTTTGAAATAACGACTTCATGAGACTTTTTAAAAAAAAAAATATTTATTTACCTGCTTCTGTGGGCTACCAACCCTCCCTCCTTGTTAATATCCTATCGATGTCATTTTCTTCTGTCTGGATTCATTGGCTTCATCTGGAAATTTTTTATTGTAACCTGCAGGAAAATGTCGAGGGGAAAAATTGTGACCGCTGCAAACCAGGCTTCTATAACTTGAAGGAAAGAAACCCCCAGGGCTGCTCTGAGTGCTTCTGCTTTGGTGTCTCCGATGTCTGCGACAGCCTTTCTTGGCCCATTGGTCAGGTGGGAGGCCTTGGGTATAAGCTGGATTTAATCAGTGGGTGGTCATGTGAGCTCTCTACCACTTTGTCAGCAAGCTATGGGCTGATTTTTCCTGAAATACCACTCTCGTACGTTTGGAACAACACCATTAAGGGTCAAAAGGCAGTCGATTCCTGAAAGGGTCCCTAAATTTCCTGTGTTTATTTCCACACACATTTCCCTATCAACATAAGATATGTATTATAGAATACACTCTGTTTCCATTTCTTCCATAGGGAATACGTTAAGTGGGGAGGTCAGATCTCACTCCATGTTTTAGTCAGCTTTTTCACGGCTGTGATT
Organism: Marmota monax; assembly: GCF_021218885.2. Classification (NCBI taxonomy): domain Eukaryota; kingdom Metazoa; phylum Chordata; class Mammalia; order Rodentia; family Sciuridae; genus Marmota; species Marmota monax. Next base: position 5,065,915 of record NW_026694286.1, on the reverse strand, counting down.
AAAAGATCTGACCAGAAAATCATAGAGGAGGAAAAGATTATTTGAGGGCTCTTGGTTTCAGAGGTCTTAGCTCATAGAAGACCAGCTCCATTCCTTGGGGCTTGAGGTGAGGCAGAACACCATGGCAGAAGAGTGTGGCAGAGGGAAGCAGCTCATTTGGTGATCAGGAAGCAGAGAGACAGATCTCCACTCCCCAGATACAAATATATTCCCCCAAACCACACCCACAATGCCCCACCTCCTCCAACCACACCTCACCTTCCTCCAGTTACTATTCAGTTAATGCCATTAGGGATTAATTCACTGTTAAGATTAAGGCTGTTGCAACCTAATCATTTCCCCCTCTGAACCCTCTCTGTCTTGCATGTGAGCTTTTGGGAGACACCTCACATCCAAATCGTAACCCACTACCTGCCCCCACTGGCACATTTGGGGTCATGAGAATTTTACAATTTTAGGGGGTGGGAAGCACTCCAGTGGATGGGGTGGGAACAATAGCAGGTGGCCCAGGCTTTATTAGGTGTGTTAGCTTTTTGTTGCTGTAACCAAAACACCTGACAAGAACAACTTAGAGGAAGATGGATTTATTTTGGCTCATGGTTTCAGAGGATACTGCCCATGGTCAGCTGGCTCTAAGGCAGAAACATGGTGGGAAGGCATAGCTGAAGAAGGCTGCTCTGTTCATTGCAATCAGGTAGTAGAGAACGGGTGAAAGGAGCCAGGGATGAGATATAGTCCCCAAGGGTACACCCCCAGTGACCTGCTTCCTCCAGTAATGTCCACCTTCCTACAGTTACCATCCAGTAGTCCATTTAGATTATTGATCTACTAAGTGGATTAATCCACTGATAAGGTTGCAGCCCTTCTGATCAAATCATTGCCTAACAGCCCCACCTCTGAACCTTGCTGCATTAGGAATCATGCTTTCAACACATGAGCCTTTGAGGGGACATTCTAGATCTAAACCATAACTCAAGGACAGGCATTCTGTTTTGAGAAGGGGGAATTCTGGGGGGGATGAGTTTGAGGCAAGTGTCAAATGGTGATTAGGGAGGGAGATGGTGTAATGACGAGAGATTGAAGAGAAGATGCTGGGCATATGGCTTATCAACTCATAACTGTGGCCACCATGCTGGGGGAAAATGACCAACATCTTTATGTAGGTAATAAATTGGGAGTATATAATCTAAAGTATATATATATATATATATATATATATATATATACATACATATTACACACACACACATATGTTTAGCATTTGGGTAAAAAGCAGAGGACAATAAAGAAGGGGGAGTCAGAGTTAGCAAAAGACATTAATCTATGCATTTCCAGATCAAGTAGCCCTTATCTGAAATGTCAGGGAGCAGGATTGTTTTGGAATTTGAATTTCATATTTTTTCAGATTTTGGAATATTTGTACACACATAACAAGATATCTTGCAGATGGGATCCAAGTCTAAACATGGCATTCCTTTATGTTTCATATACACCTTATGCAAATTACCTTCAGGCAATTTTATAACATATTTAGTGCACCTGCAATTTGACTGTGACCCATCGCATGAGATCAGTGGCATCATGTAGTTGTTCATGAAGTTTTGGATTTGGTAGCAGAATTTCAGAGTTCTGGATTAGGGATGCTCAACCTCTATTCTTTATAGTTTTTAAAAAAAAATCTAAAATATATGTTCATGGCCTCTATGGCTTTACTCCTTTACTTATAATTTATCTGGATTAGTGGTGCATTATGACTTGTTCTCAGGTTTTCTTAGTCCTTTGACAAGTGGAAATACCACATGTTCTGTGGTTCATTTGTAGCAATTGTGTTAACTTCATCTCTAGCTAAACTTTCTGGGTTTGTCTCTTCATTGTAAAATATTTATGCTAGATTGCATGAGATCTAAAGTTCATTCTATGTCATATTCCAAAATTCATTTTTCTTTCTTTTTCTTTTCCCCCTAGGTGAATGATATGTCTGGGTGGCTGGTCACTGACTTGGTCAGTCCAAGTAAGATCCATTCTCAGCAAGAGGCGCTGGGTGGGCGCCATCAGATCAGCATCAACAACACCCTGGTCATGCAGAGACTGACTTCTAAGTACTACTGGTCGGCCCCTGAGGCCTACCTTGGAAATAAGGTATGTGTGCTTAGATGAAGATCTCAGAGGCCATTAAGACTTCTTGTTTTCATTGTAAGTAATTTTGTTGGTGAGTTGAACTTTGAAAAGGCATTTCACAGCCTTTAATCTACATTGGATACACAAGATTTTTTGATACTTTTGACTTTTTAGTCACATCATTCCAATAAGAGTGTCTGTTTTTCTTGGTCCAGTCTCTAAGCAGCCTATTTGTGAAGTCTCATCCTCTTATTGATGAAAAATCTTCTACTTTCCACCTCTGGGTCCCCATCACTTGGGCTTTTCGAAATGCTGATCATATTCCTACTTTGTTCAGTGAGCAGTGAACCCAGATTAATGCCCCATGGTTTCCTGGAGGGCCTAGCTTAGTGGAGGGCCTGGTGCATGGGAAACACTCAAGGAAGTTCCCCGCAGTGAGACTTTTGCTCTGCTTCCTCTGTTTAGGTATCAGGACAGGCTGTTGCTCATGTAAAGTTCATAGATAGGAACAGACAGAATACTTTGTTTTAATTTTAAGTAAGGGGTAAAATGATCTACAGTGTTAGAAGTTTGTTTCTAAGATTGAGCCTCCCTTCAATGACATGTTCCCAGTCTCCTCTCCAATTAATCATGCCCTTTCTCTCAAGAGCCTGATTGCTTGGAAAATACATTTGAGGGAGTCTATTTGAGCACCTATTAGTTCCTTGCTCACTTGGGGATTGGGTTCATTTTAGGGTAGTGGTATCCTTTCATCGTAGCGTAATCTCATAGCTTAGGGAGTTTCTAGTTAATTTGATGATTAAATTTTCTAACTTCTTTTAAAGGGGTATTTTTGAAGACGATTATTTTTGCCATCCAATTATAATTGTAGAATATGTCTTCTATTTATAATAGGATCTAATCACCAAAATTCACTGAAATTTTTTCTTTTGAAATCACTTGTCCAATTTTATGATTGCAAAATTGGATTCCGAACATTCTTTTGTTACGACACATCCATCAGGAAGAAAATTCTACATTAAAGGAGATCTGATTAGGAAGAAATACTTGTAGTCTTTCCTTCAAGTAGAAGATCCAACATGTTTTTTGCTGCAGCAGGACAATGAAAAAAAAATTGTTAGGGGTCAAACTTCCTACCCCCTATTTATTTAAGTAAAATAAATGTCTATTATGTGATTAATAAGATTATACAGACCTCTGGGTCTCTCAGTAGTACATTTTTATTTTTGGAATTCAGCAATATCCTCCAGTCTTGGTAATATCAATTAAAATACTCATAGAGTATGTTTCCATTGCCTTTAATGTGAATTTGCTTACATATGGTGGCCACTAGAATGCCTTGTAGCCTAGTTCTTTCCAGATGGATCCTAGCTATCACTTCCTCCTCCTTGGGGCTATGGTTGATTCTCTTTGATGTTCACGCTCATTTGACTATTCCAGCTGACCTCTTTTGGTGGGTTCCTGAAATACACAGTGTCATACGATATTCCAGTGGAGACAGTGGACAGTGACCTCATGTCTTATGCGGATATCATCATCAAGGTGAGACTGTTTTGCTTTGCTTTTGCATACAGCTTGGGAATTAGTGGGGTGATCCTTGGCTGACTGAAAATGGCTAGGCCAGATGTTCCTGCTGGGAGACCGTGGTGGGGTGACTTGCTGCACAATGCCCAGATGTGTGTGATGATCTGACTCGAGGCCCTTTCTGGGGTTCTTTGTATTCCTGTCATCCCCAGGGTGTACCCATCTTTTCATGTTTAAAAAGGAGATGTGCTGGGCCTGATGGCACATGCCTAATACTAGTGACTCGGAAAGTTGAGGCCTGAGATTCCAAGTTTGAGGCCAGCCTTGGCAAATTAGTTAACACTTTGTCTCAAATAAAAGAGTGCCTCTTTGAGGTTCAATCCCTATCCCTGCAACCAACCAATCAATCAATCAAGTAAAGATGAGCATTTGCTCTGACCTTAAAACTAGCCAGCCTTCTAAGGACTTTTTTTTCCCTCCTGCCACTTTGCCTCTTCATAGGAACCTATTAGTCAGTGCCTGGCAATGTGGGGACAGGAGACACACTGCCTGGTCCTCTCTCCTTCTCCCTGTATATCCTCATTCCTCACAAAAAGACCTAGTTTGGCCTTGTCCCCGGGTCGCTGGCATATTTGGGTTCTTGTCTCCAGTGTCCTTTGATCTTGAGTGACCTTTATCTCCATATCCATCCTGAACAATTGGAAACTGGAAGGTAAATTACTGTTGTTTAAGGCAATTTTATGAGAAGTTGGAGGTATATTTACTGTACATACTGTTTTCAACTTCTATTGTTTAAAGATTAGGAGTATCAGATGCAGGCTGCTTTGATGAACACTGTGGGCAGATGCATGACCTTGTTTCTTTTCCAAGATACCAACAAAGCACATGGTCTTTAGGTTTATCATTGGAATCCCTCTGAAAGAAATCCAGTTCCACACTTTTTCTCCAATAATTCTGAACTGAGAGTTACACACACCATCATGTTGTTTGCCACAAGAGCCTAGGCCCAAATGAAAACCGTATTGTTGAGTGCAAAATTTGATTTTATTTCTTGATCCTTAAATTGAATGGCAAATATCTTTCCTTTTCTTTTTTTTAAAATGCTAGGGAAATGGAATCACTTTAAGCACACAGGCTGAGGGCCTGTCACTGCAACCCTATGAAGAGTACTTCAATGTGGTTAGACTTGTGCCTGAGAATTTCCGAGACTTTCATAACAAAAAACAGATCGATCGTGACCAGCTAATGACTGTCCTGGCCAACATGACACATCTCCTGATCAGAGCCAACTACAATTCTGCAAAAATGGCTCTTTACAGGTATATATTAAAATGGGAGGAAAAACTTACAGAAGAGATAGCTCTAGCTTGTCTTTATTTAATACTGTGTATTTCAAACTTAATATAGTTTACATCACTTTTATTAAAAGAACTAGCTAGGGTTAATTATTAATTAAAATATACTTGTAATAATAATATATATTTGTAATAATATATATTATTTATATTATAATAATTAAATTATTTTTATAAATGTAACATTGAAGATGTAAGACTAGTTATTCATGACAAATGTTATCTACTAGGAAACAAACTTGACTTTACATTCAGTAATTTGCAACGTGTTTCCAAAAATTACTAATAGAGTTATCATTGTCCCAGACCTTGTTGCTTCTGGTTCTCTCTCTCCTGATATTAATGATCTTAGTTTTGCAGTTATTTGTGCTAACAGTCATTTTATTACTTTGTGGAAGTCAGTTTCTGGCAATGCCTCGTCAAACATGAGAGTCAATGCTGCAAATGTAAGTGTAGTAGAGATCATTGGAGTATAATCTCTGTGTTCATGATAAGATGGATGAGTAGATGAATTTTTGTCAAGTTCAACATCATTCCTTCCCCACAGTGTTCTATGGGCAATTGCATATCTTTGCAACCGATGTTGGAGACATATCCAGGGAATGATGACAATTCCCAGAGTGTATTATTGGAAGAAGTCTTTAGTTACTTACAAAATCACATGCCCATTCTGTTTGAATTAAATCTTTTAGGGACTCGTCTTCATTAAGGTGTAAGATGTGATTTGCAAGCATGTGAATCCTGTAACGACCTCTGTGTGTTTGTAGGTTGGATTCTGTCTCTCTGGACACAGCAAGCCCTAATGCTATAGACTTGGCAGTAGCCACTGATGTGGAGCACTGTGAATGCCCGCCAGGCTACACAGGGACATCCTGCGAGGTACCGCTCACCTCTCTTCCTGTTTTCTTCTTTTTGTTTTTTTTCTAAGGGGAAAATAGTGCACTGAAGTTAATCTAATGATGGAAGTTTGAATTTTAACTTTGGAAACCCAATGTTTGGTCCAGAGTTGATTGATTATAGGAATGGTGGAAGTCATGTGGTTTAAAGAAATCCATTGCTCTGCTAGGGGTGGGCTCTGGGACTCCTGGAAATGCCTGACTTCATGCAGCTCTCTTGCCTCAGTAGGAAGTTTGTACTACCTATGCCAGATTTTATATTTCTAGGGAGGACTGAACTTGATCATTTGAATATTTATAATCAACTGTGCAAGACCAGGAAGGCTTTAGACAAGGCGGACCCATTTTGAGACTTTTGATGGTCCCTGACTATTTTACTTTGGTGGGCTTCACCTCACATATGAAGTGTGCAGGTTCTATATCTGTGAATTGAATCAATCAGGGATTTCAATATATTCCAAGGAAGAAAATATTTCATCTGTACCAAAGTCTGTACAAATGTTTTTCTTGTCATTATTCCCTAAATAATACAACTATTTATACCATTCACATTGTAAAGGGTATTACAAATAATCTAGAGATTTAAAGTATACAGGATTGGGGTGCAGTGACGCATACCTGTAAGCCCAGCAGCTTGGGAGACTGAGGCAGGAGTATTGCAAGTTCAAGGCCAGCTTTAGCCTTAGCGAAGCCATAAGCAATTAAGTAAAATCCTGTCTCTAAATAATATATATATATATATATACACATGTATATATATATATATGTATATATATATATATATAATTATGGGTTGGGGATGTGGCTCAGTGGTTAAGTGCCCCTGGGTTCAATCCTAGTACCAAAAGAATTTTTAAAAAATAAATATAAATGAGTAAATTATACAAGAGAATATGCGTAGATTGAATGCAAATATTATGCAATTTTATAAAAGGGACTTTAATATGCAAGAATCTTGGCATCTGTGGGGATTTTGGAGCAAATCCTCATGAATACCAAAGATAACTGTATATGAAAATACATTTGTAATCAGAAATAAAAGTATTAAAATTATTTGGATACAAGTATTTATAACAACTCTCTCATACTGAGAACTTCCTGCATACTGGCAGTGTGCTAAGCTCTTTCCATGTGTTATCTATCTGAATCCTGACTGCACCCATGTGTGATAGGGACTTCAGATATTTTCTTTTCCAAACTGAGGCACAGTAACATTCAGTAACTTGACCGTGGCCACACAACTAGGAATGATCATATTTGGATTTGAGCTTCATCTACACTGTTCACCACCACTGTATGATCCTGCTTTCCACATGTTCATGACTGACAATTATGAACAATTGTGCTTGGCTTGATTTATTGGCAATCATATTTACAAAGTGAGAATATTTAATTTATAATTTGTTTCTATTAATCTCTATCAGTCACAAACTTTGTAGTTAATAAAGTTAGCCTAATGTCTCATGATGTAGATATTAAACTAAATAGTCCTATTTTAAATATTTTGCATGGGTTTTTTGTTTGTTTGTTTGTGAAACCAAATTAATGGGGTTTTTTTTTTTAGGTTTGAAGCACGGGTTTTTAAGCCCAGCAATTATTTCCATTCCTAAGCATTGTGTGCATAATGTTTAATGGGTAAATGATCCTAACTAAGGCCACCTGAGTCTATGGGCTGTGAAGTAGGAGAGCAAGGTCAGGCTATGGAGCAGGGAAACCCTGCAAGTAGAAGCCAGACCAGCTGAAGCAGGAGGGGGCAGCAGAGAGAAGCTTAATTTGTATAGTGGTGACTCTGTGTCTGAGAGTAGTTCTAGGAACCCCCCAGATCTCCAAATCTGCAGATGCTCAAGTCCATTCTATAAAATAGTATAGTTTGAAAATAACTTAGGCACACCCCCCTGCATACTTTGTCACCTCTAGATCTCTTATATTACCCAACACAATGTAAATGGTATATAATATAGTTGCTATACTACATTGATTAGGGGTAATGACAAGAAAAAAAAATGTCTGAACACATTCAGTACAGATGCATATCTCCATTCCTTGGTTGGTTAAATTTGTGCATGTGGACCCTAAGGATATGGAGGGCCAACTTACACATTTGCAGGCTTTTTGTTAAGTAGAACTTATTCTTTAACCAAACTGTTACTTGGAAGCTGCTTGGGCTAGGGATATAGCTCAGCTGGCTGGATACAGTGGTGCATGTCTGTAATCTCAGAGGCTCCAGAGGCTGAGGCAGGAGGATCACAAGTTCAAAGCCAGCCTCAGCAAAAGCAAGGCACTAAGGAACTTAATGCCTCTAAATAAAATACAAAATAGGAATGTGGATATGACTCAGTGGTCAAGTGCCCCTAAGTTTAATCTCTGCTACCCAAAAAAAAAAAAAAAAAAGAATCAGGCAGCTGTTGGTAGGGGATAGAATTCTCTACAGCACTGTAAGCTCCCATGCAGACCTCTGTGGCAGTGCCCACCCAATGTCCATCTGCTGATGAGCCCCCTCTCTCTGAGGGGCACACAGTTGAGTGGAGATGTTAGAGGACTTCCTCAATGCCTCGTGTCTTTACAGATTTTTTTTTCTTTTTAGTACCAGTGATTGAACTCAGGGGTACTCAACCAGGTTACTTTTATAATTAAAAAAAAAAAAAACTCCAAGAATTTCTTAACAAAATAAAAACTAGTCCCAACTCTCCTTTCATTCCCCCCACAGGAGGATGCTGACTTCTAAATTAATCATTCCCAAATCTGCCCTCTAAAGGCACTTTGTATCTGCTACAGCCCTTGGCAGTTGGCTGGGGACATGGCCAAGGAAGTGGCCCCACCTGGCTTTGAGTCACTCCACCTGCGCACTGGGCACTATGCAAGTGTCTGTGTCCCATGCTCTGCATCTGTAGAGCCGAGATGCAGTCTCTCAGGGTTGTGATGAGTTAAATGAATTATTGTATGTGGGTGTTCACTGACCCAGGTTGCCTCTCCAGGTTTAGCTCATGTACAGAACACCTGCAATATTTGCTCAATTAAATTGCTGCAGTGTGACCCAGACCTGCCCTTGAACGCATGCATTGTATGATGGTAACCTTGAATGAATTATAATCCTAGGGGGAAAAATAAAGTTGAGAGGAAAACAATCGTCTTAATGGAAATGCTGGCTAGATAGTGCTACATCATTGGTAGTTAAAGAATACTGCAAAGGCCAGGCACAACAGTGCACACCTGTAATCCCAGCAACTCAAGAGGCCTAGGCAGGGAGATTGCAAGTTCAAAGCCAGCTTCAGCAACTTAACGAGGCTCTAAGGAACTCAGCAAGACCCTGGCTCAAATTTTTTTAAAAAAATTAACATTTTTTTAAAAAAATGTACTGCATGCATGCCTGGGATGCCACAAAGTTGTATGTTGAACCATGAAATAACCATTAAGTTTTTGTGAGCATGTTTTCACCTTTCAAATGAAACAAGGAACTGGAGTATAGTGCCTAGTGGCCCAATTTGGTAAGTTTACTGAAAATTCCTGAATTGCACAATTAAAATGGGTAGATTTTTGTGGCATGTCAATGATATCTTAATGTTTTAAAAGTAGAAAAAAAATGTTTCTGTGCACATGGAAAACTGAGCCGCTGATTTTTCAACTATGTGGGAAAGCAGATGATTCCTATAATGTGCAAAGCTGCATTCATGGACACAGGTGCCACCCTTCTTTTGCAGTCCTGCCTCTCTGGCTATTATCGAGTTGATGGAATACTCTTTGGAGGAATCTGTCAGCCCTGTGAATGCCACGGCCACGCGTCAGAATGTGATGTTCATGGAGTTTGCTTTGTGAGTTTATTTCTGAAACCTCCAGGTGTCCCCTCTTACCTGACCCAGAACTTTGTGCTGTGTAAAAGAGATTTCTTCACAAATTGCCTGGATGCCAAAGGAAATTTGCAGATTTAAATTCATGTCTCAAAACATTTCCTACCTTTTTTTAACCTTTAAAAGAAAAAAAGGTTACTTCAGTGGAACAGGTTGAACATCTTTGTTCTGAAAATTTGAGCATTAGGAAATGCTCCAAAATCTGAAACTTTTTGAGCAAGGACATAAAGCCTCAAGTGGGAACTTCCACACCTGACCTTTTTAAGGAATCAGTCAAAATGCAGGCACACTAAAATTATCACATAGCATTACCTTCAGGCTGCGTGTTTTAAGATGTATATGAAACTTGAATTAATTTCCTGTTTGGATTTGGATCCCATCCTCAAGACACCACATTGTATATATGCAAATATTCCAAAATTCAAACCACTTTTGGTCCCAAGGAATACTTCACCTGCATTGAAAAAGGAATATGAAATATCTTTCCTTTTTTAGTATTAGAACAATGAAAAGTCATTGCTTAGTAAAATTATAAAGCAATATAAAATTGTCCACTGTTTAAATACAAAGGATTCATATTTCAAACAGAAGTGCTAGTATTTTTAACATTACGTTACATAGTATACTACAAGAGGAGTAATAAAACTTCTAATAATCACACTCATTTGAACAATATATAATGCTTTACGATTACTTTGAATAAACTCTTCAAACAAGTATCTCTTTCATAAGCACTATGAGTTGAAACAGGGCTTACCAAATATGTAGTTAATCTTGAGAATGAACTTTTAGGGCAGATACAGGGTGAGACTTGCTTCTTAGCTTTAGTGAGGAATTCTTTTAGTCCCTTCTGCCTTGAAGCCAGGCCACCCTCTGGGTTCTAATGGACTCACTCCTCAGAGATGGAGTGATTGTGCTTGCCAGTAGACTCTGCCCTATTCACGAGACAGGAAACTCACGCTCTTTCAGGAAGAGATTGATTGAGTCCCAGCGCTAGGGAAAATTAATTACCAGAGCCCTAGAGAAGAGCTGAAGCCCTGGTGCCCCGGATTGCTTATTCTCTCTCGAGACTCATTTTTCTGTCTTCTGTAAGGAAAGTCCCCATTTTGCTCTGTGTTCTTTTATCCACATGGAATAAGGCGTCTGTAGGAATTACTTGAAGTGTGGCTTGCAGGCAGACTCCGTCCCTCTAGGATGGGTTCCTCAGGTGCACCAATTCCAGCAACTTGGGGATGTTTGTGTTTTTTGCTTCTCTATCTCTGCCTTTGGGTTTGCAAGGCCAGCTTCTCAAGCCTCCCACCAGTCATGGAGGTACAGATAGTCACTTTAGGTACAGCTAGTCTGAAAGTATATCATTCTCATGCTTCTGTAAATGTTTCTAGAACTACATGCTAAATATATTAAATATGTACTAAATATACTCACTTTAAGTGAACAGTATATATATTAAGTATGTTTAATAGTAACTACCCTTCAAGTTCTTCTTATGATAAACATAATGATGATTTTTAGAGTTTTAAGCATTTTGGAGGGAACAGTTTTAGATTTAGAGGAGAGCTGCAGGCATAAAACGGAGAATTCCCGGATGTCCTTTACCCAACATCCCCAGTGCTAACATCTCACATAACCAGAGTAGTTATCAAAACTGAGACCTTCACATGGGCACCATATGATCAGCTAAACCACATACTGCCTTCCTACTTCACCAGTGTTCCCAGCCCTCTCCTTTTCCTTTCTAGGAACAAACCTAGGACCCCACATGGCACTCTGTGTCCTTGTCTCCTTAGCCTCCTCTGTCTGGGCAGCTCCTCAGTCTTGTCTTTGTGACTCTGGTAACTTGAAGTGTGGTGGAGTGGGGTGGACATTCTGTGGAATGGCCTCAGCTAGGGCTTGCCTCTTGCTCTGCATTTTGGTCAGCTCTTTTTGTTGCTGTGACCGAAAGACAAGAACGAGTACAGGAAGAAATGTTTATGTGGTGGCTCATGGTTTCAGAGGTCTCTGTCCATAGATAATCGGCTCCATTTGCTCTGGGCAAGAGGTGAGGCAGAACATCAAGGCAGAAGAGTATGGAGGAGGAAGGCAGCTCAGTAGACGGAACAGACAAAATATAAGCAACTTCAAGGGCAAGCCCCCAGCAACCTACCTCCTGGAACCACACCCAACCTGCCTACAGTTACCACCCAGTTAATCCCTATCAGGGAATTAGTGCACTGATCAGGTTAAAGTTTTCATAACCCAGTCACTTCACCTCTAAACTTTCTTTATTTTTGCACACATTGGCTTTGTGGGAACACCTCATATCTAATCTATAACACTTTGCTATGACTGGGTTGAGGTTTTACAATTTTGACAGAGGACATGGAGGTGAGGTACCATGTCAGCCACGGGTACAGGGGCCTTCTTCTTGGGGCTGTTAGCTGTGTCCCCTCAGATAAAATGATGTCTGCCAGGCTTTTCCACTCTTCAGTGGTAACTGAAAATTTACCACTTTTCCTTTTTAAACAGTTAAATTTGATTTAATTTTTTTTGAGGAGGGGGAGTGGTGAAATAAGAAAAAAATAGGTGGGAAATTAAGAATTTATTGATTTAATCTGATTTTGCTTTTTTTTTTTCCTATTCTGTTTTGAAAAGAACTACTTTCCTCAAAGAGAAGGAAAGCTCAATCTGGACCTTTGATTAGGAGAGTTACAAGCATAAAACATCCAACAGAGATATTAGAAATGAACATAAGCAAGCATTTTTAAAGGATTGCATTTATTTTTCATAATACCTTTAGCTTGACCAATGGCCATTTAGCAAAGCCCATTGCATTTTGAATGATTTTTTTTTAATGATTGAAACTGAGGTCACGTGGGGGATGAGAAGAATAAATGGGTCTGTGATGTTTCAACATGGGGCAGAGCTTGTTAAAATGTAGGATCTCGTACCCTGCCCCCCACCTCTGAGCTCCTGAATCAGAGTCTACAGGTAACTCATGTGACTTGTTGTTCACATTTGAGTTTAGAAGCTCTGCTCTGGGATAATCCTAAATAAAACAGGGATAAAATGATTTGATACCTAGCATTTTTAATACCAGTTTCAATTTGATATCTGGACATGCTTTTATACTCTCAAGGATTATATAAATATATGTACTTTATTTAAATTGCTGGATGGAAAATGACCAAAGTACCTAAAAATGAGGAGCCATCAAGAAAAGAGGTGTGCAAATGGGGGTCCTGGAGCCAAGTGCAGGCAGGCTGAGGAGAAGTGACTGAGCGAGCAGTAGCAGCTGTCAGTACAGAATGGGGACCCGGGGAGACCAAGTCAAGGAAGAGGAACCTGGGTAAACATGTGCAGAGGAGGGCTGTGTCATCCCTGTGAGCTGTGTGACTGCCTGGCCCATCTCTTTTCTCTTGTCCTGTACACCTCCTGTCCCCAAGTGGAACATTCCACACCATGAAACAAACTTTCATGCTCAAAGTTATTAAAAAGATTTTATAAACTTACCTCTAAGCTATGTGTATATGAAACAAATCCATTTTGTGTTTGGACTTGGATCCATCTCAGAGATACCTCACTATGCTTATGCAAATGCATTATGTTTATGCAGACCCCAAATCCGAAAAAATAAAAAATCCAAAACACTCTGGTCACAAGTATTTTTGGATAAGGAGTAACCCAACCTTTTATCATCTTTCCGCAGCCTGTGGAACTGTTTTTATCATTTTTCTAATCAGGTGTGCTTGCTGACAAAAATCTCTTTTGTTTGTTTGGAAAAGGCTTTTAAACATCTTTCAATTTTGAAATTTGTTTTTGCAGATTTGTCTTTGGGTGTTCTGAAGTTGTTCTGTTGGCTTTGGCCTGTCTTGTCTCAAATGAGAAGTTGCTGTTCATTCCTTTGTATGTCAGGCAGTGTGTTGTTCTGTCTTTGCTTTTCCCCTGCCTACCTTTAAGATTTTCTCTTCTTCCCTGGTTTTGAACCATTGGACTGTGTGCCTTGATGAGGTTTCTAACCCTTTTTCTTCTTGCAGGTTGTTGAGCTTCTAGAATTTGTGGGTTTGTATTATCAGATTTTAAAAAAAGAGACTAAATATCTTTTCTGCTCCCTCTGTCCTGCCCTCCCACTGATGATCCCATTGCCCATGATGCTGCTCCATGATGACTGAGGCTGGGTCCTTTCAGGTTATTTCCCACGGAGGGTTGGAGTTTCTATTGCTGTCTTCAGATGACTGGTTCTTTTCCTGTGCATTGTCTAATCATTCAATCTTTCATTTAGGTTATGGTCTTTTCTCAGTTTGGAAAGTTCTGTTGGCTCCTATTTCCTGTCTTGCCTTTCTTTCTTCCTGTGTTTGTTTCCCTTTAAATCTTTGAAAATGTTTATAACTTTAAAATTGTTTACCATAATATTATTATATATTTATGGCATACTGTATGCTAATTTGATACATTTTTATGTACTGGGAACCTTTGGACTCCTCAAGTTATTTTGAAATATATCATAGACTACAAGTATGCTACTGTGCTATAAAACACCAAAAATAATTCCTCTGGCCTAATTCCATTACCTAACCACTTTCTATCTTTCCTCCTCTTCCTGGCCTCTCATGACCACTCTTGTACTCTTTTATGAGATCAACATTTTTAGCATCCACACATGAGTGAGATTGTGTCTTATTTGTCTTTTTGTTCATGGCTTATTAAAATCAACACAGTGTCCTCAAGTTAGCTCTTGAAATGCCTGTAGATTCCCTCAACTTTGCAATTTCTGGGTATATTTCTAATGACTCATTTTTGTCCTGATTATGGATTAGTGCTTCTAGTATATTTTAGCTCAAAGATTTTGTCAAAAATCTTATATTTGGAAATAACCTTAAATTTACCCCCAAAGTTGTAAGAATAAGAATAGTACTTGGAATACCTACCGTTTACTCAAATTCCTCTATTACTAATATGTCCCTTATTTGTTTAATAAATCTATTTATCCATCTATCTAGTTGTGATTATTTTTTTCTAAACGTCTTGGGAGAAAGTTTCCTGTGGCCATTTATCTCTAAGTATTTCAGTGTACATGTCCTGAGAATAAGAATATTCTCTTATATGATCATGTTACATTTATCAATGTAAGTAAATTGAGCACTGATGACTCTCCTTTTTCTAATCTGCCATTCATTTTTCGTTTCTGCCCATGGACCCAATACTTCCCTGGACAGCAGAATTTTCCCCTCCCATTCTGAGCTCCTGAATCAGCCTCCATCTGGGGCTGTATATTGCATTTTATTGCCATATTTCTTTAGGATCCTTTAATCTGGAATATTCCCACAGCTTTTACTTGTCTTTATGACACTCGCACTATGAAGAATACAATCCACAATTTGAAAAACAGAACATCCTTCATTTTGGGTTCTTTTGTTCTTTTCTCATGACTAGAGTTAGATATTTCAGTCCAGAATGCTTGTCTACTGTGGTGTCTTTCTCAGAACAACCTGTGGGGAAGCTCACCGTGTCTGTCTTCCCCTCACGGGTGGTACTAATTCTACTATTCTTTCCTTTTGCAATTAGTAAGCTGTCTGAGGGAGTCACTTTTCCATATTTTTATTGATGCATTATATTTGTACTTAATGGTGGGATTTGTTGTTACGTATTCAGATATGTGCACAATATAACAGTTTAATTTGGTCGATATTGTTGCCCAGTATTTCCCCTTTCCCTTCCCTCCTCCCTCCTCCTGGTGCCTTTTCTCAACTCTTCGGATTTCTCTTCAGTTTTCATGAGATCCCCCACCCCTTTCTTTCCCTTTTCCCTCTCTAGCTTCCATGTATGGGAGAAAACATACAACCCTTGCTTTCTGACTTGGGCTTTATTTCGCTTAACATAATGCTCTTAAGTTCTATCCATTTTCCTGCAAATGATATAATTTAATTTTTCTTTGTGACTGAATAAAAATCCATTACATATATATATATATATATATACACTACATATATATGTATGTATATATGTATATATATATATAGACATGCATACACCACACACATACACCACATTTTCTTTATTCATTCATCAGTTGACAGATACCTAGGCTAGTTCTGTAGTTCAGCTCTTGTGAATTGTGCTGCTATAAACATGGGTATGCATGTATCACTGCAGCACACTGACTTTAATTCTTTAGGATAAATACCCAGGAGGGGTACAGCTAGTCATATGGTGATTTCATTCCTAGTCTTTTGAGGAATGAAGGGCATGCAAAACTACTGTTCCTCATCAGAATTCCCCCTTATATTTAGTAGTCCAGTGATCCATCCTTGCCTAACCGGTACTTATACAATAATATATGCACAAGGATGACCCTTAAATTAAGCTCCTCTGCCATCCTGCTCAGGGGCATGCAGCAGCCTGTTGCTAACAAGAACCTCCCCTGTCTGCATGTGGTCACTCATTCATCTGCTTGTCATCTTTCTGGACTCATGGATTCTAAACATGCCCAGATGTGGCCAGTGGGTATCCAGTCTTTTTTTTTAATTGCATGATGCATGTTGTTTAATGAATATTGGTATGTTGCTGAGTTTCTGGATTTTTTTGCTTTCTTTTTAAGAATGTGGGAGTTTGTTTTGACCAGCAGTGAAATGATAGCAGGTCACCTTGGAGGCTTCAAGGTTTGTTCTAAGCTTTTTTTATGGAGGATTTTGATAGCTTTTTCTCTGCGGCAGGTTTCTTTTAGGCTCTCCAATGGTCTGGGTATTTCACAGGGTCTCCCCTCACTGACCGGTCAGAATTCTGATGTCCCTCAGTTCTGTGTTCTGAATTTTTTCCTCTTACAGCTCCTCTGTGTTGCTTTGGCTAATTGAGGTTCCATTCTACATAAAAACTCTTAGTATTCAACATTATTTAAAGGGGTCTGGTGTGCAGATTTCCAGGTGTGGGATTTGTTGTTACATATTCAGATATGTGCACAATATAACCATTTAATTTGGTCAATGTTGTTTTCCTCTGTTTTTTTTCCCTGCAAAACCCTAGTATTCTTCCCCAAATCCCACCTGGGCCAGCCCCTCCAAACCAAGACCTCCACCCCACCCCCCCTCCACTCAGCAAGATTTCCCGACTCTGCCTGGGCTCCCTCTGCCTAACAAGTGTCTCCAGGTCTCGGGAGTCCCCTGGTTTGCCTCCTTCCCCAGGCATCATGGACCTGTGCTTGCTGTTGGAGTGCCAGAAACCAGTTGTTCCATATATTTTGATCCACTTTCTAGGTGTTTCCCTCAGGTAGAGGAGTTTGGTACCAGTTACTCTGATACGGTCAAGGGGAAGTTCTTACTTAGGTCCCTCATTCATAGAAGTGACATTTTAAAAAATTAATCAATTAAAAAACAGGGAACCCTTCCTCCTGGAACTTGTTTTACATTTTGTCTTTTGTTGTTCACTTGGACTTCAGGCCATTTGTAGATAAATCTGAAAATCCTCCTAGGAAACCGGGGCCGATTCCCCTTTTCACATGTGTGTCCTAGGCATGTGCCCACAACACCACTGGGGACCACTGTGAGCAGTGCCTGCCTGGCTTCTACGGGGTGCCTTCCCATGGGACTTCTGGGGACTGCCAGCCCTGTGCCTGCCCTCTCTCCACAGCCTCCAACAAGTAAGTTTCATTCACCCACTAGCGGGTCCTGCCCGGCATGACCACTAAGATGTGTTCTAATGTCTTCAGAGCAAGACTGTGTGTAATTTGTGTGGATCTTGCTTAGCAGTAATTGATTCAGACTAGAGAGGGAGGGATGAATTATCTTCTTCAAAGAAAGTTTGACTTATTGAGTTACACCAGGAAAGGTGTATGATAGCAAGGACCTATGCATACTTTTTTTGTTCTTGGTCTTATATTGGTCATTATTTTTCTTACAAATATACATCTTGTGCCGACCCTAGGCTAGTAGGTAAGAGGGGATTCTGAGATGATTCAAATATAGTCCCTAGGTTTTTTTATATAATGATCAAAATTTGAAAATATGAGGCTGAGGGTCTGAATAAATGAATAAATGAATGAATCAGTTCAACAAACATTTATTAAGCTCCTGCTGTGTACTGGGTGTCACAGTAGATGCTCTAAATAGCAAACCATTCATCCATAGCTCCTGGTCCCAGGGAGTCAAGAGTGGTCAGTACTGTAGTAGTGGCCTGTCTACAAGACTGGGGGTGAGAGGGTAGAGGGAAAGCAGTGCTGAGCCTTTCTGGGCAGGTGCAGGGATGACTGAGGAGTGCTGCTCTCAGACCTGATGAAGGAGAAATTCAACAGGCAACACAGAAGAACATTCTAGGCAGGAGGACTCAAGTGTGCCAAGGCGTGGCAGGGTGAACATGAACATGTGCATCCTGTTTGAGTAATTGCAAATGAGCCTTGAACAGAAAGCAGAGGGGGAGGTTAAGTAGACATATTCGGCATGGAGTTGTATGTCCTGCTGGGACATGCATGTCCTTCGGGCCTGTGGTTTGAAATCTTCTTTCTCTCTCACTTGTTTACTCATTAGTACTCTTCCTCCATCCACTCCTAATCCCACAGGGATTTTTTTTTAACTCCAGTGTATAAAAAGATATTGTATTAGACTGTTTTCTATTGATATGATAAAGTACATGAAGCTGGGTAACTTATAAAGAAAAGAGGTTTATTTATCTTACTGGTCTGGAGATTCAAGGGCCTAACACTGGCTCCAGGTAAGCACTTGACAGCATCACAGTTGTAGGAATGTATGTGACAGGGAGAGACCACATGGTGAGATAGTATGTCAGAGAGAGAGAGACAGAGAGAGAGAGAGAGAGAGAGAGAGAGAGAGAGAGAAGGGAGGAGTGTGAGTCAGGTGTCAGACTCCTTTCTCTCAAGAAAATAACTCAGGTCCCAGGAGAACTGCCTTAATCTCTTCCAAGGGTTGTTTCCTGATTACCTAACCAACTCCCACTATGTCCCACCTCTTCAAGGCCATCCTGGGGATCAAGCTTTCAAAACATGAAACTTTGGGACACACTTAAACCATACCTAAACATCAGGGGTCTCTCATAAAGAAGTGGTGGGCCACTGTAAACTGTCCCCACAAAGGCCTCCCCTAGACTCAGGAATAGGCTTTGAAGGGATCTCAGCAGTGGTGGTCCTGGTGGAGACAGAGGACCCTCCTGCAATGCTGTGTTTGATGGACCATCTCCTGGCCTTGTGTTGGGCTGGGCTCTGCAGAGGCAGAAGGTCCACAGCCAGGGAACCCTTAGAGAGAGGGGAACCCCATGTACCAGGCAAATCTGAGCGGGCTTCCTGGAGGAAGCAGTGGCTGTGT
Organism: Marmota monax; assembly: GCF_021218885.2. Taxonomy (NCBI): domain Eukaryota; kingdom Metazoa; phylum Chordata; class Mammalia; order Rodentia; family Sciuridae; genus Marmota; species Marmota monax. The sequence continues at coordinate 5,046,893 of NW_026694286.1, read as the reverse complement.
TGGGAGATGGGGAGAAGAAAGTGCATTGCAGGCTGAAGGACAGAGGAGCAGGGAACAGCAAGTGTCCTTTCCCCAGAACATGGGACGAGGACAGAGGAGGCCCACAGGGTGGGCTGGGTGGCAGAGGCCCTGAGTTCTAGGTTGAGGACTGAGAACATGTTGAAAGTTTGTAAGGACATAAGTAGTGAAAAATCAGTATTATAAATATTTGGTAACTGGCAACATCTACTGGAAAATTGCATTCATTTCTAACATTTTAACAGTTTCAGTCCCACCTGCCATCTCGAAGGAGACGAAGTCATCTGTGACCAGTGTGCTCCGGGTTACTCAGGAGCTTGGTGTGAGAGGTACTCTGTGTCCAGCACTAACATTATTTTCTAAATTCAATGTAAATTTTATGTGCTTATTTTGAACTTTTATTTTTTAAATTTTAATCGACACACAATAACTCTCCATATTTATTTTGTGTGTATAATGTGTTAAAGATCAGATTGTTTTTAAATATGTAGTTAGGTGTGGTTTTGGAGTTTTCATGTATAATAATTATTTCATAGAATCGTAGAGAAAACCCGGTGTATCTGTTAAGAATATGAATGTTGAGACTTGCTGGGAGTTTTTAGAGGACAGTGTTCCACCTCCTGGAGTTCATCTGAGTTCAGACCAAGAACAATAAGAAACAGCGAGGAGCCAGGACTTACAGTCCCCATATTTGAATATCCAGATAATAGTAAAGACATTAGGTGGTTCTATTTAATAGTTGGTCTTCTGAGTCCTGAATGCCAGTGTTTTTTCCCATGGGTAAGTCTGAGTGCCCAACTCTGGCTCAGACCATCCAGAGCTGAGTGACATCCCCATTGGCCCTGGTGGGTTGGAGTTGGCCCTGGAGATGGTGCACGCCCACTGGATTTATGCCCCATTTTGGATGTGCTCCTGTTCATCACCATGGGTGAAGACAATATGTAACTTTCTGAATGTGGAGTCACATTCTTTCCACAGTAAATCTCAGGGAAAAGAGCCAGTCTGACTTATTAGCTATTCAGGAAGTCTCTGAAGAGTGGGGTGGCGTCTTGAGTAATTGCATTTATTTGATCCTGTTTTTCATCTTGGATACAGATGCGCCGATGGTTACTATGGAAACCCAACAGTACCCGGGGAATCCTGTGTACTGTGTGACTGCAATGGTAATGTCAACCCCTCTGAGCCTGGCCACTGTGACTCTGTCACTGGGGAATGCCTGAAGTGTGTGGGAAACACCGACGGCCCTCACTGCGAAAGGTGTGCAGATGGGTTCTATGGGGATGCTGTGACTGCCAAAAATTGCCAAGGTGAGTGCATGGGCTATGAGTTCAGGGTCATTATTTATCACCTATGAATCCCCATCCATCTACATACATGTGTCAGAAAGGGATCGGTCCATGAGGTGACCTTATCTTGAATGGTGCATATTTTCATGCTGGGTCTCTGGTTGAACAACGATAGACTGGCAACCGATTTCTTCCCTCTCTTCTCTCCATTGGCTTGATTAGTTGCTGTCCATGAAGGTCAGTGTCCTGGAAAGCTTGCACCCTTCCATTCAAGGAGAAGGGATTGCTTTCCAAAGTGCAGCTCTGTTTGCAGTAATTGAAAGGAAAGAAGGGTGATGTCCAAAGCAATCATGGATGTGGAGGACCATGGGGCTGCATGAAGCAGGTGGAATTTCAAGACACAGAGTGAGGCTCTTAAGCCTGAAATTGCTAACACATGATGTTGGCACAGCTTGGTGGTCTGTAAATAAACTACCTGACCCTCAGATTGCTTTGCTGAATTCTGCTTGGAGCCTTGAAGTTGTGAATCTTGTTGAACCTCACACTGAAGGTTGATTTTCATTTACCTGAGTCGACCTAGCTCTAGCACCAATTAAGCCCTTGGAAGTTTTTTCCTCCCCTTTGGCACAGTCTTTAAGGAGTGAATGAATACAAATGGCAGTTATTAATTTTGATAATTTCATGTAAATCCTTGTCTTGCTCTGATATTGCAATATGGAGACACAAGAGGGTGCTAGTGATACAGAAAAAAATATTTCACAGGCATCCATTAAAAGATGGAAAATGTTTCACAGCCCTGGGCCCATCCCACTTCAACAGTGTGGCCACTTTAATTGGAATTATAGGGAGAGAGACTTCAATGGGTCACATTCTGCAGAAAGATCCAGTGAGATGAGGATTGAAATTTGCTCGCTGAAGTTAGCACCTGGGACATCTCTAGAGAGTTTAGGAAGCAGAGCTTTAGCAGACTAGGGGCCAGGAGGACACAAAGCAAGAGTTTGGATGGACAGATGTGCTAAGGGGAAGGAAAGACAATAGGGATGCTGGGAGATGTCCCCTCAGGTGAGAGGTAAGAGGCAAGGTGTGTGTGCACACGTGTCTTGTATTTGGTGGGAGACAGATGAATGTGTGCTGAGAAGTTAGTGGAATATTCAGGGACACAGCAGAAGGTCCCTGAAGGGAAGCAGTGAGTGGGGTCCCAGCATTTTGCTGGGCTCCTACAGAAGCTGCAATATTAGCCCACTTACACCAGGGAAAATGGAGGGCCAGAGAGAGGCACCTCTGCGTGAGCAAGGCACTGGTCTTCACTTATGGAGGCCGATTCCAGTGCCTTTCTCTGACCATCCCCAAGTTCCAGTGCCTCCCCCCTGCTGCTGCACGCTGCCTCACACTGTGCCTGGGCTTTCAGTTACCCGTCAAGTTTTCCTTGACTTTTCCTACGTTGTGACACAGGTTGATTGTCCCTTATCTGAGATGCATGCCCAGATTTGTTCAGATTATGATTTTTTATTCGGATTTCAGAATATGCATACACATAACAACAATGTCCTGGGGAGGGGACCCAAGTTTAAACATGAAATTCATTTACTTTTCATATGCACCTTACGTGCCCAGGCTGAAGGCAATTTTGTGCACCACTTTTAGTGTGCCTGTCTTTTGACAGTGACTTAGTATATGAGGTCAGATGTGGAATTTTCCACTTGTGGCATCATGCTGTTGCTCAAAAATGTTTGGATTTTGGAGCATTTCAGATTTTCAGATTAGGGATGTTCGACCTATGTCATATGGACAGATGTAGATTTTCAGAGCCAAACATTCATAAACAGTGCCTTGAATATTTTTGTCAGGGAACTTATTAAATACTATGAAAATTAAATAGTATGAAATATATATTACTGCTTGCCTTATAAATATAAATTAAACATTTTTGGACCTGTTAAATACCATCACTTTGAATAGCTGAGGGAATTCATAACTCTAAATGTTAATGCTGTAACCAGATAGAACTGAAATTCTATCATGAAACTACAAATGACTCAAGATTTTATAACAGAGAATGCTTCATTAAATTATGAAACATATTAATATATATGCTATTTAGATTGCTTTAACTGAGCTTTAAAATATTACATATATGTATGATTGCAATGAGGGTAGATGGCTAAATTGATTGATGTCTCTATTGCATGTTTTAATAAAAATTTGCTGACATATATTATCACCTTGTTCAAAAATTACATGGCAAACTCATGAGATCATTCAAAGTAGTTTGCTAATTATTATCTGAATAGCTTCAGTATTATTATCTGTTATTACTGAATGGCTTGAATATTCTTTTCTGATAGTTCTTTCCACTAAAACTGTTTTGGTTTACTCTACAAAAAAAATGCTAAAATTTTATTAATCACAGAATAATACTTATAATATACATATGTCTTGTCATGCATACATTATATATGTTCATTTGTTTAGCTTCACGATTGGGTACATTGAGTGTTTAACATTTTTTCCTTTGGACATTGAAGGAGCTGACTATAACTATAACCAGAAATGACCATTAATATGTCGTGTGTGTGTATGTGTTAGCCTGTGATTGCCATGAGAAAGGTTCCCTTTCCGATGTGTGCCATCTTGAGACTGGACTCTGTGACTGCAAACCCCACGTGATCGGACAGCAGTGTGACCACTGCCTGGTAAGATGTTAATGCTCAGTGCATGCAATTCAAGTATTGGTCAGTGATATGTAATTGACACCTTGACCTGGGTTCAAAGGAAAATTGAATTCATGGTAGTTGGAAAAGAGCTCAAGCCCTAGGCATGGCTGGCCCGTGCTGCACCTCACTATCTAGAGGGCACGTACCCACTGTGCAGAGGAGTGGAATCAAGTCATGAATACTTCATGATCCTATGGAGCAGCCTGTGTGTGATTTGGAAAACCTTCTAGCGTGTATATTGGCTTACTAAACCATGTGTTGGCTTGTGTGATTCTTCCCCTTTTGTGACGTAGCCAGGCTATTATGGGCTGGACACAGGACTTGGCTGCTTACCCTGTAACTGCAGCACGGCAGGCTCCGTGTCAGACGAATGCACAGAGGGAGGACAGTGTTACTGCATTCCAGGCGTGACTGGGAAAAGGTGCGACAGGTGTTCACATGGCTTCTATGCCTACCAGGATGGTGGCTGCACACGTAAGTTCTTGAGTTTCTTGTTTGAGACTTTACAGTGACTCCTTGGCACCTTCCTTTACTTTGGACTAATTTTTGTGGCATTTCTTTATTTTTTCTCTTTTTTACACATACAGGTTTTCATGCTTCTTTTTTTCTGTTTCTGATCTCTCTCTAGAAATAAGCTTAAAGTTCGGTTTGGAGCAACTAAGAACAGAGCAGGGAGGAAGAGCATAAGGAAAAGATTAACATTAAACAGAGACGAGTGGTGGGAGGGAAAGGGAGAGAGAAGGGAAATTGTATGGAAATGGAAGGAGACCCTCAATGTTACACAAAATTACATATAAGAGGTTGTGAGGGGAAAGGGGGAGGGAACAAGGGAGAGAATTGAACAACAACAGATGAGGTAGAGAGGGAAGATGGGAGGGGAGGGGAGGGGGGATAGTAAGGGATAGGAAAGGTAGCAGAATACAACAGTCACTAATATGCCATTATGTAAAAATGTGAATGTGTAGCCGATGTGATTCTGCAATTTGTATTTGGGGTAAAAATGGGAGTTCATAACCCACTTGAATCAAATGTATGAAAGAAGATATGTCATGAGCTTTGTAATGTTTTGAACAACCAATAATAAAAAAAAAAAGTTCGGTTTGGGCTCTGCTGCCTACTAATTGTGTGAGCTTGGATGAATTATTTAATTTCCCTTAGCCTTAGTTTCCTCATCTGTAAACTGGAGAGGCTAATTGTCATCTAAACCAAATCGTTTTTATAATAATTGTGTACGAAGTCCTTGACATGGAATTTGGCACATAATAAATGTTCAATTACATTAGGTCTATTTGTTCTTCTACCCACTGAGGTCTTTTTCAGTCTTTTCTCCATTTTTCCTACTCTGCCCCCCTGACCTTTCATCCAGAAGCATCTCCTGACTTAGAGGAACCTGCATGAGACATGGAGAGGTCTCTGAAATCTTGAGGTCTTTTAGAAACTAGAAGAATTATTCAGATTATTAATAAAAGGGACATAACTTGTAAAATCAACTCCCACCCCTTTAATTCCATCGATCATCCAGACCCATGATGATGTTTGTCTTTATTTCAGCCTGTGACTGTGCTCACACTCAGAATAATTGTGACCCTGAATCTGGAAAGTGCATCTGCCCTCCTCATACTTGGGGTCTGGAATGTGAAAAATGCGAGGAAGGGTACTGGGGTTTGGACCCGGAGCATGGGTGCCAGGTGGGTGCAGACATATTTGCATTTTCTTACCTGAGAGTCCCTAGGCTATGGCAAGTTTTGTTCCATCTCTTTTATTTATTTGGTTGATATAATAACTCAGTGCAGCTGTGCTCATGTTGTCCCAGCTACTTGAGAGGCTGAGACGGGAAGATCTCTTGAGTTCAGGAGTTCAAGACCAGTCTGGGTAACATAATGAAACCTGTCTTAAATAAATAAGAAAGATTTAGCACAGATTATTGGAATAAACCTGGAGAACGCAACACTCTTCAAATCCCTTATGTGGAGTTTTCTGCAAGAGCCCAATTGTAAAATTGATGGCTAGAAAAAAATCCCCAAATGTTTTTAGTGCCCTTTAAATATATTCTTCATGTACACAATTTTCCAAGAGAAAGTCATAAATCAGTTTATTAGGGGATTATGTCCAATCTTTGAGGGCTCTAGTTTTCCATGAGTAACTTCCCTTGGTTATATTTGGAGATAATTTGGTTTTGACAGTGGGAAAATATCTTGACCTCTAAAATAACTTCGCTAGATTGTTTGGAACCTATCGGATTTAATTTTAGTTCAGTTTTGGCCTAGTGTGCAAGTGTCATTAAGATGCACAAAGGAATCCAGGCACGGTGGCACATGCCTGTAATCCCAGCTACTCCGGAGGCTGAGGCAGGAGGATCGCAAGTTCAAAGCCTCAGCAATTCATCCAGGCCCTACTTAACTTTTAGCAAGACCCTGTCTCAAAAAAAAGCACAAATAATCCTACAATACAGTCCCTTTTGCCTTTTAGCAGATGGCAAAGTGGCTCCTTAGAGCACTAGTGAGAGAGATCAATTCATTTATATAATTTTTATACATTAGATATTTTTTTAAAAATCCAAATATGTGTATTGAATAGCATATGTGTATCTTATGTATTTTTTAAATGTATATTTTATAACATAAAATCTGCCTCTTTAGTTAATTTTAGTCTCTCTCTCTCTCTCTCTCTCTCTCTCTCAGGCCTGCAATTGCAGTCATGAGGGGTCAGCCAATCCCCAGTGTGACGTGCTTTCTGGTCACTGCCAATGCAAGAAGGAATTTGGTGGGCAGAGCTGCGATCAGTGTTCCTTGGGTTACAGAGACTTTCCTGACTGTGTTCCCTGTGACTGCGACCTGAGGGGGACACTGGTGGACACCTGTGACCTGGAACGGGGTCTCTGTAGCTGTGCAGAGGAAACCGGCACCTGCTCTTGCAAGGTATTTGCCATCCACCCTCCACTTCCTTCCTCCCCCCTTGTCAGTATGACTCTTGGGTTTTAGACTGTATGAGTTAGCAGCTAGATTTTGAACACTTCCTCTAATGGTTTTACTGTCTTTCTATATCTGAGTTTTAAGTCTACATATATTTTTCTAAAATGATGGAAATTTCTCAAAATAGAACTTCTGCCATTTATTACAAGCATCAAGTGATGGGACCACTTTGAAAAACAATTAGTTTCCTCACACATGTTCCAGTGGGCTGAGTGGCCAGTCTATCTTGAATATACAGGCAAAATAGCTAACAGGTTTTGAGAAGATTTGTGATACTATGATATGATATGATATGATACTATGATATGATATGATATGATACTGTGAAGTAGTATTCATACTCTTGTGTGTGCTGGTCAGACTAAAGGAAATTTATGTGTGTTGTAAGGTCTTAAGACTTCAATGCCATTTTTGATCTTGTGTGTGTCCCTTGGTTTTCCCAAAGTGCTTTGTTACTAGGAAGCCATTGTCACCTTCTCCGGTCCTTATACAAGGAGGTGAAATGAAAGAGGGTCAAGGATCAACTCCCACACAGAGATGTGGGAGTTGGGCAAGGGTCCAGGAGACACTCAAAACTTACTGTCATAAGTTTTGCCCTTATGACATCAGAATTCTGGGATGCTAATTCTGAATATGACAAAGGGGAATGTCATATACCACATCGTGGGAATCAGGGGAGCATCAGTATTTGCCTTGCCACATCTTAAGATAAGTGTTCTCATTATAGATGATCAGAACAGCAGGGTGTGCCTTAGCAATCACCTAGTCAGGCTCCTAGAATCACCTGGGGTCTCAGGGTGGGTTCTAAAGCATCCCAGGAGATGCTCATCAGAGACTCTATGTTCTCAAATTCTTCCAAGATAATTCTGAACATCAGCTGTGTTTGGGAATCACTGAGTCTTTGTGAGAATTGGGCCTACAGAGGTCAATTAAGTACCTCGCCTGAGAAAGCAGCAAGTTCAGTGATGCTTGTGGATCTAAGATTATTTTTGTATTTTATTTGTGTGTGCAGAAATCATATTTCCTCTTTTCAGACATTAATAAGTCCACTGTCTGTTCCCTTTAGGAAAATGTGTTTGGCCTCCAATGCAGCAAGTGTCAAATTGGCACCTTTGCCCTGCGTGCAGACAACCCTCTGGGATGCAGCCCCTGCTTCTGCTTTGGGCTGTCGCACCTCTGCTCGGAGTTGGAGGGATACGTGAGGACCCGAGTAAGTCACACAGAGAGATGTGAGAGTTGGGCAGGGGTCAAGGAGACACTCAAAACTTACTGTCGTTAAGTTTTGCCCTTATGACATCAGAATTCTGGGGTGCTAATTGGGTTAGTATAGGAGTCAGAGCTCCCCTTCTGCTGTCCAGGGAAACAGATGGAGCTTTCAGAGTTGCACCTTAGCTGATGTCAGACTCCATGTGGAGAGAAGATAGTAATCCCAACAGTCTCCTTCGTGTGATTGAACATTGCCGAGGGTAGCAATAGCTTGACCCCCATATACAGTAACTTAAAGCCCTTGCAGTTTCATTTTTAATCCAGATGTTTTGTTTAAAGGAAAAGCCCGCACTGTTCCTGTTTTAATCGTGAAGCTGTTCTGTTGGAGAGGCAGTGGTGGAATCTGACAAATCACACCTGAGCACTTGATTCACCATCTGAAGTACGTTTTCTTCTTTCCATGACTAGGTGACGCTGGACTCCAAACAGCCTCTTCTGCGTGTGGTTTCTCAGAGCAACCTGAAGGGCACCAGTGAGGGGGTGTACTACCAGGCCCCCGACATCTTGCTGGATGCCACCACTGTCCGTCAGCATGTCCACGGGGAGCCATTTTACTGGCGGCTACCAGAACAGTTCCAGGGAGACCAGGTAAGGCACCCACCCAACCTAGAATTGGTGCCCCTCTCCCTGAGGTGGGGGTTATGGATACAATTCAAAATCACATTCGGCATTTGTTTTTTGGGGGATTGGCTAACTTCACTTAGCATTATCTTCTCCAACGCCATCCATTTGCCTGCAAATGCCATGATTTTATTCTCTTTTTATTTCTGAGTAATATTCTATTGTGTAGAATGTTTTCTCTGATATAAGGAGGCTGATTCATAGTGGGTAGGGAGGGGGAGCATGGGAGGAATAGATGAACTCCAGATAGGGCAGAGGGGTGGAAGGGAAAAGGAGGGGACAGGGGTTAGCAGGGATGGTGGAATGTGATGGACATCATCATCCAAAGTACGTGTACGAAGACACGAGTTGGTGTCAACATACTTTATATACAACCAGAGATATGAAAAATTGTGCTGTATATGTGTAATAAGAACTGTAATGCATTCCACTGTCATTTATTTAAAAGGAAAAAAAAGGATTCAGAATCACAGTAGTCTGCACAGGTCTGTCATTAAAAGATGGGATTACTGGGCTGGAACTGTGGCTCAGTGGTAGAGCACTTGCCTAGCACATGTAAGGCATTGGGTTTGATTCTCAGCACTGCATATAAATAAATAAAATAAAGGTCCATCAACAACTAAAAAAGTATTAAAAAATAAAAGTGTGATTATTAAATCCCTTTTTCTAAGAGGAGATAAGAGGTGTTAATCATTTGCAAAAGTCCCCACAAATAGGGACTTTTCAAGTCTATTAATGTTTAAATCATTTTATTTTACTGTTTCCTTAAGCAATCCTTCAACAGACATATATTGTATTTACAAATATCAGCTCAATACCAGTCTGGGTACCTTTCATGCTCCAAGAAGCCCTTCTTGAGACATCATCACTCATTTTGGGGGGAAAATCCATATAAAATAGTTATGAAAGACATTGTTTGCATTTTTTTTTGCTTATCTAAACATTACAGTCTATGTGTGAATTCATCCTGACCTTTAATATTTGCAAATATATATTCACTGCTTCTGTAGAGATCATTTTTAATCCAAGGGAGCTTGAAAATAATTAGAATTGTTATTGCACTGATTTATTTTGGAGCCCACTTTGTTGGAATCATCAAGTAGAACTAAACAATCTATAATTGAGTAGAATTAGAATTAAGCAAATTCCAGACAAGACATTTCATATGTGAAATATATTTTTAAGATGCAAGATTTCTTTCATATGGTGGCAGATTTACAACAAAATGTTTTAAACCAAGGCTGCATCAGAAAGATAAACAATAATTTGTTATTCAATAGCTCCTGGCGTATGGTGGCAAACTAAAGTACACCATGGCCTTCTATTCCTCTGATGGCATCGGCACCTCCAATTATGAGCCTCAAATTCTCATCAAAGGAGGTCGAACCAGAAAGCAAGTCATTTACATGGATGCACCAGCACCAGAGAATGGCGTGAGACAGGACCAGGAAGTGGAAATGAAAGAGGTGACTATGATCTTTTAATATATGTTCCTTCAAGGTGTGATCTTTGCTATCTGTGTAATGAAAATTTGAAGTTACTAACAAGAAAATGAGAAATAAGACCTTGGTATTAAACTTCCCATGGGTTTAGCCAGACTTCTAAAACCTATTCCAATATCATACCCTCAGGAAAGATGCAGTAGTCTTTGTTTGTCCCACATTTTCCTTTACCCATGGTTAACTGAGCTATAGAAATACTAGGTGGAAAATTCCAGGAATAAACAGTTCATAAGTATAAATTGTACAGTTTTAGGGGTAGCATGACATAATCTCACACCATCCTGGTCTCTCCTGCCCAGGATGTGACTTATCCTATAGGCCAATGTGTCCACACTGTGTATGCTACCTGCCCATTAGTCACTTAGAAACCACCTAGGTTGTCAGACCAACTGTCACAGTATCACTGATTGAGTTCAGTTGACTCTTATTGTACTTAATAACAACCCCCATGCACAAAAGTAGTGATTCTGGCAATTTTATTACAATATATTGTTATAACTGTATTATTTTATTATTGTTGATGTCAATCTCTGTGCATAATTTATAAATTGAACATTGTCCTAGGTATGTGTGTACAGGAAAAAACATAGTATGTATGGGATTCAGTACTACATGAGGTATCCGATATTCACTGGGTGATTCTTGCAACAAGCCCCTAGGGATAAAGGGGTATTTACTGTATTTCTATTAATTTAGTGAGAATTGCACCTTAAATCCTTTATCTTGGTGCACTGACTTCAATCTGCATAGTCATGATGGTACAGAAATCTTTGGACTTTACTAGAATTCAGGTAGTGTCTCTTTATTCCTCCAGCACATGTTTATTGAACTTTCACCGTGTGCCCAGCACTATCTTTGGTGATGTCTGTCTATTGAAAATACTGCCACTACGCCTGCCCTGGTGGAGGTTACAGATCTTTGTCAATTAAACTTAATGACATGCCCAGAACAGAGCTCATTTATAAAGAAATTTATCATCAAATTTATATTTTCTCTATAAGGTCATTTGCCTGTGAGAATTTATACTCTTAATTTAATTGAATCTGTTCTTGTCCGCAGAACTTTTGGAAATATTTTAACTCTGTTTCTGAAAAACCAGTCACACATTCGGATTTTATGTCCATTCTTAGCAATATTGAGTATATCCTCATCAAGGCATCATATGGTCAAGGACTACAGCAAAGCAGGTACACAGAAGCTTCTAGAACTTCAAATGTTTTTTGATTTGATGTTGAACTGAAAGCATTGGACTCACCGTACTACATATATTATTAATATATGTATCTCTGTTCCTTATTCAAACTTTGCTAAATATTGATATCCTTATGGAATAGGATGTGTGAATTACAAATTATCTACTGGCCATGGTGTGTATATATAAAATATAAGTGGTGGAATCTTAGATGAAGATGAAATGAAAAAAAAAAAGTACTATTTTTTGCAGTACCCATTTCTTCTGACAATGTATAAAGAATATCGTCACCTACTCATTTGATATGTTAGCCTGTAAGAAACCCATTAAGTCTTGCCAAACCAGTACTTAAGTTGTCTTTCAAGTACACTTTCTGTAACATTATATTCAAGTTCTACAATGTTGGATGAGGGTCTTTGCTGTGTAAGGAAACTGCTGTTGCACTTTACGGCATTTTATTTATAATCATGAGAAGGAACTACTTCAAACTGGGAGGAAATCCTTGGTTTAATATATATGCAAATGTTAAGTCACATTCAGTGCTTCTAGAAAGTTTTTCAAGTGTTAACATCTCCTCTCTCTCTCTCTCCTTCACACCGGTTGCACAGAATCTCAAACATTTCAATGGAGGTTGGCACAAAGGCTACAGTGCTGCACCCTGAGGGAGAGGTGGCTTCCCTGTTAGAGAATTGTCTCTGTCCCCCGGGCACCGCTGGATTCTCATGTCAGGTAGGGAGACCGATTGAAATCTGTTCCCTGGTTTTGAATTGAATTGTGCTTGTTTACAGCAACTGAAAATGTGAAAAAGAAACTCATGTATATTCATGATGATCATTTTTTTCTTGAATTAAAATTTTTTTCTAAATTTTGTTCCAACCTATATTACATCAGATTTACCATCTTAACCATTCTTAAGTATAGACAGAGATCAGTAGTGTTAAGTACATGCACAGTAGTCCATGTACAGTAGTGTTAAGTACATTGGTTTAACCAATGTCCAGAACACTTTTCATATTGCACATCTGGAACCCTGCACCCATTCAACAACCGCCCATCCCCCTCTCCCCACCTCTACGGCCACCATTCTACTTTCGGTCTCCATGAACTTGAGCACTATAGGTTCCCCATATAAGTGGAATTGCACAGTGTTTAAATTTTTATGGCTGGCTCATTTTACTTGCAGAATGTCCTCCAGGTTCATCCATACTCTAGCCTGTGTCAGAATTTCTTTCCTTTTTAAGGCTGAATGCTACTCCACTGTATGACTATACTTATTTTATCTACTAAGTCTTCTATGGGCATTTGGGTTTTTCCCTTCTTTTGGCTATTATAAATACTGCTGTGAAAATACTGCTGTGAAAAGGGGCGTACAGATATCTCTTTAAGTTCCTGCATTCAGTTCTTTTGCATACATACCCAGAAGTGGAATGGCCAGATCATATGGGATTTCAGTTTTGAAGGAACCTCCATACCGTTTTGTACAGCAGCTGAACCATGTTACATTCCCTCCAGTGAAGCACAAGGGTTGCAATTTCTTCACATCCTCACCAACACTTGTTCTTTTCTGTTATTTTAATAGGAGGCACCCTAATGGGTGTGAGATGGTATCTCGTGGTTTTGATTTGCATTTCCCTCATGGCAGGGATGTTAAATGTTTTATGTGCTTGTGGGCCACTTGTATGTCTTCACTGGAGAAATTTGTTTAAGTCCTTTGCCCAATTTTTAATCAGATTGTTTTTTCTTCCCCCTGTCCTTTTGTATTCCTTCAGGACTGTGCCCCTGGGTACTACAGAGGGAAGCTTCCAGAAGGCAGTGGCAGGGGACCCCGCCCTCTGCTTGCTCCTTGTGTGCCCTGCAACTGCAATAACCACAGTGAGACTTGTGACCCCGAAACTGGGAAGTGCCTGGTATGCTTGTTTTGTGGGTGTTTGCCTAAAGTTTAGAACTAGCACAGGCACTGGAGTTTAAATTCCTGCTCTGTAGTCATACCAGTTCCTTGGTTCAGTGAGAGGTTAAATTTACCTAAACACAACATGTATTTCCTTCAGAAAGGCTTAACTTGGTGATCTGACAGTGCCAGTAGAAATTCTTTTATAAATCTTTCTCCCTCAATGAATTTGTTCGTGGGCATCAGTTGGGAGTTAGTTAAATGTGTCAGGCTTTGGGTTTTTTTTTTTTTTTTTTTTTTTTTTGTGTGTGTGTGTGTGTGTTGCTAAGGATTGAACCCAGGGCTTTGTGCATGCAAGGCAAGCACTCTACCAAATGTGTCAGTTTTTACATGCAGTTCTAGTAACCATCGTCAAAGTGGATGAGAACTTTATGTCATAGATTTTAAAATAAGTTAGCGCCTGCATTGAAAGTGTTTCTCTGGGTAAAGTAACGCCCTCTGCTTGCATCTTTAAAAAATGCACATTCTATTGGGGGATGTCTTAGTACACTTTTGCTTCTTGGTCACCTTCCCCTAGACCAAGATTGATCTTGGAGACATGAAGAGAACTCTGACCATTGCAAATGACAAAGTGATCCACACACAAGTTTTGTGGCCCTGAGGGCAAATTTTCTGTCTGATTTTGCATAGGCCAACCAGGACTTGCTGATAACATAAAATAATCTGGTATTTGTTCCCTACTCCTGAAATCTCATCTTTCACAGTAATTCCTATGGGAAACATCAGTGACTTGTATGAACTGTGCTAAAACTGACTTTCCCTGGTTAGAATATCCTTAAATAAAAGAAGTGAGCTGCCCACCAAGAAAGACCCACCCAAAACCCTAGAGATCTGGGGTATGGCCTGACCACAAGAAGACATAAGGAACCAAACAGGAATTAGAGCTGTGCATCCCTCCTAGCCTTCAGCCACACTAGCCTGTCTTCCTCCTCTGATCAGAAGTGTCTTTTGTATGTAGAATTTAAAGGAGGTTTCCAGGGGCTAGGGATGTGGCTCAAGCGGTAGCGCGCTCGCCTAGCATGCATGCGGCCCGAGTTCCATCCTCAGCACCACATATAAACAAAGATGTTGTGTCCACTGAAAACTAAAAAATAAATATTAAAAAAATCTCTCTCTCTCTCTCTCTCTCTCTCTCTCTCTCTCTCTCTCTTTAAAAAAATAAATAAATAAAGGAGGTTTCCAAGGCTGAGGAGGCAGCTCAGTGCTAGAGCTCTTGCTTAGCATGCATGAGGCCCTGGGTTTAACCCCAGTACTGCAAGCAAGCAAATAAGTGAATAAAGGCAATTTCCACTGGCCAAAGAAGTTCTGCATGGTTTTCCTCAATGAAAAAGACACCTGTTAGCCTTTGCTGACTCCATTATATAAGAAAGGATAAAAGAATTATTTCCATTACACAAGGATTTAATGAAGATGCAGATAACTCCAACACTGTTAAAAATTTTTGTTCGCTCTAATCAGCTCATGCTCTCGGGCAAAAGCAAAAACCTAATAGAGAAAATGGAAAGATCTCATTTAAGGATTTACAGAGAATTGATTTCAGACAAATAGAGTGAGATGTAATTAGCTGGGAAGTTTCCTTGGCCAATTATGAGGAGAGAGGTCACATACAGAAAAAAGTTGATCAGTTCTTTGATGCTTTATCTTTCCGTGATACAGCTAACAAGATTAGGTATTCCTAGGACACTCAATTATTACTTTGCTGCTGCTAGCCCAAGTCTACCAGAACACAGTTATACGATCACCTGCTGATCTGCTGATTTGTAAAATAGAAATAAATAACGCAGCCACTTTACCCAGTATGAAAAAGATCACCTTAGACCATGGCAAAAATCTCCCTGGGGTAAACAGTGGCTGATAGCTGTCCAGATCTGTGGTTTCTGCAGAGGCCACCTGCAAATCACAAGACATCTTACTTGGATCTATAAGTTGAATGGTACAGTCCACAACAATGGCTATTCCTACTGTCAGAGAATTGGATGCAGGTTCTAAGTTTAGAATATGAACATACTGTTTGGAGCCATTGAGATAAACCAGTAGTTCTGACTTAATTTTGAAAAGTGGCATTATCTTATCAAAGAACTTGCAAAACGACTTCATCAATCCCTCTCTCATGTGCCAAAGATCGCAAATCTTCAGCCCTCCAGGTTATATCCCCTCTGTTTGTGTACCTGTGGTCATACGGTGTGGCTGTGGGTCCATTCACCATCCTGAGACACGTGTGTCATCATCTTCAATATCGTGCCCAGAGCCTTTCCCCTTTCACCAGGGACCAAGGGAGAGGGTAGCATCCCTTTCTAACTTGAGGAGACATGTCTCCACAGCACAGCCTCTGAGTTTTGCCTGCCTGGTTGTGTTGATGACATACTAAGACTGTATATTCTTCCAACTGATAGAGCTCTGGTTAATTCATTCTTTTTCTTTGAGCTGGGGACCTTTCTTTTCCTCCTTACTCTTTACCTTGTCAGATTTCTTTTGTGGTTTTATGCAGTAATCCACTTCTCTTTAGTACAATCTCCTGAGCACTCGTTCTGAACCATCTGTGTGGTCATCAAGAACTCCACGGATCTGATTTTATCATCCAATATGTAAGATTTTCCCTACTACTTCATGTCAGTAGGCCTTTGGTTATCAAAAAAAAAAGTGGATGATAGAAGTGGGGCCTGGAAAGGGGAGACCAAGGACCAGGAAGATACCTGAGGAGTCCCTCTCCACCATCCACTTTGGGAAGACACATCTAAATCTTTTTACATCACTCAAAAATGGCAGGTGCATCTCTGCATCTCCCACAGCATCTCACATTTCCCACTTCAGTTCTCTTTAATAGATCCTTATTTCTCTCCTGTTCTTTGGGGCGGCTTGTCTTTGATTCTCTAGGGTCTTGAAGATCAGGCAGCCTTTGTTAGGGAAAGTTTTTACGTTGGAGTTGATGTTGACCATGAAAAATCTGAGAAACTACTTCTGCCTTCTCTTCCCACCTAATATTTATTCCATGTCAGCTTTATACTATTTTGGCAAAAGAAGTATTTAGCAATTTACTTTTTAAGGAGAAGGTCGCAAATTTTATTTCTGAAGAGAGATTCCTCTGAGGAGCCAAGAAAAAATTGATTTTCACCAGGTGAAATATTAAGGCTTTAAAATGAAAAATGGCGATTTTTTAAAAAAAGGGCTTTAAAAATAGTTTTGCAAACACTTAAAAATTTTCTTTCTTCATCCTCTCTTGGAATTAGTCCTCCAGTTGGCTCAAGGACTCCCTCTTTTTTATTCTTTCCATCTCACCTGCATCAGTCATGAGACCCTTTCTACAGGAGCTCAATAAACACTGTCAAATTGAGCAAAAGCAGATTCTAAATTGGAATAGAGTAACAAGAATCATTTGCTCTTCTAGCTTAAAAAAACATGCATTTTTTACAAAAAAAAAAAAATAGGACCATAGTCAACTGGTGACACAAAATCTAACTGGAATTTCCTTTCCTTTATAAGAATCTGTTGGTGGTGCTCTGAGACCATAAGTTCTTCTTCAGGGTCTGTTTCCTAAACTGTCTATGTGTTCACTTCTGCTCTTTTAACTCCCTGCCTGCGATCATTGAACCCCAGCTGGTGCTTGCAATCACTTTTATTTTAGGTCACTGTATATTTTAGATCCTCATTTCAAGATTCTGAAAGCTGGCTGCTTTTAGGGGTCCTGTGTCTCTTTTTACTTTGGAAAAAATGTCCTAGTAATTTCTAGGTTTTATTGGATGAATATAGTCTTATGACGAATGAAAGCCACAGAGCTGGAAAAATTTCCAGGATTTAAAACAGAGGAAGAAAAATGCTCTCTCATCCTTAGAAATTCAAGAACCACCACAACCAAAGCCTAACTGATATGAAACAGATAACACTTGGCTGTCCCCTATCAGGATGGTTTTTAACCATCTTCCATTGTTTCATTCTCCTTCTGAAACATGGGACTCCAGAACTGCCATGATAACACCATTGGTGACCACTGTGACGTGTGCGCTCCTGGCTACTATGGAAAGGTGACTGGCTCCGCTGGGGACTGTTCTCCGTGCACCTGTCCTCACCCCTACCCTTCCAGGTGAGCTCTGCTGTGCTTGCGGTACACCTGCTCAGCCACAGTCAGGTTTGCTTCCATTCTTGGCCTCACTTCTCGGTCTCTGAGTGGTCTACAAACATGTCTCCATGTTTGTAGATATCTCCGTGTTTGGAGATAAACATTTTTTTTGAAGTGTTCATTCTCATAAGTATTTGCAGAGAATCTTTTCAAAAGCAAAGCATCTGTGTTGATCTTGGGTGTTAGACTGGAACAACTTGAAGAAAGGACTTTTAAGTTTGGGGATTTTTTTTTTAAAGACTAATTTTGGCCCCCAGCTGTATATCTATTCTGCATCGAGATGAGTTGTTATTAATTTTATGAATAGTGGCCCATTCCAGAAGAATCCAATTCCTATTTAATTTAAGCTTGGAAAAGGATAATTTATATATGCTGGTGCCTGTCAAAGTGCTGAAATATTATCTAGTGATAAAATGGGGACTAGAGTCTGCCTTGTACTCATGATGAATTACTTGACTGCAGAAAAGAACCAGAGATTTGAAGTGGGAATGGGTGTGCCGATGGCTCTTCTTTGTGTTTAAATGAAAATTATAATTCATTAATAATATTTTATTATCACTTATGACTATTTGGCAAGGCATTGAATACAGAAAGATCAAATGCCAGCTTTTGGTATACTAAAATGAAGTTTTCCTTTTAATGTTTGTTTGAATCTTCTTTTATTATCTCCAAGTAATTGATGTTTGCTGTGAGTTCCAATGATGGGTACTACATACACTTCCCTTGTAAGTTACCAAGCATCCTAAAATTTGTTGTTGCTATAACTTGGGGTTTTTTTAATTAAATCTGTACATAAATTTTGGTTCATCAACTCCATTTTTGCAGTCTGTGCTATAGAAATACTTGAATAGATGTAGAAAGATGGTTGTATTTTAGCATTGCTCATGAGAAATTGGGGGCAAACTGAAATACCTACAAGATTGATTATATACACTGTGATATATTCCTAGAGTGGAATATCATACAAACACAGAGAAAAAAATGAAGTTTATTTGTCAGTAAAGAATTGGCACAGTGGGGGATGGGGCTGTAGCTAATTGGTGGGTTTGATTCTCAGCACCACATAAAAATAAATAAATAAAGATGTTGTGTTCATCTACAACGGAGGAGGAGGAGGAGGAGGAGAAGGAGGAGATGGAGGAGATGGAGGAGGAGGAGGAGGAGATGGAGGAGGAGGAGGAGGAGATGGAGGAGGAGGAGGAAGAGGAGGAGAAAAAGAAGAAAAATTGGCACAATGGCTAATGGAAATACGTAATTGACTATTTAGTGTAATGTGATTTGGGAAAAAGAAAATACACAACTATGTGTATATCCATAGCTACATTGGCTCTCTGTACCCATAGAAATATTTGGAAGGATATTTCACCTTTCAGATCAGAGAGGCCTTGGGCTGATCACTCATGCTGGACACTTCATTGTATTAGCCAGCAAGGAACCAAAACTGATTTGAGTGGGTTTGGTTTTGCTTTCTTTCAATAGTTTGCAGGTACCTAGCTTAACCTCTAGAGGTGCCTGGGTAATTTACAATATGGAGGCAGAGAGGTTTACAAAGAAAAAAAAAATGAGCCCAAAGCTGAAGACCCTGAAGGAGATCGGCATCTGAGCAGCTTATGAAACTTGGAGGGGCTCTGTCATTTGGCTTCTACTCATCTACCATCTGCCCTGCTCCCTGCCTGCAGGTCCAGTCATTTTCAAATGCCATCCCATCTAAGGGCTTCTCTTCCCTCTGGCTTCTTCTCTGCCATTCACTGCAGCCAATGAAGTTCTCTTCTGTGTCTGTTCAGCCTTCTTCTCCCTGCTGTCTTTCATGCTTCACAGTCATTTCAACTCTTAATCACTTTATCACATGGTGAGCAGGTAACTCTCATGTAAATCTCAGAACAGGATCCGTTTTTATCTGGGATGCTTTCCCGGGTGACTAATTAGTTATAATTCCTAAGATTGGTCTTCTGCCCAGCCCTCACAGGACTGTCACTGAAAAGGGCTGCTTGAATGTCTTTTGGATGCAAGATCTGAGCACACTTATATTAATTACATTTTTTATTTTTCTTGGTTTTCCCCAACAGAGTTAAGCTCTAAAATGCTTGTCTAATCATCTAATGTGCTCACTTAACTTTTCAAACACTATGACATGTCCCAATAGTCATGAATAAGTTCCTTATGAAAGATTTGAAGCTACATATCTGAAAAATTCAAGGAAAAATAAAAAACAAACCTATTCTCTTCCAGCTTTAGTCCCACTTGTGTCTTGGAAGGTGATGGAGATTTCCGTTGCGATGCCTGTACTCTGGGCTATGAAGGACAATATTGTGAAAGGTATGCCCTTGAATTATCACATGGAGATCACTAGGGACACCTAACATACATATAATGCACTGGACATATTTGCTATCATGATTTGGGAGTCATTCTCAATTTGCAAGTGCGAAATTGATATGAGACCTCATGACTGTTCCAGGTCAGGGTCTCCTGAGATGAATATGTGCTTTGCATTTCATTTGGCACGAATGATTACTGTCCTTGGGCAGGGGCTGCTTTTTGTATTTACTGACGAGTGTTGACTGCACTGTCTGTGCCTGATATCTTCCTTTCTATAGGTGCTCCTCAGGCTACCATGGGGATCCTCAGATACCAGGTGGCAGTTGCCAGAAGTGTGACTGCAGTCCACAGGGGTCTGTTCACAGTGACTGTGACCGCATCTCTGGGCAGTGTACCTGCAGGCCAGGGGCCACAGGGATCCGATGCCAGGAATGCCAACCAAGACATATTCTGGTGGAAAGCAATTGTGTTTGTAGGTATTTCTTGTCTAAATGTTTAAAGCTACATTTTCCTCTCCAATGTTAGCTTTTGTAGGAAAGAAATGGTTATAGTGACCTAGAGTGTCAACAGGAGACTGAAAGTCTCATTTTATTTTATATTCTATATTATTATTTTAATTGAGCATAGATGGCTGTTGCATCTAATGAAGTGAATTTATAAGCCAAGGCAGGAGTTCTAGGATACCATCATTGATACCCAAGGCAGCACAGGAATTTTAGCTCAATAGTTCAGCTGTGTTAATAGTTTGTTCTTGTAGTGGAACCAAGGATCAGTCATCCCAGGACAGGCAACACCACCATGGGGCTGTCATTGGTGTTACCCAAATCTCACTGTAGCATTACCTATTTCCTCCATTGTCCTTCATTTGCATTTGCCAAGGGAGAGTCTGCAAACTCTCTGAGTAAGTCATAGACCAGGCTTTGGAAGGAGTCCTGGGATTGTTGCAGTTGGCCTGAGTTATAGACAAGCAATAGTACTTTAAAGGTTGAGGAAGTATAATGACCATACCAGAAGGCACTCCTGTATTCAGCCGTTCCTTTCAGTGTAACCCCAGAGATGTCCCTTCTCTGATCTGAGTCTCAGTGCAACCATATGAGAACAGGGGATTGGCAATTGTATGGTACTGCCCACCTACCCACAGCAGGAGTGATAATGAGATCAGATGCCATACCTGAGAACTTGGCATGTCCTTTGCTCGTATTGTTGACAAAATGGCTCACACAACCCATGGACACAGGGCAGGCCACTTTGTGTTAACTTTAAACCTCTCTCCCTTTTCCCTTCTCTCCTAGCTTGTGATGATGAGTGTGCAGGTGTGTTGCTGAATGACTTGGATGATGTTAGCAATGCCATTCTTTCTATGAACCTCACTGGCATCTTTCCTGTCCCACATGGAATTTTGTCAAACCTGGAAAATACAACTAAATATCTCCAGGTAGGTACTAAGAATATAGAGACAGACACGTGTCATGGAGAGATAGTCAGTGGGGGTAGTAGGAGTGTTCTGTCTGTCCCCCAGTGTAGGAGCCTCACTTCCATCATCCCCCACTGGGAGCTTTCCAGCATTGCCTTGAAGGTGACCAGTGACAGGGACTCGTCATCTCACACCTGTTTCCTTGGGGATGGCTCTATGGTTTGAGACTTGCTCCTTAGGACCTCTATACAGTCTGCCCCCATGGTCCTTGTTTTGCCCTTTGGAATAAAACGAAAATCCCTTGCTCCTCTTTTGACAGACTTTGGATATTTGAAAACAATCATCCTAACACAAATACAGGAAAGAAATCTGGACAGTATCTTCCTTAAAGTTGGTTTAGGCTGAAGAAGGATGATATTCTATTAAGTATGTCATTCTTAATTGAAGTTCCAAGGCACAAAAATCCTCCCCTAGAAAACTGTTAAAATTTCTGGGGATCAATCACACTTTAATGTTTTGTCAACAAGGTCTAGTTAAAGGATGGGAAGTTAAGAGATTGATTTAGTAAATGACACCCTCCTCTGGCACTTTAAATTTTCATGGGAAGAAAATGTGATTGATACCTTTACATTAGAATTGTGCTTGATACCTATACATTAGAATTTGAGATCTTTACTGTGTGATGCAGTAATAAAAAGGATAGTCATTTCTAAATGACTTTTGTGAAATAAAAGCTTTTCTCAGACTTACTATTTCCTTAGACACGTGTCGGTGTGTTTCTGTACATGTAGGGATGTAGGGGTGGGTCTGTGATCCACTCTCCTCTAATGGTCCTTTCTCTAATGAAAGCAAGGAAAATTTAGGAAACTCAAAGGAATGTTTTAAAATTATTTTCTCTCAAATAGCAAACAATGTCTTGGGAAGATGAGAAATTATCCATCTGAAAAAATCTAAAATAATAAAAAATATTTAAATTTTCTTTCTAACTACCCTATATACAATCAACAAATTCTGTTTTCTGCCAGTGTGGGCCCCAGGGGTATAACTGCACTTTAAATTTATCAAGTGACATGAATACTTGACTTAAATTTTAACTAATTTTGAATTTTTTGTTCCAATTTAAAATACTTGTCCATCCCTTGAAATAACTTTTTATGTTTATGCAAAGTATCCAACAAAGGTTAAGAGTGTGAACTCTTGTTATTTTATATTATTTGCCAGCACAGGGATCTTGGGAAAGTTACTTAACCTCCCTGAAACAGTAATATGTCAGCTTCAAAGGAATGTTTTTAGGTTTAAATAAATTCAAACAAGTAAAGAAATTAGTGTTGGCATAAATTAAGCACTTAATAATTATAAATGATTTTGTTTATGGAATACATTTTTTAACTTGTTGGCAATTGTAGTTGAAATTTATGACTTTTTTTTTTTTTTTTTTGGTGCTCAATCCCTAGCAACACCAAAAAAAAAAAAAATATGACTTTGATACTGAAATAAAGGCAGACTTTTATCTAAGAAACTCAGCAATCTCTGATTCTGCCTAACACACCAGACTGTGAATTTATGTCTATGTGGGAAATACAAAGCAATGGGTGGCAGTATAGAATCATGTAGCTATAATTGAAACTTAAGTGAATGTAGGCTGCTTTATTTTTAAATGACAACTTAAGGAAAGTAGAACTTCTTTCTGTGAACAAAAAAAAAGGGGGGGGATTAATAAGTGATTCTTTGTTAAGAATCAGAACTTTGTACTTTGAAGCATGGTGATGTTTCCTTTGTTCCCAGGAGTCTTTATTAAAAGCAAATGCCCAAAAGAATTGGGCAGGGATTCAACTGGAAGGTGTTGCAGAACAGACGGAGGACCTGCAAAAGCAGGTAGGTTCTTGGCACAAAAACCAGCTCCCCACCCAGCCCTCCTCCCAGCCCTTGTGAGCCATTGCCTTGTGGCTCTCTGGAAGGTTCTGATAAGGTCAGACCAGCCCCCTCTTTCAGGAGCTGCTCCAAGTGCTTTATCATCAGATTTTTTCTAACCCGACAGTTTCTGTGGTTTAGTGGGAAAAGGCTCCTGACTTACTTTTTGTCATCTCTGCAGAGGGAAGAATCAGGTGGTGGCTTTGCTATCTGACTTCCATTGTCTTTTCCAAACTAAGGGGTATGGGTAGGATTAAAAGTATTCTTCAGGTTTCCTCCCTCTAAATTAATTTTATAACTGAGCACATGATGAGTGCAAGGTCCTCCACTGAAGACCAGTAAAGCTTCCTGTGATTTATTGGGTGGAGATGGGACGTAGCATAGACTCCAGTATGTGGTGTCCCCCAACATACAGGCTTCAGGCAGGGGGCAGTTCTGATTTGGGAACTTGAAGTATCATGTCAGCTTGTCTTCTTCTCAGCAGGGAATTATTTATTCTGTTTAGTTCATGCCAGAGAAATGGTTTTTAGGGATCCTTAAAATGAATCTCCTCATGTGTAGATGGCTCAGGAGGCCTATTGTCAAATTTACAATTTGTCACTTGTAAATTTCTCAACATACACACCTAGAAGCCTCTACACTAAACGAAAGTATTAGTTTGTTTTCTGTTGATTTAGAATTCAGGATAATTTGAAAAGAGTTTAAGGGTTTAGTAGGCTTTCAGTACTTCAGCAAACAAACATTTGGTAGAAAGTGATGAGCTGATCTTGATAAATTCTGTCCATTAAAGAAGATTCTCTTTGGTCATGACTAGAAAACACTTTAAAGCCCCGTCTGAGTTATGTTGTATTCTTGGAAATTACAAACAGCCTTTCATTTTACAAATTATGAAATTCTTCATTAAAATAATAGTTAAGGGCGCTAAATCTCAGTCTCTGGGCTAGTAAGTGTTATTATAGTGTTATTATTACCCCAGTGTTATAGATGAGGCTTGGAGATGTGTAGCTCCACCGCCTGGAAGAATTGGGAATAACACCCAGTTTGCCTGACTCCTTGTTCTTAACTCTTAGAGACTCAATTTTCTCAGGTTATACAACTTAGTAAGGTTTGATTTTCTATATAGTCGTTGCTGATATATAGTCGTTTCTGATAGTTGTTGCTGCATAATATTTGGGTCAATGATGGACAGATATGACAGAATTCTCATAAGATTCATAATGGAACTAAAAAATGTCTATTGCTTAAGTCTTACTGTGGCTGTCCAATCATTGTAGCAAATGTGGTGCTGCTGGGTTAAACAACCTACTGTGCAGCCCCCAGTCATTTATAAGTATTGGACTGTGTACAGTGCATAATACTTAACAATGATATAATAAGTAGCTGTGAAACTCTTTCATCAATTGGCAGTAGTATACTTTTTCCTCTTAATACATTGTGTACTTTTATGCCAATAGCCTCATACATTTCATGTTTACTGAGTCTCTTGATAGTGTCATTTTCCTTTGTGCTTGATTTAATCTGGTATAGTTTCTGTCCATCATGACCCTGGCAGCAATAGCTATACAGTGTGTATGCGTAGAGGCTACACCATGTAGGTATGTATAAACACACTATGGCATTGGCACAGTGATGAAATATCTCCTAATGATGTATATCTCAGACAACGTATCCTCATCGTTCAGTGACCTGTGACTGCACTTGCATTCTAAAGTGAACAGACACAGGGAGTATCTGTGGTTTGATAGTTTTGCTGCTTGTAAAAATATACCATCTTTTCTCTCATTGAGTATTAAATTATCACATTAACCACTTAGTTTCCATCAGGCATTAACCTTGATTTACAGATAGTGTATATCTTCACTCTGTTTCCTGGAAAATGGATGGATGGATGGATAGATAGATTGGTAGAGTTTTTTTCTTAAAAGAGACAATAAGTAGGATTTAAGGTCACACTAACCCAGGACCTTATTTTTCTGTCAGCTCACTAGAGTGTTAACAAACAGCCAGCAGGTGAACAGGGAAACTGAGACTATCCTTGACAAAAGTCAAGACCTGGCCACATTCATCAAGAGGCTGCATCAGAGCATCAGAGGTATGATGGGCAGGTCTTGTGTGGGGCTCTGAGCTTATTTGGTGGGAAAAGTCACAGTCACTTTATTAGATGTGTGAGTAGATAGATGCATGTGTCTTGTGCTAAGCTCCTACAGCCATAGGACTGGAATCTTCCATCATTTGAGAATCCTGAATGTCCAGGCCATAGTCTTCCACTGAGAGATTTCTTTTTTAAACAGTGCACGTTTCCTTTTTTATTTTCCATATTATTTTGTGCCTAACACTTGGATCCTAATTCTCAAGCCCCATTATGGTAAAGTTGATATCCATTCTCCCAGAGTGGAAGAAGAAAGAATTTGGAGTTTCAGTTTGCTGCCAAAGTACATCCAGCCTAATAGAGTAATTCACACACTCCACAGTGGGTTCTCCTTGGACTCTTGGTTATTTTCAGTTTTCTGGCTACCAGAAACACATTTTTTGCTTTCATTTTTGAATATAGTATAAGGACTTAAAAAGTACAAAATCCAATGCAAAAAAAAAAAAACTCTATAGAGCAAAAAGTAAGAAAATTATTAGAATAAAAAATGCTTAATAAAAAGAGAAGAATCAAATGTTGGTGGCTTCTGTGCCCATGCCACCTACAAGGAAATGCCAAGGGGAGCAGGATGACTAGTCCCTGCCCTCATGGAGTTTGTGGGTACAGAGGAAAACTGACATGAAATAGAACAGTAATCCCAGCTTCAGGAGTGCTGTGTTAGGGGATGTGCAGAGTATGCTGGGATAGACGGGATGCCATAGCCTGGCCTGAGTGGAGTGGAGGTCCTGCCCAGCCTAGGTGGACAGAAGAGTCCTCACCAAAGAAGATTCTAAGTCCTTCCATTTAGTACTGTCTGCTTTGATGAGACTTATGAAATGATTGATGAATTTTCTCCGTAGAAATCCTTGAAAAGGCAACAACTTTAAATCAGACCTTGGATGAAGATTTCCAGCTACCCGATTCTACTCTTCACAATATCCAACAGAACATTTCATCTTTGCTGGAAATTATACAGAAAAGGAATTTCACACACTTGCACCAAAATGCCACCCTTGAACTCAAGTAAGTTCCTAAATATCATTCTCAACACCACCAAGTAGAGATGGGAAGGTGGACATGGGGAGAGGAGGAAGAATAATTGCAAAAAAAAAAAAAAAAGTGCTCGCTGGGGATGGAATATTGTGGAAGAAGAGAAGACCCCCACCCGCACCATTATTAGGTATATGAGGAGATGGGTACTGACCCCTCCAGAGTAGAGGTTGTAAGCAGTACAGTCATTACAATCTGTCTTTATGCTATGGTGAAGTAGTTCTGGTTTTTTCTATCACTCTTGAATTACATTTTATGTATCAAAAGAGCCTCATGGTACTGTGCTTATTATAGATCACATGCAAGGGTGTCTCTCACAGATGTAGAGTCCATAGGTAAGCAGGCCATAAACACATGGATGTTACTCTGAGAATAACTGAGCTGGGTTCTACAAGCACTCATTGAAAACTACCATGAGAAATGACAGAGATCATGAAGAATTATTGTGCCTGCTCAGGGAGCTCAAAACTTCCTTTTAGGTTCATTTCTTTATATTTTCATTCAGTTATTACTTGATGTATTAACACAAGTTGTCCTTCTGCCAGGCTCTGATGAATGCCTTAAGGATGATATTAAATATGCTTATTCTTTCTAGTTGATGTATTCAAACTATTTATGATTTATTGCTGTTTTGAATCCTCTTATACAAGATTATTATATATTTTCCAATATGTCTGTTTTTAAGTATCAAAGATATATATATTGATATTATTATATATTTTCCAATATGTCTTTTTTAAAATATCAAATATTTATATATTGATAGTATATATAGTTATAATTTTTCCCTATTTCAGCTTTTTTTTCTTGTCAGAGTAGATATTAAGAATTAGAATCATTTAGTCAAAGAATTCACATGTTGAGGATTCCTGATGTGCATTTCCAAATTAGTTTCAGAATTCATGTTTGAAAACAAGACACACATCTTTAGCAACCTGCTAGAGGGTTAGATCTACATCTTTCCTTTGTCATTGACATAATTTTGGCATTATTGTTGCTTTGTTGGTTGAAACATAAAATGGGGGGGGCTTACAGTTGGATGCAGTTTGGAGAGCAGACTAGGAACCTAATTACTATGACATTACTTAGGACTTGGAGGGGTCCCTGAGAGAACCATAAAGTAGATGCCATGGGGGAGATCAGAAGATGGTGGGGTCCCGGGAGATGGGGAAGGAGACACTGAGACCTCCTCTGTGCTGTACAGAGTGTGCTCCTTCTCTCGTTGCATCAGTAGGTAGCCCTCTTGGCCTTTCTAGGCAGAGGAGTCCCTATCTTTTAAGAAGCTTGTTAAGGACGGAGATTTCCAGGCCCTCCCTGGAATCCCCTGGCATCATCGAAGGGGACCATCCCCTCCCATCATCATCCTCACATGGTCAGTTCATCCATGCACTTAGCAGGGGATTGAGTCTCGGGTGGCAGGCATGGTGCCAGGAGTGGGGGACAAAGGACAAAAATGAAGACAGCGTGGAGCTCCTTCTCTAATGAGGAAAACTTCATTTTCTGAAGATGCAGTTGAGAGGAAGGTGAAATGCCGAGTCAGCCCTGCCCTGTTTCCCTAGGTGTCCCCTACCCTCCCTCTCCGGCTAGGCTCCTTTGGACCCCTTTCTCTGTCACTGTAGTTCTTCTGTTTCTTTTTCTCTTTTCTTTTCTCTTCAGTATTGGGGATTGAATAGTGTCTCACCGCACGCTAGACCAGTACTCACCATTGAGCTCTATCCCCAACCCCCCCACCCCCGCTTTTTTAATATTTATTTTTTAGTTGTAGTTGGACACGATACCTTTATTTTATTTACATATTTTTATGTGGTGCTGAGGATCGAACCAAGGGCCTCGCACGTGCTAGGCAAGCGCTCTACCACTGAGCCACAATCCCAAAGCCCTCCCCAACTCTTTTTTAAAATTTTATTTTAAGTCAGGGTCTCACTAAGTTGCTCAGGCTGGCCTCAAACTTGCAATTCTCCTGCCTCAGCCTCCTGAGTAGATGGGATTATGGGCATGTGCCCCTGTGTCTGGCTTCTGTTTGAAATGAAGTTACTACTATTCAGATTGTTGATTTCTCTTTTTAATATATAAGTGAAACTATGACAATGAAACCTTTTTGTGTGTTCTTGCATATTTAAGGCACTGGTTTCCATCTCTAGTACTGCAAAAAAGGAATGGAGGGAGAGGGAGGAAATCTTTTATTTTAAAAAAAATTATATGAGTTCAAAATGGGTTCTCCAGCTTCCACTCCACAATTTTACATGTATCATTCCTATATTTATCTCATTTAAAATTACATGAATTATTTTAAGAGTAATCATTGGCTCTTTAATTATAATTCTTATAAAATTAGTGATATGTTTGCATAGAGCAATCCCATAGGTAAGCAGATTTAGCACACAAACCATTGTTTTTGATGTTTGTGTCAGACCATCAAGCTAATTAGAGTTTCACCAGGACTCACAGAATTCAGCATACAATTGAATTTGTCGCCAAGACTTATTGAGGATTCCCAACTTAAACGGGAAAAAGGATGCAATGGAGTGTGGAGGAATCCATGAAGGCTTCTTTCCAGAAGGGCTCCCTGAGCACACTTTTTCCCTAGCAGTGAAAATGCAGGATGGGTGTGGTGTTTCTGCCCAAGGAAGCCCATTAGAGATGTTGCATCCATGGTTCTTACCAGGACTTATTTTAGTCAGTTTTTTACTGCTATGACTAAAAGTCCTGACAAGAATAATTTTAGAGGGGGAAAAGTTTATCTGGAGTCTCAGTCCATAGACAGCAGACCCCAATCCCCAGGGCTTGAGGTGAGGCAGAACATCATGGAGGAAGGGTATGACAAAGGAAAGCAACTCACATGATGATCTGACAGCAAAGAGAGAGAGACTCGCCAGATACACAATATATATTCCAAAGGCACACTCCCAATGACCCACTTCCTCCAGCCACACCCTACCATCCTGCAGTTACCACTCAGTTAATCCTTTCAGGGGAATAATTCACTGATTAGGTTAAGGCTCTCATAGCCCAATCATTTCACCTCTAACCCTTCTTGCATTGTCTCACACATGAGATTTTGGAGGACACCTCACATCCAAACCATAATAGGACTGGTCATACCTAGCATGTACCAAAACACCAGATTCCAGGAACGAAAGCAGTATCAGCATAAATTACCTCGCTTGCACAGTTGAGCTGGTAAGCCACTGTTACCAATTAAGGACCAGTGGCAATACTTCTAGGATTGCCAGGCCAGTGACTCCAGCCTGTCACATGAACTCATGTCCACACACTGAAGATTATTGTTTGTAGCTCTGTTTCCCAACTATTTTCTACTCCAGTATCCCCAGAGCTATTGAAAGACATATCATTAAAGAAAAGTGTTCTATTGCCAGATACCTTTGGGAGACACGGTGTCTGCTACAGAGAGACAAGTTCTTTACTGCAAGTCTTCTCAAATCTTTTAGTGCATTAACATTTCCAAGGAGGGGCTGGGGAAATGTCATGTGGTTTCTTTCACTATAAGACTTTTCTCATGAAACCTGCTTAATGGTTCATGGGACAGTTGGATTATAAAGAAATAGTCTGGGACACACTGGCTTGCTGTACTAATCCAATGAATTTTACAGTATGAAGAGTGTGGAGTTTTTTGCTGTTCTTCCTGGGTTCAAGTCATTGGAAACTGAATCATTTCACCATGGTCAAGTCATTTCATAGATGGAAGTTGGACCCCTATTTTACATTTTCCTAAAGATACCTTATTTACGGGGCTGGGGATGTGGCTCAAGCGGTAGCGCGCTCGCCTGGTGTGCCTGCGGCCCGGGTTCGATCCTCAGCACCACATACAAACAAAGATGTTGTGTCCGCCAAAAAATAAATAAATTAAAAAAAAAAAAAAAAAAAAAGATACCTTATTTAATAACAAGAGTGATCAATCATGATCAAGTGTTTGATATATTGGAATTGTGCTTTCCATGAACTCTGCTTTAGTTTTGTTGTCTCATTCATAATGCAACATCTTTATTATAATTAAAAATCATAAGTATGTTCAAAGAACTTCTAATGTTATTTCAGTGTCAGAGTTCAAAAATATTTTCTTGTGTATATCCTTGAATAGCATTTTCTCTCATGTCTTAACCCAGTGATCTGATACCTATGAAAGCTCAGGGTAGTTTACAAGGTATTTTCCATGGAATTTTTCAAAGTTCACCTGAAAAATTGAGTTAGAGAAATAATGGGATGTATTTGGCCACTGCAAGGTGCGTAGTATGGAATTTTCATATTCTATGCAGCTGTAAATTCAAAATTGACTTAAATAAGCAAGTGGATAACACATTTATAAGGAAATAGGAAAGATATATTGACTTTCTGAAGGTTGCATTTATTAATGATGCAAAATATCTTTTAAGAAAAGTGACTTGAAGGTTTTTTAAAAGTCTGTTTTTTAACCAACTTCAGAAAATCCTTTGTATCATATAAATAAATTGGTAAATTCATAGTGAACCACTGAATAGCCCTGTTCTTGAAATTTCTTGCCATATTATAATGAAACATCACAGTTCCCATTATTGACACAGAAAGTAGCTCTAATATTCTGAATCTAGTTTCACTAAGATGATTTCTTTTAATTACATGTCTAAAACATGTTGGGAAGTTTATGGAAAATAGTGTGTTAAAAGTAAAGTATAAATCTGTCAGACCAAAAGCTGTCTTAGAAAAACTGTTCTGGGATGGGGATGAATCTCAATTGCAAAACACTTGCCTAGCATGCTCAAGGTCCAAACAATAGAAAAATAAAAAAAGAATAACTTTGATGTATCACTCATGATATCAAGAAGAAACTAGGTGTGAACACGTAAAAATTCTTTCCAGTGCATTCCCGAGCTAAGAGCTTTTTTGTTCATTTACTTACTATGTGAAACATTTAATTCGTCAGGGCTGCTGAAGATTTATTGTCACAAGTTCAGAAGCATTACCAAAAGCCACAGGAAGAATTGGAGGTATTAAAAAAAACAGCCAAAGGCTTCCTTTCAAAGCACCACAGTGAACTGAGGGCAGCAGAGGAGCTCCTGAGAGATGCGGAGACCAAGACCCAGGAGACCAACCGCCTACTGCTCATTGTCAAGGCCAATCTGAGAGAATTCAGAGTGAGTCTCACTAGCCTCACTAGTCTCATTTAGAACTGGTAACCAAATACTTAGAGGTCAACAGTATCATTTTTAGCTGCTAACAAAATGAGCCTCGAGTACTTTCAGTAGGTGGCGTTAGGCACCAAAGCTCAGAAACTGCCTTACTTTTATGAAACAACCTTAAAAGGTGATTTTTGCTGCAGGATAAAAAGCTTCGTGTTCAAGAAGAACCGAATTTGACCTCAAAGCTAATTGCCAAAGGAAGAGGATTAATAGATGCGGCTAGTGCACATGGAGATACTACACAAAATGCTCTAGCAGTAAGTTAAAACTCAACCACAATAAAGCTTTCAAAGAATTCTCATACTACTCATCTCTATGTGTACTCAGACATTGTGAAATAGATGTACATATATTTACAAAACTAATTTCTCCATGTAGCAGTTGGAGCATCACCGGGATGAGCTACTTCTGTGGACTGCCAAACTCAGGCAACATGTAGATGACCTGGTCATGCAGATGTCCAAAAGGAAAGCAATTGATCTCGTCCACAGAGCGGAGGACCATGCCATTGAGCTCCAGAGACTAGCAGGTGTTTTGGACCGGTAAGGTCACACACTTTGGGGAATTTCAGAAGTAGTGGCCCATTGCTTAGAATAAGGACAGCTATTTCAATCGCAGGGGTGAATCACTCTTGTTTCTTTGTGTAAAAATAAGGACTCCTATTTTATTTATGCCATAAGTCAGATTTCCTCTTACGTCTGCTATTGTAGTTTACCACCAGCATGATGGGAAAATGCAAACAGAGCTGGAAATAGAAGTGAAACAAATAGTATACTATAATATCAAGTTACTGAGGTTTTTGCAAGCACCTACTAAGTATTCAGATCTTTGTTAGGATACATGCAGGTTGCATAAAAATATTAATTTCTATACAGATCTTGCCTTTTGGGAACTGACTTGAATGGAAGGTATGCTCACACTGCACCTATAAAAGTGTCAGTGGTCTCTTTTCCAAGGCTTGATAGATCCATTTCCAATTATTTCCTACTGCCTGAAGGGCTGCCATTGTAACACAAAACTTATTTTAACTTAACGTTTCGGGATGTTCATTAAATATGTGCTCATTTAGTTTAAAATGCCATTAAACCAGAAACACAAGTGTCAGCCAATGGTTCCCAAACTCATCTGCACATCAGTCTAACTGGGAACTTCATAAAACATCGAAGCCTTTGTCCCTTGTCTTGCCTCCCACAAGAGTGTCACTTAAGTTCTTTGGGATGTGAACTGATCTTTGTAATTTGTTTTAAAGATGCTTAGTTGATTCTAACATGCAGCAAATGTAGAAGCCAATGTTTTAGGTCTTACAGGTCATTCACACAATCCTGGGTATTAATTGGTACATTTTTTTTTTCTTTAAAATGATAGGTGGGAACCTGTATGTGTTTGTGTGGAAGTGTATTCTATGGAAGGGGAAAAGTAAATATCTCCACATTTAGGAACTGCTACCATGAGAGATTAGCTCACAACAAAAGCAATTAAAAACAATATAAGATAGACTAATGTGTAAATCGTGAGCTCAATGGATGGATAGCAGCTTCAAGCACATGCCATAGGAACCAATCATAGAAAATGGAATTAGATACTGTGCTTCACACTTTTTATCATCTCCCAGAAGTGAAAAAAAAGATATTGTGACTCTTAAGAATCACTAGAACAAAATCTTTATTACTTTATTACTTAGTATAAGAATAGTAGAAGCAATTTTGTATGATACACAGAGTTACATAATGTTATTAGCTTTTATTTATAAGTCACCTGATTTTGCCAATCAAATAGTAACAGAAAATAACTGGTAATGTCTGGCCTGGGACTCGCCCAACTCAATAACCTGAGAAAGAAAATGAAGTGAGTTACTCAGAAAAGATGTACCAGTTGTCAGATTTCATTTTCCAGATAGAGAGAGCTGGATGAAGTTGCGCCATTACCATCTGACAGATTCCTAAGTGATTGGCCCACTTGTTAGAATGGAGTTCAGCTGATTGAAATATTATCTGATCTTCCTGCGACATCTCTATTGAATTCCATCAGCCTGGGGTGTGCCATTTGAGGGAGGAGATTCAGCATCCTTATGTGTGTAGGAAAACTTTTTGACAATTAGCAAGTGCCTTGTAGGAGAGATTATCACCAACACAGACAAGTAGCCGTCCCTCAGCATAAGCAAAGGTTAAACAGCGCTCAGGGAATGTGGAGGGCAGCTGTTTGAAAGTGATGGAATGTTTGTCTAAGGAAACAGCAATAATCTCTTCTTCTGGTTTTAATTAAAGATCAATTCTGAGCGTCACTGTGACAATGAGGATTTGAAGGGGAATCCATGTTTTCCTAAGGAGAAGGGAACTAGGAGGCTTCCAAGAATAATGGGCACTTATAATTTTCCTGTGAATCCACAAATTTGATTTAGTGTATCATAACATCTCTAAATATGCTGATTTGATAGTGGCCTTAAAAATGTCAGACATGTGACCCTCAATGCCACCAGTGCCGCTCACGTCCACTACAACCTTCAGAGCCTGACAGAAGAATCAGAGAAACTGGCCAACGATGCTCACAGGACTGTGAGTGAGACCATCCTGGTAAGAAATGCTCTCAGGCTTCAGGGTATACCTTCCTTTTGGGGGCACTAGGGGAGGTTGTTCTAGAAGGATCTTGAGTAAAGACTTAATGGCTCAAATATATACTCACATTCTTTTCTGGTGGAATCTGGTAATGGCTTCTGTTATCATATGATACACATTTTGATTTAAATTGATTTTTTTTAAGAGACAGGGTCTTGCTATGCCCAGGCTAGTCTCAAAGCCCAGGGCTCAAGTGAATCTCTTGCTTCAGCCTCCCAAATAGCTGGGACTATAGGCATATGCCCCCATGCCCAGCTCATTATAAATTTTTAATAGTCATAAGTACTTCTTTTTGAACACTAGAGACTAGGATTGAAGAAATAAGGAAAATCTCACTATTCCTTATGATTAAAAACAATAATGCCACCTGATATCTATGTGACTCATGTTTCTTGTGGTGAATTTTTTTTTTTTTTTTTTTTTGGTGCTGGGGATTGAACTCAGATGCTTTAATCACAAAGCCACATCCCCAGCTCTTTCCCCCTCCCCCCTTTTTCTTTGTTGAGACAGGATCTCACTAAGTTGCTGAGGCTGGCCTTGAACTTGCAATCCTCCTGCCTTAGCCTCCAAGTTGCTGGGATTATAGAGATATGCCACCAAGCCCAGTGAAAATCTTTTTATAATGGCTGTCCTCCTTTATACATTTAACAATGTATTCCTGTTCTTTCCTCATACTGAATGG
Organism: Marmota monax; assembly: GCF_021218885.2. NCBI lineage: Eukaryota > Metazoa > Chordata > Mammalia > Rodentia > Sciuridae > Marmota > Marmota monax. The sequence continues at coordinate 5,011,970 of NW_026694286.1, read as the reverse complement.
TCCCTCCTGTTCCCTGGTTGACATTCTTGTTTGGAAAGGAGGCTCTAACTAGAGGCTGTTCTTACAGGATGGCTTTCTCTGTCCCCAGCAGGATCCCACACTGCCCTGTGGTCACCAGGTTTAAGCTGTTCTGTTTTTCAGTTCTCAGAATCCCTCCTTTCTAATGGGTCAGCAGCTCTGCAGCGCAGTTCCAGGTTTCTAAGCGAAAGCAACAACCTCAACAGGAAGCACCAAGGTCAGTGTATTAATTGGACAAAGCAGAGTGAAGAAGACACATCTCTGAGCGTCTCAAAGAACATTCTGGGTTCTCATTTCCTGGAGTAATGTGAAGCTTCATATTTCTTTGCCACATGAATATTCCAGTTCCCTGTCATCTGGACCTTGTATGATTTTGTATTTTATTCTCGCAGTATCACATATTGGAGTTTGCCTGCTCCACCAGCATACAGCCTTCCTTGCCGACCAAATCCTTCACTTACTGCTTGAGCTTAGAGCCTTCTCTGTTCTTCCTAGAGTTGGTTAAGTTCTCACTGCTTGCAAGCGCTCCTCTATTTGATTCATTATTTCCCAGTTCCTTGGGACTTCTCTTGCCTTTCTGGCAGGGCTAGTATCATGTTACTAGCTTCATGATAGGTTCCCATTAGACAGTCACTGAATTAAATAATAATTGATTTATCAATTTTTTTAAAAAACATGTAATTTAGTTTTTATTAGGAATTACTTCAAGAAGCAACTATTTATCATGTGTAAGAGCTATCCATCCAATAAGCATAACAAAAAATGTCAGCAAGAACCTATTGTGTAAGATAAACTATATAGGCATACATTTTTGATAACATATAATGTGATTTTTAATTTTTTCCTTAAAAATGAAATATTCATTTGAGATAAGCAACAAATTCACTTATTACATCCCAGTTATACACATAAGGACGGATGAAGGAATTACACATTTTTAAAAACAAAGTAGTTGCCCTATTTTTGTTTTTCCCCAAGAATTCCATGATTTTTTTATGTGTTGTTTTTAGAGATGCATGACGATAGAGTGTATTTTGACATAGTATACATACATGGAGTATAATTTCTCATTCTTGCGATTGTACATGACGCGGAGTTTTATTGGTCGTGTATTCATATATGAACATAGGAAAGCTATGTCCGATTCATTCTACTGTTTTTCCTATACCCATCCCTTCTCCTTTACCTTCATTCCCTTTGGTCTAATCCAACAAACTTCTATTCTTCCCTCCCCACTGTTATTGTGTGTTAGCATGATGGTGGCGGAGACTATTATCATGCTAAATGAAATAAGCCAGTCCCAAAAAAACAAAGGCAGAAATGTTCTCTCTGATATGTGGATGCTAACACATATCATGTGATTTTTACCTTAGCATATTCTATTTTTTTTTTCACTTTTTGAAAAGCTTTATTTGTCTTGGCAGTTGGAGCACAAGTAATAAATCCAATTTGAAGTAGCTGTGGTAGATTGCAAACGTGGCCAAAATTTGTTTCTTCCCTTCACAAGGTGTAGTCTATTTCTCTTTTTTTTTATTGTTTTTTAATTTTTTTATTCCTTTTTTTATTATTAGTTGTTCAAAACATTACAAAGCTCTTGACATATCATATTTCATACATTTGATTCAAGCAGATTATGAACTCCCATTTTTACCCCGTATACATATTGCAGATTCACATCGGTTCCACAACCACTTTTTTACATATTGCCATACTAGTGTCTGTTGTATTCTGCTGCCTTTCCTATCCTCTACTATCCCCCCTTCCCTCCCCTCCCCTCTCCTCCCATCTTATCTCTCTACCCCATCTACTGTGATTCATTTCTCTCTCTTGTTTTTTTCCCCTTTCCCCTCACGTCCTATTATATGTAATTTTGTATAACAATGAGGGTCTCCTTCCTTTACCATGCAATTTCCCTTCTCTCTCTCTTTCCCTCCGCCCTCTCGACCCTGTTTAATGGTGATCTTCTTCTCATGCTTTTCCTCCCTATTCTGTTCTTAGTTGCTCTCCTTATATCAAAGAAGACATTTGGCATTTGTTCTTTAGGGATTGGCTAGCTTCACTTAGCATAATCTGCACTAGTGCCATCCATTTCCCTGCAAATTCCATGATTTTGTCATTTTTTAGTGCAGAGTAATATGCCATTGTGTATAAATGCCACATTTTTTTATCCATTCATCTATTGAAGGGCATCTAGGTTGGTTCCACAGTCTAGCTATTGTGAATTGTGCTGCTATGAACATCGATGTAGCAGTATCTCTATAGTACGCTCTTTTAAGGTCTTCAGGGAATAGTCCAAGAAGGGCAATAGCTGGGTCAAATGGTGGTTCCATTCCCAGCTTTCCCAGGAATCTCCATACTGATTTCCAAATTGGCCGCACCAATTTGCAGTCCCACCAGCAATGTACAAGTGTACCCTTTTCCCCACATCCTCGCCAACACTTGTTGTTGTTTGACTTCATAATGGCCGCCAATCTTACTGGAGTGAGATGGTATCTTAGGGTGGTTTTGATTTGCATTTCTCTGACTGCTAGAGATGGTGAGCATTTTTTCATGTACTTGTTGATTGATTGTATGTCCCCCTCTGAGAAGTGTCTGTTCAGGTCCTTGGCCCATTTGTTGATTGGGTTATTTGTTATCTTATTGTTTAATTTTTTGTGTTCTTTGTATACTCTGGATATTAGGGCTCTATCTGAAGTGTGAGGAGTAAAAATTTGTTCCCATGATGTAGGCTCCCTATTTACCTCTCTTATTGTTTCTCTTGCTGAGAAAAAACTTTTTAGTTTAAGTAAGTCCCATTTGTTGATTCTTGTTATTAACTCTTGTGCTATGGGTGTCCTATTAAGGAATTTGGAGCCCTACGCCACAATATGTAGATCGGAGCCAACTTTTTCTTCTATCAGATGCAGAGTCTCTGATTTGATACCAAGCTCCTTGATCCATTTTGAGTTAACTTTTGTGCATGGCGAGAGAAGGGGATTCAGTTTCATTTTGTTGCATATGGATTTCCAGTTTTCCCAGCACCATTTGTTGAAGATGCTATCCTTCCTCCATTGCATGCTTTTAGCCCCTTTATCAAATATAAGATAGTTGTAACTTTGTGGATTAGTCTCTGTGTCCTCTATTCTGTACCATTGGTTCACCCGCCTGTTTTGGTACCAGTACCATGCTGTTTTTGTTACTATTGCTCTGTAGTATAGTTTGAAATCTGGTATCGCTATGCCGCCTGATTGACACTTCCTGCTTAGAGTTGCTTTTGCTATTCTGGGTCTTTTATTTTTCCATATGAATTTCATGATTGCTTTCTCTATTTCTACAAGAAATGCCATTGGGATTTCGATTGGCATTGCATTAAACCTATAGAGAACTTTTGGTAATATCGCCATTTTGATGTTAGTTCTGCCTATCCATGAACAGGGTATATTTTTCCATCTTCTAAGATCTTCTTCTATTTCTCTCTTTAGGGTTCTGTAGTTTTCATTGTATAAATCTTTTCACCTCTTTTGTTGGGTTGGTTCCCAAGTATTTTTTTTTTTTTTTGAGGATATTGTGAATGGGGTGTTTTTCCTCATTTCCGTTTCAGAAGTTTTGTCGCTGATATACAGAAATGCCTTTGATTTATGCGTATTGATTTTATATCCTGCCACTTTGCTGAATTCATTTATTAGTTCTAGTAGTTTCTTTGTAGACCCTTTTGGGTCTTCTAGTTATAGAATCATGACTTCCGCAAATAGTGATATTTTAAGTTCTTCTTTTCCTATTTTTATGCCTTTAATTTCTTTTGTCTGTCTAATTGCTCTGGCCAGTGTTTCGAGAACTATATTACATAGAAGTGGTGATAGAGGGCATCCCTGTCTTGTTCCAGATTTTAGAGGGAATGCCTTCAATTTTTCTCCATTCAGAATGATGCTAGCCTGAGGCTTAGCATAGATAGCTTTTACAATGTTGAGGTAAGCTCCTGTTATCCCTAGTTTTTCTAATGTTTTGAACATAAAGGGATGCTGTACTTTGTTGAATGCTTTTTCTGTGTCTATCAAGATGATCATATGGTTCTTATCTTTAAGTCTATTGATGTGGTGAATAACATTTATTGATTTCCATATATTGAAGCATCCTTGCATCCCAGGGATGAATCCTACTTGATCATGGTGCACAATATTTTTGATGTGTTTTTGTATCCGATTCACCAGAATTTTATTGAGGATTTTTGCATCTAGGTTCATTAGAGATATTGGTCTGTAGTTTTCTTTCTTTGAGGTGTCTTTGTCTGGTTTCGGAATCAGGGTGATGTTGGCCTCATAGAACGAACTTGGAAGAGCTCCCTCTTTTTCTATTTCCTGAAATAACTTGAAAAGTATTGGTATTAATTCTTCTTTAAAGGTTTTGTAAAACTCCGCTGTATACCCATCCGGTCCTGGGCTTTTCTTGGTTGGTAGTCTTTTGATTTCTTCTTCTATTTCATCCATTGATATTGGTCTGTTCAAATTGTGTGTATCCTCCTGACTCAGGCTGGACAAATCATATGACTTAAGAAATTTATCGATGTCTTCACTATCTTCTATTTTATTGGAATATAGGGTTTCAAAATAATTTCTAATTATCTTCTGTATTTCTGTAGCGTCTGTTGTGATATTGCCTTTTTCATCCCGTATGTTAGTAATTTGAGTTCTCTCTCTTCTTCTCTTCGTTAGCATGGCTAAGGGTCTGTTGATCTTATTTATTTTTTTGAAGAACCAACTTTTAGTTTTGTCAATTTTTTCAATAGTTTCTTTTGTTTCAATTCCGTTGATTTCCGCCCTGATTTTAATTATTTCTTGCCTTCTGCTACATTTGCTGTTGTTTTGCTCTTCCTTTTCTAGGGCTTTGAGATGAAGTGTGAGCTCATTTATATGTTGGTTTTTTTCTTTTTTTGAGGAATGACCTCCAGGCGATGAATTTCCCTCTTAAAACTGCTTTCATTGTGTCCCATAGATTCCAATATGGTGTGTCTGTATTTTCTTTTATCTCTAAGAATTTTTTGATTTCCTCCTTTATGTCTTCTGTATCCCATTGATCATTCAGTAACATATTGTTCATTTTCCATGTGATGTAGGATTTTTCCTTCCTTCTTTTATCATTGATTTCCAGTTTCATTCCATTATGATCAGACAAAATGCATGGTATTATCTCCACCCCCTTTATATTTACTGAGGGTTGCCCTATGGCATAATATATGGTCTATTTTTGAGACGAATCCATGTGCTACTGAGAAAAAAGTATATCCACTTGATGATGGTTGATATATTCTATATATGTCAGTTAAGTCTAGGTTATTGATTGTAATATTGAGTTCTATAGTTTCTTTATTCAACTTTTGTTTGGAGGATCTGTCCAATGGTGAGAGAGGTGTGTTGAAGTTACCCATAATTATTGTGTTGTGGTCTATTTGATTCTTGAACTTGAGGAGAGTTTGTTTTATGAACGTCGCAGCACCATTATTTGGTGCATAAATATTGATAATTGTTATGTCTTCTTGGTGAATGGTTCCTTTTAACAGTATATAATGTCCTTCCTTATCCCTTTTGATTAATTTCGTCTTGAAGTCGATTTTATTCGATATGCAGATGGCCACCCCTGCTTGCTTACGAGGACCGTGTGCGTGGTATATTTTTTCCCAACCTTTCACCTTCAGCCTGTGTATATCTTTTCCAATCAGATGTGTCTCCTGGAGGCAGCATATTGTTGGATTTGTTTTTTTAATCCATGTTACCAGCCTATGTCGCTTTATTGGAGAGTTTAAGCCATTAACATTTAGAGTTACTATTGATATATGGTTTGTACTTCCAGCCATGTTTGATTATTTATCTTTTTTTTTTTTAATTTGGTTTGTTTCTCCATGATTAGCTTTCCCCCCGCCCTCTGTCTTTACTAAGGTACTTCCCACTGATGGTTTTGGTTATTGTTTTTCATTTTTTCCTCATGTAGTGTTTTGCTCAAGATGCTTTGCAATGCTGGTTTTCTGGCTGCAAATTCTTTTAACTTTTGTTTATCATGAAATATTTTTATTTCGTTGTTGTACCTGAAGCTTAATTTTGTTGGATACAAAATTCTTGGTTGGCATCCATTGTCTTTCAGTGTTTGAAATACGTTGTTCCAAGATCTTCTCACTTTCAGCGTCTGTGATGAAAAATCCGTTGTTAACCTTATTGGTTTACCCCTGAATGTAATCTGCCTCCTTTCTCTTGTAGCTTTTAATATTTTCTCTTCGTTCTGTATATTGGATATCTTCATAACAATGTGTCTTGGCGTTGGTCTACTGTGATTTTTATGCTCGGTGTCCTGTATGCATCTACAATTTGTATATCCGTTCCCTTTTTTATTTCTGGAAAGTTTTCTATAATTATTTCATTCAGCAGGTTGCTCATTCCCTTGGTTTCAACCTCTATACCTTCCTCTATCCCGATGACACTTAAGTTTGGTTTTTTTATGTTATCCCATATCTCTTGGATGTTTTTCTCGTGATTTTATACCAGCCTTTCTGAGTTGGCTAGACTCTTTTCAAGATGATATATTTTGTTTTGATTATCTGACGTTCTGGCTTCTACTTGCTCCACTCTGTTAGTGATACTCTCATTTGAGTTTTTAATTTGGTTTATAGTTTCCTTCATTTCTAGAATTATTGTTTGATTTTTTAAATAATCTCTATCTCCTGATAAAGATGCTTATTTGCTTCTTTTATCTGTTTATGTAATTCATTTTCAATGTGTTCTTTCATTGTTTGAATTTGCTGTCTCATATCCTCTTTAAGATTCCATTCCATCTGTCTAAGGTATTCCTTGAGTTCTTTATTTGACCATTTTTCTGATGCCTCTAGGTCCTCCTGAATATTTAGGCTGTCCTGCATTGTTTGTACTCCTTTTCTTCCTTGCTTTTTCATGCTGTTCATGTTACTTCTTGTTCTGTTTGACTGCTGAGTTACTATTTACTCCTATAAATTTATTTGATGCTTGGAAGGAAAGGTATTAGAAGGGAAGGGAAGAAGTCACTAAAGAGAATGAGAGTAAGCAGGTAGAATTCAAGGAAAGGGGAATAAGGAAATTGTAAAGAAATTAAAAGACAAAAGAAAAAAAATAGAAAAAAAAGAAAAAAAAATTTAAAAAAATAATTAAAAAAATTTAAAAAAATTTTAAAAAAATGAAAATGAAAAAAAAAAACAAAATAATAAAAAAAATTTAATAAATGCAGTCTTAGAGTTTGATTAACTTCTCTTCCAGTAGGTGGAGCTGTGCCCACCGGGCCAAGCTTCTCCTCTCAATATGCGGGAACCAATCTCTGTGCAGCAGCTCCTCCTCCCAGACTGGGTGGGTCTCCAATCCTGAGTGCCTAGGGCCTTCTCTTGTGTCTAGTCACTTTCCCACTTTTCCTCAAGCCAGGCCCCGCTCATCGGTGACGTTCACCACAATACTGGCTACACGCCAGGTCTGCTGCTCCCGGGAGCCCTATTTTCATGAACGACTGGGCACACTCTCCCTGTTTGCCATTCCCTCAGACCCTAAGTTTGTGGAGCTTGGGCTGAGAACCCTCAGCATATTTTGCTTGCCCTCCGGTAGCCACGCCCCCTGGAGCTGGTGCAAGAGACCTCAGTTGTCAGCACTGGTGGGAGCGGTAGCCGGGGATTCCGCGCCACGGGTCCCGCGCCACTTCTGATTCCCTCAGTCTGACTATCGTGCTCACGGGAGAGCTGGGAGGGGCCCTTAAGGTTTCCCCGCTGTGTGGAGAGGGAGGGCTAGGGGGTTACACACCTGTCGCCACCGGTTTCAATGAAGTTATCTCCTCCACGGCATTCTGGTGACGTCAGTTCTCTGCCATGGTGGTATCCCATGCGAATGGCGACAGTTCGTTCCCTTTGCCGGGTGACCAATGCAACGGGTGGGTCCTGACTGGCTCTTCCAAGCCCCGTCTCAATCCTGTGGCCACTGCCTTTGAAGGCTCGGTTGGTATTAACCTCCGCAGATTCAGAAAGGCCGACCAGTTTTTTCAGCGGGATCGTTTAGTGCTGAGTCACAGCGGTTTGTCTGTGAGACACAGGTGACCAGGAGCTTGAATTCAGCCGATCCGGGCTCGGTGTGTGTTCTGAGAGGCCCAGACTGTTCGCCCCAGATCCATGTCAGCTCAGCATTGCCTAGTGATCCTGAGCAAACAGCATTTAGACGGTTTAAGACTCCTTATGCCCGCACAGCTGAAGAGGTCAGAGACTTGATCTCTCCGCGCCTGCCACCATGTTGGATCTAGCATATTCTAATATATAAAAAAATATCCAGACTTTCTCTGTAGCAGTGGGCCATGCACAAAGCTGATAGCTTTTTCAGATTATTTCCAAGTCTATTACTGGATCCTTCATAGTTTTCTGAACCAAGGGCTTGGTTATGTGAGTTTTTTCTTGTTTCTCTGGTGACTAACACAACTTAGAATTTATGCTGTCATCTCACAGAATAAATAATGCATAATGCTCAGTCACAAACTCCAGCATCCATATTGATGAGCCTTGGTTTCCACTGACACAGGTTAAGCAACTTCACAGCCCATGAAATGTTGAAATTCCTGGCAATTAAAATGTCTTGTTTCGACCGCGTGTTCAAAATCCAGTGTGATTGTGTGTGGTGAACAGAAACATTCAAAGTAAAAGCTTTGATTAAACAGGGATGATGAGACTTGAAGGAAAGAAAGCCTAGCTGTGGGGTCAGGAGGGAACAGAAAGGGGCAGAGGAGTGGTGGGGAAGCCGGTGGGGGAATGTGAAGGAAGTTCCCAGGGAGGAGCCCCAGGGGGATCTGACAACCTAGAGAAAGAAAAGTGGCCAAGATTCAGAAGCAGAAAGGAAATCAGTGGGTGATAGAGACAGTGATGGGAACATTTCTTCACCCTTGAGCTCACCTTGGAGCAAGAAATGAAAGAAAAAATATTGGCGAGAAAGACTTCAGGGAAAGGAGAAAATTGATCAAGCCAGCTAAAAACACACTCTTAATTTCTATAATGTTGGGAAAACATTCAATATTGGGGTGTATTTAGAAACCTATTGATTCTGTAGACGGATTGGAAATGATAAAGCATTGCCTGGGCAGGTTCTTAGAAGGCTGACCTAAAAAGGAAAACACTCTTCCTCTTTTAAATAGGTAATACTTTGAAGCTGAGTAAATTGAGACACAGGGCAAATGGATTTCAAGAGAATGCAGATGAAATTACTAGACAGACCAATGCATCACTCTTGATACTTAGAGCAATTCCTGAAGGTAAGTAGAGAGGAGTTCCTTGTTTCAATTAATATTTTCTTGTAAAAGCATTATACAGAGGCATGAGGAAGTCCTGCCCCAAGTCTGATTAGGAGCCCAAGCTTAAAAATGAGACTGAGATGGATGAAATTTATATTTGCAAATGAATATGATTTGGAACAGAAGATCCACTGTGTTTTTTTTTAAATAACATCAGAACACCTGCACTGAAATACTAGAATTATATTCTTAGAAACTGTATACAAAAAGCTGTAGAGACTATACTACCACATTAATTGCTTACTTTGAAAGTGTGTTTGACACATGCTTAGGTTAAAGAAGGGTCATTACAGGAGATCAATAAGTAAAGAAAATAGAGAACATTTTTCCCTGACATTGAGAGGGGATGCCAGATTCATTACAAATGGGGAGAATTAAAGAATTCTTGCCTGGTAATCTTCCTTCTTGAGGCAATCAACATTCAGAAATAGGTCCATTGATCATGTTAATATTGATGGTTTGGAAATTCAGGACTCATTACAATTTTAAAGAGGATAATTTTTTAAAGTGCTGCAATGTGCTACTTACCATCCCCCCAAACTTCTCTTTTATTCTGCATATGAATTCTTTTTAATTCTCACTAGACATTTCTGCCTCTATAGCTCCTGTATGCTGGTCTTAACTTCTCACCTTGAATCAGTGGAACATTATCTGTTCTGGACATTTGTTTTTCCTTTTCCCTTACATTTTTTTCAAGGATAATAATATATACACTCAACTTTTTCTCTGAAAGTAACTCAAACTTACAGAAATGTTATTAGACCAATCAGTAGAATAGTTATATGCCTTTATCCAGTTTCTTCTAAAATTATTTTACCCCACATTAATTAAACATTTTTAAAATGCATAATAGTGCCTTTTTAAAAATCCTCAGAGATCTTTCTTGAATCTCTGGATCCTGCATTACCTTTAGTGGCCATTTTGTCTCTATTCTGTGGTTATTTCAAGCAGCTAGGTCATGTTGTGCTGTGGGCAGATACCACTTTTTCTAGCCCTGGACCACAGACTTAAGTTCAAGAATTTTCTTATGCAATATGGAAGGATGTGGATGGAGAATATGTTTGATGAAGAGGGGACAAATAGAGAAGTTCTGTCTACTACATAAGAAACTACAATAGGGCCATTCACCATTGCTTTTGTGATCAATTGTGTACTAAAGTCATATTCCAGAGGATTTTTATCCAAATTATTTCATGTGTCCCTACATGGATGCACTAGAGCATATGATAGGGAGTCTTAATATTTGCCACAAAAAACAAGTCGTTTTGTTTTTTTTAACAATCAAGAAAATTACCATAACATGTTTCTGTGTAATAATGGCATTTGTTGTAGTTTTACACTTTTCTCAGTGTGTCTTCAGCTGACTGCATGCTTGAATATTCTTTCATTTTAGGTGTGAGAGTCAAAGGAACCAAAACCAAAGAGCTAGCCATGTCTGCCAACCAGAGTGCATTGAGTACACTGAAGGATGTCGTGGGTCTGAGCCAGAAGCTGTTTAACACCTCAACTGGCCTGTCCGGGATGAACACCACATTGCAAGAGACGAATGAACTTCTGCGAGACTCCACAGTGACCAGTATGCCAGGGGTCTCCCTCTGGTTTTGAAAGTCTGCTGGCTTGATGTATAATGGTTCCCTGTTCACAAGCAGCATTCCTAAAAGAGAAAAATGTGCTACCACCTGGATTAGCATTTGCAGAGAAAGAGAAGGGCCTTGGGGAGTGCATATGGCCAGTGCATTTTTCATATATTTTCCAAATTTCAAGGATGGATTATTAGGATATTCTGTTTTATCCACTGCATGACTAATGAATAATTTATCTTCTTTTCTCCTCCCCAACTCTCTTGCCATCCTTCACCTCCTTGTATTTGTTAGCCCTGTTGGCTGGAAGAAAAGTTAAAGACATGGAAACACAAGCCAACCTTTTATTTGATCGGTTGAAGCCTTTGAAGATGTTACAGGAAAACCTGAGCAGAAATTTATCAGAAATTAGACTGCTGATCAACCAGGCACGGAGACAAGCAGCTTCTGTGAGTAGAGTGGGGCCCTCAGAAATGCCCCACACCCCTGTAGCCCAGGCTCTTGGCAACACTAAATTCCAGAGAATTCCTATGGACTTGGCTCTCAGTCACCCCAGCTTCCCTAGAACTTGCAGACTTGGAACTCAATAATCCCAGCTTCCTCCTAACCTTGTCTTAGTATCTTTAAAGCCAATAAGTATACTTTTTCTTCTGAGTTCTGCTTTGCTTCAGAATGTTCCAAAAGATTGCTAGAAACCTGCATATCTTTATGATTATAGCCTCGCTTCGTAACTATTAAGCTACATGGTGGAGAAGACATTACATCTAAGGTGTTGATATCACTCTCAGTTTCATTGGTTGCATTTGGTGCTGTTGCTTCATTTTGCCAATTTAACTTTAATAACCCAAGTGCTCTTGAGAATGTGCAGTGTGGGCCTCATCCTGCGGGAGTCTTGAGAAAAAAGTTTGTGTACACATAAGTGTTACACAAATTCACATCACTAAAGGCCTCAAATATTGACCCCTGGAGAAGTTCAAAGCTGATAAAATGTTTGATAGCCATTCATGGCACACAGTGCTGGCTGTCCTCTAAAGAGATGTTTCAGGCAAATAATAAGATTTTCGAGAATATGTGCAACGGTGCTCATGGGCCTTTACAGAGGATGAACATGACCTCTGGTCTTCATGTTAATCCTGTTGCAGCTTCCAGACAAGGAGAAGGAGCTCTGGGCTCTGTTTTCTATCCAGAGTCTTCACTGTTGGAAAAGGGACACAGGTTTATATGAGCTCTGGCTTCCACCTGTTCTAGTTACAGTTGCTAAGGGAATATAAGTCCAAGGGATGATTCCAAACACCATGATTAATACAAACTAAGAATCTTTAAGGTTAAGACACACAGGAATAATTGTTAGTTGGAGAAATTGTTAATTGGTAAGTGCATCACTTGCTCCATAAATATTTACTGAGTGAAGAAATATATTTCCCTTCCATTTATTTGACAAATGGTCATCAAATATCCTCTGTGGGTCAATGGGAAGATTCAAGGTCATAAGGTCCTTGTCTTTAAGGACCTTACTGTCTCATTTGAGCAAGACAATTTCGTATATAAAATACCCTGTTAAAAAATCTGGGGTTGTAGCTCAGTGGTAGAGCACTTGCCTAGCATGGGTGAAGCACTGGGTTCAATCCTCAGCACCACCTAAAAAACAAATAAATAAAAAATAAAGGCTAAATTCTTTTTAAAAAATCATTAAACTGGCTTTCCCTGTTTTCCCATGTTTTATTTTGACCAAATAAAATAATTTTCATCACAGTCTGATTCCTCACTTTATGAAACCCAAAGCCTTCTATGTCACCAAGAGAGGAAACTTAAAGTGAAAATTGAAATAATACTTTTGACCTGCTGGAGAGCTGCCACTGGATCACTAAACAATGAGGACCCTTTCCTCTTCCTACTGCAGATTAAAGTCGCTGTGGCTGCTGACAGAGACTGTATCCGGGCATACCAGCCTCAGATTTCTTCTAGTAACTATAACACCTTGACACTGAATGTTAAGACACCTGAACCCGACAACCTGCTTTTCTACCTTGGTAGCAGCACCAGTGTAAGTGAGAGCAACATTGGATATTTGTGAATGTTTGAATTTCCCTAATCAATACTTTTTTGATGGAAAAATAGGATTTTCATGAAAACATTAATTTTCCCACAGGTAACACGCTTTGCTAAAATGGTAGTGTTAGATTAGAAACAGCAGCAGGGTGCAGTGGCATACACCTGTGATCCCATCTACCTGGGAGGCTCAGGCAGGAAGATCACAAGTTCAGGGCCAGCCTGAGCAGCTTAGGGTGGGGGGAGTCTTCTCAAATTTAAAAAAAAAGGGGGAGCGGGGAGTGGAGAGCTGGGAATGTAGCTCAGTGGTAAAGTACCCTGGGTTCAATACCCAGGACCAAGAATAAAATAAAATAAACTACAAAAGTAATTGCCTATGGAAAGGAACTTGATAAAAGACCATAGCCTCTTGGGGCTGAGTATGTAGCTAGTGCAGAGCTGCTTGCCTAACATGTCAAGGCCCTGTTTTCCATCCTCAGCACTGCTAAAATAGATAGCCATTTTGTTTTTATTTTTTAAAGAGTAGAGAAAAAGCTGTAAGAATTCATTCTTTAAAGTGTTCATGTGGTCATGCAAATTATCAGTGTGTAAACTCATCCCCCTTGTGTCCCGCTCCCTAGTCTGATTTCCTTGCAGTGGAGATGCGACGGGGGAAAGTGGCCTTCCTCTGGGATGTGGGCTCTGGGTCCACACGGCTGGAATTTCCAGACTTTCCCATTGACGACAACCAGTGGTACAGCATCCATGCAACCAGGTAGCAGAGAGGGTTCCTCGAAGCATCCCTTATATTTAAACTGTATCTTATAAGTAATCACATGCTTGCAACATCATGTAATGAATAGACTTTGAAACTTCTGGAAAGTCAGATAATCAAAGAACACTTGGCTTAGATTAACTACAGAAAATTTTTTCTTATTACAGATGAAATAAACTTTGTTTCCAAAAGCAACTATTGAAAGAAAAAAAACTTTAGAAGTTTAGAATATTTTTATAACTGATAGAAACTCTAAATCCAAGGCAGCTAACCTAGTAAAACATTTAGTCCTCCCCAGTAGAGAGGAGTAAAATATACCCTGAAAGAAATTCCATGGCTCTGGTGGTGGCATGTGGGTAGAAGAGAACAGAGGATGAAGATGCCATTGGAACTACATTTTTCTAAAATTCAGATGCAGCCAAATTATATTGTTCCATTGTGAGCATGTACAGATATGTAACAGTGAGTCCCATATGGCATCAATAAATTTTTTTTTAGTTCAAACACAAGTAAACTTCTTAATTTTAAAGTCTCCTCCCAGAGTAACTAATTCTGAGCAGCTTTAACTGTATCTTTCTTTCCACTTTTCTGTAAACATTATGTTTATTGTTGATGTTCTGTTGTTGGAATTTTTTTCTTCATTTTTTACAAAAAAAAAATGGTGCCATATTGAAGGGGAGTGAATTGTATGCAAATGTGGTTTAACTCATCTGTAACTGCTTTAAACAGGGAAGCAACACAATGACACAACTCTTTTTTACAAGATTTTGGGGAGTAAACTGCAGGTGGACTGGGCAAGACTGAAAACAGGGAGACTAGCTGCGGGTCTGGAGAGAAGCAGGGGGCTGTGTACGAGAGAGATGTGGATACCTGTGTGATGATAAAAGATTCTGAAAGTCCCTTTTGCAATGTGTGACCCTCAGGTTTGGAAACGTTGGTTCATTGAGTGTAAAGGAAATGAGCTCAACTCAAAAGCCACCAATGAAAACAAGTAAATCCCCTGGAATGGCTAATGTGCTGGATGTAAACAATTCAACACTAATGTTTGTTGGAGGACTTGGGGGACAAATCAAGGTAACATTCTGAAAGTTTGTTTGAACAGGGTGGATTGGCCACTTTCACCTGTGTATAAAAAATACTATGCTTAAATTTTTCAATATATCCCAAGCAGATGAAGATTTTTCTACTTTTTTTGTTTTGCTTTATGACAGCTCAGCTGCAGAGTTGGGCCAGTTTTGTGGGTAAAGGATCATGCTTAATCACTAGTGTAAATGGAGAAGAAACCAAATTTGCTATTTGACCTCTTTTCCGATAATGAAATAAGAAATCCAATGTTCTATATTAATTTCTGTCATCTCTAGTCTAAATCTAGAGGAGACAAATACTAACTGGTGTTTCCTGGGTGAGCCGGTGTTTCTTTGTTTGATTGAATTAGTATCTTCTCACCAAATAGAGTCATATTAGTTGGTCTTAGTGCTCTGCATAGGAGGACAGGTCTCAGCTCCAGATGGTCCCTCACTACCAACCACATTCTTTGGATCTCAGTTTCCTTGCCTTCGATAAAAGGGGCTTTTCTCCAGTAACCCTAATCTACCATGGAGCATGGATTTGGGTTCTTTGTCTCTTGAATTTGAAGAATAAAATCCACACACACACGGATGATAGCAAAATAACAGAAATTATTAGAGTAATAGAAAGCAGAGCTCCCAAAGAGGAGGGGTCCCAAGAGAGGGATACCGAAGAGTGGCTATTGTCTAGAAATTTACTTAGATTTATATGTTTAAGGAAGTCAGCCCTCTGCCCAATCCCGGGTAAGGCATTGAGTGTCCATGAGGTATTTTAGTATAATCAAAATATTGATTATGTATTTCCTTCTTTGGAGAAACATGACCCCAGTCACATAGGTCTTGATTTTAAAATAGCCTTTTTGTATGTTTTTTAGCAAATATCTATGGATGCTATTTTATCTCCTATCCTCCCAGACTTCTCTTTTCCTCCTGACATCACTAGTAATGGGGGTGATCTTTAAGATCCTGTTCAGTTGACATTCACTCTAGAAGGCCACTTCCCAACTGGAGGGAAATCCAGTGATGCCATACGGGCCATTTTTATGAATGCCATTCTCTCAGAATTTGAACTCCAGGGAGAAGCCTCAAATGCTCTATGCCAACTATATGGGGGTTGTGTTTGTTTGCATTAGAAATCTTCTGCAGTGAAGGTGACTCATTTTAAAGGCTGCATGGGAGAAGCCTTCCTGAATGGCAAATCCATTGGCCTCTGGAACTACGTGGAAAGAGAGGGCGAGTGCGATGGCTGCTTCTCAAGGTAATATAATATGTCCCCTCAATTGCACACATTATTACATCTGAGAACTGCTTAAAGAATTTACACATGCATCAAGCATGAATGGAGTTTATGATATGGATCATCTTATTACAAAGGATATGTTGTAGATTATTTGCTCATAGCAGCATGTTATTTTTAAGCACTTAAAAAGAAGTGCTCTTTTTGCTTTTCTTGTCTTATATGTTTAGAACCTAGATCTTAAAATCTAGAAGTTTCAGATATCTTCTCAAACAACTTTCTGTTTCAGAGACACACAGTTAAATCTTGGGTAAATCACTGTCCTTTTTTATTCTAAAAATACCTCCAAGGAAGAGAAAATTTTGTGTGTATGCAGTTGATTTTTATAGATAAGTACATTCCTATTGCTAACCAAGTTCTATAATTCTAGGAATAAAATGCATTTGGAAATGAAGAACAGCTAATATGTTTTTATGTAAGCTGATATAATTGAAGGCATTTAATAACTAAATCTCACCAGTTCAACTCTGCTTCCTCGTAACAAAAATGATTACATTCCCTGAAGTATATAAAACCTGTGTTCTAGTACATTAATAGTCAAGACAATAGATTGCCTTTTGACATTATAGAAATGTATCACATCAAATATCTTCTCTCATGTAATGGCTGCCTCTGTCCAGATAGATATCTGTAATTAACAGTGAGTCATGACAAGATCAGTCAGAAGCAGCTTGAATTTGGGGTTAGGTTTTCATTTTCTCATTGTCATATCTGCTTTCTCACCTGGCTCAGAGCATGGGATTTTGTAATTTAAACCTTTTATGTGCTGCTCCACCCCTCTACCCAGCTTAGCTTGCTTTAAAAATTCTGACCAGGGCCAAGATGTAGCTCAGTGGTAGAACATTTGCCTAGTGTGCACAGGCCCTGGATTCAATTCCTAGCACTAGGGGAAAGTGTGTGTGTGTGTGTGTGTGTGTGTGTATTATACATACACAGAATCTTGGTTACAGCAGCTTTAGGACTTAAAAAGGACATTGGGTTTGGAATCTAAATTTTCACAGGTTACTATCCAGGTCTCCCATCAAATTTCTCTAGGAAACTTTGGGTAATGTTTTCACTTCACTGAGGTTTCCTTTCTTATTCCAGAAAAGAAAAATAATAATCATACTTATCTTACCCACCACCCAGAATACACAACATCGTGTATGTGAAAATATTTTCTGCGTTTGATACCCCTCCCTGATGTTCCTCACTGGTCTGCCTACAGTGGTATATTCCTTTCTAGATAAATGTGTCAGGAGTATTTTCTCAATAGTGAATGTTAGAAGAAATCAAGGCTTTGAAATTGCAAAATATGATTAAAAAAACACTCTAAACTTATAAGGTGGTAATGATGCTCTAGGACTTTAGTGGAATGCACAGGTGTGTCCAGACTCTGGTCCATCACTTTTTTCTTAAGCTCTGTGTCTACCAAGGAAGTTTTCCCAGCAATTTAATAATTCGAATCTGAAAAGCACGGCAACCCTTAGAGTATGTCCCCTCCACTGACCCCACATCATTAACCTCACTGTTAGAGAGTTTTGGCAGAGATGGTATATTTCTAATATTGAACACGTTCCCCTGCGTTAGCTGTTACATGATCCCCTGTTTTCATCAGTTATTTTTAAAGCAGTGACTTAGACTGCAGCATGGAGTAAATTTAATGATGATGCTGGCTCTTCTCTTTTGTTAGGGTGAGGAGGTCAGTTCTCTATGTGGCCTCTGTGTTTTTTCCTGAGACACCTCCTCTCCTACCAGATCCCCTGCTATACACAGCCTTTGAAGGATGAGCTTGCGAGGTCAGGGGATGCTGCTGTCCTTCTGATGTTAATTCAGGGGTTTTTCTGATGCAGGACTGGCCACCCAGCTGAGCTGTAAAGGCCAAGTGGACTCACGGGCTCAATCAACCCTGGATTTAATGACCATGCTTTGTTGGGTACTCACAAACCAGATGGCTGTTCTTGTGCTTTATTGACCAAGGATTCCAAAATATATATTTGTAGATAATACTCGCTTGGTAGGATACTAAGAGGTCTTCCTTTTTTTAAGTAGCATTATAGAATGTGTACTGATCATAAGTGGTTGGGAAACTCTGAGTTAAAAAATCAAACATATTTCTTTGCTATGAGGCTGTCATAGCCGTTAATTATTAAGATGCTAACATGCAGGCCACCCCTGTCCCAGGAAGAGGCCAGAGTTGCAGCATTACCCAAACTTACTTGACCCCCAAGTTCTTTTTAAAATAGTACATCTGGAATTGCTTCTTTGTTCTTCTTTGAATATATTACTATACCTCGTTACATAGTGTTAGCATGTTTATAATTATAAATAGTCTCTTAAATTCTTTTTGTGTGTGTGTGTGTGTGTGTGTGTGGTACTGTGAATTGAACCCAGGGGCCTCACACATGTTGTTCAAGTACTCTACCACTGAGCTAAATCCCAAGCCCCAATTTTAATTTTATTTTATTTTGAGACAAGATCTCACCAAGTTGCCCAGTCTAGCCTCAAACTTGTAATCCTCCTGCCTCAGCCTCCCAAACAGCTCTCTTAAATGCTTAAAGGCTACTACAGAATTAACCACTGGTTCTAACATTTCTCATTGAAGTAAATGTGGATAAACCTTGTATTTAATTAACATGAATAATCTGTGTATTAGTTAAGAGAGGCTATCACAGTAGTATAGTAGCTTGCATGGCTGACTTTGATACAGATCAGTCAGCTCTGTCTTGGGCCTCTGACTGGTTGGGATTTGATCCCCAGTAGTCTGGTTCTAGGGTTTGTGTCTTTAGTCCCATGAAGCTAATTGGCCAAGAAGTAGAGCAATGGAACATGCTTCTAGAAAGCTGCATATTTAAGAACTAAACCATAGTTTCAGGTATAAAAGAAATTGCAAGATGGAAATTTTTAGAAAAATCACGACTGCAGGTAGCAATAAATGTGAAACCTGAGGTCTCATAAAACCTTGAGGTGTTTTGTTTTGCTTTTTCATCGATGGAAACAATTTCACTGGTTATATATACAACCCTGCTTGGAGGTGTGGAGGTGTGGAGGTGAGGTTTGTTGATACACTCTCAACTGGGCAAAGCCCAAAGTCATAACTAAAAACCATCATCATCCAAGTTCCACTCTCAAGACCTATTATATTCCAGAAAAACTATTTTTGATAGAAACATAATTATGATACATCCAAATTAATTACTTTGTAATTGAATAGTGAATCAAATCAGCCTTTTGAGGTATGTTGAGCGGGAGGGTGGGGGTGAGGACAAAACACACTGGTCTTGCTCTGGGCCATATTGTATAAGTCTAGAAATCCACACATCCACCTCAATATGATCCAGGGCTTTAGACTCATCCTGCAGATTTTTGAGGATGTCAGTGATGCTTTGCAAAAATGATCCTTCCAGGACATAGGCACATATTTGTTTTTCATTGCAATCCAGTTTACCTAGTGTTGGTTTTAACCAGCAGAGAGTAATAAAAGCCTATATAAAAACTATTCTGAAAGCACCAGAAGTAAAAAAGGACATTGAAGGAAATTAGGGCAAACAAACAAACTTATATCTTTGATAAGCAGAAATATTTGTAGGATTATCCTCCTGTGAAGAAATTTCTTTTTACTGCGGTGAACTCTGCCTACCTTAACTTTCTTTTCATTATGAAGCACCTGGACATTTGTCTTGCATAAACTCATGGCGAGTATATTTTCAGATGCAGGTTGAGCATCCTTTATTTGAAATGCTTGAGACCAGAAGTGTTCTGGATTTAGAATTTTTTCAGATTTTGGAATATTTGCATATCTATAATGAGACATCATGGGGGTAGGACCCAAGTCTAAACAGGAAATTCATTTATGTTTCATACATACCTTATACACAGCCTAAAGGTCATTTTATACAACATTTTAAATAATTTGAGGGGTGAAACCATTTCATGGTGTGGAATTTTCCATTTGTGGAAGTATGTCGGTACTCAAAAAGTTTCAGATTTTGGAGCATTTTAGATTTCAGATTTTTTTTAGATCACGGAGGCTCTGCCTGTATTGTGGCAGAGCCTCCGCAATTGTATACTTGTTATTAAATAATGGAAATAATAACCCTACCATGATTCTGCAAAAAAAATGATTTGGAGGAAGGAAAACTTAGTAGCTCCAACTGTTTGTGCTCTTTCCCCTCCTGGAAATGGGTAGTATTTCATCTTTTCTCTTTTGCAGCCCCCAGAATGAAGACTCTTCCTTCCATTTTGACGGGAGTGGATACTCTGTTGTAGAGAAGACACTCCGGGCCACTGTGACTCAGATCATCATGCTCTTTAGTACCTTCTCACCTAATGGTCTTCTTCTCTACCTGGCTTCAAATGGCACTGTAAGAGTTTACAGGGCGGCTGGAAATGGTGGTGCATGTCTGTAATCCCAGTGATTTGGGAGGCTGAAGCAAAGGAATCCCAAGTTCAAAGCCAGTCTCAGCAACTTAGTGAGACCCTGTCTTGAAATAAAAATAAATAAATAAAAGAGGCTGGGGAATGTGGATCAGTGGTAAAGTGCCTCCTGGAATAAATCCCCAGTGTACCTTAAAAATAATAATAATAATAATAAAGAGTCTATGGGGCACTGAGCCCTCTTTGTATGTACATTTAGATTGCTGCAAGATTATTTATTTGTTGAAGATTTGCTAAAAAACTGATATAATATATACACATCTATGTCATACAATTTTTCCATTTAATATCATTTATTTATTATATTAATACAAACTCATGGAGAACCTTTGGAAAATGCAGAATAACATGAAGTAGAAACACATTTTCCAGTCGTTGTAGATAGCAATTAAAAGCTAATTCTTAAATTTTAGTTTAAACACTATCTTGCGTTCATTGTGACCACAGTGGCCTTCTTTGAATCCCATCCATAGGACTTCATGTTGTCCTTTGCAATCTCATTGTTAGTCATCTTTGTCTCTCATTCTTCAAGGTTTATTTTTAGAACTGGCCCATTTGTCATTTTAAATGAAAAAGTCACAAAGAATCCAGATCTCTTATTGAATTGTGGATTTTGATAGCAGTGAATAGTGTTCATTAATATTTGGGGAGTGTTCTAGGAAGCCATGATGGACATTTTTTAGTTTTGTAGAGTAGACTTCTAGCTATGGGGAGAGATCCAGTCTTTCTGGTTTGACTTTAGAAGGTGTTCACCACACCTAACTTGAAGGGAAAGGAAGTTTGGGGATAAAGACATGGCTCTCAGGAATTCTGTTCTCTTCCTTACAGAAAGACTTCTTGTCCATCGAGCTGGTCCAGGGTAGAGTTAAAGTTGCAGTTGACCTGGGTTCAGGACCTCTTGTTCTTATGACAGACAGACGGTATAACAATGGAAGCTGGTACAAAATTGCCTTCCAGCGAAACCGGAAGCAAGGTAGGTACATGGATGCGCTCACCTGATACTGGTCACTCACATAAGAATAAACGTCTTTCCAAAGTCAGCAGTCTTTACTCTATGTTAGTTTCCTGGGTATACTTGAGTGATTTTCCTGCCCATCACCTTAACCCCACTGGGGAATGACTACATCCTTGAATGCCACTCTAATTAAAAGCCATTCTTGTCCTTGGAATGCTAAGCAAGAGGAGACTCATATTGTTGAAAGAATAAGTTAATTCAGTTTGTGGTTTCCTTATTTCACATTAAATGCTGGATTGAAATTAAGAATCCAGGCAATTCTATTTTCTTCCACCTATCTACTGCCATCATCTAGAAGTATGTATTCTGGATTTGTTGACCTTCATAAAAAGGATTTTCTCTTGTCATTTAATAGTCAAGAAGCTGGTCAGGTTTGCAGAATTCAAGAATGTCTTTGTAAATCAATTTGTTTAGCGAAGTTTGCATTTTACTTTACTGAAGAAAGCAATTTTTAATTTATCTCTTCCTTTTAATCTCCCTTTAGGACTCCTAGCTGTAATTGATGCATATGACACTAGTGATAAGGAGACCAAGCAAGGGGAAACTCCAGGACCATCTTCTGATCTCAATCGCCTAGAAAAGGACCTGATTTATGTAGGCGGAGTACCTTGGTCAAGAGTTGTAAGGTATGATATTAAACTGCAGAATTTTCGTGTCCCTGATTCCCGACCACATTAGTTTTCCGAGCTGCTATAACAGAGTAACACAAATTATGTGGCTGAAACAGTACACAATTACTCTGTCCCAGTTCTGGAGGGTATAAGTCTGAAATCTAGGTGTGTCCAGGATTGCAAAAGTCATCGGAAGCAGATCTGTTCTATTCTCCTCACTCTGGTAGCTTCCGGCACTCCTTAGCTTATAGATGCCATCTTACCTATGACTTCACATCATCTTCCCTCTGCTGTGTCCTGTGTGTCCAATTGCTCCTTCATAGTGGCACAGTAGTCTTATTGAATCATGACCTACCCTAATGGCCTCATCTTAACTTGGTTACCTCTGCACAGATCCTGCTTCCAAATAAGGTCACATTCACAGATATTGGGGGTTAAGACTGCTGCATCTTTTGGGGGAACACAACTCAACCTATATAACCCATTTTTTTATCTGAAGTACTCTATACCACGTTAGTTGGGAAGTAAAGCAAGCCTTCTGCAAAATATGTAATGATTCTCTACTTATTGCCTTTAGTACATCTAAAAATTGTTAACTGTGCAGTATATGGAGACACTCCACTTTCTGTCACACTCCATACTCCTCTATCGAGTTTTAAAGAGTAGTGTAATCTCTTTAAAGCCAAAAAAAAAATGTTTTTAAATATGAAACCAGCCTAGGGGCCCATGAACAGATGAGTGGATAAAGAAAATGTGGTATATATACACAATGGCGTTTTACTCAGCCATAAAGGATAAAATTGTATCATTTGTGGTAAACGGATAGAACTGGAGAACATATGCTGAGTGAAATAAGCCAAAGCCAGAAAATCAAGGTTCCCAGGTTTTCTTTCATATGTGGAGACTGGGGGCAAGGGAAAGCATTTGAAAAACGAGCAGTTTCATGAGATCAATCAAGTAGAGGAAGGGAGGTAAAAACAGAGGGCACAGGGAAGTACTAGGAAATGAAATCTACCAAATTATGCTATGTCCATGTTCAAATATACCACAGTGAATCTCATATATATACATATATATACAATATACTCATTAAAATAATATAATAATAATAATAACAAAAGAAAAATCAGTAAAGCAGAATAAGCAGATCATGGGGAGGGAGGAAGGGAGGGAAAGAGAGGATATAGGAATTGAGAATGATGAAACTATGTGCATGTAGGAACACAGCATAATGAATACCACTATCATGTATAATTATAATGCACCAATAAAAACAAGTTATTAAAAACAAAACAAAACATGCTTTCCATCAACTTATCTGGAATCTGTCCCCCTTTGTGCGATTATAGTGAAAGATGTATGTGACTGTTGAAAGACCATTAGGAATTTGGATGAACAAAGGAGGGGACATTAGGATCCTTTTCTAACACTGATTTGTGCTTAACTTTGCAACTTGAATGATTTACATAAACTTTTGTGGTTCTTTGTCTTCAGTTTTATAGCTTTGAAATGTATAAATTAAGTTCTAAGTTTTATTCACACTATTAAAAAAAAAAGTCACATGTGAAAGGCCTGCAGTCAAGGCCAGGACTGGGGTCATCAGATGTCCAAACTGGATCCCACAGCCCAGTGGTTCTCTAATCTACCTTCCTAGCCCTATTATGCCTTGTACCCTGTTGTGTTAGTCAGCTTTCCATAGCTGTGACAAAATAACTGAGATAATTGACTTTAAAGGAGGAAAGATTTATTTTGGCTTACAGTTTTAGAGGCTTTAGTCCATGATTGGTTAGGCTATTGCTTTTGGATCTCTGGTGAAGCAAGGCGTCTTAGCAGGAAACACATAGTGGAACAAAGATGCTCACCTCATGGAAGCTGGAAGGCAAAGGAAACAGGAATGGCTGGGGTCCCAATGTCCTCTGCAGGAGCATACCCTTAATCACCTAAGTGCCTTCCATTAGGCCTTACCTCTTAAAAGTTCTGCCACTTCACAGTAGTGCAACAGGCTGGTGACCCTGCCTTCAACTTCCAGCCAGTAGAGGTAATATAAGATTCAAACTGCAGTGCCTATCTTCTAGGTCAAGTTCTTTCACAGAACCCTGACACACAGCAGTATAGCCATTCCAATTATAATGGCTAAGTGGCCCAGATCCATGTCTTCACTTCCTCCTTCCCTATGCAAGAAATCTTTGAAAGTTCCAAGGAGGATATTTTGGAACCACAGTCACGGGGTCTTCAAAATGAATACATCTAAACTTTAGGGAAGTCAGTCCCTTGCCATGCCTCAGCTCCCCATCAAGACAGAGCCAGGACTAGAAGCCCGTCTCCTGATCCGATCCTAGATCTCATTCCCTGCCATTGTGAGACTGGGATCCAGGCGTGGAAGGCATATTTCTATAGCCACAGCTGTGTCATAGTTCATTTGCACTCTGCCTATATGTCACATAGTGTAGACACTGGAGAAAAGGACAGAAGCCCAAATCACAGATGTTCATGGTAGAAAGGACTTGGGATCATCAAGACCAGCTTCTTCATTTACATGGGAAGAAACTGAGACCCACAAGGCTTGAAGTATTCACCCAAATCATGTTATTGCTAAACAATCCACAGCTGGTTGCTCACCATGGAGAAAAACAATGAGGGGAAACATGGAAAGCATGTTACTGCAGACTCTTATGTGATTAGCTAATGCCCAAGAGTACGCTCAGAGATATTCAGGGGTCCTCATATTTTGGAAAGGAGAGCCTGACCCTAACCAGGAGTATGGCAACTTCTGTTATGATACATATGGTTTGACTTGGAGGCTAATTAATAAGGATTTGGATAATCCCCAAACTTTTCCAAATGTAGTTATTTTCTTTGGGACAAAGTTCCTGAATATGAAATAAAGACAGTAGCCAGTGATTTCTCTCACCATCAGATCCTAGGAAGTCACTTTACCTACCCTTGCCCCGGGTTCTACTCTGTGTGGAGACTGGTTTGCCATCTCTGTGCTATAACTTCCTCATGATGGTGCTTGACCTTTCTTAAATAAGTTACTCCATGTATGTAAAATATACCAAAATACACTCAACTGTCATGAATATCTAAAAACAACAAACAAAATTTTTTTTTAAAAAAACCTGCCTGTGTATTAATGAGTATGTTTAAATTGTAATGGCTACAAGGGTTTCCCTTAAAATAGTGAACATATTTCTTTTCGTAGGTAGCCACCATGTAGCCAAACTGACTAAATTCAATCCTTGCTCCAGTCCTTAGGAGGTGTTGGTTCTTATAGGAAGGCCTACACTTCTGCCGTGATGTCTGGAACAGGTTTTCTATGTGCATAGGCCCATTTTCTATTCTGCCTTTCAAAAATGGAATTATAAACCTAACTTCATTGCATTTGTTCTCTTGTCCTTCCCTCTAGGAAAGGTATCACCAGCAAAAGCTATATGGGCTGTATCAGGAACCTGGAAATATCCAGATCAACCTTTGATTTGCTCAGAAATTCCTATGGAGTGAGAAAAGGCTGTAGGTTGGAGGTGGGAAACATTTTCATCCATATTGGAATGCATTTCTATAAATGGTCCTTGGTTTATCAACATGCTGATGTAACGAGATCTCAGCCCATTGGCTGAATAGAAAAGAGATGGGACGGAAGTGGGCAGAACCCTCAGCCTGCACGTGGGAACTTACTGTGTTCTCTCCCCTCTGTGACCAGCCTATCCAGAGTGTTAGCTTCCTGAGAGGCGGCTATGTGGAGTTGCCACCCACGTCTTTGTCACCAGAATCGGAATTGCTGGCCACATTTGCCACCCAGAACAACAGTGGCATCATCCTGGCTGCCCTCGGCAGGGATGCAGAGAAGCAGAATCGACGTCAGGCACATGTGGTGAGTAGCCTCGGTGCTTAGGAAGGACATGACTTCTGGAAACATCTAATAGAAAATTTCTGACTCATAAACATGTATTATAGCTGGATCCCAGTTCTTTACACATATTCACTCTCAATAAGTGAAAGTTACAACCACTGAACATCTCTCTCTTACGAATCGGTGATTTCGTGTATTGCATAATCCATCTTCCATGTCTAGTAACTGAGAAAAAAGGTATTTGCTGCCTATCTCTAATTAAAGCTACTCCAGATGGCACATACCAAGTTTTCTTCCATATGTTGTGGTTGTTACTCTTCATTCTAAGGCTAAAACAGAAAGTACTTACATTCTATTTGGATCAAAATTATCTTTAGGGGACAGAAAGAGGAATGTGGCTTGTGATGAACACAGGGACTAGCAGTGGGAGGGGATGATGGTTTTCCATATTTTTATTCCTTTTCAAGAGCATAGGAGATATTTTACCCTATCTTCTGCTCAAACTTGTGTGGCATCTAATTGGAAGAGACATTAAGAATATTAATATGCCATCTTAATGAATTCGAACCCACACACCTGCTCTACTGTGCAAGGTAGATGCTACTTCCTTCTATTTTACTGAGTAAATTAGTTTAAGTAGCGCACACCTGTAATCCCAGTGGCTCGGGAAGCTGAGGCAGGAAGATCAAGTGTTCTAAGCCAGCCTCAGCAAAAGCAAGGCACTAAGCAACTCAGTGAGACCCTGTCTCTAAATAAAATACAAAATAGGGCTGGGGATGTGGCTTAATGGTCAAGTGCCCCTGGGTTCAATCCCTGGTACAAAAAAAAAAAAAAAGTTTAGAAAGCCTAATTAACCTAACCAAAGCTGTCCAGGACTGGAACACAAGTCTGCAGACCCCAAACATGGTATGAGCCACTGAATGAAGGACTGATGATGACTTGAGATTGGTGTGTGGACTTCACCAATCAATATTTTTTTAATGGAGGTAAAGTTAATATAAGCTAAAACTATTTTCAAGTGAACAAATTCACTACAACTGAGTGCATTCACAGTGTTAGGGAAACCACCTCCTCTGTCTAGTTCCAGATATTTCCATCACCTTTGGTAAGTAAGGAGGTACTTCTCATCTCACCCACCCCAGACAACCACTGGTCTTCTCTCTTTCTCTATGGATGGACTCTACCTGTTCTGGATATTTTATGCAAATCAAATCACACATGATGAGATCTTTTGTGTTTTTACTTAGTGTGTTTTCAAGGTTCCTCCACTCTTGTTTACAGCTAAATAGCATTTCTCTGTGTGTATACCCCACTGTTCATCACTTAGTTCATTGATGAACATTGGGTTATTTCTGCTCTTTGGCTGTTATGAATAATACTACCGTGAACTTATACATATAATTGTTTAAGTTCCTGTTTTCATTTCTTCTAGGTCTATACTCATGAGTGGAATTTCAGGTCATGCAGTAATTCTGTGTTTTACTCTTTGAGGAACTGCCAAACTCTTCTTTTTCTCCACTGATCTTCATAGGGTTACTTGCAATTCAAAGTTTTCTTACATAAAGAAATGGCATCCTGTAGTGCTAGTAAAGTACACTTAAATGCTCACATTCCAGTTCTGCTGATGGCTTCACAAATTGTTACACCTCTTTTCAATGCAGCAAAAGAATTTTAAACATTTTCAAACCCTTCAACTGCTTAATGTCACTTGCAGAAATATTAGAAGGCAAAAAAAAAGATCTTAATTAAATGTTCCCATGTATAATAATAAAAAATTAGCAATGGCTTAAAAGTTTTATTACTAAAAATACAAATCATAATATCTCAACTTGTTTGTACATTATGTAGCAATAAATACTAAGTCTGAGGTTATGTAAAAATAAATCTTTGACATGGTTAGTGATGATAGCATAATGCTGAGTATAAATTATATTAACTAGGATTAGAGAGTAATATAAAAACTTTAAAGTAGTTGTGAAAGATGGTGAGATTCTTGAGAAATTGTTTGTTTGCTATTGCTATTCCTACATTATCTGCGTAAGATGAAAATGTTAATTTTCTAGTAATGCATTTTGTATGGGAATGTATTCTAGTAATGCCTTTTGTTTGCCATCTCCCCAGCCCTTCTTTTCCATCATGCTGGTTGAAGGCCACATTGAAGTACATGTGAGTTCTGGGGATGGAACCAGCTTAAGGAAGGCTCTCTTGCATGCTCCCACTGGCACCTATGGCGACGGACAAGAGCATTCCATCTCCTTGGTTAGGAATCGGAGGTACTGTAGCACGGCAAGGCATTTGCTTCAGGAGGATAAAAGCTATGTTGTTAGGGGACCCTGTGCAGTTCAATCAATGAGATAATTAATATTACATCATTGTTAACAATCATAATTTTTTATCACTTTAGAATAATTCTAGAAACTTGCTTGAATACTTCCTTGGAATCAGTTTCATTTGCTTTTCAGTGAGATACTTGTGGA
This sequence comes from Marmota monax, assembly GCF_021218885.2. Lineage (NCBI taxonomy): Eukaryota > Metazoa > Chordata > Mammalia > Rodentia > Sciuridae > Marmota > Marmota monax. Next base: position 4,983,533 of record NW_026694286.1, on the reverse strand, counting down.
ATATTCATATATGATCAACCTTCACCTTGCCCTTGACTGAGGCCCAATATAAACTTTTACATTGGATTAATTCTGCAGCAGGAAATATAGTATTAGTAGACTGTGTCATTACTATTGAGTAATAGTATTATATCAACATTCCTGGGTAATTCCCGCAGAATGGAAGACCATGGGTTTTAAAAGCACATAAAACATTTTTATCATAGATAGAAAAGTAAAAAAAAAAAAAAAAAAAGTAAGTATTCACTAAAAAGCAATCAAATTCAGTGTTTAATAGCATTTCATTCATTTCTGGAGAATTGTAAGCTTTAATTTTCAAGATTCACCTTTTTTAGCACACAATGTTGTATTACAATTTATTTCGGGGGAAATTTATTATTTGGGAAGAGCTTGCTGGAATTATACATTTAAATGGAGCCAGTTTTTATTAAGTTTGAATCATTTTATTTTCTCCTTTGTTCTTTTAGAATTATCACTGTCCAGTTGGATGAGACCAGTCCTGTAGAATTGAAATTGAGTGCTCTGGCAGAGAGCAAGACAATAAACATATCCAACCTATACATAGGAGGGATTCCTGAGGATGAAGAGATACCGATGCTCAAAATGAGGAAATCATTCCAGGGCTGTATTAAAAACCTGATATTTAACATGGAGTAAGTATAACTGGGCAGTACCTTCTAAAGCAGGTCCCATGTTTGAGCTTAGGACACTTTTCTTTGTTGTATCTGCCCATCCCATGCTGGAAAACTGAGACTCTGAGCTTGAATCTAATTTTGCTCTTTGAGATTGCCTAAAATACTGCAAGTTCTTAATAACAAATGAACCCTGTTGTTCTATCACAAACGTCCTCCTCCAAAATGGATTTTATTGGATTAGAATGATGAACAGATGTGATCATACATAGTTCATTAAAAAGTCATTGAACATTAGCCCCATGATTTTGTCGAGGTTAACATAAGGTTAGCTAAGGTTAACATAAATTTTCACTGTGAATTTGAAAGAACAGAGATTTTGTGATGCAAATTTCTTGTATTGATTGCACTGCTTTGAAGGAGCCTTTTACAACAGAGCTACTATAGCTTCAGATTATTGATGTCTCCCCCTACACAATTTTATGTAATTAAGAACTGGGAGTCTTCATTCCCTATGTGGAGCTTGTGGTGAAGAAAAGAATTAGCATGTGCCCATGAGCTGTTCCTTCTCACTTGCTCTCTGCCTTGGTCTGCTGCTGATTAGAACAGAAACTGAGCACACTGAGCATCAGGAGACAGGACTCTGAGCTGGTTGAACCTCTACCTTGCCTTGTGTGAAAGGACTGGGATCTTTCATAGTCACAATGTTATCCTCCAGAGAGTTAACTCTTAGGAGTCCCTGGAATTGGTAAGAGTAAAACACCACATTGGCTTCTCCCAGTTACAGTCTCAGAGCCTTGGTTCTGTAGTTTTTACAGTTAGAACATTACTCACTCAGTGGCTGCTCATTCATTGACTCATTCATCAGGCATTGCCATGCTCCTGAAAGCCACCAGGTTGTGGACTTGATAGGACAAAAGCATTTCTCTGTGTTTCATGGCCATGTCCTGGAGCAGTTCCAGAAGGATCCAGGCAGACACAGAACACGCTGCTAGAGCTGCAGAGTAAAGGGACACGTGACAAATGTAGCTCATGACCACCTGGCAAGGGAAACATTCAAACGAGGAGTCAGTGTTTAGTGGAGGCCACTGTGCAGCACTGTGGGACCCAGAGACAGAACTTTGTCCTGAGGCATCCCAGCCAAGACTGCAGGAGGAGGTGACTGAATTGAGGGATGCTCAGGAATGAACAGATCTCCAAGGTGGGAATGGGGTAGGGGGTAGATCCTCACTTCAAGCAGAAGAAAGAAACAAGACAATGTATAAGATGGTCCGTGTCAATGACTCATCACTGTGAAGGATGGTCAGTGTGGTTACTCTGTGAGAAATATATTAATGGTTTAATTGCACAGTAATCAATTGACGTGGGTTCCTGTGTTGGTCTGTAGTATCTTAATTTTGACCATTTCTTGTTTATATGTAGACTTTTGGATTTCACCCGTGCAGTTGGCCATGAACAAGCAGACTTGGACACCTGCTTGCTTTCAGAAAGGCCCAAGCTGCCCCTTCATGGAGAGGACAGTGAGCTCCTGCCAGAGCCCTCAACTCTACCACATCCTGTAAGAGTGATTTTTTTTTTTTAATAGTATCAGCCAGGTCCAGTCAGAGAGAGCACATGCCAGGGGAAATAAAGATGGGACTTGGTCATAAAGATGTTGGGAAAGCTGGAACTGGAACCATGAAGCAAGAGGAGCAGGTCCTCCCCAGCCCCCAGGAGCTTGGGACACCTGGTGGGAACTGAGCCTAAGGGAGGGCACCTGAAGATGGTAGGGAGGGGAAAATGCTCCAGCGTCTCCTCTGTCTGCCTTGTAGTCTCCAGGCAGCGCCTCTCAATGGCAGAACATCTGGAAGCCATTTGTCAAAGGAGCCTGGGAAAGTGACTCCCAGGGATCATCCTTCCTGTGATTGGGTTCTCCCCTCGAGGTGATTTTAAAACTTTTTAAAAAAACAGCAGAACAGAGAACAGGTGGAGAAGGGTGCTCTGAGCCAACCTAGAGGTGACACCACCCGTGTTTTTGGCTGCAGGTCAGAAGGCGCAGGCAGCCTGACTGGGCTGACATAGATAGCAAGTTCTTTGGGCAGCATTTCTATAATGACTCGATATCACTTTAGATGTAGTTGGGGAAACAGGAAAATAAGTACTTAATATAAGCCACTGTATACATCATTGTTGCTTAAGAAAAAAAACAGAGACTTGATTCATTGGGGAAAAGCCAGTTGTTGTTCTTTTCACTTTCTCCCTTCCTGATTTCTCTATTTCTTTGGTTGGCAAGATGTACTTTAATAATTTAGAAGATGACCCAGTTATCCAAAATGCAGTACCTTCTAAGCAGGGCACGTTAGAGTTCAGGACAGTATTCTTGGTTATACCTGCCAATCCCAAGATGCAAAACTGACATACTGGGCTTCTCTTGATTTGGGGTTAAGATGAAGCACTGTGAGGCAGCCAGTACCTGTCCAGGCACCCTCCCTGGGCACCCCAATTCTAGGAGTCCTTCTAACCCCACTATTTAAACTCAAGGCCCCGTAAGGCCTATGGGTACTTCCCTCTCCCAGAACTGTGCTGGCCACAGTCACCTTCAGGGTCATCCATAGAGACTAAAGAGGGACAGCAAGGCCTTTGCCCCCTGGGCTTGATGAAGATGATTGGAGGGACTCGAGTGTCACTATAAAGGCCAGTGAACTTGGGTGGATGAAGATGAAAGAGGTTCTAATCACATGCTCAGAGAAAAGGGGCTGTCAAGTGTTATTTCAACTAAAGATTTAAACCTGTGCAGACACGCTGGTGCTTGCTCCTATTTGGGTGCAATATCTTCTCAGAGATTTTTTTTTTCCCTGAAAGAATGCATCTGTGTTAATATCCTAGCAGCTGTGGCTGAGTGTCCTTCTGTGTCTCTTGCAGGAACAGTGTGCAGTGGACATTGCTCCAGGTTACGTGCCTGGTGCTTACCAGTTTGGCCTCTCACAAAGCAGCCACTTGATGTTGCCTTTTAACCAGTCAGCTGTCAGAAGGAGGTAAGTAGTGGGTTTTTTTTGTTTTTGTTTTTGTTTTTTGATACCAGGAATACTGAGCCATATCCCTGCCATTTTTTATATTTTATTTAGAGACAGGGACTCACTGAATTGCTTAGGACCTTGCTAAGTTGTTGAGGCTGGCTTTGAACTCTCAATCCTCCTGCCTCAGCCTCCCAAGCTGCAGGTGTGCACCACTGCACCAGGCTAGGTCTTATTCTAAAGACCCTCTGAGATGTCTCACTGTCAGGTGGATCAGGGAGACGTGGTGACATGTGTCCTTTTGAAGGAGACCTGCCCAGGTATAACCTTCTAGTCCTCTTGCAGTAGCTCCAGCTCCCAGTCTGCCCCAGGTGGAAATTCTGGACTGTCGACCATATCAAACCCCTTATTTTAAAGCACACTGTATTTTTTAAAAACAGATCAAAGATTTTCCTACCTAGCTGTGACAGGTCTTGCTCCTTTTTGTCATTCAGATCTCAACTGAAATGCCATCTTGTCAGAGCTTCCTCCTAACTGCCCAACACAGTCCCCAGTCAGCCTCTCTGTGACCTGGTTAGGACTCTCATACGTTTCTGGCATTAATTTCATGACAGAAGGAGCCTCCCCCTTGTTACTGCTTCCTCCTAGAACAGTTCCTAGCAGACAGGGATCAGTAACTATCAATTAAATGAATGGATGCACAAGTGGATAAAGGAGCAAATGCCTCTCACTCTTGAGATGTTAAGTATGGATGCCAAAACAATGATTGGGTTCTCCCCTCAAGGTGATTTTAAAACTTTTAAGAACAGCCTCTGTCTTTCTGATGCTGAGCTCTCGTTATCCTCCAGGCTCTTGGTTCAGCTAACTATCCGGACATTTGCCTCCAGTGGTCTGATTTACTACATGGCTCATCAGAACCAAGTGGACTATGCCACACTCCAGCTCCACGGGGGCTATCTCCATTTCATGTTTGACCTTGGCAAAGGCCGAACCAAGGTCTCTCACCCCACGCTGCTCAGTGATGGCAAGTGGCACACGGTATGTTCTAGGGAGGCTCATGGCTACCTGTTCTGAGCTTTCTTCCATTGATCTCTGGTGCTCACTCCTTTTCCCTGGAGGAAATGCTGCTATTCTCTAGCTTGCCTTGTGTCTGATATGTCCCCCAGAGAATGGAAGCTCCTTGGAGGTAGGGCTCTTTTTCTGCTTCCTGAAACAGCCCCAGAGCCTTGCTCGGTACCCAACACCTAATGGATGCTCAGCAAGCATCAGCAGGATGGACGGGAGGTACAACAATGTTCTTGACTTCATGAGAAGTAAAGAAAGCCCACCTGTGGGGTAGAGACCAAGCCACCCATCATGGCATTTTATTTCTAATAACCCAGGCTTCTGTAACACTGTCTGATATACAGTCTGCTTCCCATCTTCTGCCAGGTTTAGCCTGTTCTCAACAACAACTGCAAAATCCAAGCCATCCATTAGGGTTTTTTTTTTTCAAGCTATTACAGCTATAAGGAATATATATTTCAAACATGTATCTGTTGAAGGTTTCTCAGATTGCTTAAAAATTATGGATGTTTTCATTCTGCTGTAGGTCAAGACAGAGTACTTTAAAAGAAAAGGCGTCATGACGGTTGATGGCCAAGAATCCCCCATGGTGACCATGGTGGGAGACGGAACCACACTGGACGTGGAGGGGATGCTGTACCTGGGAGGCCTTCCCTCCCAGTACAGGGCCAGGAACATTGGAAATGTAAGCAACATTCTCTGTATGAGGTCCATGTTACCTTTGTTATGGTTTTGTTTATTTTGTAGGACAACATAATTTTGTAGGAGAATGTAATTCTTAACAAGCTCAAGTTTAAATCATCTTTAAATCATCTTGTTTGAACCTGGCACTCACCCGCAAGGTGCAGACCTTTTCAATCACGTTCATAGATCTTGTATTGCAGATTCCTCTTAAGCCCAACCCAGCTTTTCCTCTAGTTAGTTAAGAACATTTCACTTTCCACAGCCACTTAGTCCCAAAATAACTCAGGAAAACCCAGCGAATTTGTATTTGCACGTAGTGTACCCAGCATTCTTGATTTGCACAATATTTCACTAAAATAATAGAAAATGTTTTCACTGCATTATTAGCAAAGATACTCCAATGGCAGCTTTAAGTTAAATGTTCATGTGAAGTATTATGGTAATTAAGTTTTAAAAACCAAAAGACAATATTATAATGGGTTTTATTGAAATGAATTTAAGGAAGTACCAGAACAATTTGTCCTAGCCTTATTATAATCCTTGCTCTCCCATATCCTTTGGTTTAGATCACCCACAGCATTCCTGCCTGCATTGGTGAGGTATCAGTTAACAGCAAACAGCTGGACAAGGACAGCCCAGTGTCTGCCTTTGCAGTAGGCAGGTGCTATACTGTGGCCCAAGAAGGAACTTTCTTTGATGGAAGTGGATATGCAGCTCTTGGTATGTATTATCAACAGTCTCAAAAGAAATCTTAGGGATTGATGTATATTCTAAGATGACAAGGATCCAAGACAGGACCCTGCTGGGCAGGGCCCAGGAAGACCATATTTACTTCAGTGTTCCTGGGTATTTCTGATGTCTCACCTGTTCATGTAAAAGCCTCCTCAGGTCTTGTGTGCTGCAGATGGCCTAACAGGACTGGACTCCTGACAGAGGGCAGACAGCGGGTACTGGCTTCCCCATACTCTCACCAAGTAGCCATAAAGCACATTTACTGTCCCGAGTTAATAAAGGCCTTTGAATTAAAAATCAGCTACATGAAATATCTAGATCCTCAGTGCCCAGGGGTTGTAGCAGGAGTTTGGATAGGGAGGGGGAAGGGAGTATAACTTCACTTAGTGCTTCCTGTCACCTCTGAGGCTCAGGAGCCCCTCCATGATTTCAGCTCACCTGGGACCCTGACTGCCAGGCACTGGTAACAAGATGTGCTCCCATTTTTCCTTCAGCCTCCAGCATGGTGACACTGCCTGTAATTGCTAATATTCCTGGTTTGGTTTCTTATTTTTTTTTTAATCATTCAATTCAATCTGCACTTTTATAAATCCTAGTTTAGAGTCTCATGTACTCAGTCAATGATGATAGACCTGGTACTAAGGATAGAGCCTGGAAATATAATGAAGAAAGGATACAGGACTCAAGCCCCAACAGCATATGGGAAAGACTGCCACAGACAGATGTGTCCATAGGGGACAGTGCCACATGCTCCCATGCGGTGGATGAAGGATTGCCTGCTTGAGCTCTGTTCTGACTTGTCACAGCTGACTGCGAGTCTTCTTTAAAAGCAGTATTTCCTCTTATAGATGAGAAAGCGCAATCCCAAAGGGTTGGGTGAGAGTGACTTGCTGGTGGGGAAGAAGCTGGATAACGAGGAGGAGCTGGAGCCAGATCCTGACCCTAAGTCAGCAGGCCAGATGCACAGCCAGCCCTGTCTGCACCTCTTAGCCTGAGCCAGGCGAGGCCCCACAGAACTCAACCCTGACTCAGTACTGTCCTTGTGTTTTTCAGTCAAAGAAGGCTATAGAGTCCGGTCAGATTTAAACATCACACTCGAGTTTCGTACCTCCTCAGAAAATGGTGTCCTCCTGGGGATCAGCAGTGCCAAAGTGGATGCCATTGGCCTAGAGATTGTCAGTGGCAAGGTAGGTACTTCATATTGATGGGGTCGCCCTGCCTCCCAGGGTCAGAGACAGAGCAGCTGAGAAACAAACAGATCCGAACTTCCCATTACCCACTTCATTAATGAAATTAAGAAAGGCTCCACTAATATTTTTAAAAACAGATAATCCTAAAAAGCTGTTTTAAAATAATTTATTTTATATGTTTGAAATTAAACTATTGTATAACTGCAACTACAACATGAAGAACTTTCTTCCCCCTGAGCTTTACCTGAAGTAAGTGCCAATCTGATGCCCTGACCCTTCTAATAGTTTTTCAATTTTTCACTTAGAAATAATTACAGATTCATATGAAGTTGCAATGAAGTGTACAGGGAGGTCCCTATGCACCCTTCACCCAGGGCCCCCCAGGGTAGCATGGTGCATAACTGTAGGGCCACATTAAAACCAAGACATCAACACCCGTGCAAGCCACAGAGCTTGTGCGGTTATACCAGTTATACAGGTAAACGTGTGTGTGTGTGTGTATGTGGCTTGTGGTTCACACATGAGTCACACAACCATCACCATCACCACAAGCAAGACACTTCATTGTACTGTCACAAGGCTCCCATAGCTACCTCTTCATAGCCACAGCCACTGCCCCACATCCCTGACCCCTGGCAACCACTAACCTGTTGTCTATCTCTGTTATTTTTTAAGTGCTATATAAATGAATTCATGTAGGAATTCATGCATCCCCTTGACCTTGGCTTTCTTAGCCTGATTTCTTCTAGATTGTGTGCATTAACAGTTCATGCATCATAGCAAAGTATCATTCCATCGGTTGGATAGATGTACTGTAATCTGATTTTTTTGATGCTAAAAATATTTTTCCCTAAGTCTTCTGCTCTTGTCTCTCAGCCTCTCATGTTCCCCTCTTGCTGGGAACAAAATGAACTCAACCATTTACAGTACTCTCATCTCTTCTGCCTCTTCTAGAGTTGCTCCCAGTGCTCACTCCCCTTCCTCTCCCCTATGGGCTTTCTGGGCATAGGAAGCTGTGGGGGACCGGGAGCGGGGGTCAGGGGAGCCGGATGGTCCTTCTGTTTTCTGTGACTCTCTCCCTGGCAGTAGTTGAGGTGTAGCTCACACTCCTGGTCTTGAGGTGGCAGCCACTGTGCTCCCTGCACTCAACTAGGGAATGGTTTAGGATCTCAATTTTACCATTGTTCCTGGAGTGCTTGACCAGCGTCCCTGGTGACCAGGCTTCCAATACCTGTTGTCACAGTCACTGATGTCATTTCACATTTAGCCACTTTCCATCTTTCCCCAGGGACATATGAGAACTTGGGAATTTCTGCCAGGCCATACCTAGGCCCCAGGGAACCAGGGATGGTTAGTCTCTCATGTCCTTTCTCTACCTAAATGCATCTGCCACCATTTCTGCTGCACTGTACCCAAATCATATTGTTTTTTTTTTTGTTTGTTTGTTTTTTTAATTTTTTATTGTGGGTTGTTCAAAACATTACAAATTTCTTGACATATCATATTCCACACTTTGATTCTAGTGGGTTATGAACTCCCACCTTCACCCCATACACAGATTGCAGATTCACATCAGTTACACATCCATTGATTTACAAATTGCCATACTAGTGTCTGTTGTGCTCCGCTGCCTTTCCCCTCATCCACCCTCCCCCCTCCCCACCTCTCCCCTCCCCTCCCCTCCTCTCTCTCTACCCCCTCCACTGTATAACCCTGAGGGTCTCCTTCCATTACCGTGCAATTTACCTTCTCTCTCCCTTTCCCTCCCACCTCTCATCCCTGTTAAATGTTAATCTTCTTCTCCTGTTCTTCGTCCCTACTCTGTTCTTAGTTACTTTCCTTATATCAAAGAAGACATTTGGCATTTGTTTTTTAGGGATTGGCTAGCTTCACTTAGCATAATCTGCTCTAATGCCATCCATTTCCCTGTAAATTCTATGATTTTGTCATTTTTTAATGCAGAGTAATACTCCATTGTGTATAAATGCCACATTTTTTTTATCCATTCGTCTATTGAAGGGCATCTAGGTTGGTTCCACAGTCTTGCTATTGTGAACTGTGCTGCTATGAACATCGATGTAGCAGTGTCCCTGTAGCATGCTCTTTTTAGGTCTTTAGGGAATAGACCAAGAAGGGGAATAGCTGGGTCAAATGGTGGCTCCATTCCCAGCTTTCCAAGAAATCTCCATACTGCTTTCCAAATTGGCTGCACCAATCTGCAGTCCCACCAGCAATGTACAAGTGTACCCTTTTCCCCACATCCTCGCCAGCACTTGTTGTTGTTTGACTTCCTAATGGCTGCCAATCTTACTGGAGTGAGATGGTATCTTAGGGTGGTTTTGATTTGCATTTCTCTGACTGCTAGAGATGGTGAGCATTTTTCCATGTACTTGTTGATTGACTGTATGTCCTCCTCTGTGAAGTGTCTGTTCAGGTCCTTGGCCCATTTGTTGATTGGGTTGTTTGTTCTCTTATTGTCTAATTTTTTGAGTTCTTTGTATACTCTGGATATTAGGGCTCTATCTGAAGTGTGAGGAGTAAAGATTTGTTCCCAGGATGTAGGCTCCCTATTTACCTCTCATTGTTTCTTTTGCTGAGAAAAAACTTCTTAGTTTGAGTAAGTCCCATTTGTTGATTCTAGTTATTAACTTTTGTGCTATGGGTGTCCTATTGAGGAATTTGGAGCCCGACCCCACCGACTGTAGATCGTAGCCAACTTTTTCTTCTATCAGACGGCGCGTCTCTGATTTGATATCAAGTTCCTTGATCCATTTTGAATTCACTTTTGTGCATGGCGAGAGAAAGGGATTCAGTTTCATTTTGTTGCATATGGATTTCCAGTTTTCCCAGCACCATTTGTTGAAGATGCTATCCTTCCTCCATTGCATGCTTTTAGCCCCTTTATCAAATATAAGATAGTTGTAGTTTTGTGGATTGGTTTCTGTGTCCTCTATTCTGTACCATTGGTCCACACGCCTGTTTTGGTACCAGTACCATGCTGTTTTTGTTACTATTGCTCTGTAGTATAGTTTGAAGTCTGGTATCGCTATACCGCCTGATTCACACTTCTTGCTTAGCATTGTTTTTGCTATTCTGGGTCTTTTATTTTTCCATATGAATTTCATGATTGCTTTCTCTATTTCTACAAGAAATGCCATTGGGATTTTGATTGGCATTGCATTAAACCTATAGAGAACTTTTGGTAATATCGCCATTTTGATGATGTTAGTTCTGCCTATCCATGAACAGGGTATATTTTTCCATCTTCTAAGATCTTCTTCTATTTCTCTCTTTAGGGTTCTGTAGTTTTCATTGTATAAGTCTTTCACCTCTTTTGTTAGGTTGATTCCCAAGTATTTTATTTTTTTTGAAGATATTTTGAATGGAGTGGTTGTCCTCATTTCCATTTCAGAGGATTTGTCGCTGATATACAGGAATGCCTTTGATTTATGCGTGTTGATTTTAAATCCTGCCACTTTGCTGAATTCATTTATTAGCTCTAATAGTTTCTTTGTAGAGCCTTTTGGGTCTGCTAGATATAGAATCATATCATCTGCAAATAGTGATAATTTAATTTCTTCTTTTCCTATTTTTATGCCTTTAATTTCTTTCGTCTGTCTAATTGCTCTGGCCAGTGTTTCGAGAACTATGTTGAAGAGAAGTGGAGAGAGAGGGCATCCCTGTCTTGTTCCAGATTTTAGAGGGAATGCCTTCAGTTTTTCTCCATTCAGAATAATGCTAGCCTGAGGCTTAGCATAGATTGCTTTTACAATATTGAGGTATGTTCCTGTTATCCCTAGTTTTTCTAGAGTTTTGAACATAAAGGGATGCTGTACTTTGTCAAATGCTTTTTCCGCATCTATCGAGATGATCATATGGTTCTTATTTTTAAGTCTATTGATGTGGTGAATAACATTTATTGATTTCCGTATATTGAACCAGCCTTGCATCCCAGGGATGAATCCTACTTGATCATGGTGTACAATTTTTTTGATATGTTTTTGTATCCGATTCGCCAGAATTTTATTGAGGATTTTTGCATCTAGGTTCATTAGAGATATTGGTCTGTAGTTTTCTTTCTTTGAAGTGTCTTTGTCTGGTTTAGGTATCAGGGTGATGTTGGCCTCATAGAATGAATTTGGAAGTTCTCCCTCCTTTTCTATTTCCTGAAGTAGCTTGAAAAGTATTGGTATTAGTTCTTCTTTAAAGGTTTTGTAAAATTCTGCTGTATACCCATCGGGACCTGGGCTTTTCTTAGTTGGTAGTCTTTTGATGGTTTCTTCTATCTCCTCAATTGATATTGGTCTGTTTAGGTTTTCTATATCCTCCTGACTCAATCTGGGCAGATCATATGACTTAAGAAATTTATCTATGCCTTCACTATCTTCTAATTTATTGGAGTATAAGGATTCAAAATAGTTTTTGATTATCTTCTGTATTTCTGAAGTGTCTGTTGTGATATTGCCTTTTTCATCCCGTATGCTAGTAATTTGAGTTCTCTCTCTTCTTCTCTTCACTAGCATCGCTAAGGATCTGTCGATTTTGTTTATTTTTTCAAAGAACCAACTTTTAGTTTTGTCAATTTTTTCAATTGTTTCTTTTGTTTCGATTTCATTAATTTCAGCTCTGATTTTAATTATTTCTTGCCTTCTACTTCTTTTGCTGTTGTTTTGCTCTTCTTTTTCAAGGATTTTGAGATGAAGTATGAGATCATTTATTTGTTGGTTTTTTCTTTTTTTAAGGAATGAACTCCAAGCAATGAATTTTCCTCTTAGAACTGCTTTCAATGTGTCCCATAGATTCCGATATGTTGTGTCTGTGTTTTCATTTATCTCTAAGAATTTTTTAATTTCCTCCTTGATGTCTTCTATAACCCATTGATCATTCAGTAACCTATTGTTCATTCTCCAATTGATGTATGCTTTTTCCTTCCTTCTTTTATCGTTGATTTTCAGTTTCATTCCATTATGATCAGATAAGATGCATGGTAATATCTCTACTCCTTTATATTGTCTAAGAGTTGCCCTGTGACATAATATATGATCTATTTTTGAGAAGGATCCATGTGCTGCTGAGAAAAAAGTGTAACTGCTTGATGTTGGGTGGTATACTCTATATATGTCAATTAGGTCTAGGTTATTAATAGTGTTATTGAGTTCTATAGTTTCCTTATTCAACTTTTGTTTGGAAGATCTGTCCAGTGGCGAGAGAGGTGTGTTGAAGTCTCCCATGATTATGGTGTGGTGGTCTATTAGACTCTTGAACTTGAGAAGAGTTTGTTTGACGAACATAGCTGCACCATTGTTTGGGGCATAAATATTTATGATTGTTATGTCTTGTTGGTGTATGGTTCCCTTAAGCAGTATGTAGTGTCCCTCTTTATCTCTTTTGATTAACTTTGGCTTGAAATCTATTTTATTTGATATGAGTATGGACACGCCTGCTTGTTTCCGAAGTCCATATGAGTGATATGATTTTTCCCAACCTTTCACCTTCAGCCTATGTATGTCTTTTCCTATCAAATGCGTCTCCTGTAGGCAGCATATTGTTGGGTCTTGTTTTGTGATCCATTCTACTAGCCTGTGTCTCTTAATTGGTGAGTTTAAGCCATTAACATTTAGGGTTATTATTGAGATATGGGTTGTTCTTCCAGCCATATTTGTTTATTTCTGTTACTAAACATTGTTTGTTTTCCTCTTTGATTGTTTCCCCCCCCCTTTACTGTCCTACCTCCCACTGTTGGTTTTCATTGTTATTTTCCATTTCCTCTTCCTGTAATACTTTGGCTAGGATGTTTTGAAGAGATGGTTTTCTAGCTGCGAATTCTTTAAACTTTTGTTTATCGTGGAAGGTTTTAATTTCATTCTCCATCCTGAAGCTTAATTTCGCTGGATACACAATTCTTGGTTGGAACCCATTATCTTTCAGTGTTTGAAATATGTTATTCCAGGATCTTCTAGCTTTCAGAGTCTGTGTTGAAAGATCAGCTGTTATCCTGATTGGCTTGCCCCTAAATGTAATCTGCTTCCTTTCTCTTGTAGCTTTTAAAATTCTCTCCTTATTCTGTATGTTGGGCATCTTCATTATAATGTGTCTAGGTGTGGATCTCTTATGATTTTGCACATTCGGCGTCCTGTAGTCTTCTAGGATTTGGGATTCTGTCTCATTCTTCAAGTCTGGGAAGTTTTCTTGTATTATTTCATTGAATAGACTGCTCATTCCTTTGGTTTGGAGCTCTGTACCTTCCTGTATCCCAATGACTCTTAAGTTTGGTCTCTTAATGTTATCCCATATTTCTTGGATGTTCTGCTCATGGTTTCTTAACAGTCTTGCTGAGCTGTCTATGTTCTTTTCCAGTTGAAATACTTTGTCTTCATTGTCTGATGTTCTATCTTCTAAGTGTTCTACTCTGTTGGTAGTATTCTCCATTGAGTTTTTAAGTTGGTTTATTGCTTCCTGCATTTCTAGGATTTCTGATTGCTTGTTTTTTATAACCTCTATCTCCCTGTATAGCTGATCCTTTGCTTCCTGGATTTGTTTGCGTAATTCGTTGTCGAAGTGATCTTTCATTGTCTGATTTTGCTGTTTAATGTCTTCCTTGATACTCCAGATCATCTGAAGCATGTATATCCTGAATTCTTTATCTGACATTCCATCTGCTGCAGCTGTTACCTCTTCTAAAGTTGCGTTGACCTGCATTGCTTGTGGTCCTTTCTTTCCTTGTCTTTTCATACTGCTTGCGTATCTTTCCTGCAGGTGCGGGCGGCGGCTCTGCTCTCTCCTTATTCCAATTGGGGTGTCGTGGCTACCACGCCGGCAGGTCACTGGGCCTGTTCTGGGAGCTGGTGGCGGCTCTGTTCTGCCCCTACTCCAATTGGGGTGACGTGTCTGTCGTACCAGCAGGCCACTGGGCCTGTCCCGCTGGTCGGTCGCAGATCTGCCCACCTTTCGGGCACGGGTGGAGGCTCTGCTTTGCCCCTACTCCAATTGGGGTGTCGTGACTACCCCGCCTGCAGGATGCTGGGTCTGTTCCTGGCAAGGGAGGCGACTCTGCTCTGTCACTACTCCAATTAGGGTGGTGTTTGTACCCCGCCGGCAGGCTCCTGGGCCTGATCCGCCGGTCTGTTGTAGGTCTGCCTACCTTGAAGGCGCGGGCGGCGGATCTGCCCTGCCCCTCCTACCATGCCTGCGGACCCCTGGGCCTGATCTGCAGGTTGATCACTGGTCTGCTCACCCTGCGGGCACGGGTGGCGGTTCCGCTCCACCCCCACTCCAATTGGGGTCACGTGACCACCACACCGGCAGGGCCTGATCCGGGCGTGGGATAAGGATCTGCTCTGCCCCTACTCGAGTTGGGGTGACGTGTGTACCACACTGGCAGGCCACTGGGCCTGACCCGCCAGGCTGTCACAGGTCTGTTTACCTTGCAAGCGCGAAGGGCGGCTCTGCCCTGCCCCTCCTACCACGCCCATGTACCACTGGGTTGCGGGTCTGCCCACCTTGCGGGTGCGGGTGGCGGCTCCGCTCCGCCCCCTCTCCAATTGGGGTCACGCGGTCACCACGCTGGCGAGCCGCTGGGCCTGCTCCAGGGGCTGGCGGCGGCCCGGCTCCTTCCCTCTGGCTCGAGGACAAATTGAGGAGACTCGGGTGACTGAGCCTCACCCCCCTTACCAGGAGACCAACTGCTTATGTCACCGCTGGTATTGATGAAGATCTCTCCTCCACCGCTTTCTGCTGACATCAGATCTCTGCCATGTTGGTATCCTATGCGAATGGCAGCATTTCGTTCCCCTTGCCAGGCAACCCAAGCAATGGGTGAGTCCTGACCTGCCCTCAGCAGGACCCGGACCGAGACGCAGTTTCCGCGGGCTCCTAGCCCCGGTCCAGGGAAGTTCCGGGAGCCGGAACTCGGCCGCTCCGTGCTCGGTGTAAGCTCCTATAAGTGTAGGCTCCAAGAAGCAGCCCCCGCGGGCTCAGTTCCGGGAGCCGGAATTCGGCCGCTTAGTGCTTGGTGTATGCTCTGATAGTAGCAGGGTCCAAGAAGCAGCCTCCGCGGGCTCCGCAGCCCTGAGCCAGGGCGGTTCCGGGACGGTTCCGGGAGCCGGAACTCGGCCGCTCTGTGCTCGGTGTAAGCTCCTATAAGTGTAAGCTCCAAGAAGCAGTCCCCGCGGGCTCAGTTCCGGGAGCTGGAATTCGGCTTCTTGGTGTTTCGTGTTTGCTCTGATATTAGCAGGGTCCAAGAAGCAGCCTCCGCAGGCTCCGCAGCCCGGAGCCAGGGCGGTTCCGGGACGGTTCCGGGAGCCGGGACTCGGCCGCCCCGCGCTCCGTGTTCACTCTGATAAGATCAGATTTTAAGAAGCCCCCAGGCGCTGAACCCTAGCAATCTGTCTGCAAGCCGCAGGCGAATTGCAGCCTGAAATTACCTGTTCTATGGCTGAATGAGCTGCGGTCAGTCAAAAACAGGTGTGGTGACGTCAGTTTACCAACATGGTGGCTGCTGGCCTCCTCTGTGGTCTGACCGGTGTGGAGAACCGAGATGGACCGCTTCCTTCCCCGTCTCGAACCCAGAATTCAGCCCTGAGTGCGGTGCTTGCGCGTCTGGCAGAAACTGCAGCGCTGTAACCCTGCGTCTCTATCCCAGCGCGCCTTGCAGACTCTAGCCGCGGGGCGATTTGCTGAATAAGCAGTGTTACCCTCCGTGCGACAAACCTCTCGCGTTTGAGTCCCCGTAGCCGATCCTCATGCGATGTAAATCCTTCCTCCAGGTTCCGGCGCACCCCACTATTGCTGGAAATTCCTAACAAGATATCCTTTAGCCGTCCTGACTTGTCATACTCCCACACAGTGAAGCAGCACACGGGGGTAATGCACTCCCCTCGCCGCCATCTTCCCTCCTGTAATTCCCCAAATCATATTGTTGAAGGAGTAATATGCTGGAATTTTCTCCTGTTTTAGTTGCCCCCAGACTTATCTGGCTATTTCTAGTGTTCCCTAACCGACTCTCCACTGGGATTTTGGTCTCTAGTCTATCCTACAGTGGGAGTGGGGATGGCCTGGGAAAGTCCTTTCTAACCCTTGTCTTCATCTCCCCCTGTCCTCTTATTTCGTGTCAAAACAAAACTGCCTCTATATCATTTTTGCTGCCTCTCTATGCTGCAGTTTATTGTGAGGAATAATAATAATAAAGGGTGATACATCGAGACAAGGTGCAGAGGCAGGGAAGGAGGTAGAGTGGGCCTTTCTCCAAGTGGCCACATTTATTTATGCCTATAGGTTACGTTAGGTCATTAGCACCATAACTACATTATTGTCTGGAGTATCAGTGAGATTGCTTATTTTTCAGTTACAGTTTACAGTTACAATATGTAATGTTAGGAGCTTTGTGTAGCTCTCAAGAAAGTTCATTGTCTGAAGTTACTGTTAGGCAGGCAGATCCAGGAGCACCTGAGCTTGGTGAAACATTGTAATTATCAAGCAAGCAAATTCCTTTATTCCCAGGAGTTATGTACCTAAGATCAAGGTCGAAACCCTGGTGAAGAACATTGCTACAGCGGCCAGGCATCCCATGTCTTTTCTATGGAAGTTTCCAGCAGCCAGGAATTCTGTACCTTTGCACAGAAACTTCCTAGCCACCAAACATGCCACAATCACAAAGTTTTTTAGAGACCCCAATCCCAAACAGAGAACCCCTACACTTTATAGCCACCTTTTCCCCTTATCTATACTTTAAAAGAAGTTTAAAAACTTTGTATCTATTTGCACATTTTTATATGGCATCTAAAAACACTTATCAGAAGTGCAATAGGTTCAAAAAATGTACTTTTTTATTGCATTGTATATTTTACTTCTGTCATTGACTTATTGCTTATTGTTCTTTTAAAACTTTTCTTAGTGGTTTCCCAAGGTTTATAAAATACATCTTTAATTTGTCGAGGCCTACCTTGAAGTAATACTGAGTGGCTTCATAGATAGCATAAGAACCTTGCAGCAATATACTTCAAATTCTTTCCTCCTTTCCAAGTCTGCTTGGGCTTCAAAAATTGATTTTCCCATTGTTTTGGAGACTGCAAGTGTGAGACCAAGATGCCAGTAGGATTGATTGCTTCTGAGGTCCTCTCTCCTTAGTTTATAGCTGTCTGTCTTCTCCCTGGGTCTTCTCATGGTCTTACCTCTGTGTGTATCTTCTCAAGGTCTTACCTTAGTGATCTCATTTTAACTTAATCACCCTTTAAAGCCTCCATTTCCAAATATAGTCTCATTTGGAGGGAGACTTTCAGTGTATGAATTTTGGACATCAATCAACCCATAACAACTCCATTGTTTGCAGAGCTGAGATTTACTGTTGTTGGCTTTTCACTGTTATAAAACATCTACCTACAGTTTGTCAGGGGGAGTTAGTAAATGTTCCCACATAGCTGTTATCAACTGACAGCCTCTGTAGGCCTGTTAATTCCTGAAAATGTCCCCTAGTGCCCTGAAAGTGGGGCACTAGTCCCAGGGCACAGTGTGGCTCTAGCTTGTTACCATGGAGGAACAGGACAGTGTATGAGTCCTGTTTTACCCTTTTGGGGAACAGAATAGTGTGTGAGTCCTCAAGGAGGCTATTTTTTTAACACCATTATTTCTCATGGTCAGTCCTCCTTTGAACATACTCCTATGACTTTATCCTCTCCAAGAGCATTTTTGTACAAATGTCCTGTGTTCCTTAAACTTGGAAAATCTCACCACAACGTTGGTTTTCTTCAGCTCTTGTTTCATGTCAACAACGGTGCTGGTAGGATAACAGCCACTTACGAGCCCAGAGCTGCCAAGACACTCTGCGATGGAAGATGGCACATGCTTCAAGCTAACAAAAGCAAACACCGGGTCATTCTGACAGTGGATGGGAATACAGTCAGTGCTGAAAGTCCACACACCCAGTCCACCTCGGCCGACACCAACAATCCCATCTATGTTGGTGGCTATCCTGGTAAGCATGAAAACCTGCTCTACGGAGCCACATGATGGGGCATGGTCACTTGGGGATGTCTTACTTCAGCATGCTATGGAGGAGGTTTTGGTTTGGTGACAAAATCTTCTCCATTTTAGAAAAGCTATTACAAATACTAACCTAAAATATTCTGGACAAATTAAAATTAAAAATTAAGCCAGGCAGGGTGATACATAACTATAATCCCAGTGGCTCAGAAGACTGAGACAGGAGGATCACAAGTTCAAAGCCAGCCTCAGCAACTTAGCAAGGCCCAAAGCCACTTAGAGAGACACTGTCTCAAAATTAAAAAAAAAAAAGGCTAGGAATGTGCCTTAGGGGTTAAGCACCCCTGTATTCAATCCCAGTACCCCCACCCAAACAAAATCTAAACACCAATTAATCATTAAGTAAGCCCTTGAGAACATTGGATCTGGTGTGAAATAAGATGAATGCTTTTACTAAGGTCAGTCACCTTAAATGACTCCCAAAGTTGGGAATCATCTTAGGAGACAAACCTGTGACTCATCCTTTCACATAGATTTTGGATTTAGAAGTATGTATTCCAGATGTTTCAAGAAATTATTACAAATAATGAACATCTGTTGTATGATAAAAGTCACAACTGGGGCTGGTATTCTGGCTCAGTGGTAGATCTCTTTCCTAGCATGTGTGAGGCACTGGGTTTGATTCTCAGCACCACATATAAATAAATGAATAAAATAAAGGCCCATCAACAACTAAAAAAAAATATTTAAAAAATTCACAACTGTGCCTTAAAATTACTACATATTACAAGTTTTCTGTGACTTTTGCTCGTCACTCCAGGCACATGTGGAAAAATATCCTTCTGGTTTTGATGGAGAACACACTTGAAATTATTTTTGTTCCTATCTCATTCCACAAAATTAAACAGGATGTGTCTTTTTGCCTTTCTGTAACAGCTAATGTCAAGCAAAACTGCCTGAGCAGCCGGGCCTCGTTCCGGGGGTGTTTGAGGAAGCTCACCCTGATTAAAGGCCAACAGGTGCAGTCTTATGACCTCAACACAGCTTTCGACCTACAAGGAGTTTTCCCTCATTCCTGTCCAGGGGCTGAGTCCTGAGCTTCTAGCAAAATCCTTAATTGGAATCATTACTAATATTTTGAGGAAAATTATTTTTTCCGAATTCAAATATCTTCTATTCAGATTTCATTTCCAACTCAGGTTAACGATTTCCCCAGAGAAACATGTTTATGTTAAACTAAAACCACATGTACAACAAATGTTTCTATTAAATAGTCTAAAATGTAAGTTGAACTCATTGACTCTTTTTTTTTAACATTATTTGTAATAAAACTTTTTCAACACTGAATATTCTGTTGGTTTTTTTAACAGTATTTTTTAAGTTTTGTGTTTTGGGATTTCAAAAAATAAAATATCACAAGAGACTGTAATAGGGTAGAGCAGAGTGTGGATCTCCTTTTATTTCCTTATGAAAATGTTAAACTCTGAATTCTACAATAGACAAGGAATGTCATTGGACACATTCCAGCAGAGAGTACCAACTGTTTACAACATAGGAAGCCCAGGAAATCACAGAAGTAAGGGAAAGATAACCTCCTTTTGACATAACCTGGTTCTATCAGAACCTGACCTAGCAGCATGTTTTTCAGGACAGGGGAAAAAAATGGTGTAACGCCTTCTTTACTATTAAATTTATTCTCACCCCTTATAATAAATCCCTTGATTGGCTATTTTTTTGAGAATGTGTATAATTTGAAAAAAGGAAATAAGGAGCTGGGCACAGGAACACATGCTTGTAATCCCAGCAGCTCAAGAGGCTGAGACAGGAGGATCGCGAGTTCAAAGCCAGCCTCACTCAGTAAAAACAAGGTGCTAAGCAACTCCACTAAGCAACTCCACCATGTCTCTAAATAAAATACAAAATAGGGCTGGGAATGTGTCCTAGAGGTCAAGTCCTCCTGAGTTCAATCCCTGGTATTCCCCCCCAAAAAAGGAAAATTCAAAAACCACATATGTATGTTCTTTTAATGGACTAAACAGCTGTAAGTTCAAATTCCTGAAGTCTCTTTTGACCTCTCCTGATGTATTTTGGCCTGGCTCTGGGTCATGACTGGGTTAAGATGGCTGCTATCCCAAATGCTTCAGAGAACTGGTTTTATTTTTCAAATGCTTGTTTGATGAGAAGCCCTACTGATTTTTCCTAAATTAAGAGAACAGATTCACATCTGTATGTACAAAATATTTCAGTTTGATAAATAAGGATACTGTGGGATTGGTCCTGTCCCTCTTCTGTGCCTGGTTTATGTTCCTGAACACTTGTGGCTATCTGCATCTCTTGGCAAATGGATTTGAAATTCGTAATTCCTTTCCCAGTTAAATATTAGCCTGAAGATATTTCTTAGAGAAAGCAGCCAACTGAGAAAGTGCCCATTGTTCTGTAGCACCTCGAAGTCTAAGTAACACAGATCCACTGTCTAACGGCAGCTTCCTGGGACAGCTGAGTCAGGAAGGGGACAGGAGCCCTCCCCTCAACAGTGCAACTGCACCAGGGGCTCCTCACTGTGCCATGAGTGGCGTTTCTGCTCACAATTCTGAGGAAACCAGCTCTAGCTCAGTTGAGGGCTCCAACATTCTAGACTGTGGTCCACCATGTTGGATAAGGACCAATCCAGAGACAACCAATCCAGAGTTGCCTTGGACTTCAAGCCCCTGCCCTCCACCCTTCATGAATAGAGCTAAAACAGAGTTTGCACTTCTCATGATTTCAGCTGTTCACAAGCCTTCTCTTAAATGATTCCCTCAAAGGAAAATGTACTTCTCTCCCCTTTGGCCTTTCATGGAGTAAGAGACCTGGGTTTAAATTCTCCCTGTGTCGTAAGCATGTGCTGGCTTCAGGTGGGACACCTGTCCTGACTCTCATGGTGGGTCCACACATGTTTTCTAACCCTTGTCAGTAAGGCTGAATTAAGTCCTCAGAATAGGGGTTCCAGACAAGATACAGAATACCCAATTCGAGTCCAGATAAATAACGAATGTGTTCAGTGTCAAAATACACTAAATATTGCACAGCATCCAGTGTTTGCATGCCAAATCTAAAAACCTCATTTTGCAGGCCCAAAAGGCCTAAGAAGATTATGATACCCCTTCCCTCACTGCTCCAAATAAAAACAAATCCACATCTTAGAGGGCATGCAACAAAACCCATTGAAGATTGCATGATGCTTTTGTGGAAATACCAGATTTTTCCCAAGATGCTTTTCTTAAAAAAAAAATTGTTATATATGACAGCAGAACGCATTACAATTCTTATTACACATGTAGAGCAAATTGTTCATATCTCTGGTTGTACGCAAAGTAGGGTCATACCATTCATGTATTCATGTATGTACTTAGGATAATAATGTCCATTTTATTCACAGTCTTTCCTACCTCCATGTCCCCTCTCTTCCCCTCCATCCCCTTTGAGTTCATTGGAGTTCATCTGATCCTCCCATGTACCCCAACCACATTATGAACCAGCATCCTTAAATCAGCAAAAACATTAGGCGCGCACATACACATACACACACACACACACACACACACACACATTTTGTTTATTCATCTCCTGATGGGAATTGGGTTGCTTACACCTTTTGGCTATTACAAATAATGCTGCTATGAACACTGGTCTACAAACATCTATTCAAAGTCACTGCTCTCAGTTTTCCTGGGTATATACAGAGAATTGCTGGCTCATATGGTAAATCTATTTTTAATCTTTTGAGGAACTACCATACAGTATGTCCAGTTTATTTTTAAGCCTCATTTTTTCTCATATATAAAAAAGATTTTGACATAAATCTCAAAAAGTTTATATTTAAGAAATACTATTATCAAAATTAATTTTTAAAGAAAAATAAAATTCTGAGAATGCTTACATAAGCTAATAACCTTGACCTTAATGGAATTTAAGCCTCAGTCACATGTGCCAGCACAAAAGTTCAATAGCCAAATAGATTTATAGGCAAGCTTTACTAAACATCAGAAATAAGAAAAAATAACCAATTCATTGCATCACCTGGCTTAACCTTTATATAAAACAATTACAGAATAACTTTAATTATGAACTTAGATATAAATATGTTTAATAAAATAATAAATTCAATTCAGTCCTTAGGGGAGAACAATGACTATATCTGCAAACCCATAAATTGATTTTATTCTTGAATGTAGTAATTTTTGGTGTGTTATAGTAAGACATTTGACATGCAATGTAAACTCCTAAATTTTTTGTTTGACTTGTTGTTGTTTTGTTTTAAGAAGCAGGGTCTACCCCATTTGCCCAGTGTGGTCTTGAACTCCCAGGCTCAATTGATCCAGCTTCAGCTTCCTGAGTAGCTGGGATCATGCTTCTTTCTCTCCCCCCTCTGCACATGTGCACAATACCCTGCTGCTGCCTACAGGCACTGTGTTGTACAGTATGTCTCTAGAACTGATTCATCTTTTATAACTGGACTTTATACCTGTTGAACAGCAACTCTCCATTTCTGCCCCCTCCATGGCAACCATCATTCTATTCTCCATTCCCATGAATTTGACTATTTTAGATCTCAAATATTAGGGTAATCATGCAGTATTTGCCCTTTTTTGACTGACTTATATCACTTAGCACAGTATCCTTCAGGTTCGTCTACACTGCCAGATGGCAGGATTTCTTACTTTTCCGAGACAATAATTCATTATCACATTTTCTTTAACTGTTGATGAAACTTTCAGCTTTGTTTCTGTATCTTCACTATTGTGACTAATGCTATAATGAATATGTGAGTGCAGATAGCTCTTCAAAATCCTAATTTCAATTCTTGTGACTATATACTCAGAAGTGGGATTGCTGGATCATATGGTAGTTGCATTTTTAATTTTTTGAGGAAACCCCAAGCTGTTTTCCATAATGGCTATGCTGACCAACCAATCCCACAAATAGTATACAAGGGTTCCAGTTCTCTGGATCCTTGCTGTCACTTATTATTTTTTGTTTTCTTGTTTTTGATGACAGCCATCCTAAGGGTATGAGATGACATCTCACTATAGTTTTGATTTGCATTTCCCTGAGTAGTGATCTTTTCATCTTTGAGCATCTTTTCATACGCTTATTAGCCATTCATATGTATTCTTTTTTATTTCCCATGAGAGTTTTTCTTTTATTTAGAGAATATTTTGACGTAGTATACATTCATAAAATAAGTATAACTTGTTCCAATTATGATCCCATTATTGTGGATGTATACAATATGGAGTTACATTGGTCATGTATTCATATATATGGATAAGAGTGTTATGTCTGATTCATTCTACTGTCTTTCCTATTGCCAACCCCCTCCCTTCCCTTCATACATCTTTGTCTAATCCAGTGACTTTCTAGTCTTCTTCCCCCTTGTTGTGGTTAGCATCCACATATCAGAGAGAACATTCTGACTTTGGTTAGAAAAATCAGTCATGAAATTCATTTGGAAAACTGAGGTCCAGTATAGCCAAAGCAATCCTTA
Source organism: Marmota monax (assembly GCF_021218885.2). Lineage (NCBI taxonomy): Eukaryota > Metazoa > Chordata > Mammalia > Rodentia > Sciuridae > Marmota > Marmota monax. The sequence goes on along the minus strand of NW_026694286.1, from coordinate 4,959,733 downwards.
GCAAGAAAAGCCACACAGGAGGCATCACAATACCAGACTTTAAATTATACTACAGAGCTATAGTAACAAAAATGGCACAAAAACAGACATGAAGAACAATGGAACAGAAGAGAAGACACAGAGACAAAGCCACATAGATACAGTTATCTCACACTGGACAAGGGTGCCATAAACATAATTGGAGAAAAGATAGCCTCTTCAATAAATGGTGCTGAGAAAACTGGAAATACATATAAATATGTAGTGGAATAAAATTGAACGTCTATCATAGTTATTCTTTTCAGAAATGTCTATTTGAGTCTTTTGTCCATTTTCTAGCTAAGTTGTTTTTGTTGCTATAGAGTTGTAGGTCTTTCTTACACATTTTGGGTACTAATGATTTATTAGGTGTATGGTCTGTGAATATTTCCTCCAGTTTCACAGTTGCCCTTTGCTTTGCTGTGTGGCATGTGGAAAGTTTTTAACTGACTCTTTCTCCATCTTTCCGGTTTTTCTTCCATTTTCTCTGAAGTCATAACTTGAGTTGATTATTCTCATTTATCCTGCATCATCAGCAGGATGGTAGTGGATCATCAATCTCATACATTTGAAAGTGAAAAGAAAAGAAAGACAGAAAGCCAAATTTTCCTCTTTCTATCAGCTGTAAAGTCCTGAATCAAGTACTTGCATCCAGGAAAAAAACCTTAGAGGGTGCATTACAATTCTTTCATGTGGCAAAGGTATGGAAAACCAAGGATGCTCAAGGGCTTGGAGATGGGGGAAATGGAAGATGTTGGTCAAATGGCACAAAGTTTCAGTTATGCAGGATGAATAAACTCTGGATGTCTAGCATGGTGACTATATTTATAATACTTGATTGTGTGCCTGAAATTTGCTAGGAAGGAACAAAAATATTCTCATCACACACACACACACACACACACACACACACACACAATTAGCTTCTAATTTTGCCTATAATTCACAAATTCCTTGAAACTCATATAAGCATATACAGTCATTCACTTTCTTTATTCAATAAGGCATATGTTACATTGATTAACCTTTTATATATGCTACATTTCATAATAAAGAGGCACAATAAAAATTAAAATATAACATGCAATTTTTTGATCTGGAGATGAGAACTAGATGTATATAAATACATAATTGATTTTCCTACTGCTCTTTCCATAGCATGGCAAGATCACCGTAGAGATAGTTGAGGTCTAAGGTCTAAGATAGACTTTAGAACTACAACTAAAACCAACGTGGTAAGAAATTTGCATTAGGCAGTAATTGCATATGTACATTTTCTAAGCACAGCTAGGTTTGCCTGGAAGTTTTACAAATGGCAGATCAGTGGCTCAGTGGCTGAAATGTATGTGCATCAACATTTTGCCTCTTTTGTGTTCTGAAAATTGTATATTACTTCTTTCATTGTCTAAAGGTCTTTTTTTTTTCAAAGATCAGGGAATTAGTGATGCAGAAATAAGGACATCTCATTAGGTTTTTTATAATGTCAATGCTTATCTAAAACCTGTAACAACCTTTATCTCCAGTAGGAGACACTCTTCCGTGGCTGATTGTCTTGTAAAATTTCATGGGAAGGCCTTCTGTTTTCTCTTCCCCCATAATCAACACTCTTCCCATACTTCTACTGGCTTTTCTCACTTGCTTAGAACCTCAATAATATTCTGCCCTGCATCCAAGAAGGATCCTTCCCACAATTACAAACTTTGTTATTTTCTCAGCCTCGGTATCACTTCTTCCTAAAGGGTTTATAAGCTTCAGCACAGGTAAAGAAGTTAGTCAACAGCCTGAGTAGGAAGCAACAGGTCATTTTCATAGCTGAGATTTCACTGAAAGATCAAGTGAAGATGGACACATCTCCTTAGCACCTTGTGATGATCATATTTTCTCCTTGAAGTTGTAGTATATTGAAGGTGTATTTTAAAACCTTAATGTTTTTGTCAGATTGCACACACACACCCCATTTTATGTTGTTATAATATCAAGATTGGGTAATTTATAAAGGAAAGAAGTTTATGTGGTTTATGTTTCTGAAGGCTGGAAAATCCAAGAACATGGTGTCGGCATCTGCTCAGGTGAAGGCTTCCTAGTGAAAGGGCAAGAGAGTCTGCAGGAGAGAAAGCTGAGGAAGTGAAATTCACTTTACAACAAGTCATTGTTAGGATAAGGTCTGCAGTACTTCAACAATTAACCTAGTTCCTCAAGAAAAATATTCTCTCCCTTAAGGACCTAATCACTTCTTAAAGGCCCCACCTCTTAATACCACCACAATGGCAGTCAAATTCCAGTCTGAGTTTCAGAAGGGACAAACCATATTCAAACTCCAGCATTATAATTTTCAGAACTTCCAAAAAAATCACATAAATTTCAAGTATATGTGGCCCATATCTCTATTTTCTTGTGTAAATCACACTTACAATGTCTTTGATAAATCTTTCTAGATAATTGCATGCTGCGATGATGGCTCTGATTAGGGACCTACTATGGTTCTTAGTAGTTTTTAACTATCGTTAATTCCCCTCTAACATTGGATATGCTCCTCAAAGATTCTTTAATTGTTTCATATCTCCTTGAAGGTCTATATTATGCTGGATATTTCTTTGGCATTCCTCCCAGAGCTAACATAATGAGGACCTAGGGGAGGTTATTAGTAAGTAATTGTTGAGTGAAAGTGTTTATCTTTTTTTTCCCCAAAATACTTCATCATTGTGGTTCTTCCTATAAATTTCAAAAGTTCCTAGGAAACAAAATTCCTCTGAGTCATCCAATAAGCATAAGACAAATGCAGAATAGGCCTCTTTAGAAAAATATTTCCAAAGAAAGTTCTGTAGGCTTAAGAGTTTTCACAAAAATGCAGTAAAAAATTTCAGCTTAATATTTACTCTAAAATGTTAAAATTATCAGGATTTTTTCATAGGGTAGCTGATGTTCCTTTCAGATTCCTTCAGAGCCCAGCAATTGGGCCCATAGCAGCTGTCTGAAGCAAGTGCTTGAATGAGAATATAAGGAAAATCATTTTCTTCTTGAGTAACACGATTTTAAAATAATATTGTTTTTCTCAGAGCATATTTTTGCATAATGATTAATTTAAAACTATTAAGTACAGTGGCCCGCGGAGGGGCAGAGCTGCCAACCACGCCTGCAAGGTAGGCGGGCCTGCAACCCACCGGCAGAACAGGCGCAGCGGCCTGCTGAGAGGCAGAGCCGCCCCCTCCCCCCCCGCGCCTGCAAGGTAGGCAGAACTCTGACCACCGGCAGGACAGGCCCAGAATTCCACAGAGGGGCACAGCTGCCCGACACGCCTGCAAGGTAGGCGGATCTGCGACCACCAACAGAACAGACAAGACCTGCAACCGACAGACAGAACAGGCCCAGCGGCCTGCAGAGGGGCAGTGCCACTGCCCTCGCCTGCAAAGTAGGCAGAACTGCGACCACCGACAAAACAAGCCTAGCGGCCCGCAGAGGGGCAGAGCCGCCGCCCGCGCCTGCAAGGTAGGCGGACCTGCTACCGACCGGCAGAACAGGCCCAGCGGCCTGCCGGCGAGGTAGGCACATTGCCCCAATTGGAGGAGGGGCAGAGCCGCCGCCTGCGCCTGCGAGGGAGACTTTGCAACTATACAAGAGCAATATAAATATATAAGGGGAAAATTCAATAGCACAACAATTTCACCAAGCAGAAAGAAACGTGAACAGTATAAAGAGACAAGGAAAGAAAGGACCACAAGCAATGCAGGTCAACTCAACTTTAGAAGAGGTAATATCTGCAGCAGATGGAATGTCAGATAAACAATTCAGGATTTACATGCTTCAGATGATCTGGAGTCTCAAGGAAGACATCAGACAGCAAAATCAGACAATGAAAGATCACTTCAACGATGAATTACATAAACAAATCCAAGAAGCAAAAGATCAACTATACAGAGAGATAGAGGTTATAAAAAACAAACAAACAGAAATCCTAGAAATGCAGGAAGCAATAAACCAACTTAAAAACTCAATGGAGAATACTACCAGCAGAGTAGAACACTTAGAAGATAGAACATCAGACAATGAAGACAAAGTATTTCAACTGGAAAAGAACATAGACAGCTCAGCAAGACTGTTAAGAAACCATGAGCAGAACATCCAAGAAATATGGGATAACATAAAGAGACCAAACTTAAGAGTCATTGGGATACAGGAAGGAATAGAGGTTCAAACCAAAGGAATGAGCAATATATTCAAAGAAATAATACGAGAAAACTTCCCAGACTTGAAGAATGAGACAGAATCCCAAATCCTACAAGCCTACAGGACGCCGAATGTGCAAAATCATAAGAGATCCACACCTAGACACATTATAATGAAGATGCCCAACATACAGAATAAGGAGAGAATTTTAAAAGCTACAAGAGAAAGGAAGCAGATTACATTTAGGGGTAAGCCAATCAGGATAACAGCTGATCTTTCAACACAGACTCTGAAAGCTAGAAGATCCTGGAATAACATATTTCAAACACTGAAATAAAATGGGTTCCAACCAAGAATTGTGTATCCAGCGAAATTAAGCTTCAGGATGGAAGATGAAATTAAAACCTTCCACGATAAACAAAAGTTAAAAGAATTTGCAGCTAGAAAACCATCTCTTCAAAACATCCTCGGCACAACATTACAGGAAGAGGAAATGGAAAATAACAATGAAAACCAACAGTGGGAGGTAGGACAGTAAAGGGGGGAAAATAATCAAAGAGGAAAACAAACCATGTTTAGTAACATAAATAAACAAATATGGCTGGAAGAACAACCCATATCTCAATAATAACCCTAAATGTTAATGGCTTAAACTCACCAATTAAGGGACACAGGCTAGTAGAATGGATCACAAAACAAGACCCAACAATATGCTGCCTACAGGAGACGCATTTGATAGGAAAAGACATACATAGGCTGAAGGTGAAAGGTTGGGAAAAATCATATCACTCATATGGACTTCGGAAACAAGCAGGAGTGTCCATACTCATATCAAATAAAATAGATTTCAAGCCCAACTTAATCAAAAGGGATAAAGAGGGACACTACATACTGCTCAAGGGAACCATACACCAACAAGACATAACAATCATAAATATATATGCCCCAAACAATGGTGCAGCTATGTTCATCAAACAAACTCTTCTCAAGTTCAAGAGTCTAATAGACCACCATACAATAATCATGGGAGACTTCAACACACCTCTATCACCACTGGACAGATCTTCCAAACAAAAGTTGAATAAGGAAACTATAGAACTCAATAACACAATTAATAACCTAGACTTAATTGACACATATAGAATATACCACTCAACATCAAGCAGTTACACTTTTTTCCCAGCAGCACATGGATCCTTCTCAAAAATGGATCATATATTATGTCACAGGGAAACTCTTAGACAATATAAAGGAATAGAGATAATACCATGCATCTTATCTGATCATAATCGAATGAAACTGAAAATCAACGATAAAAGAAGGAAGGAAAAATCATGCATCACTTGGAGAATGAACAATAGGTTACTGAATGATCAATGGGTTATAGAAGACATCAAGGAGGAAATTAAAAAATTCTTAGAGATAAATGAAAACACAGACACAACATATCGGAATCTATGGGACACATTGACAGCAGTTCTAAGAGGAAAATTCATTGCTTGGAGTTCATTCCTTAAAAAAAGGAAAAACCAACAAATAAATGATCTCATACTTCATCTCAAAATCCTAGAAAAAGAAGAGCAAAACAACAGCAAAAGAAGTAGAAGGCAAGAAATAATTAAAATCAGAGCTGAAATTAATAAAATTGAAACAAAAGAAACACTTGAAAAAATTGACAAAACTAAAAGCTGGTTCTTTGAAAAAATAAATAAAATCGACAGACCCTTAGCCATGCTAACGAAGAGAAGAAGAGAGAGAACTCAAATTACTAGCATACGGGATGAAAAAGGCAATATCACGACAGACACTTCAGAAATACAGAAGATAATTAGAAATTATTTTGAATCCTTATACTCCAATAAATTAGAAGATAGTGAAGGCATCGATAAATTTCTTAAGTCATATGATCTGCCCAGATTGAGTCAGGAGGATATAGACAACCTAAACAGACCAATATCAATTGAGGAAATAGAAGAAACCATCAAAAGACTACCAACTAAGAAAAGCCCAGGACCGGATGGGTATACAGCAGAGTTTTACAAAACCTTTAAAGAGGAACTAATACCAATACTTTTCAAGCTACTTCAGGAAATAGAAAAAGAGGGAGAACTTCCAAATTCATTCTATGAGGCCAACATCACCCTGATTCCTAAACCAGACAAAGACACTTCAAAGAAAGAAAACTACAGACCAATATCTCTAATGAACCTAGATGCAAAAATCCTCAATAAAATTCTGGCGAATCGGATACAAAAACACATCAAAAAAATTGTGCACCATGATCAAGTAGGATTCATCCCTGGGATGCAAGGCTGGTTCAATATACGGAAATCAATAAATGTTATTCACCACATCAATAGACTTAAAAATAAGAACCATATGATCATCTCCATAGATGCAGAAAAAGCATTCGACAAAGTACAGCATCCCTTTATGTTCAAAACTCTAGAAAAACTAGGGATAACAGGAACATACCTCAATATTGTAAAAGCAATCTATGCTAAGCCTCAGGCTAGCATTATTCTGAATGGAGAAAAACTGAAGGCATTCCCTCTAAAATCTGGAACAAGACAGGGATGCCCTCTCTCACCACTTCTGTTCAACATAGTTCTCGAAACACTGGCCAGAGCAATTAGACAGACGAAAGAAATTAAAGGCACAAAAATAGGAAAAGAAGAAGTTAAATTATCACTATTTGCAGGTGACATGATTCTATACCTAGCAGACCCAAAAAGGTCTACAAAGAAACTATTAGAGCTAATAAATGAATTCAGCAAAGTGGAAGGCTATAAAATCAACATGCATAAATCAAAGGCATTCCTGTATATCAGCGACAAATCCTCTGAAATGGAAATGAGGACAACCACTCCATTCACAATATCCTCAAAAAAAATAAAATACTTGGGAATCAACCTAACAAAAGAGGTGAAAGACTTATACAATGAAAACTACAGAACCCTAAAGAGAGAAATAGAAGAAGATCTTAGAAGATGGAAAAATATACCCTGTTCATGGATAGGCAGAACTAACATCATCAAAATGGCGATATTACCAAAAGTTCTCTATAGGTTTAATGCAATCCCAATCAAAATCCCAACGGCATTTCTTGTAGAAATAGAGAAAGCAATCATGAAATTCATATGGAAAAATAAAAGACCCAGAATAGCAAAAACAATGCTAAGCAGGAAGTGTGAATCAGGCGGTATAGCGATACCAGACTTCAAACTATACTACAGAGCAATAGTAACAAAAACAGCATGGTACTGGTACCAAAACAGGCGGGTGGACCAATGGTACAGAATAGAGGACACAGAAACCAATCCACAAAACTACAACTATCTTATATTTGATAAAGGGGCTAAAACCATGCAATGGAGGAAGGATAGCATCTTCAACAAATGGTGCTGGGAAAACTGGAAATCCATATGCAACAAAATGAAACTGAATCCCTTTCTCTCACCATGCACAAAAGTTAATTCAAAATGGATCAAGGAGCTTGATATCAAATCAGAGACACGGCATCTGATAGAAGAAAAAGTTGGCTACGATCTACATACCGTGGGGTCGGGCTCCAAATTCCTCAATAGGACACCCATAGTACAAAAGTTAATAACTAGAATCAACAAATGGGACTTACTCAAACTAAAAAGTTTTTTTCTCAGCAAAAGAAACAATAAGAGAGGTAAATAGGGAGCCTACATCCTAGGAACAAATATTTACTCCTCACACTTCAGATAGAGCCCTAATATCTAGAATATACAAAGAACTCAAAAAATTAAACAATAAGATAACAAATAACCCAATGAACAAATGGGCCAAGGACCTGAACAGACACTTCTCAGAGGGGGACATACAATCAATCAACAAGTACATGAAAAAATGCTCACCATCTCTAGCAGTCAGAGAAATGCAAATTAAAACCACCCTAAGATACCATCTCACTCCAGTAAGATTGGCAGCCATTATGAAGTCAAACAACAACAAGTGCTGGCGAGGATGTGGGGAAAAGGGTACACTTGTACATTGCTGGTGGGACTGCAGATTGGTGCAGCCAATTTGGAAAGCAGTATGGAGATTTCTTGGAAAGCTGGGAATGGAACCACCATTTGACCCAGCTATTCCGCTTCTTGGTCTATTCCCTAAAGACCTAAAAAGAGCATGCTACAGGGACACTGCTACATGGATGTTCATAGCAGCACAATTCACAATAGCTAGACTGTGGAACCAACCTAGATGCCCTTCAATAGACGAATGGATAAAAAAAATGTGGCATTTATACACAATGGAGTATTACTCTGCATTAAAAAATGACAAAATCATAGAATTTGCAGGGAAATGGATGGCATTAGAGCAGATTATGCTAAGTGAAGCTAGCCAATCCCTAAAAAACAAATGCCAAATGTCTTCTTTGATATAAGGAGTGTAACTAAGAACAGAGTAGGGACGAAGAGCATGAGAAGAAGATTAACATTAAACTGGGATGAGAGGTGGGAGGGAAAGGGAGAGAGAAGGGAAATTGCATGGAAATGGAAGGAGACCCTCAGGATTATACAAAATTTCATACAAGAGGAAGTGAGGGGAAAGGGGAAAATAATACAAGGGGGAGAAATGAATGACAGTAGAGGGGGTAGAGAGAGAAGATGGGAGGGGAGGGGAGGGGGGATAGTAGAGGATAGGAAAGGCAGCAGAATACAACAGACACTAGTATGGCAATATGTAAATCAATGGATGTGTAACTGATGTGATTCTGCAATTTGTATACGGGGTAAAAATGGGAGTTCATAACCCACTTGAACCAAAGTGTGAAATATGATATATCAAGAACTATGTAATGTTTTGAACAACCAACAATAAAAAATTAAAAAAAAATAATAAAACTATTAAGTACAAATTCCAGTAAGAATACAGAGAGCTGTGGGCTCAGTTTTCACAGTTCGAAGAATTTCATAAGTACAAAAAAGTAGAGTTTATGCCAGTTTGTTTTAGTCAGAACCATTCTGTGCATCAAGTGTTTCATCTTAATGTGATTGTCTAGTGTGAATAAAAAAAAACAGTAAACATTTTGATAAAAACTAAAAACTGCTGAGTTGTATACCTGATAGGCAGTCAGAAGAGAACAATTAGGGAAAGGACATCAGTAAAGGGAGCAGATAGGAAATAGTAAAGAACAGACACATAAATACAAAGGCTTCATGTGTGACTCCGCCTTTAGGCTGGAAAGGTGAGTAGGATCTTAGAAAGGAAGTTAGTTAATATGATTAATACAGAGTGATTTAAAGGTAATTTTGTACCCTCAAGGACTGTTTAAATTGAACACAGAATTTAAAAAGAAACATAAACCAGAAAGTCAAAGAAAAAGTAGAAAATGATCTGGCAGACTAAACTCATTAAGTCTTGATGGTAAAATGTCCAAACTTGGAAGAAGGCTATGGGAAACTCTTAATCTAGGGGATTAAAAAGTGACCTAAAGAAGGGCTGGGATTGTGGCTCAGAGGTAGAGTGTTTGTTTAGCATGCATGAGGCACTGGGTTTCATCCTTAGCACCACATAAAGTAAAATAAAGACATTGTGTCCACCTATAACTGAATAATTTTTAACAAATATTTTAAGAAAGTGAATTAAGGAAACATTTCTTAGAAGACTAACCTATATGGAAAAACATTTTTTTTCCTCTTATATTTGGTGTTACATTGGAAGTAAGTAAAATTCAGGGGAGCCCCCAAGCTGATAAAATGACCAGGCAAGCAATGGCTTACTGCTAGTTCTTAAAGCAATTCTCAAAGTGAAGGTATGTGTATATGTGCTTGTGTATGTGTACCTAAATTGACATAACCATAGAAGGTGGGATAGAACTTACAGTCTGAAATATAGACTAATTGATTTCTTACTGACACAGAAAACATCAACATTCTTCAGAGACTTACAACAGGACCCACAGTCTACAATATATAACATCTACATTGTCCAGGATGCAAGCAAAATCTCTAAACATACATCCAACCAGGACAAAGTGACCAATTATCAAAGGAGGAAAAAAAATCAACAAATGCCAATCTCTAGAGATAATTATCAAAGACTTTAAAATAGTTTTCTCTCTGCATTATGAGGTTACAAGAAAAATGTTATAAGAAAAAATATTTAAGTGAATGGAGGAATAGAAATCCTCAACAGAGAAATAAAAATGTATAAAGGAAGCAAATGAAAATTGTTGAAATTAAAATACAGTATCTGAAGTGAAAAAAATCACCAGATGGACTCAATATGAGAATGGACAAGAAAAAGAAAAGGATCAATAAACTCGAAGGCAGAACAGTGCAAATTATCCAATCTACAAACAGAGATAAAGGAGAATCACATCCCAACATACCACAGGCTACATGTGACAAATCCACAGCCGACATTATACTGAATGGGGAAAAGCTGAAAGCATTTCCTTTAAGACTTGGAACAAGGTAAGTGTGTACAATAATGGACATAACTTTTATTCAAAATAGTATTGAAAGTTTTAGCCAGAGCAATTAAGCAAGAAAAAGAAACAAAAGGCATACAAATAGGAAGCGATGGAGTCAAATTATTCCTGTTTGCTGATGATATGATTCTATAGGCAGAAAAAAATGAAACTCCACCAAAAGACTTTTAGAACTGGGAAACAAATTTAGTAATGTTGCAGGATACACAAACAACATAAAAATCAGTAGCATTTTTTAAATGGCAATAAAAAGATTTCTAAGAAATCAACAAAGCAATCCTATTCAAAATACCCTAGGAATAAATTTAACCAAGGAAATGAAAGATCTCTCCAATGAAAATGAAAACACTGATGAAGGAAATTGAACACACACACAGACACACAAATGGAAGGCTCTCCCATTTTCATGGATTGGAAGAATTGTTAAAATCTACATACTACCCTAAGTAATTTACAGATTCAATGCAATCCACACCAAAATGCCAAGAAAGTCTTCTACAGAACTAGATTTAAATAATCCTAAAATTCATAGAGCCACAAAGGACACCAAATAGTCCATGTAATCTTGAACAAAAAGAATAAAACTAGAGGCATCAATATTTGATTTCAAGATATACTACAGAGCCACAGTAAACAAAACAACATGATATTGGCATAAAAATGGACAGAGACCAATGGGACAGAATAGAGGTCCTAAAATAAACTTATCATATCCAACTGACTCTCTACAAAGATGCCAAAAACATACAATGCAGAAGGACAGACTCTTTAATAAGTGGTATTGGAATAACTGGATATCCTCCTGTAAAAAATAGAAACTTGACCACTATTTCTCACACTGTACAAAATCAACTCAAAATGGATCAAAGATCTAAATGTAATACCTGAAACCATGAAACTACTAGAAGAAAACATAGGGGAAACACTTTGAGATGTTGGCATTGGCAATGGCTTTTTGGATATGACCCCAAAAGCACAGGAAACAAAAGAGAAAACAGACAAGTGAGATTATTTTTCCTTTCCTTTTCTTTTTTAAAAATGCTTTTATTAGTACAGTATAGTTATACATTATAGTGGGGTTCATTTGGCATAATCATACATGCATAAAATATAATTTGCTTCATTTCAGTCCCCAGGACTTTCTCTTTCCCTCCCCTCCCTCCTCCTCTGTTCCCCTTCCACTACTCTACTGATCTTCCTTCTATTTATTTATTTATTTAAATTGGTGTTTCATTCATATACATAAAGGTGAAATTCACTATGGTATATGCATATATGTATATAGCATTGTTTGGTCAACTTCATTCCACAGTTCCTCCCTTTTCCTGCCCCTACTCCCTTCCCCTCTCATCCTCTTCCTTTACTCCACTGATCTCCCTTCTATTTTCATAGGATACGCTCTCCTTTTTTATTTCCCCCTTATTTTGCTCTAGCTTCTACATATCAGAGAAAAAAATTTACTCCTTAGCTGAGTCTGGCTTATTTCACAAAGCTTGATGTTCTCCAATTTTATCCATTTATCATCAAATGCTATAATTTCATTCTTCCCTGAGTAAAACCTCATTTTAAAAATCCATTAATCTATCTGGTCCCTTGATGGTTTTACTTGGATATTGTCAATTGTGCTGCTAAAAACATTAATGAGCCTATATCACTACATTTTGCTGATTTTATTTCTTTGGATATACACCAAGCCATAGGATGGAGGTTTAATCCAAAGAGATTGTTTTAATCTGCAATCTCTACCAACAATACCTTGTCCCTCACACTGTCACCAACATTTATTACTTCTGTTGTTGAGGACTGGCATTCTAACTGGAGTGAGATGAAATCTCAATATAGTTTTGATTTGCAGCCCCTGATTGCTAGGGATGTCGAATATTTTTTCATGTATTCGTTGGCCATTTGTATTTGTTGTTTTGAGAAATGCTTTATTTTGCCCATTTACTAATTGGGTTATTCGGGGGGTGGTGTTGGTGTTTTGAGTTCTTTATATATTCTGGATAGTAATCTCCTGTAGGAGAAGTAGCTGGCAAAGACATTCTCAGATGCAAATGACTAATGGTCATTTCTCTGTGCCCATCCCATTATTCAAGGAAGTCGGCTACATGCAGCAGCAGAGGGGTAACGAGTCAGAGAGCTATGAGAGAGAGTGACAGCTGCGCTGGGCTCCGCTCTGACCAGGTCGGCGGTCATCAGGAGGCTGCACATTCGGGTCACAAGGTTCAGGAGTCTCCACAGTGAGCACGTGTTGGCGCGCGGCCCTCCGCACCCCCACAGGAATGGCCCTGCACAGGGGCCCGCCTCCACCGCTACTGGGAGTCGGCTTTCCTGGAATCTGGGAGGAATCTTCGGATCTGCTGGTCCTGGTAGGTTAGTAGTTCTCAGCCCTTCTCATCAGTGCAGCTGGGAAAATACGTGCAAGGTTCTTCAGAACCTCACCTCCTCGGCTGACGCGCGGAGGCCAAAACCTGAGGCCGCGTAGGAGGCGTGGCGTTTCTTGCTCCTCCCACTGTTTGCCCAGGCAAGCCGGCAAAAGTTCCGCAGTGAGCAGAACCCTGCTAACAAGTGGAACGTAGTGGCGAGGCGGTCCGAAAACTGTGGGGAGGGGGCCGGGGGCGTGGCCTGCCTGCGGGGAGAATAGTGGTTGGTTGAGTGGGTGGGGCTGACCTGCAGAGGGGTGCGTTTCCTGAAAGACTTTGGCGGGGGCGGAACCTGGGTGTGGGTGTGGCCTAGGGCGAAGTGGGCGGGGTCGACCTGCCCTGAGGAGCGGGGAAAAGTAAACCTGTTGCCCGGGAGCGGGTCGGGGAACCCCAAACGCCCAGGGAGGCGGCCTGGCGGGGGGCGTGGCGGTAGTCGGGAGGGCGGAGTCCACCTGCAGCGGGGAGGCGGGGTCTGGAGCAGGGGGCGGGGCCGGCCTGCGTCTGGGGGGGCGGTTGGTGACCGTTGGTGTGGCGGTTGGGAGGGCGGTCCCGGATTCGGGGGCGGGGTCAGCCTTCTCCAGGCGGCGTACTAAGGTGTAGAAAGAAAACCGCGGTCGCGCCAAGCTAAGATGAGCGACTGCTGAGTCGCGGTCCTTAGCGCGTCAAGAGACAGGCTGGGTCCCTGCGGGGCAGGAGAGGCGGAGAGAGACCCTGGGAACATCCTGGGTGGCCACACGTCGGTGCCCGAGTGAGGGGAGGAGCGGGCGGGCAGGTCTGGGGACCGGAGCTGCAGAGCTTCCGCGCTCTGGCTCCCAGCGGGGAGTCGGGGCGGCCGGCCAACGCGGGGCCAGGGCGGCGCGCGGAGGGCCCACGCGGGTGACATTCTGACTGGACCGGGTCCCGGGACTGCGCGGGAGGAGGTTGTGGGCGGCGGGCGGAAGATTGGTTTCCAGATCTTCTGATGAGCGCGGTGGAGGGCGTTGGGCTGCGCCCTCCCGGGAGACACTCCGGACGTTTATTGTGGAACTGGGGCTGGCGGTGGTCTTCGTTTTGAGGAGGTCAACCACCTTTTTAATTCTTTTGCTTCAGAGTATGGCGGGACTCAGGATGGAAGTCACCAGGACACGGATTTAGATTTGACTGAATGTAAGCATTCAAGCGACGGAGGGTGGTCAACTCCCCTGTTCCCGGGATCAGGCGGCCGCTTGCCAGTGAGGGCTCGGGCTTATCGTGCCAAGAGCAAAGATTTGGAAATATGTCCCTCCCGATTCGCGGCTGGTCATTTAAAGCCTAAATGTCCTCATGTTTAAAATGTTACGAGTATTTTCCCTGCTGCCTCATGAGTTGCAGAGGAGGTCGCATTCGGTAGCAGCACGTGAAAGTACTTTGCACAGTAAGGATAAGAACGGACGATCATTGTTCATTCCCAATGCAGTGCTACTAAGGGGCTTTCCATACGCATTCTCATTTAATCCTCGCATCAATTCTTTGCGGAAGGTATCATTATCATTATTATTAATTAGCCTCACTGTACAATCAAAGAGACAAGGGCTCAGAGAAATCAAGTAATTTCTCCAAGGTCCCACAGTAGAAAGGAACAGAGTCAGAGCTGGAGTTGTGGCTCAGCAGTGGAGCGCTCCCCTAGCATGAGCAAGGAAGGCCCTGGGTTCGATCCTCAGCGCCATATAAAAATAAATAAGTAACATAAAGGTATTTTGTGTCCAACTACAATTAAAAAAATACTTTTTTAAAAAAAGAAAGGAGCAGAATCAAAACTTGAATTTAAGGCAAGCCGATACCGGAGCCTATTTGTTCAATACTGTGCCCAAATATTGAGCCCAGTTGCTTAATACAAGCACCCAAATCCAACTCTTCTTTTGTTGTACTCAGCATATTAAAGATCCAACTTCTAATTTGGACAAGATATTGAATTGTGTTTCTTCTAAGTTCAAGAGTGAGACTATCTACTGATAACAATTCCACTAACAGGCTTTCATTATTACAGCTTGATTTCTCTGAGCCTTTACTTTTTAATCTACAAAAGAATTAACATGTAAATATCCCTTGAAAAAAGAACATGGAAACAAGTTGTGTGAGATGGTGTTAAACAATTTACCTCTCAACTGTGCTGCTCAAAATGTGGTGAATGGTCATTTTTTGGTGTTTTTTTTAAATTTTCTATTCATTGTGGTTAAATATTTTGTAAAAGATTTACTAGAAAAATGAAATGAAAAAAATACAAATCTAGATTTTTATTAAAGACTGCACAATGAAATGACATTTTAATAACTATCATTGGAATAACTGCAACAGAAAAATTAACATCAGTATACATTCACTGAAAGTATGTGTGGTTAATAGAATCCTATGTGGCAGAGTAGATTCTTAATATCCAGGACTTTTTCCATAGTTTCAGTAACGAACTAGCTAAGGAACATTCAACACACCTAGCACCAACTCTCAATCCTGCACTCTAATGGAATGCAAAAGCATAATCAATAGTAAAGAGTTAATAATGACACACCTTTTAATCACTTCAGCAGAATAGAGGCAGTGCCTTCCTTTGTTTCTGTCTTGACAGCCCAGACCCCACCTGCGTGGAGGTAGAATGAAAATCCCAAACTCCCCCTAGGTAGATCAGGCTGCCTGGAGTTAATGTTATTGAACACCCAATGAATAAATCAATAGCAAAGGCACAAAGTGGACATGGAAAATCTATATGTGTGTTACCTCAGTCCATGTTTAGGACTCCAAAGCTTAGATTCAAAGGAGTAAGATTCTCTTTAATTATATAATACCCTGCAAGACAGTGATTAAATCTATGAAGTTTCCAGACACTGAAGTTATCTTTTTCCTAGATCAGAAATTGCATCTCTCTTTTGAATTTTGCAGGATTAATCTCTGACCTACTTTCATCTAATAGCAAACGGGGTTCCCATGGCTTATAGCTATTCACCAGACCCTTGCAAACAAAAATCTATTTGAAAATGAAAATCTATCTTTTTCAAATTTATGCCTTTGCAAATGAAAATCCACTTCTTCGCCTTTTAGCCTTTTGAGTCACATGGTAGCATGACCTCCCTTAAAATTTGCTAACTTAGTGCTGGGGGTATAGCTCAGTAGTAGAGTGTTTGATGCCCAGCACCAGGATAAAAAAAAAAAAAATTAGTAACCTAATGGCAGTTAAATGTCTAATTCATTCAGACCTCCATATCTTTTGTTTCTTTCTTTTTTAAAAAATTTCCAAGTTTATGAATTTTTAAAAATGTACACCAAATGATGAAAAATGATGTATATTGCAATTCCCTTTCTGAAACATTTTTAATTGATAGAACTGGTGTGTGTGTGTGTAAGCCAGTGATATGGTTAAACATCCTACCATGCTCAGAGAATTCTTCACAAGAATCACCTGATCAATTGTGTTGAGAAAACATAATTTAGATGCATAGTTAAGTTCTCTCCTAGGATAAAATTTATGTGCATTTATTTATATAAATTGTGAATCTCTGATAATTTACCCACTGAAATTTGGTTGCTTTATGTTGAAGTATTTACTGAAGTCAATACACACGTTACAGTTTTCCTGTACAAAGTATATTTGTAAACTGTACACTTATAAATTAAAAGATATATATGTTTAAAGAAGGAGATGGAGATTATAATGGTAGTTCTGCAGTTTCCAGAACTTTGTGCTTAAGACTGCTTAGGACAATAAAAACACATTTAAACCAAATAGGCATCTGTATGACTGAAAAGCGGACTGAACAGAGTGTTCATGTGGATTGTGGATTGTGATCTTTTGGTGTACTTATTTTTTAGCTTTCATGCTGATCTCAACTTTGCCTTTGCTTGCATTTTTCATCCTCATAATCCCTCAGGCACAGCAAAACCTTCCCATCAGTTTCTTGTCTACTGAAAGCCTTTCCAAATAATGCCAACTTCTGAGCATCTGCCTCTTTCACAAATTGTATTACTGTATCCATAGACTGATGTGGAGATTCTTGGCAAAACCATATTTTCAGTACACTAAGGTCAGGTTCACTTATTCAACTAGGATTTCCATCTTCTCTTTATGTGGATTTTCCTGACTTCATGAAATGGTCCTTGGAAGACTCAATGACAGTTTTATTCAGAACTGGTTCCACATAGCTAAGTTAGCTGAAAAGAATTCCAATTGGTGGATATAAGAAGAATTTGTGGCTATTTTTCAGGAAAAGCTCAGAGAGTCTGCTGACTTACTAGCTTTTTCAGAAATCTTTTGCCTTTCAGGCATGTCAGATTCTATAAGCCAGGAGTCTGCTTCTGGCATGCATTTCTACTAGGAGATGCTTCAGTGGGAGAGGAACTACAAAAGGTGGAGGATTCTGGGTACATGGCTTTGCACTTTTGTTTTCTGGTATCTGCTTCTGCTGATTGACTTTTCTCAATGTTCTTAAGGAGTTGGACAGAATATTTTCCCCCAGCAAAGGAGGCAGCTACCACGTCTCCTCTATGGAGGAATTCAAGAACACTTCAGCTCAGAGGGCACAATTTTCATGGGGCTTGCAGGGCCTGCCAGAGCACCACAGCCATGGGGTCTGAATAGGCAACTGTTGGACTCTCTTCTGATTCAGGTAAGCACTGGTATCCCCTGGTTGTTTGCAGAGACAGATTACAGATGTGAACTGTAGTTAACTCAGCAATGTTATCCTTCACCAAATGGAAGAGTCTCTGTCCAACAACTTGACACAAATAGAGATGTAGGAGAACACAAAACTCTTTTCTTCTTTCCCTAATTTTGAGCCTCCTCAAGTATAAATAATGATTTTTTTTTTCAGGGAAGCATTTTCTAGAAACTTATCCTTCTTGGGGAGTGAAGTCTGTGAAGTGTTCCAACCTGTTCACCTGCTGTCCTGATGGCATAAGAGCAGTTCTGTACGGGATCTGCCTTGAACACTGCATCCATCACATGGGAAGAAATAGATTGTGGTTTTGCTAGACTTTCTGTAATAGGAATATTATTTCCTGATGGTTGTAAGACATCTGTCCAGGTACATTATCCAACTGGAAAAATATCTCAAGAATCGTACTTGTAGCAATAGTCAAAATCTCCTCCCTAGCCATCAAATGTAATATGAGCTTTATGTCCTCTTGCACTGCCACAGATTGCCAGGCAGATCAGATAAGGATTCTTTCTGTTGCTTCATTTCATTCTCCTTTTAATGACTTAAGGTTGGCTTCTGTGATCCCTTCTTACAGAATGTTGAAGGTACTATTTCAGATCCATTTAGAGATCATAAAAGGAACTTTGGCCAAGATGATACACTCATCTGGAACCCCAAGGGGGCTGAAGTAATGACCTCCTTTTTACACTTCAAATTCCTAACAATTGTGTGTCCAAGGTTCAAGAGATCTACAAGCTTCCTAAAGTCATTTCCATTGTCACTATATCTAGTGCTAACTATATAAGCTGGCATATGTAATCCCAATAATCATAATTCATGTTGAAGTAATATTGTGACAGTAACATGCTTCCTTTCAAACAAACTGTGAGGTCTTTAGTTGGTGAAATTGTGGACTGACCAAATTACCGTGAAGGATCACAGAAAGATCCAGTCTCTCCCAGTAATTGTTCTACTGGAAATTGTTGTTTTGCCCAGAGGATATTCTTCATTGTCATGCTTGACAGTATGGATCTTTTCCCCATGGGCTCCCTTTTTGGTGTTCTTTTCTCATGGGGCTACAATGGGTGGAGGTTATTTCCCCAGAGTCCAGTCAGCATGGGGACACAGGGCACTGCTACTGTATTTTAGAGCCCAAGGGCAGAGCCCAGACCTAAGTTGTATGCTTTATAAAAGCATCCTTATTGGAGCATCATTGACATACAATAAACTGTGCATATTTAAATATACACTTTGATGTGTGTGTTTTTATGCCCTTGCAACCATCACTACATTCATGGTTATGAGCATAATAACCATCACTCCTCAAAGTTTCCTCATGTTGCTTCCAGTCTCTCCCTTCCAAGCTTCAAACACTTAACACATTGGTTCCAAAAGAAAGTCAGTAACCTCCCTTACCATATTAAAAACAAAGTTGGTATAATCTTGACCTCCATACCAAGGATGGAAATTTATAAAACAAGTATAAACCAGCTTTACTTTGGAGTCTAGATGTGAAAATCCTCAATAATATACAGGTTAATTGAATTCAGCAATTAGGCAAAAAAAAAATATGGCCTTGGCCTTGATGGCAACTTATACTCTTCTTTTTATTCTCCAATATGTCACATTTTTCACTGTCTTTGTTTCATTATTCCAGTTTTGTTTTTTTTTTTTTTTTTCAGTTTCCAACTTTGGTTGATACTCTGATTTTATGCTGACATTGTGGGCAGACTATTTTCTCATACATTCCTAGAGGGAAAATTTGTCCTGGATGAAGAAAGGATGCTAGTGGGTGGTGCTCACCCACATTTTAAAATGAAAGGAATGGAACAATGAAAGACATATTATTCAATCATGATTTGTCTAGGCCCTCCCATTTGTTCACCCTTGAATGGGTTTAGAGAAATGGAAGGGCTAAGTGTAACTTTGTGTCAAAGCTCCTGAAAATTAAGGTTACTCTTCAACCTAAAGCTAGGGCCCAACAAATAGTTTCTGTAAAAAGACTTAATTTTCCATATGGCCATCCATGCAGTGTAAGGGTCCAGTGAACCTCGGAGGAAGAGACCACCAAGAGACCAACTCATGCAACAGCAAAAGGGGGTTTATTGAGGATCCAGCGCACTGGGGCTCCGTGCTCACTCAAGAAGGGAGAGCGGCCCAGAGCCCCGAGCAGGGGTTGAGCAGTGCTTAAGTACACTTTTTGGGGAGGGCGGGGGCTTTGCATACATCAGAGCAAATCATCATGAGGCACAGGAAAATCAAACAACTCTCAAACGTGATTAGCACATTCATTGGCAGGAACAGGTCGGGCAGGAGTGATAGGGCAGTCCTAAGGAGGGGGATACATTCAAACTGATTGGTTTGGGCCCTGAGATGCCTACGTGCCAAGCTGCACAGGGTCTAGGTTATTAAACAACTAAATGGTCAGGGGGAGTATCTACTGGGCAGTCCCGGGAATTGTCCTAACAGCTACAGGAATTTCAGGTTTTGAGTGTAGCATAGGAACTTAACAATACCTGGTCCTTTACATTTTAACTCAGGCTTTGCAGCTTAGAAACTTTACAATACCCAGTCTTTTACACTTTAACTTCAATTTCTTTTACTCTTTCAGCAGCTGTATCCAACATGATTCATGATATTTAGGAATAATACATGACTCCATCTTAACACCCATTTATCAACCAATACTAAGTGTTGACTTAGCACCCAAATTAAATATTGAGGTGAAAATGCTAAATTTCTGGGTCAAGAAGTATATGTATTTTCATCTTAAAACATTATAAAATCAAAGGTTTAATTATGCTATAAGGGATATAATGCTATCAGAAGACTAAAAAGAAAGGTGTAATGAGATTTTGTGGAATGTGTGACAGTAGCACTCATGAAATAACAGCCAGCTTAAAAGTGCTTCCATTGTGGGATAGAACTATTAGGATGAGATGGATTGTGGAACATGACAGATCTAAACTGCTTTACCAAAACAAAGGGACCTGGTGTGGATTAATGGGAAAGTCCATTAGTCAACTTTTTGTTACTAACAAAATACCTGAGACTATGTACAAAGAAAAGAGGTTTATTTAGCTTATGATTCTGGAAGTTCAAGAGGGAAGAGGTTAGTACTTCATGGAAAAGCAAAAATCTTATAAAGAAACAAGGAAAGAGGGAAGTGGTATAGCAAGTTACTAAAAAGTGGGAAAGCAGCATCTAAAAATAATAAATCAGGCTTTGGTATCCTGTGACCCAGAAGATCTGTTTGGTTCAGATTTCATTCTTGCAGATATTCAAGAACATTGTGCCTTGGGGCTGGGGATGTGGCTCAAGCGGTAGCAGTGCTCGCCTGGCATGCGAGCGGTTCTGGGTTCGATCCTCAGCACCACAACAAATAAAGATATTGTGTCTGCCGAAAACTAAAAAATAAATATAAAAAAAAAATAACATTGTGTCTTCCCTTAGGGAGAGCCCTCTCACCTGTGTCAAATCATGGTGGATGATAATTGTAGGGGCACATTCAGGGGCAGGCAAATACATCACCAAAAAGGAGAGCTGAGTGGAGCCTGGCTTGGCTTGAACTTTTTTTTTTTTTTTTTTTTTTGGTAATGGGGAGCAAACCACTGAGTCATATCCCCAGCCCTATTTTGTACTTAAATAGAGTCTTGCTTAACACCTTGCTTTTGCTGAGGCTAGCTTTGAACTCTTGATCCTCCTGCCTCAGCCTTCCAAGCCGCTGGAATTACAAGTGTGTGCCATTGCACCTGGCTGTCTTGGGATTTTATAATAATCCTCTGTGGAAATTACCAAAAGGTTGCATTGGAAATATCTTATTTCCTTCAGAGGCTAGCACTCCCAATGACCCAAACTTCCCTACTTTTCTCAAAGTTCTTACCATTTCCACATCACCACACTGAAACAGTTGGGGTTTCTCTAAATTTGAGAGTGACTTCTACATGCTGAGAGTAAAGGCTAAGTGGCTGCCTTCTTGGCCTGATGTGCTCCAAGCAAGCTGAGAGTAGAGACGGTGCCTGTCTAGCACAGGCTAAATAAATCTGCATATCTTCATTTTTCTGCCACTTGCCTCGCTTTGCCACCTGTTGAGAGCCATAGTTTAGTCGGAATGACGCCTGGCATTTTGCCAGAGGGAATGTTTTAAAGGTGACCCTGCTCTGGGAATAGGGCGGCTCAGGGATTAGGGCGGATCCTGCTGGGAATAGGGCGGATCCTGCTGCCTTGGGTGCCCACTACTTTGGAGTTCCCATGGAGTTCTCTCCGGGTTCTGTGAGAATTGGTGCGCGGAGCCCGGTGGAGGAAGTGTGTTCCCGGGAAGTGTGGGTAGAGTGCCGTGAGAATTCGGGAATAAAGAGCTGCTGTTTGAACCTACAAGGCTTTGTGGCGGCTCAATTATTTTGTGCCCAGCCAGACTGCGGCAGCCACCTCTTCTCTTTTAGAAGCCCTCCTTGCCCTTAGAGGATATGAAGGTGGAATGTTTAAAACAGAAAATTTCTTCTATCTTCCTTTAAATCTGCCTTTGAATATAACCTATTTTCTACCAATATTTCTGAAGCAGTGAATTGTGGAGTTTAGCTGACAATAGTGTCACCCAGTAATAGGACCAAGCATAGCATAATGGAAAAAGGACAAAATAGTTTGTGCCTGGTCACAGAGAACCCAACAGAATTACCTTATGCCCATTTCCAGGCAATCCCTTCTATAAGAGGCAAGACTGGCCTTTCTGATGTTTACGTCTATAGATTCATTTTTCCTATTGTTAAAGCAAAATTACTCACGTCTCTACTTGAAGATGATGAGGAAGACTTTATGGGGGTGGGGGACTTCTATCATGCATGGGTTTTGCAGTTGGGAAGAGAGATTGGAGTCAACTCTGAATAAAAAAAGGACAACCAAGAATTTACAACCAAGGAGCAGGGTGGGGCTTGGTAGATGGGAAACACCTAGACAAGGAACTCAAGAGGAATATAGATGAAGGCAGGCCAAGATGATAAGATATAGGTAGGGAATGAGGAATTTGATCAAGTATCAATGGAGGGAATTTTTGCTAAACTGACCCAGCAGGATTTTAGCAAACCAAAACTGGCCTAAGTGGGTCAGGAGAGACCCCAAGATGGGGACCTGAGCGCTTAGGGGCCTTAGGATGCCTTTTGCTAAAAGCAATCACTTCATTTAGGCCTGCAGGTACCCTGAGGGTAACTAAAAGCAGGATAAAGCTTGACATCTCTGCCTCATTTTGTATCAGTCTTCATTAAACTTAAACTTTGGGTTGATCTGCTAGCTCTGCACTTAGGCATGTTAATCATTTAAGGAGTGTTTATCTAAAAACTGGTAATATGAGGCTTATTAGTCCTAAATTTACCTAATCTATCTCATCCTCCTTCAAGACTGAGACAAGATTTGCAGACATTCAGCCAATTTTACAGCATCAGACCCTTCTAGGATTCACAATTGCTCCCTTCCAGGATCACAGGTCTGATAGCTAAACATCCTGAGCAACAAGTGCAAAGTGTCCCCTTTGAGTGATAGACTTCTCCAGCACCACCTCACAGATCCCAAAGTGAAATAATAATCAAACAGAGCAGTTTGACCAAAACTGTTTAATTATGTAAACCTCTCACACATATCCAATTCCCTTGAACCCCCTACCACCTTCCCAATTCTTCCACCATTTAAACCTAGCACCCCTGAAGACAGGGCTGAATCTCACTTTGTTTTCCTAATATGGCCGTATCAATTAGTTCCCTTTCCTGCTTTTCATTATTTCTTTTTCTGTTTGTTTTTGGAGCAAGTGGAGGGACCTGTTTTGTTGGGAGCCCCACAGTCAGGCCACTGGTTCAGGACTCTAGTAACATTAGGCCAAGGACAGTATATATTCTTCCAAATTTGATTGTTGGCATGTAGGGAATTTGGGAAATTCACATTGTTGCATGTATTTTAAATTTATTCTTTTTTATTGTCAAGTAGTACTCCATTATATGAATTAACTACTTTATTATATGAATTAATTATATAAATTAACACATCTCCATGGTTTAGTCTTTTATGAATAAAACTACAATAAACATTTATGTGAATGTGTATTATCATATCACATAATGTGGGTAAATACACAGAAGTTGAACCATCTACATTAAAAGGCAGGTATAAGATTATGTTTTTACTATATTGCCAGTTTTCCAAAATGATTCTATTTTACCCTCCCACCAGGACTGGAGGAGAATGCTGGTTGCTCCATGTCCTTACTAGAACTTGGTATTGGGTGTCTTTTTAATTTTGAGAATTCTTAAAATCAGGTAGTACTATCACATTTGGTTTAATTAGCATTTCCCTAATGATTGATAATGTTGAGTACATTTTTATGCAGACTGACTTTTGTTAAGTGTTAGTTCCATTCAATGCCCATTTAAAATAGATTTAGCTGTCTTTAAAATTATTGAATTGTGTAAGGGTCTGGCAAATGTCAGAGGAAGAAACCACCAAGAGACCTCGGCTCATGCAACAGCAAAAGGGGTTTATTGAGGATCCAATCCAGCATGCTGGGGCTCCGTGCTCACTCAAGAAGGGAGAGCAGCCCAGAGCCCAGAGCAGGAGTTGTGCAATGCTCAAGTACACTTTTGGGGAGGGCGGGGACTTTACATACATCACAGTCTCCTTTAACAAATCATCATACACTGCGGGAAAATCAAACAACAACTCCTAAACATGATTAGCACATTCATTGGTGGGAACAGGTTGGGCAGGAGTGATAGGTCAGTTCTAAGGCGGGAGGTACATTCAAACTGATTGGTTTAGGCCCTGCGATGTCTACATGCAAAGTCACACAGAGTCCTAGGTTATCAAACAACCAGATGGTCAGGGGAAATATTTACTGGGCGGTTCCAAGTATTGTCTTAACAGCTACAGGAATTTCAGGTTTTACATGTAGCATAGGAACTTAACAATACCTGGTCCTTTACATTTTAACTCAGGCCTTGCAGCTTAGAAACTTTACAATGCCCGGTCTTTTACACTTTAACTTCAATTTCTTTTACCCTTACATTGTTAGAGCTGTTTATATAGTTTGTGTATTATGTGTGTGTGCACCTACACCCCATGCTCCATCTATATCTTGCCTTTTCATTAAGTTACATTTGCTGAGCACAACTCTTACATTTTTTGGCTGAGGTTCTGTTGTCCTGTTGTAGTGTCACAGAGCAAAAGTTACATGTAGAGAAGACTTTCCAATGTGTCCTCTAAGGACATGAAACTAAGGAGTAGAGCAAAGCCCACTACTGGGCAGGGATTAAAATGTTAACCAAATGCACAGTAACTACCAAGCACGTGCTGATTTGTTTTAACACAGAAGTTTGTAAGTAAGATATTATCTGTATGTGTATGGAAGTGATTGTTAGTTGACAAAACTGAGGTGAAGCTTTCAAGAGTGCCCCCTCCCCCAACCTGTTGTAACTTCTGCCTGGAAGGTCGGGGAATGTGTAATTTACTGCTGGGAAAAAAAGAGAAACATGACTTATTTTGAGGGAGTCCCAGTATCCTTGGAACTTCTGATTCTTGTTGGTCAGCTGTGTTCTTGTCAGTCAGACTACATTTTGCATAAGTCCTGTGGAACTGGGTCACCTGGGACAGTGAGCAGGTTTCTAGTTTGACCTAATGGAAGAGCTTACACCAAGGCTCAGGGTCAGAACCTTCCAGGAGACTAGAAGGGAGGGTGTGCAGCCGTTCCTAGTCAAGAACTTGAGAACAGATAAGCTAAATATGCCCCGAAGCCATCAGTTAACTGAGTGCCTGAATATGACAACTTCATTAAACATGGAGCAGGAAGAAAAATGGAAGAAGGCTGGGCATGGCGGCCCACACCTGTAATCTCAGCAACTCTGTGGGCTGGGGGAGGAGAATCACATGTTCCAGGCCAGTCTCAGAAATTTAATGAGGCTCTAACTGTTATGAGGAGCCGCTTCAATTCACTCTAAGTCTGAATTTAAATCAAAGAGAGCTTCATTTACCTGGCCAGGGACTGTCACCCACCCTAGAACCTGAAGCTCTATGGGAGAACAGCAATTTTCAGGCCCGTGTCTTGAAAATTGAAGGACAAAAGCCACAGCTCAAGGACTTTTCCTGGCGTCACTCGAGTAAGCCAATCATAGAAGCTAGGGAAATAGTTAACTAGCAGGACCTTCAAGCCCTAAGCAGGACTGGAATTTTCCAGTTAGTAAGCAAGCAAGTTACAAAAGCAAAAAAAAAAAGCAATCAGCTTGCAACTCAGTTAACCGCATCTTGGGTCGGAGCAGGTGTTAGACAACTGTATCCTCAGTTCGAGCAGGTGGTTAGCAAGGACGAGAGTCTACTTCAAAGTCTTGGTCACCAAGACCACCATATCCTGGGTTGAGTACATTGTGTAGGGTACAAAGTACAGAAAATAATATAAGAAATCAGCTTTCATTTCAGTTTCTCAGAAACTGCTCTTGTAAACTTTTTTTATATAGAAGATAGCAATATAGATAAGACATTGCTTTATAATGTCTTATCTTACTTATCGAAATCTTATATATATAATCTATATATATATGTATTTACTAATCTATAACCTATAACTTATACTCTTATTGATTGTGTTTCTCAGTTCACTCCTCAACATTACCAACTTAGGGAGCTCCTGTCTCAAAATAAAAAATAAAAAAGGCTGGGGCTGCTGCTCAGTTGTAAAACACCCCTGGGTTTCATTCCCAGATACCCTCACCCGCCACATAAAATGGAACAGGGCAGGAACCTGCACCATGGGATGCCAATTTCCATTACCCTTCAAACCTATCAATTGGATCCATCAAAACAGAAAAAGGATGGGTGCATCAGCTTGGTTATCACCCAGGGGCTGTTCTGTGAGCCCAAAGTCAGGACCCATATTCCTGGGGGATTGCTATATCCCTATACCAAAAAGCTATATTTATATGGGGTGCCCCAGGCAGAGACTCAAAAAGAGGTGGTTGATCCACAAACAACCACTGAAGCACTAATAAAGACAAGGAGGCCCTTTGAGCTGTTAAAGGACAGATCCAGACCCACAGGGCTAGCACCCATGTTTAGGACAACTAGTGAGGATGGTGTCCACACCTGAAAGAAACCTGAGAAATGTGCCACACCTCCCTTGCCACACCCAGCCAGACTGAGGTCCTGCTCCCAGTCTAGAACCAGGCTGCAGGTGTCTGGTTCTAGATTTTAGAGGCCCCTCACCCTCCAGCCCTACCCTTTAGGTAGGGGGGCAATCTGAAGAACCTCTGTCCCCTATGTCTTCTGAATTCCAACAATAACATGACTTTACAACAGCCATGACAACACACTGCAGCCACCCCTCAGCGCAGCTCAGACTGCCTTAACTGCTTGATCTGAAACAGAATTAAAACCCTCAGCTGCCTCTGGTGACAACAGCAAAATGAAGGTATCTGAAAGGAAAGTGAGAAAGCAATGAAAGGAAAGTGACCACAACACTCGGAGCGACCAAGAGATCTTTATTACAGCAGTGAGAAAGAGGAGAAAAGAGAGGGGGGAGCCCAGCAGGAGAAGGTGTTTATAGCCTTTTGCTGCGCTGCCTAAATCTAACAGGGTCTCTGGGTTTGCAAGCTGCCTTGTTGGCATAAGGGGGGTTAAGTGTTCAGCCTTGAACGGTGGAGTTGAGTGTTCAGCCTTGTGGGGGGGGGGTGGGTTTGAACATTAGGACTTGAGGCAAACAGGCGATAAAGAACCAGACAGAGGGGGGTTTGAGTGCCCGGGTTATCCTGCAGCTAACATTAGCTCAGCCTGCCCTGCACCTAACATTCCTCCCTTTTTGTTTTTCTAAGTGATGTGGGGGAGGCGTGGGACCTGCCTGGGAGAGTGGAGGAATGTTCTGGGACAGGCCTGGGAACACCAGGGCAGCTAGAAATAACACCCAGTGGCTATAGACAGTTATCTCAGCAGGGGTCAAGTCCACAAAAGTTCC
Source organism: Marmota monax (assembly GCF_021218885.2). Classification (NCBI taxonomy): domain Eukaryota; kingdom Metazoa; phylum Chordata; class Mammalia; order Rodentia; family Sciuridae; genus Marmota; species Marmota monax. The sequence goes on along the minus strand of NW_026694286.1, from coordinate 4,932,040 downwards.
TTGAAGCCATAAGTCATCAATGGCATCAAACCATTCCTGAGCGGAGGAGATCCTTGGTATCAGCCACTGGTCCTGTCGTAGGGACTCTAGGAAGTATTGAAAGCGTTGTCTCCACATGGCGTCACCAGCACCTGAAGAGGATCAGAGCGAGTAAAAACAGAATGAGGATTAAAGCAAAGGTCAGTTGGGGCAGGAGTTCCACACTGGGGGGACTAACAGGGAAGAGGCCAAGGGCCATGAGGAGGTTTAAAAGGGCATAAAGTTTCAAAAATCGGGGATGACAGGCTAAGAGGTCTCTGGGTGCATTGTCTCTCATTGTCCGATGGCCGTTGTTTTGAGCTCGTGGGTTTTGGAGAACCACCTGAGCCAGCAAGGTGACCTGTCTCTGGAGGGAGGAGAGTGACTCCACCTTAGCATCTAGAGCCGCTTGAAGCTTTTTGAGAAGGTCATCTTTAGTCCAGATAGAGCGCCCTATAGCTCCTCCTGGTACTCCAGCCACTGCTACAGTTACAGCTATGGAGATTCCTATCAAAATAGGCAGAAAGGCTGCACGCTTACTGCGTGGGGAATTAGGGTGAGGGAGTAAGAGTTCAAACTCTGCGGTGGTATATAAAGTAAGTTGGGGGGTTACTTGGACAATGAAATAGGGAGCAGTTACATTGTCAGAGATGGAGGTCATTAAGGTGCCTTTACACCAAAGAAGGTCAGTCTCCAGGGTTTGTGTATTTGTTTGTAGAAGCAATGGTGTAACGTGAGCATCTGTCGTGTTGGGTGTGTGATGAAGGGCTAATGCAGAGCCATCAGGGCAAGGGAGAGGAACTGGTGTTACTGGGTGTGGGTTCCCACAAAGGGACATTTGAGGCAGGTTGCATTTTAGTGCCGGTGGAGGAGAGATCATATGAGAAGTTGAGGGGGAGTGCGGCCAGGAGGGGCCTTTCCAGGGAGGCACAAAGAAAACAGTTTTGGGGATTTAGGGTGGGGACTATCGTGTTTAGAAATGTCAGTTTGTCTTGGATGATTTTGATGCAAGTATGCATCTGAGAACCGGGTTTGGAGGGGTCTGAGGAGGAGGGACCTTGGAGTTCCTCTATCTGCCTAGTTAGGACCTTTTCAGAGTGCTATATCTGAGGTTAAGATTGTTGACCTGGATGGGGCCTGTGCTACTATGCTTCTCCCTATCCATAAATATCCAGAGGGTTTGGTCTGGTAGTTAGCCCAAAAGGCAGCGCCTGTGACTCCTGAGGCCCATCGTGGGTGGGCCGGATCATAGATTTTTAGTGCAAATGGTATTTTCACCATCTGCCCTGTGCTCTAGCCTCTTGCCAAGTCTCCTTAGGTACTATATGGAGCATACTGGTATCCTGTCATAGTGATGGATTTTACATGACCAGTAAGGACAGCCTTTATAAGTGTCTGGCCACCATTTGCAGTAATCTTGGTTCTGATCAAATAGAAAGCAGAGATGGGTCCTATTGAGGCCATTTTGTAGAACTGAGAATTTGCAAGATAAATGATAATGGGGGCAGTTGAGTTGAGGAGCATATCATAAGTGGCAATTTGTTCAGTTTTTGATATGAATCCATCCTTCCATTGATCAACTACTGTGACTCTCCATATGTAGGATCCGAAGGAAATATGGAAAAAGGAGGTATAGGCTAAGAGGAGGTGAGGGAGGTGGACCCGGATCTGGAAGTTATTCATCGCTTTGGGGGGACCTGGTGAAACAGAGTTTCAGTGGGTTGATGGGAGAAAGGCTGCAGGCATATGCTGGTGAAGAAAAAGAAGAACAGGTGTCCGCAGACTCAGGTTCAGGAACTGATGCAGGTTTTAACCTGGAAACGTGAATCCAGAGGGTTAGCTTTGTTGGAGACTCCTGAAGCCTCGTGGCAGTGGGGGTACATAGGGTAACTTGTAGGGGGCCTTCCCATTTTGGTGACAAGGGAGAACCTTGGTGTTGTGGGGGAGAGAAAAATACCCAGGCTCTTGGCATCAGGGGAAAAGAAGCATGGGACCTCTGTGGGTAAAAGAGAGAAGAGGGAAAGAGAGACTTTCTGGTAGAGTCCATGGAGAAGCTATGACACCAGAGGGAAGGGCAGGATGGCCATACATGACCTCAAATGGGGTGAGAAGGGTGGGTTTCCTTGGTAATACTCTGAGTCGAAATAAAGCAAGGGGAAGGAGTTTGGTCCAATCTAGGTGAATCTCAAGGGTAAGTTTGGTTAAAATTTCTTTTATTGTTCAGTTGGTACGCTCCACCTTTCCAGATGATTGTGGGTGATAAGGAATGTGTAGGTGCCATGGGATGTTAAGGGCTTTAGTAATATGCTGTGTAATCTGAGAAATTAATTCGGGTCTGTTGTCAGACTGAAAAGAGGTGGGTATTCCAAATCTGGGTATAATCTCAGAGACAAGGATAGAGGCGACTGTGGTAGCCACTTGTTGGCAGTGGGGAAGGCTTCAACCCATCCTGAGAAAGTATCTACTAGAATTAGTAGGTATGTAAGTTTGCAGACTGCTGGCATGTTGGTAACATCTAGCTGCCAGTCGGCTGCTGGAATGTGGCCCCGTGCTTGATGTGTGGGGAAGGTTCCAGGTTTCAAAGGAGTTTGAGGATTTGTTCTTTTACAGATGGAGCAGTTAGAAGTTAGCTGTTGCAGAAAGTGAATATCCTGGGGCTGAGTGTGAGAAACGAGCTTGTAAAAGCTCTGAGGCTTTGGGAGTTAGTGTGAAAGATGGAATAGAGGTATGAGAGCAAGGATCGGGCTGACACTGGGGATTTGGGTTGTGGGATAACAGGTGCTAGGGTACAATATGGGGCAAGGGCTGCTAGTCGGGCTTCCAGATCATCCCTTGAATTGACTCTTGTGACAGGTGAAGAGTCATGTTGGTGTGAGCGACAGTGTGTGATTCTGATTTCAGTGGGAAGGAGTGAAGCTCTAAGGAGATCAGTGATGAGCTTAGCATTGGTGATTATGGAGTCCCCAGTTGTAAGGAGTCCTCTCTCTTTCCATATGGCAGAATGAGAAAGGATTATGTGATAGACATATTTAGAGTCTATGGATAAATTTAGGGAATGGTCAGCTGTCAGGTGGAATGCCCTAGAGACAGCTATTAATTCAGCTTGCTGGTTGGTGGTATGCGGAGGCAGGGATTGTGCCTCCATTGTAGAAAATTTTGTGCCAAGTGGGTCAGTCAGGGAGATACTAGCATGATCCTGGTTGGTGATGGCCATCTAGTGTGAAGGTGCTGCCATCACCAAACCAGGTGTAAGTGGCATCAGGCAAAGGCCCTTCATGGATATGAGTGGGGCAGGGCATACGGTTTCCAAGGCAGTGGTGGGAGGAAGGTGCTTTAGTCTTGGGAAGAAGAGTGGCTAGGTTTAAGGCTGAGCAGGCCTTAAAGGAAATGGAGGGATCGTGGAGGAATGAGACCAGAGGGGAAAGGATGCGGCAAGGGGGAAGGGTCTGTAAGCCTTTGTAAGTGAGAAGATCCTCTAGAGTGTGAGGGGAAATGATAATAGTTTGTGCTCCAAAAGTCAGTTTTTTTGTTTCCTGTAGTAAAATGTGTGCTGCATCTGGAGCACGCAGGCATGGAGCCTGCCCCCTAACAGTCAGATCCAGCTGTTTGGATCCTAAGCAACAGGAGGGAGGGTGGGCCCTTTATTCTGACCTAATGCTCCAAGGGCTAAGCCTGTTTTTTCATGAACATAAAGAATAAAGGTTTGTTGGAAGTCCTGGAGATGTAGGGCTGGTGCTTCAAGGAGGGCTTGTTGTATGGAGAGAAAATGAGATTTAGGTGATGAGTGAAGGGCTCTTGTTTGGCCCCCTTGGCCATTTCATAAAATAGTTTGGCCAGGAGTGAGAAGTTGGGAATCAAGTCCTAAAATATCCTGCTAGACTCAGGAAGGATAGGATTTCCTCTTTAGTTTTTGGGATGGGGTAGTCATGAATTAGGGCCTTTCGATCTAGAGTGATTGCCTTGGAATCTTGGGAGAGTTGGACTCCAAGGTAGGAGATCTGGGGTTGTGATAATTGTACCTTTTGGGGAGACACTCAGTAACCCTTGTCAGCCAGAAAGTTAAGAAGTGTGTTGGTATCAGTCTTGGAAATATTGAGGGAGGGACTGCAGAGGAGTAAGTCATCTACATATTGGAGGAGAGTTGAAAGAGAGAGGTTGAGGCCCTTTAGATCAGCAGATAATGGCCGACCAAAGATGTGTGGGCTGTCTCTAAAGCCTTGAGGGAGAACAGTCCACGTTAATTGCTGAGATTGTTGAGTATCTGGATCTGTCCAGTTAAAGGCAAAGAGGTCTTGGGAAATTGGGGCCAAAGGAATGGTGAAAAAGGCATCCTTTAAGTCTATAACAGAAAAATAGGAAGTTGAGCCTGGAATAAGGGACAGGAGAGTATATGGGTTTGGAACTAGTGGGTGGATGGGTTTGACTGCCTCCATCACGAGATGAAGATCCTGGACCAAGCACTAAGTCCCATTGGGTTTCTTGACTGCAAGAATGGGAATGTTATATGGTGAATGTGTGGGTCTAAGAAAACCCTTTTGGAAGGCTAGAAATGATGGGTTGTAGTCCCTTTTTGACTGGACATTGGTAGGGGACATTGAGGCTTGTTTGGAATGTGCTGGATGTTTTTTAAGTGGATCTCAACTGGGGAGCATGGAGCCAAGGATGGAGTCTTGGTGTCCCAGACAAATGGGTTTACTTGATCTTGTGGAAGTGGAAGGTAATGGTTTGATGTAGCCTGTAGGGCAGCCATGGCTATAATTGAGGGGAGGGAGGATGATGAAGACAGTGGAAAGGGAATCATGGCTTAAACTTAGAAAGAATATCTCTGCCCAAAAGGGGGATGGGGCATTGGGGCATCACCAGGAAGGAGTGTGAGAATGGGTGGCCTGAAAGTAAGCAGGGTAGGGATGGGATGGTTCTGGGATATATTGTTTGTCCACCTACTCCAACAATAGGGGACTGAGAGGGAAGTAAGGATCTCCAAAACTCCTGTAAGACCGAGAATGTTGCTCCGGTGTCTATTTAAAAAGGATTTTGTGACCATCAACGGTCATTTGGACCCTGGGTTCCAGCATGGTGATCGGACTTGTTGGGACAGGAGTCTTGAGGCCCCATCAATCATCGATAGCCAGTCCCACGAGGTTATGGGGGCTCGGGCCTGGCCGTGCACCCTTTCAGGTACTGGGACAGTCTGAAGCCCAGTGGCCCATCATGGAACATTTTGGGCAGGGTCTGGTAGGTGGCCTTGGATTGGGGAAGCCCTGCTCCAATGTCCTTCTTGTCCACACTTAAAGCAGGCCCCAGGAGGTTCTGACCTCGGGGGATGGTCTCACGACATAGGAGATGAGTTTTGGGGGCCCACGGAGGGCCTGAGCCAGCATTTGGCACTTTAGGCGTTTAGCCTTTTCATCTCGGTTATGATAGACCTTGAAAGCAGTAGCAAGAATCTAGTTCTGGGGAGAGAGGGGGCCACGTTCTAATTTTTTAAGTTTGATCTGAATGTCAGGAAAACTTTGGGCAAAGAAATAAGTCATCAATAACTGTCGGCCGTCAGGGGTTTCTGGGTCCAAATTAGTGTACTGCAGGAGAGCCTTAGTTAGGCAGTCCAGAAAGGCTGATAGGTTCTCATGTTTATCTTGGATAATTTCCTGAAGTTTTTCAAAACTGACTGCTTTCTGGGATGCTCTTTTTAGGCCTGATAGAATACAAGTGGTGAAATGATCTCGGTTTGTGATGCCGTTGCTGGTGTTGTAATCCCGGGGGGATCTTGGTCTGGGACTGCTTGGGGCCCAATGAGATGTGCCGGATTGGTCTGATGGATCTCATCTGCATGAGTGTAAGCCTGTTCCCAAACCTGTCTCCACTCCTTAGGAAGTAAAGTATTGGAGAGGATCATATAGACATCATGGAAGGTGAGGCTGTAGGCTTGTGTTAAATATTGGAATTCTTTGGCATATAGGACTGGGTTGGTAGTATATAAGCCTAGTTGTTTTTCAATTTGGGAAAGGTCAGCCATAGAGAAGGGGACATATACTCTGACAATACCTTCAGTACCTGCTACCTCATGCAAGGGGGCAATGATCTGAGGAAGGGTGGTGGTTTGGGTTTTTGATCTAGTAATTGGAAGGGAGAAAGCAGGTTGTTGAGGCAGGAGTGACGGTGGAGGGGCTGGGGCAGAGGGTGAGGGTGAGGACCTATTCGAAGGAGGCTACAGGGTGGGGGTTCATCAGCAGGGTCAAAAACACTGGATGAGTCCCGAGGAGGAGAAGGTTGGGGATCTGTGGTTGGGGCGGGGGGTTGGTTTGTAAGCTAAAAGAATTTGTGAGGTTTGCAAGAGGTGCAGAGAGCAGGATTGGATCAGAGTAAGAAGAAAGCTTGAACATAAGAGATTTCTACCCATTTTTTCGAACCCTCACAGTAGTTGTAAAGATCCCTTAGAATAGAGGGATCTAAAGACCCAAATGGGGGCCATTTGCTTTGGTTGTCTAGGGGATAAGTGGGCCAAGCCTAGGTGCTATATTTGATCAGTTTTGGGAGTTTGATATCTGGTGCCAAGGAGACGGTCTTGAAGTTGTCTAAAAGGCATTGTAAGGGAGAGTCTACCAGTAGAAAGGACACATTACCCATGTAGTATAAGGGAGAGGGAAGGAACTGATTTATTGGCAAAAGGGGCGTCCCCACTAGAGCCAAAAATCAGACAGTGCCTAGTGGCAGGTTTGAGCTGCAGAGATTGGTCGTTACAGAATCCTGACAGACGAGGCTCCCGTCCTGGATGGGGCCAGAGCCATGGGAGACCTTGGCCAAGGCTTTTTGGGACCCCTCTTGGAGGGGCTGGAGTCTCCCAGGGCAGGAGAGAGGAGGGAGGAAGGGGGGAGGAAGGGGAGAGGAAGCGTATCTCTAGCGGCCGAGTCTTAAGGTGAGAGGACTTTATGAGGGCCACCGAGACCATGAAGGTCTGGGTGGGGTGTGATCTTTGGTTCCCGTTATGTGTCCCCTAAGGTTACACAGTCCTTTGAGAGTGCCCTATAAAGTCTATGCTGGGGAAGGGGAAGGGAAATAATTTTGAACCCAAGAGTCAAATCTGCCAGAGGAGGGAGTCCCTGAGGACCACCGTGGCCTTGAAAGCTGTGGTGGGGTGCTTTCCTCCCCACAGGTGGGCAGAGAGGTTTGCCGGACAATCAACGGTCAAATCCTCCTGACACCACCATTGGGTTTAGGACTCCAGGAAGGGGAAACTCACCAATCGAAGGCCGTGGTGGATGGAGTTCTGGCAGTTGAGAAAATGGGTTCAGGTTGTCCAGTGAGTGGCACTTCCGAAGGGAAAGGGACCCAAAAGTGGGTTTTCACCCACTTCCTGGGTTTTGGCACCAGATGAAAGCAAAGTGACGACACTCGGAGCGACCAAGAGATCTTAACTGAAGCAGCGAGAAAGAGGAGAAAAGAGAGAGAGGGAGCCTGGCAGGAGGAGGTTTTTATAGCCTTTCTGCTGCGCTGCCTAAATCTAACAGGGTCTCTGGGTTTGCAAGCTGCCTTGTTGGCATCTGGGGGGTTAAGTGTTCAGCCTTGAGCGGGAGGTTGACTGTTCAGCCTTGAGCAGGGGGGTGAAGCGTTCAGCCTTGAGCAGGGGGGGTTGAGCATTCGGACTTGAGGCAAACAGGCGATAAAGAACCAGACAGAGGGGGGTTTGAGTGCCCAGGTTATCCTGCAGCTAACATTCATCAACCTGCCCTGCACCTAACAAGCAAGAGATGGGGGAGCGAGAAATGAAGGACAGAGACCAGGCAGAGATCCACACGAAAGTTTATTTGTCGAAGTTGACAAACTGTATCTCTCTATAGGAGAGAGAGGCTTGAGATGCTCTGGTGTTGAGCTTTTGGGGAGTGGGGGTTTGGAGTTGTAGCTGTGGTACTACGGGATGGGCTTGGGTGCTTGCATCAGAGCTAGGCGGGTGGGAATAGCATGGCATTAGCTCTTAGGGTTATGGGACCATGGGGTAGGTCACTAATGGGGGTGGGGGGAGTTCAGGGAAAGGAAGTACAGGGAAGTGAAACTTATAAGATGGCCACTCGAATGTTAAATCAATACCCTAAAGTATCTATAATTAAAGATGGAGCTACTGAGGAGGCAGAAGGTGATGGTCTCAATAGCTAGGCACAATGGCACTCGCCTAAAATCCCAGTGACTTTGGAGCCAGAGGATCACAAATTCAAAGCCAGCCTCAGCAGCCTGGTTAGGTCCTAAGCAACTTGGCAAGATCCTAATTCAAAAAATTAAAAGGGCTGGGGATGTAGCTCACTGGTAGAATGCCCCTGGGTTCAATCCACAGTAGCAAAAAAAAAAAAAAAAAAAACAAGTGACAGTCTAAATGTTTAAAAGTGCTCTCATTCACATGTAGAATCTAAAATGGTTGGTCTCTCAGGATTCGAGAACAGAATTGTGGTCCTAGAGGGTGGGAGGGAGGCTGGTCCACTTACTAAGTTACAGGTACACAGGAAGAGTAAGTTCTGGTGTTCTGTTTATTTCTAAGATATTGGTTGTGGAACTGGTGCCCTCTAAAGCAAAGAGGGTATGTGAGAGTGACAATAGCTAACAATGATGTGTATTTCAAAATATATGAAAAAGAGGATTTTGAATATTTTCACTGCAAAGAAACGATGTTTATAGTGATGACTATGCTAATTGCCCTGATTAGATCATTACACAGTGTAAACATGTATTGAAACATTATACCGCATCTCATAAATATGTATGATTTTTATGTACCAAGCAAGAATAAAACTTTAAAAAGCTTCAAGTCAAAAGAATCTGGCCATGTCTCTGTTTGCATTACCTCTTAGAACTCGATCACATGGTAATTATTTCTAAGATGTTGGTTGTGCAACTGGTGCCCTCTAAAGCAAAGCATTGAAAGAATTATGAAACCCGAAAAATAGCATCCACAATCTTGTTAAGCCTCAGATTTTAAATTTGTGAATTCACTATTAATAATGATATGGTCTTATTGATTTGGGGACTTCTTTATGAAAATTGTTATGTGATTGAATTGGTGCTCTGTGTGGTATGGAGTAAGACAAAGAAAAGCCCCTGATATCTAAGGTCATCAGTTATGCCCGAGGACAGGCCTGCAGCTCCACAGTGCTAAAAAATAATGTTACAAGATGGAAGGGCAATCATTTAAATGAATTATCCTTAGGTACAAGTTCATATATGAGAGTGCACATATGTTTGTTACCTAAGAAAGTTGCAAAATAAATTGCAGACACCTGTAAGATTTATTAAAAATCTCAGCATGCATACTATTCATTGCCTGAAGTTCAATATTTTTGTATTATTTGCAGATTTTTTTCTTCAGAGGTGACATTTACACATAAGGAAATGTATAAATCTTAATTAAACACTCACTGAGTTTTGATAAAAGCATACATCTAAAATCCTACTAAAATATTGAACAATACTGTTCTATGAAAATATAACGTGAGCTACAAATATAATGTTAAATCTTCTAGTAGCCAAGTAAAGGGAAACTGATGAATTTTATTAACTAATATATTAGCTAAGCAAAAAAAAAAAAATATTAGCATTCAACATGTAGCCGATAGTAAAATGTTTTAATGAGACATTTTACATTTTTTCTTCTCCATGAAGGCTTCAAAACCTGGTGTGTATTTAACACTTAGAACTCATCTGCTTTCAGGCTGGTCACGTTTCAAATGCTCAGGAGGACTTGGGGCTGGCGGTCCAGTGTTGGACAGGGCAGATGTAGAATGTTGCCATTCCCTAGGGAGGGCCCTCATGCCCATTTCGGTCATTCCCCATTCCCACTGTATGCAGAGAGATTTTCATGACTCCCCCCAACCATGGTTCAGTTCTGCTTGTCCCAGCATTTCATATAAATGGAACGATACTGTACAGAGGTAGTCTTTTTGGCCTGGCTTCTTTCACTCTGCATTCTATTTCTGAAATCTGAATTTCATGTTCTTGTCTCTATCCATTTATTCTTTTTTTAATGTTAATGATTTTTTTAAATTGACATATAGTAATGGCTCATATTTATAGGGTACTGTGTGATCATTCAGTATTGGCCTATCTCATGCTATGCTGCTATTGACAATGTCTAAGAGCTCAGCTTCTTCGATGCTTGTCATGATTGGGCTTTTTAATTTGAACTCTTTTGATGAGCCTATACATTGGCATCACACGTTTCAGCATGCATTGTCCTAGTGACTCAATATATTGCATACCATTTCACATGGTTGTTGTATCTCTTTTAAGAAGGGTCTGTTCCTAAGCGTTACACTCATTTTTTTGAAAATTGGGCTGTTTGCCTTTTTATTAATGAGTTCTTTACATGTCCTAGATCCCAGCTCTTGGTTAAACATGCTTTACAAATATACTTTTCCCAAGCTGTGGTTTGCTTATTGATTTCTTCATGCTCTTTTTTGGATAACAGTGGTTTTAAATTTTGTTGAAGTCTCACTTATTAATCTTGTACATGTGTTGCATTTTGTTCCTAAGAAATCTTTGCCTACTTCTAGCTTCAAAGCTACCATAATTTTTTTTTTTTAAATGAAAGTCTCGTGAATTTGGATTCTATGACTCATTCTGGATGAATTTTTGTGTGTTATGGGAAGGGGTCCACTCCTGTCCTTTCTGTGTTCCTGCCTGCCTGCCTCTTTCTGTATGGCTATCCATCCAGTTGTTCCAGGACTATCTGTTGAAGTTTGTTTTCCTACTGGGTTGCTGTGTTGAAAATCAAATGGACGCCTATATCTGTGTGATTCTGTTTCACTGATGATCTCATGGCTATTTATTCTGAATCACAGTGTTTTAATAGCTATAATTTCGTAGTAAACCTTAAAATAATTCATTCTAAGAATGTGGCTCCTTTTTGGTAAGATTAGATATTCTAGATCCTTTGTATCTTTATATATATTTCATAATTAGTTTGTCAATTTCTACCAATAAAAACCTACTTGATGATTAGGATTGTATTGAATCAATAGATCTGCTTGTAGGGAATTAATATCCTGCCAATTCTTTTTCATCCAGAAACATGATAAAATTTATATATTTGTTTACCTATATCTTATACTCCTAGAGAAACATTTGCACTGTTTAGCATATATGTTTTGCAAATACTCTGTTAAATATAGTTGTAGATATTTTACAAGTTTTGATACTGTAGTAAATGGAAGTTTAAAAACGTATTTCCCAATTGATTTTTGCTAACATAAAAGCAAACTGATTTTTATACAGTGATCATATGTGCCATGATCTTGATACATTATCTCATTAATATGAATAGTTGAAGATGCCTGAGGGTTTTCTATACAAATAATACTACAATTAATCATACCATTTAAAAATATAGACCATTTTATAGTTTTCATATCTTTATGCCTTATATTTCTTTGTTTTGCTTCTTGGACAGGATATATGATAATAAACTGATGAATTAAAATTCACAAATTGGTTTTAAATTTTGTCAAAAATATTTTCTGTATTTATGGAAAAGATTGTGTATGCATGTATGTGTATAAATCATGTGTCTACAAATCATTATATTTAAATCATTCGTTAAAAACCTGCATAGACAAAGCACTAATGAACAAATTTAGGAAACGGTTGCTTATTCAATTTACCTTTAACCCACCACCATTCCCATGATGCCAAGCAGCTTTTGCACAAGATCATCTTGTTCCTGAGAGAGATGGGCTCAGACACAAAACTTCTGACTTTAAACTCCTGTTCTTTCAGTGGCCCCTGTGTCCTCAGACTAGTCAAACAAAGATTTTTTGTGAGAATATTTTTGGTTTTTTTTCTTTATTTTTAGGGGTTAAAATGCAACATACTCATGCTACACGACAATGAAAACTGAAGAGACAAGAGTCAATATGAACTTTTGAGATGGGAAGAAACATACATTGGCATTTTCCAGCAACATAAGATTTCTCAATTTACACAATTTGAGAAAATAGTTGGAAAGTCCCTGAAAGAAAATATGTTATTTTTAAAATTAGGTATGTATATATAAAACTGTTAAAATCCTTGAAAGGAATGCTTTAAACCCAAGTTATTTTATTTTTTAGTGTGACATATTTATGGAAAACAGTTGAAAAAAATGTCTGTCAGGGGACTCTTTAATCTCATAATATATTGACTATTTAGGCAAGTAATATCTATGTGAAAAAATGAAGGGACATCTTATTCTCATGTTACTTTTCAGCCAAATGAATTATGCGGACAACAGTTGTAAATGTCTGAAAGAAAAGATGGACATTCCTGCTTCTGAAAACCTGCATTTCCACCTGATTAGAAACACAAGATAATCAGTGAGGGACCATGGATGATCTCAGAGTATACCACAGGTCACAGTTACAGAGTAGTTGGTTTTAAACTTTGCTAAAAATATTTTACATCATTAAATGCATATTAATAAATGCACATTTAAAGCTAACTGAAGTGACTTAAATAATATGACTAAGACAGTTTGTAACAAAAATTGTTAAAGTCTATTAGTTTTTTCCCCAAGAAAAGCAAGTGAGGTAGTTTATACTGTATATACATCGTAAAGAACTGACATTCCAGTTTGTTCAAAGATCATGTTCCCAAGTGAGCTTTTACAGAATGAAGGAAACAATGAGCCAGATCTAAGAATAAGTGCTCCTAAACATTAACTTCCTGTAATTACTTTCCTGGACGATATTATTTTCCTTACTGTGTACCAAGAACATTTGGGATGGGGTGAGGGTCAGAACGGTATTTACAAGCCAGTCATCTGACTTTCCTTTGGTTTTGACTATTCTTTTTTACACACTGTTTACTGAACTTTTCTAAAAACAACTTTTGCTAAGGCAAAAGATTTTTCAATACTTAAGATGATAGGCATTTTTGAATTTAAGGATGGTTATAAGTTGGGATAAATCTGAACACATTTAGAATCTTTGTGTGAGACCTAATGTACTTTCAGTCAAAAGACATGAAAACTTCAAAATAAGACATTAAATGAATAGATCTGTGAATTCTCTATATAAACACAACAGAATTTAACTGTTCTAATGAGAGGAAATACAATGAAAAAGATCAGTTTTCAGGTATATAGATGTGTAGGGAAGCTACTGGAAGTTTCTTCCATGTGTGGGCATAAATTACTTCTATCTGATGTCTTGGGATTTGGCAATTACCTAAGGTGAAACGTTTACTTTTGTTATTTGAATTGCAAAAATGATAAAATTATTTTTCCAGACTCTGGAAATTCGTTATGTAAACTCACATACCATTAGCCATACATTGAAAACTTTGAAATGTAGGAATGAATAGAAACCACATATACGGTTTAGTTTCTAATGGTTTTCAGATAAAGAAAATAAAAATTAAAGTCAAATGAATGGATCATTGTTTCTCCTATAAAAGCATAACAAAATTCTGCAGGTTAGAAATGCAATTATCTACACGCTGAGTATAAATAATGTTTTTTGTAGACGTCAAGGCATAATGTAGCATATAAAAGATTTCTTCCATATATGCACTTTGAATGTTACAACATTATGTTTGAGACTTGATAAATAAATAACAAACGTTTTTCTGTATTTGTGATTCAGCTTTGAATCATGAGAATGTGGCTTGGGCCTTAAATCTTATTTAATCTGATACAAATCCATCAAAACCTCAATCTGAATTCTGAGTTAGAGTATGTGTCTGGGATAAATGAGAACTCTGTCCCCATTTCAGGCTTATCCCTAAGAGGACCCTATCTGCAATCTCAAGATGAAAGGCAGCACTATCCAATCCCTCAGCACATTTCAGATTTGTTCTAAATTAGAAACACGAGGACTGTGTGTTCTGGCCAATCTCGAGTCTGGAAAATAGCTCTGTGAGATCTTGATAGCGGGGGAGTTCTCAGCGCACCATCTGATCATCCGATTCTATGGCCCTATGCTAACCCACAGTGCTTAGCCATGTCTATGATTAATAAATAAAAGCAAAGTCTTTTGCAGCTTATAAAACTGGATCTAATAGTATTTTTCAGCACTCTTGGATAAAGGCAGGTCTGTGTTTTTAGGTTGTTTGATCAAAAAAGGAAATTGTTGCCTGGCATATGAGAGGATTTCATTGAGCACCATAACCATGATGAGAAAAGACTCTGTGCCTGCTGACAAAAACAAAGGCTTTTGTTTTATGCTCTTGCAGAGCAGAAGATACTCTTTGTCAAGTTGAGCTTTACAATGGGGATCTGTGCTCATAAGACAATAAACTACAAAATATTTATTTTGGAGCCAGGTGCAGTGGCACACTCCTATAATCTCAGTTATTCAGGAGGCTGAGGCAGGAGGATGGCAAGTTAGAGGCCAGCCTAGTCAACTGAGCAGAACCCTGTCTTAGGATAAAATTTAAAAAAGGGGGTGGGGGTATAGCTCAGTTGTAGAGCAAATACCTAACATGTGAGGTCCTGAGTTCAAGCCCCAGTACCAGAAATAAAAAGACAAAAAAATACCAATTTTCAATATTCAGTAACAGAGAATTGTTCATTTGCACCAGGAAGTTAAGGGTTATCAGGTAGCATGGCACAACATATTTAACACCACAGTTTTCTTTAGACCAAAGGTCCTCCTCCCCCAATTCAGAGACAAGTCAGAGCATTGATAAAATGTGTCACTTTATAAACCGATTCTCTTTGGAAAGTAGATCTAGATTATTTTGTAGGGCAGAAAGTAAGGCTATTTCTGGCATTCTCGCTTAAAAGAGGTCAATATATGTATAAACACAAATATAAAAAAGGGTCTTTTTCACTTCTTATGCTTGGTAGCATTGGCTACATCAAGAAGTGTTGCTGATCCCCAGGTACAGGACCAAGTTCATTTCTGCTGCAAAGTTGAATACTAGAAATGATTAGAGTTCTGTATTCTCCATTGACCTTTCTTCTGGAAGCATCACATCTGCTTTCCTTTTATCAAGGAAACGTGATGAAGGTCAGCTTAAGTGGTGAACCAGCTCCTCTTCCATAGTTCAAGCGGACAAAGCTGGAGATACCACTCCTTGAGAAACACAACAGGGTTATGGGAACAAACATGTCAAGGCAATCTTATTTTCCCCCACAAAATGTAGGATCTTCTTGGCATAGAACACAGAATAGCAGCCATCTTCAAAGACTCGCTTGGGGCTTAATCACCCATTCTGCATGAGGATTTACATGATATACATCCAAAATATATGCATCTGGATCCAAGCAATGCTGTCCTAAAGATAAAGAGAAAGTCAAAGAATGTTTTCAAGAGGGCAACTTCTATCTGTGTACACGCATGCACATTCATATGTGAGTAAGGTTCAAATCAGGCCAATAGTTCTCAGCCCGAAGTGTATATATTTCGAAGTTTCATAGCAATGCTTCCCTCCTCTTCCCTCCTTCCCTCCATTTCTAAGACTGAAATAATTCAAAAGGATCTCATATAGATTGTGGAGAAACAGACATACCCTCCAGAGGCACACTTTCTCTAGCTTCAACATGCACATTAGAAAAACCAGGCAAGAACTCCTTTCAGGTATAAGCTGACCATTTATATGCTAATATATATCCTCTAATGCTTTTACGGACAGTAACTTGAGAAGGGCAGAGAAGATTCAAGGCAAGCTTATTTTAGGAACTGGACATTTTGTTGCTTTGTGGAAGTCATGCCCAAAAGCAAGAGAGGAGTGGAGTGCCGGGCACTATTCTAAGGCTGGGGCAGTGCACTGGATGTTCACAAACACTTGCCCTTGGGTGCTTATGTAGCAGATAAACATGTAAAATATAAAGTCAATCCAGTGGTGATAAGAATATTAGAGGAAAACAAAGCAAGGCAGGCACAGGGAGAGGGTACAGGAGCCAGGAAGACCTCACTAGAAGAGTCACCAGCCTAGACACGGAAGAAGCGAGAGGGAGAGGAGGATGTCTGAAATGGGGCATCCTGGGTAAAGCCACAGCAAGGACAGAGTGCCAGGCAAAGTGAGCCTGGTGACTCAAGTTTGGGGGCCAAGGAAACACCTGGTCAGATGAATCAGCCCTCAGGTGTATTTAAAGCCATGAGGTGGGCTGAGAGTACTGTGTGAGAATGCTGAGGATTCTAAGGAAGTTTGTCAAAGAGAAAGAAGACTTCGGGCAGTCCAAAAGACAGAAGGGACGACTGGATCTCATGGCCTAAGAGTTCTCTGGTGGCCTTGACAAGACGGCGATTTTGGAGAAGTACTGGGGAGGTGGGGGGAGGCTTGACAGGAGTGGTTTCAAGAGAAAACAGAAGAAATAGGAGTGCAGAGGACTGACTGATGGAAGGGGTTCGCTGTACGTGGAACAGAGAAACGGGAGTGGACCCGAGGGGGGTCAAGAGAGAATTCCATAGACGTGAGAGAAATGACCGACCATTTTTTAATTCCAACAGAAACGATGCCATTGGGAAGGAAAAGTGGAAGATGCAGGATAGAACCGAGGCTGACTGGAACAAGGCCCTGACCAGACAGGACCCCCTCAGGAAAGCCAGGAGGAGGCACGCAGGCCACAAGTCAGGGCACAGACAGGTGCATGGAGCTCAGAGGACGTGGACAAAGGCACAAGGAGAAGGGATTTTCTTTGGATCCAGTCCTATCAGGGAAATCAGTAAGTGAAAGATCCTGGGCTCTGAGCTAAAATGGGAAAATTGAAGAAAAAGGGTGTCATGCTTCTTCTCTCAGTTCTCAGTGCCCTTTGTTTTGCATGAACCTCAAGAGAGACTAGACCTAAGTCTGTTCCACATCCACACTAAAATAGTCTCACTTAAATTTTAGAATACTGTAGACAGGTCATGCACCTGTTTTTTTACATACGATTAAAAAAATGAAAACTGATTTTGACTTCTTATCCAAAATAAATAGACATAACACATAAAATATACCTTTATAATAACAATATTTCTTTTAGGATAGTCAGAGAATTTAGAAGCAGAAATTATTAAAGAATGCTTACCTATATTTCCTCCAATTTCATATAATCTTTGGTTCTGAATCTTAATACACTCTGATGAACCATGACTAAAAATAGAGAAAGCAATATAATTTTAACTCTCTTTCTTGATTTGAGGTAAATTTGCATATTAGAAACATGAAAACAAACAATTCATTCTGTCTTGATGAAATAAACTCCATAAAATCATATGACAGCTAGAGTCATGACAAAAATAATTTTTTTTTCCCTTTTTGACACAGATAAAGAAGTTGAAGTCCAGATAATTTGGGATGATTCCAAACCAAGATGGCATGCTCAGTGGCCTACACCAGAGAGAGCCCATTCTAGCCACAACTGTCAGCATGCTATTAGGGAGAGAACGGATGCTGACACATCGAGGCTGGCCAGGGAGCAGCTGCGTGTTTAATAATCATTTGTTGGCCACAATTCAAAAGTCAAGTTTCATTTCTATATTTGCCCAAAATTGAATGACATTCTCTGCTCAGCCCATGTCACATTTCTACATTTTGCAAAGTAAGGTTGACTTCTTTGTAAGTCTGCCTATAATAAAAGCAAATCAGAAAAAAAACAATTGCCCAATTCAATTTTTCTATCCCAGACTTGAATGCTGGGATAGAATAGCCCAAAAGACCAGGGCTGGTCTCCATGCGCTCCAGGAACCACCTGGGGCATGGCTACTTCTGATTGCCCTCGCCTCTCTGTTGTGAGGAAGGAGGATGAGTGCCCTCTTCTATTTAATTAACTTTATTTGAGATAATTGTACATTTTCATTTAGCTGTGAAAAAAATAATAAAGACAGATCCAGTGCACCCTTTGCCCAATTTCTCCCAATAGTACCGTGTTGCAAAATTTGAGGGCAATTCCACAACCAGAATGTTGACCGTGGTTCAGTCAAAGCACAGAACATTCCCATCATCACAGGCTTCCCTCCTGTTGCCTTTTTATAGTAACATTCACTTTCCTCTCCCTATTCTACCCTATCCCCACCTCACCCCTGGCAACCACTATTCTAGTCAGCATTTCTACAAATTCACAATTTCATAAATGTTGTCCAAATGGAAATATACAGCATGAAACCTTTTTGTATTGTTTTTTTTTTTTTTTTTCCTCCCACTCGGCATAAATCCTGAGATTCACCAAGTTGTTACATTTTCCTTGCTGAGTCATATGCCCTCCCTCGTGTGCATGTATCACAATTTGTTTGGTCATCCACCTCTTGAAGGACATCTGGGTTTTATCCAGTTTTGACTATATCAGTAAATCTGCTGTAAGTATGTGTGTACAGGCTTTTGTACGAAAACAAGACTTCATTTCTTTGGGATAAATGTTCAGAAGTATAAATGCTGGATATTCAGCTGAATATTTAGTTTTATAAGAAATTGCCAAACTGTTTTATGGTGTTACTGAACTATTTTACATGCCTGCCAGCAATGTAGGGGTGATCCACTTTCTATCTTTGTCAGTATTTGGTGTTGACACTATATGTTAGCCATCTTCACAGGTATGTAAGAATGTCACTGTTGTTCTAATTTGTGAGCATCTTTTCACATGTGTATCACCTGTATGTCTCTACCATGGTTCCAGGTGTACCCAAATGCCCCTGTGTTAGAGGCTTAGTCTCCAGCGTGGTGCTATTGGGAGGTGAAGGAAACTTAAGAGGTAGGGGCTAGTGGGAGGTCCTTAGGTAATCCCTTGAAGAGATTATGGGACCCCAGTTTCTTCCTCTTCTTTTTGATTGCAGACCAACAGTTTTGCTCTGCCATTGGCCACTGATATGTGCTGTCATGGGCCTAAAAGCAATGGGGCCAATCAGTCATGGACCAGAACTTCCAAACTATGGGCCAAAAGAAACCTTTTCTTTCTGTATGTTGATTTTTCTCAGGTGTTTGTGACGGCAACAGGAAGCTGACTTCAAAATTGGTTTGATAAAATGTATGTTCATGTTTTTTCTGCCTTTTCAAATTGGATTGTTTGGGGTTTTTACTGTTTTGAGAGTTTATGTATTCTAGGTACTAGTCCTTTGTGGAATATGTAGTTTGCACATATTTTCTCCCAGTCTTTTGCATGTCTTTTCATCCTATTCCTAGGGTCTCTCAGAGAATAAGTTTTCAATTTTGATGAGGTCTAATTTATCAATTTTATTTCTTGTATATCATAGTTTTGGTGTCAAGTCTAAGAACTCTTCACAGTCCTGGGTCACAAACACTTTCTCCTATGTAATTTTTTTTTTTTGTGTGTGTGTGTGTGTGATGCTGGGGATTGAACCCAGGGACTTATGCATGCAAGGCAAGAACTCTACCAACTGAGCTATATCCCCAGCCCTCCTATGTAATTTTCTAAAAGTTTTATAATTTTACATCACATATTTAACTGATCCATTTTGAGTTAATGTTTGTATGATGGGTGAGTTTTAGTTCAAGGGTTTTTTTGTTTTGTTTTTAACTTTTGCCTATGGATGTCTAATTGTACCATTTGTTGACAAGGCAATCCTTTCTCTCTTGAGTTACATTTGTACTAGTTTCTAGAATAGTCAAATTCATAGAGACTTAAAGTAGAAGATTGGCTACCAGTGGCTAGGAGCAGAGTGTACCAGTTCAGTGGTATTAAATATATTCATAATGTTGTGCTACAACTACCATCTACAGTAATCATTTCATCATATAAAACTGAAAATCTATGTCCATTAAACAATAACTTCCCATTGCCCCCTCCCCCTAGCAACTGTGATTCTACTTTCTTTCTCTATGATTTTGAACACTAACTAGCTCATAAAAGTAAATCATATAGTCTATGTCTTTTTTATATTTATTTTTTAGTTTTAGGTGGACATAATATCTTTATTTTATTTTTATGTGGTGCTTAGGATTGAACCCACTGCTCCACACATACTAGGTGAGCACTCTACCACTGAGCCACAACCCCAGTCCCACTATATGTCTTTTTGTGACTGGCTCATTTCACTTAGCATAAGGTCCTTAAGCTTCATTCATATTGTAGTATTTGTCAAAACTTCCTTAAATTTAAGGTTATTTATATAACATCGAATAGTAAATAAAGTGCTATTTTCATCATACATCTTAAAGGGTGACTTAAACATGACTAATCACTGTTTATCTTCATTATGTGCCTTAAAGCAGATTTGTAAATTGAAGAATTGCTTTTTCCCTCCTTATGTATTGTACACTTTAGAAGGAAATCATTTTAAGTAGACCATTTTAAAGTTGTGGAATCCCATCATTTTAAAATATAATTGTCTTATATGCATTCTGTACACATATTGAATACCATATTAGATGGTATGAGCTTTGCCTCCACCATCACACAATTTAAGAAATACATGAGAAGTTGGATAGTTTATTATATTTAGCACTATTTTTTATCCATTGTGATGTTCTCCTTTCCTTTCTTATGTTTCAAGCCTTGTTATCATTTCTTTTCTGTTTAAAGAACTTTATGAGTAGGCTTGTTGAGAAAAAACTATTAAGTTTTCTTTCATTGGAGAAAGTCCATCTTTCCTCCTTTCTTGAACAATATTTTTGAATATAGAATTGAAAATTGATGGATCTTTTCTTTCAGTACTTGAAAAATGTTATTACATGTCTGACTTTCAATGGTTTTAGATGAGAAATTCACTGTGATCTGAGTTGACATCTCCCTACAAGAAATCATTTCTCTTTGATACTTTCAAGATTAACACTTGGTCTTTAATTTTTACAAGTTTAATTATGCTGTGTTGGCATGAATTTCTATAGCTTACCCTTTTGGTTCACTCAGCTTCTTGAGTATATAGGTTTATGTCTTTGCTGATTTGGGAAGCTTCCTATCATTACTCCAAATACTTTTCTGGTCTCACTTTGTGTCCTCTTCTTTTGGAATAATGACCATAGGAAATTTAGCTCTCATTATAGTCCTGGGCAGGTTCTTGGGGCTATTTTTTCCCTCAGTATATTTTCTTTTTGTTGTTCAAAATAAATATGCTTTATTGATATGTTCTTAAGTTTTCTAATTCCATCTTCTGTTACCTCACTCCACTACTGAGCCTATCCAGCATATTTTTATTTCAGTTATTGCATTTTTCAGTTCTATAATTTCCATTTGGTTCTTTATGTTACAACATCTATTTCTTTGCTCAAATTTTCTGTTTTTTCATATGTTCTAAGAGAATTCATTAATTGCTTGTTGAAGCGTTTGTGACAGTTGCTCTAAAACCCTTGTCAGATAATTCTAAAAGCTAATTGTTTAATGTTGGCATCTATTGTCTTTTCTCATTCACCTTGTGATTTCCCCTGTAGTAATGGTTTTGTATTGTATTTGGGATATTACATTGTGAAACTCTGATCTCCGTTTTCCAGTAGGCAATCTTCCTGTTGAGGTTTAGCATGGATCTAGGTGGACACATGTATGTATGGCCTCTTGCTGCGCTCCATTTGGGGTGTAGATGAGCTTCCTGCCAGGCTTTGCTGACATTAGGGCAGGAGTAAATAGACGCTGACAGACCACTTTGTTGCTGTGGTGGAGGGTGAAGCTCAGTTTGTCACAGGTGTCCAGTGACAACAAAGGAGAGGGGGTTGGAAGCAGAGTATCTGCCATTCCTATTTCTTACCACCGTTTTACCAGATGTTAGATGGAGACTCAACTTCCCACTGGGCCTGGCAGATATCAGTAGGGGCAGGAGAGAACAGGGATGCTTGACTCAACCTGTCTGGTTCCATTCTTTTGATTGGGGGTGGGGGGAAGCTCAGCTCCCCACTGGGCACTACTGACACTGAGGAAGGGAATGGAGATAACCTGCCTAGTGCTGCCTCATTGTTGTTCCTCCCTAAGACTCACTGCTGCTGCAGGGAGGTGGATGTTCGGCTTACTACAAGACCTTGATGGTGCAGACACTATCCTGAATCAGGAATTGGAATTACTCTCTGGTTCTGTTGAACAGGGGATGGGAGAGCTGTTTCCCTCTTGGTCCCACTGAAACCACAAGTGGCAGTGGTATGACTCTTCTGATGATGTTTGGTTGGAGTAGAGGAGGTATTGCCCAAAAGGCTCTCTGTGGTTAGGCACCCCATTCCAGGTCCTTTGGTTATGGGAACAAGCTCTTCTTGGAGTCCTATCAACTGCTTGAGGTGAGATCTAGGCTGCAGGCTTCTGCAGGGCCTGTCTGGCATATGTGGGAGGCAATAAGGAAGCTCTCAAAACCATGTTGTTCTTCTGGACCTCTTCTTTCCACCTTTCAGAGTCCTTCTCTGATTGCTGTGTTAGTTTAAGAGGGAGGTCCTAGGAGGAACAGCACTCCTTCCCACTTTTGGTGTATAAGCACAAGGAGGAATGAATAGAGAGAAAATAAGCCTCTGGTATAATAGACCAAATGGCATCAGTTTGCAGTTTTTAAATGGAGATATCCATAGCTCTAATGGAAGAACAGACAAGACAAGATCTTTTGAAGAAGTTGTTTCAAAGGATTTGAGTCTATTTGTAGTCATTGGTTCTCACTTGTTTTTATTAGAAACATTTTTTTTCCACAAAAAGTCTACTTGAGAGTACTGAGGCAGTTTTGTAATATATGAAAGAAAGTAGGAACCTATTGGATGCTCAAGTACCTGGAATGCTATTTCAAGTCTTTGTATGACTTCACAGGAGGTAATTCTATGGTATCTTAAGTGCCTGGAACCGCAACAGAGAGAAGTAAACATTCAGGACTCTTGTTAACTTCTGTCTACTCCTCTTCTCCTTTTTAGTATAAGCTTTTACATATATGTGTGAGTCTGTATGTGTGTGTGTGTGCAAGCATGCACATGCATACATAGAGTGCACAAGTCACAAATATGACCTGATGAATTTTCAAAGTGAGCGTACCATGAAGCCAACACCCATGTCTAAAAAAAGGATTGGAGGCCTCCCACTTTCTTTCTCATTATGCCTTTGCACTGCCACCATCCTAACTTCTAATATCACAGATGACTTTCACTGGCTAGCTACTCTTGTTTATTCTTTTAACTGAAATTTTTATTGAAATAATTATAGCTTCACATATAGTTGTAAGAAATGATGGATTCTTTGTACTCCTGCCCAGTTTTCACCAATGGTAACATTCTGCAAAACTACAATAAAGATATTAATGTTGATAAAATACATCTATCTCATTCAGATCTAGCAGCTTGACTTGTGCTCATTTTGTGTGAATTAAGTTCAATACAATGTTATAGAGGTTTGTTGACCCACCAACACCACAGTGGAGTCCAACAGCACAGTTCCAATTCCACCAGCATCCTTCATGATGCCCTTTCCCTCCTATGCCCATCTTCCTCCCACAATCATCCCAAGTTAATGGCAGCTATTAATTTATCCTCCATTTGTACAATTTTTCATTTCAAAAATGCTATATAAACGGAATCATACAACATGCACACTTTTAGAATTGGCTCTTTCTGGTCAGCACAGCTACTCCTTTGAAATATAAGTGAAATGCTTTTTAAGGATATCCATGAGTTTTAGTAGAGACCAACAAACGATATATATGCTACTTATCATTCGAAAATCTCAAGGCAAATGTTTATACTTGAGTAAGCATTCCTATACAAAAAGGATTATGATTTATGCTCTTTTATGGTTATTGATGGCAGATACCTAAATCTAAATATCATTCTTAGTCTAAAGATTATTCGTAATATATTTGTATGTTTTCAGGAAAGAAACAACTGTGATGCCCATGAGGAAGTCTAAAGTAATGATATTCCTGTAAAACTATCAAGAGAGCTACAAAACTAGCTTGCTGTATTTTTTTTCATTCTAATAAAATGTACAATTCCACTAAATAAATGAAGTGACTAAGATAAAGAGTACCTCGCAAGAATCCCATTTGTAGAATTCCTTTAAAAAACGACTTTTGTATTTGCCTTTTCTCTGCTTTTAACTTTTATAGTCTTCTGGTAAAATTCCCAAAATAACAGTTCTAATTTTTCAAAAGGCAAAGGTTATAGGTGCCTAGAAATTTACTCATCTGATGCAAATCCCTCTTCCTTGTGAAGTGACCTTCCTTCACACTCACTCACCTGTTTTCATATTGAAATTTCGCCAATATGTCTTTGGCTTTAGTTTCACTATTCAGTTGAATGGCCATGGACACTTTAGAGAGAAGAGGAGCATGGACCCTTATGACTCCTTCTGGCACGTCAGACTGTCAATGAGGGAAAATTCAGTACATTGTGTCAAATTAGGATGAATTATTAGTTCAATGACTGCATTTAAGAAACATTAATTAGAAATCAAGTAATCAGAATTAGAAATTCATGTCAATATGACCAACATTTAATCAGAATAGAGCACTGTTTTCTTTTTAACCAAGAGAATAACTAATGACCAAACTTAGTCTGGGATTTTACTTTCATTAATTACACACATAGATGTCAAAATCATGAAAAGAGGGTTGGGGCTGTAGCTCAGTGGTAGAGCACCCGCCTCACACGTGTGAGGCACTGGGTTTGATCCTCAGCACCACAGAAAAATAAAGATTATTGTGTCCAACTACAACTAAAAAAATATGAAAATAAAAATAAAACATTTTAAAAAATAATGAAAAGAGTAAAACTGGCTTTTGACAAAAAAACTAATGTTTCCATCAATGTCTTTATTGAACAATGACCTAAATAAGCCTATTTTAAGTACAATTCAACATTTAAAATACTTTAAGAAGCCAAATTTCTGAAAATTTTAGTAATAAATTCTCAAATACCCTCTTTTCTTAAGTGGCCATGAATGGCCAGCTCAAATAAAATTCTACGTGGGCACTTGAAACTAGCCTGCAAAGCATGTAGCTAACCCTGTACAGAACAGAATGTGACTATGTTGAGGAAGAAGGTGTCTTTGCTTTTGAAGGATGTGATTAGCAGATCTTGGGGCTTTCAGCTAAATGAAATATTCAAAGGGTTGTGCTGCTGTTTGATTAACAGAAATTTCTGTCTTGTCAGAGTGGAAAATTCCATTTGCTTCAAAAAATTTTTACTCTTTTAATAATTATGTAGCTGAAGAGAAATAAATTTCCACTTGCAAATCTATTCCTCGGGTAATTGTTCTAAATTTCTAACTTCTTAAAGGATGGTACTATTGATAAAAGAAAGTGCATAGGAATTGACTCATTACATACCCTAGAATAACAACATAATAGGCTGAACTATTTCCCTAGAAATCATATTTGAAGTCCCAGATCCAAGACCCTCAGAATGTGATCTTACTTGGAAATAGGGTTATTGAAGATGTAATTAGTTAAGATGAAGTCAAACTGAAGTAGGTGGGCTTGTAGTCCAATATGACTTATGTCCTTTTCAAGAGTGGAAGAGATTTGTTCCTGTTAACCCTAGCCACATCAATGTTTATACAATTCACAATAACTAAACTGGGGAACCAAACTAGGTAACCTTCAAGTAGATGAATGAATAAAGAAACTGTGTGTATAATATTACTCAGCATTAAAAGAGAATAAAATGGCATTTTCAGGTAAATGGCTGGAGTTAGAGCTAAGCAAAGTAAGCCAATCCCAAAAAAACAAAAGCCAAATATTTTCTCTGATTATATGAATACTGATCCATAATGGGGATGGAGTAGGGAGCAGGGGAG
Source organism: Marmota monax (assembly GCF_021218885.2). Taxonomy (NCBI): domain Eukaryota; kingdom Metazoa; phylum Chordata; class Mammalia; order Rodentia; family Sciuridae; genus Marmota; species Marmota monax. The sequence goes on along the minus strand of NW_026694286.1, from coordinate 4,906,443 downwards.
GGATGGAGCAACTTTAGATAGGGCAAAGAGGAGAGAGGGGAGGAGAGGGAGGAGGGGCATAGGAAAGATGGTGGAATGAGATGGACTTCATTACCTTAAGTACATGTATGAAGACATGAATGGTGTGACTCTACTTTGTGAACAACCAGGGACATGAAAATTTGTGCTCTATATGTGTACTATGAATTGAAATGCATTCTGCTGTCATGTATAACATATTAGAATAAATAAATAAATTTAATAGAAAAATTACCAGCTCACGTTTTAAGAATTAAAATATTTCATCCAACAGTTACAAGATACTTAATATGTTTAGACAAAAGGATATTTCTGTTGCTTAAAGACGCTTGAGTCTAAAAGAATCAAATAAACAGTCTTCAATTTTTAAATTTAAAAAAAAAGGAGTGGAAGAAAGACGGGCAAATATAGTGAGAATGCTACGTGGAGATTGAAGCAGAGATTGAAGTAGTGCATCTATGAGCTAAGAAATGCCAAGGACTGCTGGCATCACCAAAAACTAGAAAAGAGGCCTGGAACAAGACTTTCCTCACATCCCTCAGAAGAAACTGGCCTTACTGACATCTTGATTTGGACTTTTAGCCTCTAGAACTATAAGAGCATGAATTTCTATTATTTTAAGCCACCCTGTTTGTGGCACCTTATTATGGCAGACCTGGGAAACTATAACACTGGTTTTAAAAAGGGTCAGTTCTTATAACACTTTCCTAGTATTAGCAGCAAGAACTGAGGGAACATGCCAGAAAATGGATGGTGAGGGATGTGGATTTGAGAGGGGGCAGAGTCCCTGGCTCACTGCAGCCAAGACTGTACTCTTAAAATACTCCTTGATTATCTCATGTCCTTCCCCTCCCAGCTCTGCAGCCAGAAGCCTCTATAAGATAAATTTCATGCTTTGGTATTATTGGGCTTATGATCATAACAACCCCACTTCCCCTATAACTTTCAGTGGCATTCATACTTGTATATAGGATGCCTAACCACACACCTCACAATCATCAGTTAGTTGAGTCTCTGTACAACTGTTTTATGTTCCATGCCATAAATGCCAAGTTTGAAGGATAGATCATGATCAAAATTATACAAGAATGTGGTAGATGCAGCCAGATTGTATGTAGGTAGTTAATGGGGAAAAGGAAACTATTTGTTTTCTTACCATTCTTCTAGAAGAGGGTGATTTTTGTAGTACCTTTGAAGTCTTGGGGCTTGTACCCTAAAGAAAACATGGTTAGTCGTCAGGATTCATGTTGGGAAACCAAGCATGAGCTGCTTATGGAATCTGGTACAATCTTTATGGTTTTAAGTATTTATCATTTAAGTATTTATTCATATATAATGAATATGAATTTTGACCACACACTTCCCCATCTATAAATTTATACTATAAATGACTTCATTTGTGAACAATGACATAAACAAGTTTATTCACTGTCCCACAAATTGTAATATCAAAAGATTGGATACCATCTAACTAGTTGTAGTTGGACAGAATACTTTTATTTTACTTATTTATTTTTACGCGGTGCTGAGCATCAAACTCAGTTCCTTGCACATGCTAGGCGAGCACTCTACCGCTGAGCCACAACCCCCAATATTGTAAAAATAAATATTGTATTTTTAAGAGAATATTAACAAGAAAAAAGTCTACATATTCAGTACTAATGTTATTTTTTTCCTGAATATTTTAAATCAGATCAGAAGCAGTGGACACTGATACAGAAGGTCAGTTGTATTCATATTTGCTAATCTGTGCATACAGCATATGTGGAAATATACATATTTATATGCTCCTGTGTAGACATATTCTGTCATTGGTGAAATTATTTGTCTTCAGGAGGGGAAGTCAAGACTGGCTAATTTTTTTCCAGTCTTTTCTAGCTTTTGAATTTGTAATTCAGTAAAGAACTGCCTATTCAACCAAAATTAAGAATTATAAGCACAATACTGCCAGGTGGTAGCACATACTTGTAATCCAGTGGCTTAGGAGACTGAGGCAAGAGGGTCACACATTCAAAGCCAGCCTCAGCACTTAGCAAGGCCCTGCCTCAAAATAAAATATAAAAGGGCTGGGGATGTGGCTTAGTGGTTAAGTGCCCCTGGGTTCAATCCCTGACACCAAAAATAAACAATTCTCCTACACAATATATTATAATAGAGCTAAAGAAAGACCATTGCTTCCATGGTATTTATAAACTTTAAGTTCAACCTTGGTGCTACATATAACCAATCCACATATATAATCCAGACATTAAAATAACTGACATTCATATAGCAATATAAAGTTTACAAAGTGCTTTACCTATATAGTATATGACTCAAACATCGTGATAAGTCTGTAAAATAGATATTACTTTACTTCCAATTTATAAGATAAAAAAAAATTGAGGCTCAAAGAGCAAATGAAATTTCCCCAAGCTCATATAGGTAGTAACTGGCAACCAGGCCTCTGCTTCAGCTCCACATGTATCATATTTATGCCATTAATATTTTCCTGAGTAAAAAGGACAGCACAAGAAACCCTAAAGTCCACCCCTCCATAAAAAAAAATGGCAAGCACTATCAGTATCAACTTTTTCAGAACTCTGGATGCTAACCTAAAGGTTGCAACCAGGGGGTTGTCTGAATAAGAACAACAACCAAATCTCAGTAAAAAAGCAAGCTTTGTGGTGTTTCCACTTACACTCTTCCCATCCTGTCTCCCTAGCTCTGCAAAACCTTGAAGGCATCAGCCTGCGTTCCTGGTATAGGTAAGAAGGGAACAAAATGGACCTTATTCACAAAGAATCCTAAAACTTGTTTTGACCTGTCTGGGTGATCCCTGGAAGACTGGCTCAAAAGACTTGCTTTATGTCGTCTAACTTGGAACCTGACCTGTGCTAAGAAGTGTAATATTGAAAATATTTATAGGCAAATGTTGTAGTCTCAGCTGCCTGATGCAGTGGATAAGAGCTGGGAAAAACAGATAACTGAAAATCTTGGGAGTCAAGGCTGGGTACTGCATTAGGGAATAAGGGTTTGAAAACCTTTGACATTTCTAAGAATTTAAAGGGCTAAGTACTCAGCCACTACTAAGCACAGGACTGGAAAAGACCTGAAAAAGGCATAAATTCTAGGCTGATCTCCAGGTTCTGTGCAAGCAGGAGGCAGAAGGCTCAGGAAGAGTTAGAAACTGCCTGGTTGAGGAGGGAAAGGGGACCCCAACACTCACACAGCTCATCTGCAAAGACTGTGAGGATGGTTTTTTTCTAGGCATTGAACAAAGCCCCCATTAAGGCAACAGCTAACCATTAAGCTCACGGAACAGAGATTTTAGTAGCCACACAAAACAGACATTACAAACTTAGTTCAGCAAAAAAGTGACTAAACAGGTACAACAAGCAGTGGCGACCAACTCTGAATAGGGATCTGGTAGGAGGGTTCCGATTTCTAAAGTTGCCACATTATAATATTCAGAATGTTCAGTCTTCAACAAAAAGTTAGCAGACATTCAAAACAGGAAAGAAAATATGTCTTATCCACACAACTACTGAAAAAAGAAGTTTCAACTTTGTGAATATACTAAAAACCAGTGAACTTTAAATGGTTAAAATGATGAATTTAATATTGTTTGAATTTTTTATAGATTAAAATTTTTTTTCCTTCAAATGCAAGTGTTGGTTTTCCTTATATGAAATCACTTTGCTTACAATCTACAAGGGACCACAGCCCTTCATCACTATTGTGCTGTGGTGAATCAGGTAGCAATACTGCCTCCTGCTTCCTGCCTCCCGCCTCCCTGCCTCCCTACCTCCCTGCTCTTTCTCTGAACAAACATCCCTTCCTTTCTTTCTTTTCAGTGCTACCCATCTTTCCTGATGTAACTTGCACACTACTTCCTCCATCAAGTCATCCACAATTCCTCAAGCTGACGCACATATCTTTATTCTCTGCACAGTCCTGGGACATTGTCTGCACAACTGGTCTGTCACTCAGGCATATCCTGGGTATTCATGCACTTAGACACATTTGCTTCTCACATTAGATGCAAGTTCCTTAAAGATGAAGTGAGTTTCAAGTATCTGGATCCTCCTTAAGGTTGAATGAAATCAATGCTTGACATTCATGGATCACCCCCAAGTTTAACTGAAGCAATGAAGATATTTCTTCTAAAACCTGTTTCCATGACATACCTCTACACAAATAATTTTGCTACAGGAAAAATTCCTGGGAATGCAATAAATTTACCAAAAGCCATTTGATGATTATCTCTCATATAATTCCATCTCTAAAGAGATCTTTTTCCCTACTTATTTGACTTACTGGATATGGGATTGCCCTTAAATCCAGTTCACAAGGATGGAAATGTCAACTTGCAGCTTTTTTGAGATTCCTTAACTGTTCCAGTAATTCCTTAACAGAATTTTAAATTATCTTCATGAGATAGATATCTCAAGAACTTTAGTCAAAATTCAACAAAATGGAAAGGCCACAGTCATAATCACAAGACCATGTAAAATTGTTGATTCTAAATTATTAAAAAGTTACTTTGGCCTTAACTTGAGAATAAGTCTAGAAGGCGAACAGTGTGCGCTTTCCCTGTTCTCACCTCCCGTTCTATAGTCTTCCTCCGGAGCAGCTTTTTCACACTTGGGAGCTGCTTCTTTAACAGCATGGTGGCTTCATTCATCCTCCTTACTTGGGTGATTAAGAAAGATGGAACCTGGAGAAGAAAAATAGCTTGATTAGATGGAAACCACTTGAAATAAACCTCCCTCAGTTATATTAGCTTCTCCCTGTGCCACTCAGCATCTTGGAATGAGGAACTGTGGCATCTGACTTGTAAAAGGGAAATTTAAAAAATAAGAATTTCTGTTTAATAGGGAAAACATGCTAAAGAGGAGCTCTCAAAGAATGTATAGTCATCCCTCAATACACAAGGCAGGCTGACTGGTTCCTGAAACACCCTCAGATACCAAAATCTGAGGATGCTCAAGCCCCTTCTACAAATGGTCTAGTATTTGCACATGACCTATGCATATACCTCCATGTTCTTTAATACATTTCTAGATTACTTATAATACCCAGTACAATGTAAATACTATGTAAAAAGCATACTGTATACTGTATTATTGAGGGAATAATGGTAAAAAATGATCTGTGCATATTCAGTACTGATGAAAAATATTTTGGAAATATTTCCAAAATTTTTTCAGAATTTCATTCCGTGGTTGGCTGAATATGGAGCTACAGAACCTGTGGATATGGAAAGACAGCTTAAGTGGATGGCATAACAGGCATAGCTTCTATGTTCTCATATTTCCTCCTTCTAACTAAGGGGATTGCTTCATCATGGAATCCTTACATCTCCTGGTGCTGGTGGACTTTGGAGGGGAGCCTGACAGTCATCTCATTGTTACTTACCTTCCATAGAATTTTCTGGTACTTAAGCATTAGGCGGATGATGTGGGCTGCAGTGTTTGCTAACAGTAATTCTTCATAGTCAGAATGTTTGCTTCTGCTGAAGAAAAGGTTTGGTGCCATTACAGTGGAAATGTTCCACAAACTCATTCGGTTTTTTGATTCATTGGCAATCACTTTATTGAAGAATGTCATGAGGGCCTAACAAGAAATAGCATTGTGTCATACTATTGTAAACCGTCCATGGTTCCAGCGGCTGTGACCACTCATTTCTATACCCATTCACTGTGACACTGGGAAATGTCAGAAGTGTAGAATGCATAAATGTGTCATATTTCCCCTTAATCTGCTTAAAAGTTCTAAGAAGAAAATTTTATTTGATTGTTTGATAAAATAACTACATTTTAGAGAATTTATTATTTGTGGGGTCTCTATAAATTATAGCTTATATCTTCTTATTTCTTTTGTTTCAAACAATCTGACAAATATTAAAATTAAACATAAATCAGGGATAGAAAACTCTGCAGCTCAAATAAACATGAAATGCAGTCTATAGTGAAAGAAGTACTTCTTTAAAATAAACCTTTAATTTGAAGAATTACTGTTAAAAATGAGTTACTTCTTCCTTCAGAAATAAAACAAATTTAAACAATATAAATATTTCATTCATCTGCACAAATGTAAACTCAATTGAAAAAGTTTTAAAATTTTACTATTGGGTGATATTTTTCTATTGCTTTTCATTTCTGAAATCTTCAACTGCCCACAGGAAAATAATGCTTACATACAACTGTTCTAAGCAGATGAGGAGGAAGGAGGAAGAAGAAATAATTAGAAAAATCTTGTAGAGCCACCAAAGTATAGATAGATTCTCACCTTTAGAAATTCATCAAGAATAATTAGAAATTATTTTGAATCCTTATACTCCAATAAATTAGAAGATAGTGAAGGCATTGATAAATTTCTTAAGTCATATGATCTGCCCAGATTGAGTCAGGAGGATATAGACAACCTAAACAGACCAATATCAATTGAGGAAATAGAAGAAACCATCAAAAGACTACCAACTAAGAAAAGCCCAGGACCGGATGGGTATACAGCAGAGTTTTACAAAACCTTTAAAGAGGAACTAATACCAATACTTTTCAAGCTACTTCAGGAAATAGAAAAAGAGGGAGAACTTCCAAATTCATTCTATGAGGCCAACATCACCCTGATTCCTAAACCAGACAAAGACACTTCAAAGAAAGAAAACTACAGACCAATATCTCTAATGAACCTAGATGCAAAAATCCTCAATAAAATTCTGGCAAATCGGATGCAAAAACATATCAAAAAAATTGTGCACCATGATCAAGTAGGATTCATCCCTGGGATGCAAGGCTGGTTCAATATACGGAAATCAATCAATGTTATTCACCACATCAATAGACTTAAAAATAAGAACCATATGATCATCTCCATAGATGCAGAAAAAGCATTCGACAAAGTACAGCATCCCTTTATGTTCAAAACTCTAGAAAAACTAGGGATAACAGGAACATACCTCAATATTGTAAAAGCAATCTATGCTAAGCCTCAGGCTAGCATCATTCTGAATGGAGAAAAACTGAAGGCATTCCCTCTAAAATCTGGAACAAGACAGGGATGCCCTCTCTCACCACTTCTGTTCAACATAGTTCTCGAAACACTGGCCAGAGCAATTAGACGAAAGAAATTAAAGGCACAAAAATAGGAAAAGAAGAAGTTAAATTATCACTATTTGCAGGTGACATGATTCTATACCTAGCAGACCCAAAAAGGTCTACAAAGAAACTATTAGAGCTAATAAATGAATTCAGCAAAGTGGAAGGCTATAAAATCAACATGCATAAATCAAAGGCATTCCTGTATATCAGCGACAAATCCTCTGAAATGGAAATGAGGACAACCACTCCATTCACAATATCCTCAAAAAAAATAAAATACTTGGGAATCAACCTAACAAAAGAGGTGAAAGACTTATACAATGAAAACTACAGAACCCTAAAGAGAGAAATAGAAGAAGATCTTAGAAGATGGAAAAATATACCCTGTTCGTGGATAGGCAGAACTAACATGATCAAAATGGCGATATTACCAAAAGTTCTCTATAGGTTTAATGCAATCCCAATCAAAATCCCAACGGCATTTCTTGTAGAAATAGAGAAAGCAATCATGAAATTCATATGGAAAAATAAAAGACCCAGAATAGCAAAAACAATGCTAAGCAGGAAGTGTGAATCAGGCGGTATAGCGATACCAGACTTCAAACTATACTACAGAGCAATAGTAACAAAAACAGCATGGTACTGGTACCAAAACAGGCGGGTGGACCAATGGTACAGAATAGAGGACACAGAAACCAATCCACAAAACTACAACTATCTTATATTTGATAAAGGGGCTAAAAGCATGCAATGGAGGAAGGATAGCATCTTCAACAAATGGTGCTGGGAAAACTGGAAATCCATATGCAACAAAATGAAACTGAATCCCTTTCTCTCGCCATGCACAAAAGTTAATTCAAAATGGATCAAGGAGCTTGATATCAAATCAGAGACACGCCGTCTGATAGAAGAAAAAGTTGGCTACGATCTACATACTGTGGGGTCAGGCTCCAAATTCCTCAATAGGACACCCATAGCACAAAAGTTAATAACTAGAATCAACAAATGGGACTTACTCAAACTAAAAAGTTTTTTCTCAGCAAAAGAAACAATAAGAGAGGTAAATAGGGAGCCTACATCCTGGGAACAAATCTTTACTCCTCACACTTCAGATAGAGCCCTAATATCCAGAGTATACAAAGAGCTCAAAAAATTAGACAATAAGATAACAAATAACCCAATCAACAAATGGGCCAAGGACCTGAACAGACACTTCTCAGAGGAGGACATACAATCAATCAACAAGTACATGAAAAAATGCTCACCATCTCTAGCAGTCAGAGAAATGCAAATCAAAACCACCCTAAGATACCATCTCACTCCAGTAAGATTGGCAGCCATTATGAAGTCAAACAACAACAAGTGCTGGCGAGGATGTGGGGAAAAGGGTACACTTGTACATTTCTGGTGGGACTGCAAATTGGTGCAGCCAATTTGGAAAGCAGTATGGAGATTTCTTGGAAAGCTGGGAATGGAACCACCATTTGACCCAGCTATTCCCCTTCTAAGTCTATTCCCTAAAGACCTAAAAAGAGCATGCTACAGGGACACTGCTACATCGATGTTCATAGCAGCACAATTCACAATAGCAAGACTGTGGAACCAACCTAGATGCCCTTCAATAGATGAATGGATAAAAAAAATGTGGCATTTATACACAATGGAGTATTACTCTGCATTAAAAAATGACAAAATCATAGAATTTGCAGGGAAATGGACGGCATTAGAGCAGATTATGCTAAGTGAAGCTAGCCAATCCCTAAAAAACAAATGCCAAATGTCTTCTTTGATATAAGGAGAGTAACTAAGAACAGAGTAGGGACGAAGAGCATGAGAAGAAGATTAACATTAAACTGGGATGAGAGGTGGGAGGGAAAGGGAGAAAGAAGGGAAATTGCATGGAAATGGAAGGAGACCCTCAGGGTTATACAAAATTTCATACAAGAGGAAGTGAGGGTAAAGGGGAAAATAATACAAGGGGGAGAAATGAATGACAGTAGAGGGGGTAGAGAGAGAAGAGGGGAGGGGAGGGGAGGGGAGGGGGGATAGTAGAGGATAGGAAAGGCAGCAGAATACAACAGACACTAGTATGGCAATATGTAAATCAATGGATGTGTAACTGATGTGATTCTGCAATTTGTATACGGGGTAAAAATGGGAGTTCATAACCCACTTGAATCAAAGTGTATAATATGATATATCAAGAACTATGTAATGTTTTGAACAACCAACAATAAAAAATTAAAAAAAAAAGAAATTCATCAAGAAGACTGAAATCTCAAAAGGAACTAATATTTGGTTTTGCAATTTCAATTCTACTACAGATATTTGTCATGAGAAAATGCATAGCATATGGTAGTAATAATAGCTTATTATTTATGTGAATAGTTTATTATTTATCTGAAGATTAACATAGGACAGGCATTATTCTTAATGATTTATACTTATTTATATCCTTCTAAACCCTAAAAGGTTTCTATTTTACAGATGAGGAAACAGAGGTGAAGAAGGGCCCAGTGGCTTTTCCTAGCACCAATGAATTAACTAGCAGAGCCAGGATCTAAACCAAGGAAACCAGTTCTTGAGCTAGCATTCTTTTTTTTTTATATATATATATTTTAGTTGTCATGCACCTTTATTTATTTATATGTGGTGGTTAGAATGGAACCCAGTGCCTCATACACGCTAGGCAAGCGCTCTACCACTGAGCTACATACAACCCTATAGTTAGCATTCTTCCAGCTTAAATCTTAGATCCAGGCACAATTAAGAATGGAAACAAAAAACAACAACAAAAAAATGTGTGTGTGTGCGCACAAGCATATTGAGTGTGTGCGCACAAGCATGTTGAGTATGTGCATATATAACATCACCAGTTTCATGAACTTTTTGGGGGATCTTTTGTTAGAAATGTATTGGATTTCTTGACAACTGCTGCATCCTCAGTTATATGAAAGGGTAGATGACATTTTGACTCAGATATATATATATAAATAAATTTAAAAATCAACTGGGCACAGTGGTGCATGCCTGTAATCCGAGAAACTTGGGAGGCTAAAGCAGGAGGATCACAAGTTGGAAACCAGCCTCAGTAACTTAGTGAGACCCTGTCACAAAATAAAAACTAAAAGGGCTAGGGATCATTGCTCAATGGTAGAGCACCTCTTGGTCCAATCCCCAGTACCACAAAAATAAAATAAAACTATGTTTTAAAAAATTGAGTATTCAATACTTAGTCGATCATTTATTTAAATCTCCTTTTATATATACTTTTAATTTAATTTCAGTCTTTAGGTCCTAAATTTGAATATAAAATTTATATGTTAATGAACTAACTTTATAGTCAATGCCAAATATGTTTATTCAACTATTGATTCAATCAAAATAACACAGCTATAAAACTAAAGAATCCATTATGTAGAGTGTCCTTTTAAATTTCCACTTTTCTTTTTAGAGCTTGACTAATAACTTATTTGGAAACTGCCTAAAATAATTATGAACTCAGATATTGGGCACCAGATAGACTTTTGATTTCGATAAAATACGATGGTTTAGACAAACACCCAAAACAAGCTAACAAATTTCTATCTTTTAAAAAATTACTGAATTATATTAGAGACTGACATTGTTATGGTTCAGTAATCCCATCCTTATGTTGAAGATATAATCAACACATAATTGACATAAGTGTTTTTACTGTGTAGGGGGGAAAGGTCCTCACCACACAGAGAGTCTGATAAGATGTGACACAGTTTTGTTTTCAGCATATGTTTACTGGGTTCAAAATTATGGGCTTTTTCAAAGATTCCAAATACCTGTATACTTAAAACAAATCTTCTATTGTATACAGAATTACTACGGAAATGGCAAGAGAAACTTTTTCTTTTCTTTCTTTTCTTGTTTTTTTTTACCAACACACAACAAAGCAATGAATTTGAAATAAAGGGAGGGATATCTGAGATAAAGAACTATGAAATATGATTCTATCAAATGTTCTGTTATATGTTAATGAACAAATTGTTTCTTTCAGCTTCATTTTCCTAATCTGCAAAATGACCAGATTTTATCAAGTAATGTCTAAAATTCTAAACTTATTTAATTTGTATTATTTTCACACATTTTAAAACACAAAACATTTTAGAAGTTTCACTTAATCCAATGACTTCAAGTTTCCTCTCCAAAATCTACCCATTAAATTTTTTTTTTTGCCACTAAAGTGAGCAGCTGAGGAACTAACAATTACAGTCATTCATATATATATATATATATATGAGAGAGAGAGAGAGAGAGAGAGAGAGAGAGAGAGAGAGAGAATTTTTTAATATTTATTTTTTAGTTTTTCGGCGGACACAACATCTTTGTTTGTATGTGGTGCTGAGGATCGAACCCGGGCTGCACGCATGCCAGGCGAGCGCGCTACTGCTTGAGCCACATCCCCAGCACCCAGTCTTATATTTTACAGGTTATAAAATGGTCTCATTTACTTCTAACATTGTTCCATTTAAGGCTTTCATCTTTGTCTCTTCTCCTACTTCTAATACCTAGCCCAATGCCCAGCATCAAAGTAAACAATATCCCTTGAATGAATTAAATGAATGGAATTTATATGTTCAAAGAAGATTCCAGACCTTCTCTTTCCTCAGCACAGTGGCAGTGGGGCAGGGGTGTGCAAAGGCAGTCAGTTTGCAGCATGCTCAGTGGGATCTTAAGTTGTCATCAGTTTTCAACTTTTTCTAGAGGAGTCATTTCCTCTGAGCAATATGACCCCCATGACAAACCCTGAGGTCAACCCAACATACCTGGGCCGTATCCCTGTTGGCGTCAGGAAGTGCCATGACCATCAGGTGTAAGGCTTGAAACTGCACTTTGATGTGAGGCCCTCCTAACAAGAAAACAGAAATAATCACACATTTGAAACAACACTGATGTATTCTGACAGCATTTCTTGCTAACATCTGGTGGCACAGGAGGGCTCCTGACAGTTTTTAGTGGTAAGGACTCAGGTTCTGTGCTCAACAATGTAAATTTGTTCACTTGGACAGAAGCCTCCGTCTATCAACCTCCCTTCACATCCCATCATGCCACTGTAAAAGCAGGTGGCCAACCAAATACTTAAAATAATCCCAGATTTGTATAGCATCTCTATTTTCAAAGGATTTTCACAGACCTCGCCTTACTTTTATACTAAAAGTCTATTTGCTCAATTTTGCTTCTGCAAAATGAGGCAGCAAGATATAGTTATTATGAACATTTATTCTAGAACCAGATTCAAATTCAAAATTTAAAGTCTACTACTAAATCACTGTGTGAGTTTGGGCAGGTTATATAAGACCTTATTGCTTTCTTTTTATCTACAAAATGGGAATAGTCATCCTACCTACCTTACAGGACTGATGTGAGGACTAAATGAGCTGATAAATGCACAGTGTTTAAGTTAGTGCCTAAATACAATCATGGCTACATATGCATGCTCTTGTGATCAATGTCACCTGTTCTAGCTTGTACAGGGACATTTAGGGACGATGTTTGTGGTTTGCTCTTTGGAGACTGTTGAGGCATTTTATTCCTTAAAGACACAAGATGGCGCCAGAGGGTTAGCATTTATATAGAGGGAGTCCATCCACACAAGATAATCCACAAGCAGCCGTGCTGAAATTTTAAAGTACACTAGAGAATCCAGACTTTCCTTCATCTTTCTGTATTCTCCTCAAAATGGTCTCTTGGTGAGGAGTTCCTGCAGGAAAGCATTATGTTCTGGAATCCCTCAGGAGTTCTCAAGTTCAAGAGAACTTCAACTTGAGAATATTATATTCAATGGCTGAAAAGCAGGCAGTTTGTTATAAAGTTACTGAGCTTCATAGCAGTGGAAATGCTCACGTGACGAGCCACTAGGCTAGCAGAGGTTGTGAGTAAGGTAAGGATGGATGACAAGTGTATACAATCATGAACAAGGCAGCAGTGAGAGGCATGTTTATAAGGATCATACCACATGCTCTCAGCACAACCCATATGTGAAGTTTAGATATTTATGTCAAATTCATAAACAAAATATGACCTAAGTTCAGAATGTAACTGAAAACCACCAATGCACATTGACGTGAGCTTGCCTGAATAAGAACCATCAGGAGAATGTCTCTGTACAGAGCATTTAGGGACAGAGAGACATTATTTTAATACATGAACTGCAGATTGCAGACTGTCTCTAATCTTCCAATGTAATACAAAAACACCTCTGGGTGGGGTAAACAAGATGCAGATGTAGGCTTGGGAGCTCTCTATTTCCATCCATTTCAGAGAAATTATGAAGTTCTCTTTACAATTAAAAGTTTCACGTGGCAAATAATCCATTTTCATTTTACTTAGGAAGCTTGGTCCTAAACTGTTCTGTGGTTAATAGTTTTGCAGTTAATTCGTTTAATGCATCTTAGTAGAGAACATTCTTTTTCCTGAGGTCATTATTCTCCCAGAAAGTTATTAACACTTCAAGAAAGCATATGAGGCTCAATTGATGAGTTTTTTAATTGTACGGGCAATTTGGGGGCCAAGATTGAAAAGAGAAAGTAATTACACAACTGGGAAAGAATCTGTGTTCTCTGAACTTCAGTATCAAGAGGGTTGCTTAAACACGCACGCGCATGTGTTCACAATTCTCCCCTTCAGAAAATCTCGTTAAAACGAGAGCTTTCTTCAGGTGGCAAAAAGGCCATTATTTCCTGCTGCTCATAGGCCAGAACTCTGGGCTTCCTGCAGGGTTAGCTGGTATCAAATCAATCACCTGCAATATAGTATTTTTCACTTTCAAAGTCCTACAGGAAGTGTGGACTCCTTTGTAAACCTTTTCAGGATATTTTTCAAATTATCCCCCGTCAGTGAAGTGCACTGGCTGCAGTCAGAGAGGAAGCGATGATGGGAAGAGAAATTCATTTATTCATGTGCCTTTCTTAATATGATTCTCAGGATGGCTCTAAAACCTTTGGAGGTCTGAATCCTCCTTGCATAATTCATAATTCCAAATCACACAAACAAGCAAACAAAAACACAAACCCTCTGTGGCATGGTTTCTTTTGATGACTTCTTTGGCATATGAACCACAAAGCAAAGGGAAACTAATAATTTTGCAGTCCATTTTCTAGGACAGCAAACAAAAATAGGAAGTCCTGAAAAAAAATTTAAACTTAAAAATAGGAAATTCTGTTTCTGGTTTGGCTGAGTAAGCTCCTTTTACAAAAATCAACCATTCTGAATAATCTTCAGACAAAGTACAAAATCCAACTACCTGAGACAGTGGAAAGGGAACAAAAGAGGCCCGCTCAGGAGGGGCTGGGCACCTGGAAGAGGAGAGGGCACAGGGAGAGTGTCACGTGTTCCTGGCTTCTAACTTGAGGCCAGGCCATAGTCAGGGTTGTCTAGGATGGCCAAAAATGCAATAAGTAAATAAATAATCCTACTCTTTCTGACCTGAATCATAAAATAGGGTTCAAGGCAACCACAGCTCCCAGAAAGTTATGGAGCCATCATAAAAAGGAGGGATCCAGAGATGGAAGACCCTCTTTGTAGAATAAACTCCACCCACATCATTGGCTGACCCAAAAGCCACTCAGGACAGCATAGCAGAGGGTTAAATAACAGAACTGAGCCTTGCTGAGCTGCTGTCCAAAAGACACTAGCAACTAGAGTCCAGCCAAGCAAATTACCAGCTTAAAACAGCACAAACAAACAAATACTTTTTGGAGGACTACTGCAGAAACCAGTCTCCAAACACAACATTCATGATGTTCAGAAGACAATTTAAACTGACTTGACATACAGAAGTAACAGGGACATGTAATCTATTCTCAAAGGTAAAGACAGAGACCAAACCTGAGATAACCCACACAGCAGAACTAGCCGACAGGTTTTTTTCATGTGTGTTTTGTTGTAGTTGTTTTACAGTACTGAGGATCAAATCCAGGGTGCTTTACCACTGAGTGACATCTCCAGCCCTTTTTTATTTTCAGACAGGTTCTCACAAAGAGACTGAAGACTGGCCTTGAACTTGTAGTCCTCCTGCCTCAGCCTCTCCAGTTGCTGGGATTACAGGTACGTGTTACATACCCAGTCAAATAGCGGTTTTGAAGCAGCTATAAAAATTATGACCAATGAAGTGAAGGAAACGATAGGGTATCTTAGCATATGAATAAAAAATATTTAAAAAGCACCAACTGAAAATCCTAGAATTGAAAAAAAAATCCCACAATTATCTGAAATAAAAATGAAAGAATGGAAGTCACTTTTCCTTCTTTCTTAGCAATTTTTTCTTTCTAAAATACTGACTGGATCCTAGTGGGGGAAAAAAAAGGTACTGGTCACAGACTACATATGTAAATTAAAGCTTAGAAAAGGGTCGCCTTGACTCTAATAGTCTCTTATTAAAAGACACAAAGGATTATTCTGTGAATCTGGTTCAGTTAAAAATTTTAAAGATAGGAAACTTCTATTTTTTTTAGGACAAATTTTTTAGATAACTTAGGATCTATGTTATTTTGTTTCATTAATATTTTAATGACTTTATAGTTCTAGTAAACCTGCAGAAGGTTGCAGACTATCAGATATAAATATCATGTGTTAAACTCACAGAGCATTTTAAAATTTGAATTTCTGGCTGACATTTTCAAATGAAAATTTTTCCCATTAAAGCCTGAATTTGGCTCTCAGTCCTGCAGGGCAACTATTACCCAGAGCTGAGCAGCGACCAGTGTCTGTAAATGGGAAGTGTCCTCTCAGTTTGGTCATAGCCCTTTTCTGTTCATGTAGAACTACCATTTATTTAACATGCTCATATAGTCTTAGGCTTGTGACCCCTGACTTCACCATGTCAGTAGGCAAAGCCCCCAATATCTAACCCATTCCACTTTTATAAATTTTTCTGTTTTCATATCCTCTAACAATACTCAACCCTTACAACCAACCATTCAAAGTATTCCCTGACTGCCAAATACAGCCACACAGTCCAACTTTGTGCATTCTGTCAAGTACCTCATTTAAGATCTAATCTATGAGACTGTGATTTTCAGAAACACTGTGTGGTATTATGATTTTCAGAAACAAAATGTTTCACACTTGTTACATATTGCATCGTCAGACCCAGGACTTCAAATTTAAGAAGGGAGGGATCTCATGTTTTTGAAGGGCTTTTCTTGATGCTTTCATTCAATCCCCACAATAACCCTGACAAGTGATTATTATTTGCAATTTATAGGTACAGCAGTTGAAGCTCATAAAGTTTGCATGGCTAAAAGATGGTTACACAGGAATTCAAAGCTGAAGAGTCCCATCCTCCTATGAACCCCTCTGCCCTTTAAACTATCACAGAGCCCTCAAAATCATACATACCAGACTTAAACACGTTAGTATGTAAATGGATAACTGTTTACAATCAAACTTAATATTTCAACCAAGCATCATCAGGAAACAGCAAATCGACACATGTGGTCACATGTCATTAGGCACCTCTCTTCGGCTCTATCACTTTATTGACCTCATATCTTAGTCCATTCACATTTAACATCTTCTACCTACTTTCCATTAGGGTGATGAAGGCAGGTATATATTCCACAGGGAAGAGAGAGGTGGGCAGTTCTCTGAAAAATGCTTTCAACATTACTGCAGCTTCTCTATGGCACATTTTGTCCCATTTAAATTTATCAGTATTAAACTTGGCATCCAGTTCTTCACGGTATTGCTGCAAATCAAGGAAGACAGCAATGAGATTTAGTGTGTTTTTACCATCTTTTATCCCCTTTGAAAACTATCATTAATTAAATTAGTTTTGTACATAGAGTGATAAAGCACTATATACTAAGCCTTTTTTTCAACATGATTAATAGATCTGAAGTGACTGATTATGAATAAAATTTTAAAAATGTATTTGAGAATATTTAAAAAATAATGTTAATCTTGAACTAGACAAATATAAAAATTTTTTAGTTAGATCATAGTTTCCTTTCTGTGGTTTTGGCAGGAAACCACTATTCCCACATGATAAATGCACTGCTAGATTTTGACAAAGTCCCTATTCCCTTCTTTTCTTAATCCCTTCTGCCATCGTCACTTGTATTTCTAAAGTAGATCAGGAATGTGCACCTCTCAGCTAGTCCACATACAGAAGGAAAAATGTCCCAATAAAGTAACTCTGACCTCACTACACCATGCAGGCCAATGACATCTTCCTGGAGCAGTTACAGCAAAGTTTTATGCCAAGACACACACATGTCCTCCACATGTCTGCATGCCTGCCAAATCCTTCATAAGGTTTGGAGCACTGTGCAAATACTTCAAAAAACAAACAAAAAAGCACTAAGCCCTCAAAGGTTCTACTTGCCTTACAAGTTTTACATTATCAATTCATCTGATTATCAGTGCCACCGGTTCTCCATGTTTCTTTTCTAAAGTCAAACTCATCCTCTCCTGCTCCTTTGAACTACAAGGTTTACCTACTGTAACAGGCAATTAGTCTCCTGACTGACACTAACTTCTCCAAAAGGAATACTTTGAAAGAAACACTGAAAACCCTTAGAAGCCTAATTCTTCCAGCTTTGAACACACTCAGCCAAAGTCAGTTCACACATCTCACCTTTTCCTATCAAGAGCAGCTCATTAATATGCCAGGTACAGATGCTCTCATGGCTCCCAGAGTCTGTAAAATGGAGATCCTTCACATAACAAGTTACTTACAGAGATACATGGGATTGAGATCCACCCTCCAGTCCCTGCAAATGAGTCAAAGGAGATTTCTTATCCTGAAATCTAATAGGAATACTACAGCTAACCAAGTGGTCCTTTGATGATAAATACAATTATTCCAGTTGTCCTGGAATAAAGGATATCATGCAGCAGACTGGTTCTGGAAAAGAAAGATACAAGAAATCCACTCTTTGTCTTTAGGTGTCTTGTAGTACAGTGAAGGGGACCATTTCATGAACTGATAGTACTAATTCAGAATGTAAATGCTTTCATAAAGGTCACATATTGGCACCATAACAGTCATCAGAGAAAGTAAACCAAACTGCTAGGGCCAAATCTTGAGAAACCTGATAGCAGAAGAGGACACAGAAGGACATGCTGGGTAGAAAGAATAGCTCAAGCGGTGACAGGTACTCATAGAGATCCAGTGTGCATGGAGAGTTGCAGATAGGTTAATGTTGCTGGAGTAAGGAATGAACCTGGGAAGCAGCCATGGCCACTCGGAAGGGGACAGGACTGCTTCCTGCAGTCAGTGAGGCAACTTGGGACATCTCTAAGCTGGAGAATGTCAAGGTGAAATTCATTGTTGATGACATCCAGACTGAAAAAATTATTTGAGGAATGAGGGGTTTGGTACAGGTTAGGAGAAGGCAAAGGAAGTAAAGAGTCCAGTTATGAGGCCATACACCAAAGGACAATTACCAAGCAATTGTAATTAGAAAGAACAGAGGCTATTAAAGAAATGCCTAGGAGGGGAAACGTAGGCAGGTGCAAATATTGTTAAAAGAAAAAACAAGAGGAAGAGCAAGAGTTTTCCATCAGTTGCCTAGTACTCCTACTGTAATGCAAGGGGCAACTGTTCTTCAAGAACAGAACAATTCGGATTCGTTTTCCACAAATCTCTGCAAAAGGAACCCATCTAATGTGACTCTCCTAACCTGCAAGTGTTCTCAGGTCACCTAAGAGGCAATAATGCACCAAGGCCAAGGGCATTATAATAAGATCTCTGAAGTTCTTATTCCAACAACCCCACCAACTGATCTGTATGGCCTATGCTTCAAGATTCTCACTAATATGATAGGGGTATTAAAATGATCTTCCTACCTCAAATAGCCAGAACTATCTTGAATGGAAAGAACAAAGTTGGCATTACACTAACTGACTTCAAAATAACTGCAAAGCTATAGTTATTAAAACAGTACAGCAAGACAAAAGAAATCCCAAAAACAGCACAGCATTGAAATAAAATAAACATATGGACCAATGGAACAGAGAGCCTAGAAGTAAGCCACATACCTACAGCCAACTGATGATCAGCAAAGGAGCCAAGAACATGCACTGAAGAAATGACAGTCTTCTAATATATGGTGCTGGGAAAATTGGGTATCCACATGCTGAAGAATGGAATTGGATTTCTACCTTTCATCGGTTACAATAATCAACTCAAAAATGAATGAAAACTGAAATGTGAGAAACGAAACTACTGAAAGAAAGCATAGGAGAAATGCTTTGGGACACTGGAATGGGTAAGGATTTTGTGGACAAGACCCAGGAAAAAAAGCAAAAATAGACAAATGAAATTACACAAACTAATAATGCTTCTTCTCAGCAAAGGAAACAATCAACAGAGTGAAGACCACAACCTACAGAATGGGAAAAAAATATTTGAAAACTATACTTCTGACAAGGGGTTAATATTCAGAATATATTATGTAAGAAGTCTAAAGACTCATAACAAAAAACAAACAAAATCCAAGCCAATTAAAAAATGGGCAATAGACCAAAATGGACATTTCTCAAAAGAAGACATACAAATGGCCATAATATATATATTAAGAAAAAAAGTTCAATGTCACTAATCATCAGGGAAAGGCAAAAAACCATGGTGAGGTATCACCTCATTCCAATAAGAATAGCTGCTATCAAAAAGACAAAAGATAAGAAGTGATCTAGTCTGTTGGTGACACTTTCCTTTCAACAATAGAATGGAGAGAGACCCTGTGCCTAATAGAAGAAAAAGTAGGCCCCAATCTTCATCATGTTGGCTTAGGACCTGACTTTCCTAACCAGATTCCTAAAGTGCAAGAAGTAAAATTAAGAATTATTTTTTTATTCCAGTCTGGAATCAATAAATGGGATGGATTCAAACAGAAAAGCTTCTTCTTAGCAAAGGAAACAATCAATAATGTGAAGAGAGAGCCTACAGAATGGGAGAAAATCTTTACCATATGCATCTCAGATGGAGCACTAATCTCCAGGATATATAAAGAACTCAAAAAACTTACCACCAAAAAACAAATAACCCAATCAATAAATGGGCCAAGGAACTGAACAGACACTTCTCAGAAGAGATACAATCAGTCAACAAATATATGAAAAAATGTTCAACATCTCTATCAATTAGAGAAATGCAAATCAAAACTACTCTAAGATTTCATCTTACTTCAGTTAGAATGGCAATTATCAAGAAAACAAGCAACAGTAATTGTTGGCGAGGATGTGGGGAAAAACGTACACCCATACCTTCCTGGGGGGACTGCAAATTGGTGCAACCATTCTGAAAAGCAGTATGGAGATTCCTTAGCAAACATGGAATGGAACCACCATTTGACCCAGATATACCTCACCTTGGTTTATACCCAAAGGACTTAAAATAAGCATACTACAGTGACAAAGCCAAATCAATGTTTATAGCAACTCAATTCACAATAACTAAACTATGGAACCAACCTAAATGCTCTCTAACAGATGAACGGGTAAAGAAAATATGGTATATATACACAATGAAATATTACTCAGCCTTAAAGAAGAATGAAAGTATGGCATTTGCAGGTAAATGGATGGAGCTGGAGAATATCATGCTACGTGAAATAAGCCAAACCTAGAAAATCAAATGATGAATGTTTTGTTTGATAAGGGGATGTTGGATGCTGATCCCTAATGGGTGAGGGGTTGCTAAAGAAGAATGGAGAAACTCTGGATTGAGCAGAGGGGAAGGGAGGGAGTAGGGGGATGGGAAGGATTGTGGAATGAGATGGACATTATTACCCTATATAAATGTATGACTGACTGCATGACTGGTGTGACTCTGCACTTTGTACAACCAGAGGAATGAAAATTGCTCTATCTGTGTACAATGTGTCCAAATGCATTCTGCTGTCATGAATTAGAAGAAATTTTTAAAAAGAACCAAGTAGGAGGTAGTTTTAAAAAAAACAAGATAAGAGGCATTGGCAAAGACGTGAAAAGAAAGGAAACCCTCCTGCACTGTTGGTGGGAATGCAAACTAGTACAGCTGTTATGGAAAACAGTGTGGAGCTTCCTTGAAAATTTTAAAAATACAACCACCATATGATCCAGCCATCCCACTATGGGTATGTGTCCAAGGGAAAGGAAATAAGTTTTTCAAAGAGACAGTGGCAAGCCATTCATTGCAGCACTATACACAACAACCAAGAAAGGGAAACTAACTAAAGTGTCCACCGACTGATGAACGGATAAGAAAATGCAGTTCAGACCCACCATGGAATACGATTCAACCATAAAAAGAATGGTTGCTCCCTCCTCCTAGGTCTATTCCAGTCTTCAGGGTCAGTCCTACAGGAATCTATGCATATAAAGCGTGATTGTTTGGGCAACAACACCACATGATCTATTGTCTAGATGGCTAGTGTAAAATAACACCAAGAGAAAGATCGTCCTCTTCCGATTTTGACCAGAGCAGGCTAGAGGGTATATGACATTTCCACGGTAGCCCTAAATATGAAACCACATAAACCAGATGTGAGTTTACTTGGCCTCAAACAGGCAGGGAGCACCTGGAGGGTGTAGAAGTCAATTTTCCTGTCAACTGTTAATGAGACCAGAGGCAAGGGTTGGAATTCAGGTTCTTAAATCTCCTTGGAGCAGAAATACAACCTGCTAAAATTTAGTTTTCATACAAATGCCAATGACTAGCCTGCAGCCACCAGCTCAGGAAGAGAAACTAACAGGCCAGGTAATGTAACTATAGAGCATTTAGTGCTGCCAGGGAATAATGGAAATGAGTCAAAAAAAAAAAAAGAGAACCTCACATGTCAAACTGTCTGCCTTCTTCCATAAAAAAATATACTCCCCAGTGTTTGGCTCAGATTTCTGCCGTGTTTTTAAAAGAAAATCACTGAACACACCAAAGCAATAAATTGGATCCAAATGACCTGCAGCCTCCAACAGGGGAACTGGCCTTGCATTTTTGTCTCTGTTTGGCTAAAGCCTTGCAACTTCTCAAGGCTGCCTCCCTGTCAGTCTTATTAAGTGTTTAAAACACAAAGCCAGGCTGGGTGTTCAATAGTGAAGCCTCAAATAGTTGCTGTCTTTTACTGGCACAAGGTGAGGCTCATTACAGTAGAATTAAAAAAAAAAAAAAAAAAAAAAACTTTCTCCAAAGCACATTCCTAGAAAATGTAGTACAGTGGCTGAAGAAGGAAGGAAGGAAGGAAAAAAGGAAGGAAGGAAGAAAGGAAGGGAAGAAAGAGGTAGTTTGAGGTTTGAATTGAGGAGAAAGAATAAAAGCCTCTGTAGTAAGTCAAGTTTCAATGCCTTTCTAACTGCAGAACTTTCCTTTTTTTGCTCACTGGCCCAGATTCCTTTTGCATTGGTTTCTTGGAGCCTGAACCATGAAAACATCTGGATTACATTTTTCGGACTAACAAGCAGTAGAATAAATAGGCTGACACTACATAAAACCGATTAGGATAGAAAAGGGACTTTGACCTAAATGTGGTTCAGGAATGCATTTGCCTGTAAGAACACTCTGAAGGAACGATTAGCCTTTGATAAACATTTTTCAGTCAAAGACTAGCTCAAGAAAAATATCTTTTGCTATAAGGTTAAACTTGTTGCACATAAGAGATATCCTATATTTTCTTCCATTGGTTATTGAGGAAAAAGAAAAGTAGATCTTATCCATTGTGCTTCTCACAAACTCACCTGTGTATGCACGCGCGCGCGCACACACACACACACACACACACACACAGCAGCCAGAATATATGTAAACGTAGCTTTCCAATGGGAGTCTGATTTTGTTGAGGAAATTCATTTTGTTGACTTTATTTCAGGTCTCTAACTCTGCTGGTAACCACAGATTTAACCAAAACTAGTAACAGTTTCCACCTTCAGATACAGGATACATTTATTCAGAAGTGAATCTAAGAATCAGTCATTTGAGAAACAAAGGCAAGAAGTAGATGGAACTTGGAAAGCATAACCCTAAGGAGCCATTAGAAACTCACCTGCCTTCCACGTGAAGCTATATTTAGCCAACTCCAACAGGGAAGTCAAAACTCCCAATGTACTTTAATCCCTGACATCACTGTCAATGGCCTGGTACTGGGCTCAGATCTCCCTTCAAAAGAGAATTGGCCACATGCATCTGCAAAACATTCAAGCAGCTGACTCTCCAGGCGGTTGGCCCCTTCTCTGCAGGAAGCCCAGTCCATGGCGGGGCAGGGCACCTAACAGGAGGAACTGCCAGGCCTGCACTGTGGCCTGAGGCTCACCCTGCCCAATCCTGCTTCCTGCCCTCTATAAAGGATAACCTTCAGAAGCACTATCCCTTAGTACAACTCTCTTCCACTGCTAATCCCTCTTAGCATCTGCTCTCTAGAGGATCAAAAAGACATGCTATTTACTCTGTTTCCACTTAAAAAAATCTTGTAACACTTCTTTATAAAAAGTCCTGAGACTTCTGGATACAAAACAGAATTTCCCCAAACAGGTACCAAAATGAATTAATGAAGACACACCTTTCTGTTTCTATGCATTTCCTTGGAATAATTCTAACCACAACTAAATTCATTTTTGCCTTCCCCTGAGACTTTTTTCTCAGAGGTTCATTATTTAATATCCACCAACCAGGGCTGATCCCAGCACAAGGATGAATTCTTCATCGTGTGTGCCCATCAGAAGATGCAGTGGGATACTTTACTGGAAATTAATGACAAAAGCTTTTTCTTTTCAATGATTCTTCCCCTTACTCTTTTGTAGAGTTCCCACTTTTATAGAAGTAAGAAGGCAAGGTAAAAGGATGCACATGGCTTGAGGGGTGTTGTGCGTGGACACTGACATTACCATAAGTGGAACTGGGTTTTAGAACTGCAGTGTTATGACCATGGCTACAAATTTTCACAAGAAATTCAACTAAAAGGAAAACCAGTGAATGTCTCTAAGCTTAAAGTAACTGGAAATGGAAAGAAGGGCAGGCTCCCACGTTGTTGGCTTAGTGACTTTCATGACAAAAAGGAACCCAGCAAGCTGACGTGGCTAACTCAAAACAGGGATGAGCATTTTGACTTTTCAAACTGAAAATAGGCAGTGTTTTTTGATGTATTGTTTTGTTGTTACAGTTTATTATTATTAATGTTGTTTAATTTAAAAGGATCATGAAACAAACACATAATCATAGGTACCAAGGAATATTAGGAAGAGCCAAATGATCGTATCAAGTAAATAACGACATCAACAAAGACTAAATTCCCAAAGCTCCTTTGGGCTGGATCTAACTAGCTTTGATTTCTAACAAGGAACAGAAAATGTTAGGTACCTTGACTTTGGCAGTACATCCTGAAAGTCGAAAAATTCCTTCAGATTCCAGACCTGATTCCTCGACTTTCTCAAAAAACTAGAAAGCAATGATATATTACAAAAATAAGCACCTCTATAGGATTATAAACATCTGAAATAGTGATGATAGCAATAATCAACATATTGAGCATGTACATGCAACTGGTACTTGACTACTGTGTTAACTATTCTTGACCACTCTAAAAGGTCAAAATAATCCTCCAATTAGCAAATGAGCAAATGGTGATTTTGAGTCCTTACATAACTTTCCCAAGATCAAGCTCCAAGAGATGGCACTGGCTCTCCCAAGCTTTGTTTCTTAACCAGTATAATATGTTGTCACTTAACCATTTTAAGATTGAACTTCTACTATATCTCCTCTTCTGAAGACTGATCAGTGAGAAAAGATTCTAAATCTTTGTAATCACCCTGGCTAAGACCCTATGGGACTTGCAGATATCTGACCAAGAAGTTAGGGATTTCAAAGGTTAATCACTCTCATGAGTTCTCTCAGTGGTGATGGTTGCTTTAAAAAAAAAAAAAGTTATAGGATCACTACTTATTGTGTATTGCAGCTCAGATACTAATCTCAGCATTTTACATATATTACTTTATTTAATTCTGGCAATAATTATATAAGGTAGATACTATTATTTTCTTCATTTTACTACTGAGAAAACTGAGGTACAGAAAAGTGAAACTTCACACAGTGAAAGGAGAATCCAGTGTCTTTATCTCCTTTAAAGAAAGGATGGCACTTGGAACTAAAGTAGTTCTTTTAGGTACAAAGAGAAACAGATATTCAGGAAGAAAAAACCCGAGAAAGAAACGACGCTCCTATAGGAGTGAAAGAGGGCAACCTCAAATTGTCTTAAATGAGAAATACTTAACATCAACAGTAATAACATTTATTGAGTGACTAATGTGATAAAATTCCAGACTGCCTTTAACTAGCACTTCTTGAGCGCCTTTTGTTTGCTACCATTTGCTAAGTTCTGTGCTAGGTTTTTGTGCTTACATAACAACATAAATTTAAGTGTTGAGTCTTCTCAGATTTCCATGAATTTTTCTTTGAACTCTTTCCTTTACATAGAGGAAAAAGGGCATCATATAGTTTTCATTCAAAGCAGGGAAGAAAATCGTAAGAGTCACCATGAACTATGGGCCTGAATCCATACTGTGTTCCTTCTTTTCCACGCTGCTCTTGCTGGCTGTGTGATCTTGGGTAAGTTATTTCACCTTCCTATGCCTCAGTGGCCTCAATTGCAAAAAGGAGATTAACAACACTGATCTCCTTAGGTTGCTTTGGGCTGACTCAAAGGATATTATGTGGATAACAATGGTGCAGCCCTGCCGGGGAGAGGTGGTTGTAGATGGGCCCTGTGCACAGAGGTGTCACCAGTGTACTCTGGCTATCTATCTGACTGTTCCCAAACTCAAATTTAAGTCCCCAGATTTAAGAGAGAATCTCAATTTGTGGTATTGGTAGCAAAATATAGGAAGACAAGAAGAGGGATGAAGAATTGTTAGTGTGAGTAAAGTAACTATAATTCTTCAGTTTTATATATATAT
Organism: Marmota monax; assembly: GCF_021218885.2. Lineage (NCBI taxonomy): Eukaryota > Metazoa > Chordata > Mammalia > Rodentia > Sciuridae > Marmota > Marmota monax. Next base: position 4,880,443 of record NW_026694286.1, on the reverse strand, counting down.
CATTCAAAAACATCTTAAAATTCAACAAGGTTTGTGTTGAGGGCTTGGAATTTTAATTGTGCCACTGGATGTCACTGTTGAATAAATGCATACTTAGGTAAATCAGTGTGAATTGCTGCCTATTAGACAAGAACATAACTTAAAAGTAAATCAGCTATTTAGCAAGGGTAGTTACAGCAGAGATACTTGCATAATAATCTAGAGATCAAGTATCTTCTTCTACCAAAATTCTTCTCATTGTCTAAAAGTATCCTATCTGCCCAGTCATACCTGGAAAACCACTAGAACAAGATGATTTTTAAAGTCTATTAAACTTTGTTTGAAAAATTTATAAAATGATCACATACACAGTAATTCTTAAAAATCTAGTCTATGATATATCTTAGCAAATATTCCATAAATATACTAAAATAGTAATTAATTATCAGCTTTATCTGACAGAATGAATATACACACACATACATATGGACAATTTACATTTGAAAAAATATTGGAAAAAACAAAACTGTGTCCATCCTCTGATGTTCTGTGGTCAGACAGTGTCTAACAGGCAAGGCTGCTGGTGGTGGATGTGGTTTATTCCCCAAGGGTTTAGTACTAGAAGCGTGGTCCTTAGTGTGGTGATCTTGAGGTGGAGGAACCTGTAAGAGGCAGAGCCTAGTGGGAGGTCATGACTGCCCCTCCCCCTCCCTGGCTTCTGCTCTGACCATGTGAGCTCTCCTTCTCACACACGCTGCCACCAGTGTGGTACCACCCTCCACAAGGTCAGGCAGCTCCGGGGAACTTCCCTAGAGCTGGTCTTTCAGCCTCCAAAATACTAAACTAAATAAACTTCTTTTCTTACAAGTACCCAGCTTCAGATATTTTGTTACAGTAATGGAAAGCAGATAATAGGAAGACCAACTGTTCTCAATGCTTACAGGCCATTGTGAGGCTACCTGGAACAAGTAAAAAATTGCCAAGGGTCTCATTCCTAATAGGGTTCAGTGTCTTTCAACCTAAAGGAAAATTCATTAGTGGGTTTACAAAGTCCTCAACCATAAGCACAAGGCTCTCTTCCCTCCTCATTCATTCATTTGCGTTCTACTCACTTTTTGTAATACAAGGGGAACTTTCACTTCAGGGTCTTTCTTTCTGTCATTGTCCAGGAGGACTGTAAGTGGAACTCCAAAAATCCCATTGTCTTCAATGTCACACAGTCACGAGAGAAAGAAAAATAAATAAATAAATAAAATCAGAAAAGTACTGTCTTATTCTAGCATGTCAGTATTAAAAACCAAAGCCATCTGTCTCCTAAGTTACCTCGTCCTTTTACTTTCTCTGTTTTGTTTCTTTTCAGTTGAATTCCAAATGCATCAAAAAAGGCAGTCAATTCAATCAGAGAGAGATGGCGAATTTTCTTCATGTCCTCAGCAGATAGGTCTCCTGCTTCGGTTAAGCCAAGTCTGGTTTTCTGAACAGTGAGTTTCTGAAATAACACAGTGAAGATATTTATTTTTAATGGCAAAGGAAAATTATACTTTCACTCAGATACCACCCAGACACTCTAAACCTATAGAAGAAAACATGCAAAAAGCTCTGAAGAGCATACTGCATCATAAAAATATTATGAGTATGTTTTGAGAACATTTGCAGATCACTATTATGCTAACTAGAAGCAAAACAGTAGTCTGAAGTCCATGATAACAGTGCTATCATAACTGTGGAAATGGCCCTTTAAAGGCAACATGCTGTATTGTCAAGCAACACACATGTCAAGCATCACATGGAATGTACCCACTGTGGGTCCTTAATCTGGATTACATGTGCCACACACAAGCAAAGAACACAACTAAGTGTAGCACAGGAGAGATCTGGATTTTTTTTTTTTGACAATAAATCTCCTTGATTTAGGATTCGTGTATGCTATACTGCATACTTAAAAAGAATTAATAGTCTCCTAATCAAGTTTTGCTTAAAAACCATATTTAGATGATTCCAAATTCTTAAAAAAGAAAAAATTCACAGAAAATACAACTAATCTTACTATGTCTTACTTTTGAAGACAATGATACTGTTATGTTATTCATTTCTACACTAAGAGAGGAAATACACTAAATTAATAACCACAAATCTTAATAACCTAGAAATGTTGTGAAGACTCTAAGGAGCAAGCAAAAGATCATTCATATATAACATCCACAGGTATGCTTTGCTCTCAGAAAATCTGGTATTGAAAAGTATGGTGAAGTAGAAAAATCCTACAGTTATTTAAATTATAAAGCCTCAAGAACACAGTTTCAGGTTCCCTATATTGGAGCTTTTGGGGGTTATTAAACTATATACCCATTCATTCATTCATCAACAATTTTTTCACTCGAACCCCAAGTTTATGTTTGCATGTATTTATATTGTGGTGCTGAGGGTTGAACCCAGGGCCTCATACATGCTAGGCAAGTACCACCACTTATATCCTCACCCAGAACTTCAAGCATTTAAAAGTAAAACCATATGTAGGATGTGCTTTAGGGCATATCTTGTGCTATTAGCAGTTGGTTATTTCACCTTCTTCTTGAAACCAAGGAAGGTCTGGTAGGCTTAGGAGGCTGAATCAGGAGGATCACAAGTTCAAAATCAGCCTCAGCAACTTAGCAAGATCCTGTCTTCAAATAAAATATATTAAAAAAAAAAGAGACTGGGGATGTGGCTCAGTGGTTAAGTGCCCTTGGGTTCAATTCCTGGTACAACAAAACAAAACAAAAAAGTAGTAATACATAATAACAACAATATAAATAAGAACTGCACTCATTTATTGAGCAACTACTGTGTATTAAACCCTATGTCAAGTTCTTCCTAGGGGTCTGACCTATACCCTGAATGAGCCAGACCTCAGAAAGAGACAACTTTGATGAGGAAACCTAGGAGCAATATTCTCTCTTGGAGACCCTTCTGTAACAAAAAGGAAGGACTGTCCTTGAAATCGGACTACTACATAGGCTTCCTTTTCTGTTGCATTCTGCCCTCCCTTATGAAGATTGCTTAGGGACCAGAAAGGGTTTGGAGTTTGACACATTTTAGGCTTTAAATATGTTCTTACAGGGCTTTGGGCATGTTACTTAGCCTCCCTGGGCCTCAGTGTTCTCATTTGTAAAATAGGAGTAATCAATAGGGTCCACTATACAACTAGAACACGTGGCGCAGTGTCAAGCCTGTGGAGGTTGCTCAGGGAGTCTTAGAGCGTTTCCCGTTCCTCTTCTTCTCTCCCTCATGGGCCAGTTGTCTGGGTATGGTCCAGGCTGACTGGTCCAAAAAAAATCTATTTCCAGATGACATTCCTTTAGTCCTGAAACTGCCCAAGTCCTGCTCATCATGCCTCTATCCCTGATAAAAAGAGAATATTCAGGACGCCACATCATGAACTCTTCATATAGGCATTATTTATTGAACAGTGAATACATCAATGTAATATAGCTCTGTGGTAGGTTTTCAGGATAGACCACTCTAGGTGTGTGTGTGTGTGTGTGTGTGTGTGTATGTGTTATCAGTTCTGTCTATCATGTAGTAATATAAATTCCTGAATTGGGTTTGGTAAGCTTCAGTGTCTGTCCTATGAGCTCTACTTCTTATTGTTATGACTATAACTTTCTGCTGTACTCACACCCCCTTTTTTTGTAGTTATATATGGACAGCATACCTTTATTTTATTTGCTTATTTTTAAGTGGTGCTAAGGACTGAACCCAGTACCTCACACATACTAGACAAATGCTCTGCAACACAGCTACAGCCCCAGCCCTGTGCCCCCTTGTGATATGTGATTTATAGAGATAAAAACACATATAGTTAAGGTGTGCACTGACTTATATGTGAATTAAGAATATGAAGTGCAAGAAAACTCACAAACCAGGTGAAAAATCCACTTCATCTGTGCTATAGTATGGATTTTGAATCTACCCCCAAAGTCCCATGAATTAAAGGTCCCCAGCCTGTGGTGCTATTGATGTGTGGTGGAAACAGTAGGAGGTGGAGCCTAGTGGAAGAAAAGTAGGTCATTGGGGGGAGGGTGTCCTTGAAAGGGACATTAGAGCCCTGGCCCTTGCTCTTTGATCTTTGCTTCTTGAACAGCATGGAGTGAGCAGCTCACTCTACCGTGTGCTTCTGCCACGATGGTCTGCCTACCCACAGGCCCCAAAGCAATGGGCCTTCTAACCACAAACTGAAACCTCCCAAACTGTGAGCCAAAATAAATCTTTCTTATTAAGTTGATTTGTCTCAGACATTTATCACAGTTATGGAAAGCTGACTAAAAACAACCTGTCAAGCAGTATTCAAGCATATGTATTCATAACTTTTTTCAACCCAGGACTGCTAGGTACACCCAGGCGAACTGTGCACTACATAATAAATAGTCCCCAAAATGGTGGTATGCAATGCTGAAGCCCACTCTTCCCAGTCTCCTTGAGCATATTCAGACATTAAAAAGAAAATAATCCTTGTTTGGGCTCATGGAACAGAAACAGGAAGTTACTAGAATAACCATGAAAGGTTTGACTTACAGTTAAAGCATAGTCTTCATTCTTAATCTCTGACTTCTTAGATCTATTTCTTTTTGGAGCCTCTGTAACCATTTCTGAATAAGATACTTCAAAGGACACCTCTTCAGTCTCTGCTGGAATGTCCTTTTCCAGATAATCATCTAGAGAAACAAAAGATACAGAATATTTAATATGCCACTTAATCAAGCAGTACCATGTACTGGAAAATAAGCACAAAATATTCACAAAACTACCCACAGCACATCAGTTAAGTAATGCTGTGGTGTCATCAGCTTCCACATGAACAGATTTCTATTGTTATCCAAATGAACTTTCAATATAATCTTATTTTTCAAATTTTAGACTTTTATGTCTCATGAAAGTTTTTGAGGATTAGTCCCCAAGCAGGGTATTTCTATATATTCCTGTGATATTGAAATTAAGCCCATCCAGACCCACTGTCACTTACTGGAGAGTCAGAAGCTTGAAGCAGAGGAAGAAAGAAGAGATTCTGGAATTCCTCTCTACTTTTACTTCTTCCTCTTCTTATTTTTTTTTTTAACTGTGAAATATTTGCCTCTTAAGATGTGTTCAAATTGAATTTTGACTTCACTGCAAGGTGTGTTCAGATGAAATAATCTGAATTTCTTTATTTGATGCTGGTTACCTGACTTTGTATGATACACATTAAGAAGAAGTCTGCTGAGTAATATATATATATATATATATATATATATATATATATATATATATATATATATATATATATATATATAATGCCCTACAGAATTGCTTTTCTCCAGCTAGTCTGAAAATTAGGACAGAAGATTCCTTGACCCAGAACAAAGGAATCCATAAATTATGTGAGCAATCCCATCCTCTGATTATTGATTGATTTTGGCTTGTCATCTTGTTTCACTACCTGGCAAAACTGTTTATGTGCAAAGTAATGATTTATTTGATTACAAAAAGAACTCATTCTCTTTTGCCCTCTTCTATAGACACTGACAATTTGACAAACTGGAACAAAAAGGAACAAAAGGCAGAATTAATGGAAGACCTGATTAATTTTACATTAAAATTTTACATTAAAATTTGGAAACCCAGTAAATGGGTGTGCCATGAATTTCAAAAATGACAAAGTTGTGAGTTTTTATTTGTCATATGGAGGCTTGCCCTCAAAATAGAGGTAGAAAAAATATTAAATAATACTCTAACTTCTTAAGGATAAATGGACAAAGTCTTTGGAGAGCAGCAATTAAACAGGCCAATTCCCCAAAACCAGAGGACCACTGCATACTGATGTTTCTTTTAGAGGCATAATTTGAGCTAGGTTACCATATGGCATTATATACAAATAAATAATAACAAATAAATAATTTCTGGAAATACCTTCTCCTTGATTTGTTTTGTGACAGCTTTATTGAGATACTATTCATGTGCCATGAAATACATCACTTAAAGTGTACAAACCAATGGTTTTTAGCACATTAGTGTTGGACAATCATCATCGAGTCAGTTTTGGAACATTTCATCAACTCTATTTCTTTGAATTGTGATGGGAATGCTGAAAGTACAGGCTGTTTTTAGAAGATGATTGCACATACTTCCGGAAAACTTTGAGCAATCACAAAAGTACATGGCCCTCAAGAGCCTGTTTCCATCTATCAGGTGGATTTGAGATTCCATTCTGAGCCATGTAGGGAGCCCACCTCTCAGAAAGAAAAGACCCAGATAAAAGCTACCGCTGTAATCCTGTATGTTGCTAGCTGCTCAAAAAACGTGTTCCTGAGCAGTAATTAGGGAGTCTTGGAAGTGGCCTGCTTCCTGGTTTTCCTGCAACTGCTGGGCAGAGGCCTCAAGTCAAAGACACTGCTTAAGTGAGGAGTTTCTAAATTGGTGATAATTGGCTGGTGATAGAGGAGGAAGAAACTCTGCTTCCAGCATGGCTATTAGTTTTGTCTTCTGTGACAGAATCAAGTGTTGGAAGGTGAGAGGAAAGAGAGAATACTGGAAGCAATAGAATAATAATGGGGAGAAAAACATACTTTTTTGCTTTTAAAAATTCACTACTGGGAGGAAGAGGGATGGGGAAAGTTGGTCGATGGGTACTAAGTTGCAGTCAGGAGCAGGGAGTTCTGGTGTGCTATCATATGGTAAGGTTTCTAGAAAAGATGATAATGAACTGTAAATTCCAAAAAAATTTTAAGAAAGGAGTTTGAAAGTTTTCACCACAAAGAAATGATGTTTGGGTGACAGTCTATTTAACCTGATGGAACCATTACCCCATGTATGCATATATTGAAACATCACATGGTAACCCACTAATAAGTATACTGTTTTATGTATTTATATATTGGTATAAAAATAAATGTATTAAAAGTAACAGTTAAAAAAGGAAACTCATTACTGTGTCAAGTTCCCAAACACAAGTGAGAAGACACAGCTTAAGTTCAATAGGTGATCATGTTACTCACCACTCAATGCACTATGAGCTGACTGCCCCGCATCTGCAGACCCATTGGAATGAACTGGTACATCTGGAATAGCCTCCAGTATGGACTGCTAAGCAAGGGAAAATGAGCACAGAACATTATACCACAAATATAGGCTACCCATAATTTCACTCTGACTCACGTAAGAGTTCTTTTCACACACACAAAGTTCTTGATTTCATAGCTGGTCTGCATTAATTTTCATTGTCACTGCATTCAGTTTAGATGTGTTCCATTTGGGTTTCTCAAAATGGAACAGTGTCAAGGTCAATATAAGCCTGCTTTCTTAGCTCTTCAATATTTGCTATTTAACCTTTGCTAAGATATACAAATTATAAAACTTGATGTCATACAACTTGGAAATTATTTGATTTGCTAATCTTGATGCATTTGTCTTTATTAAGTATATTACAAATATTAACAGGTTAATTCTCTCACTGCAAAACACACAGACAATAACAAAAATTAAGTATCTTTTCTAATTTTGTTTCTCTTCTTAATCAACTTAGTACTTTCTTCACTGAAATCCTGTCAAAGCATTTAACTTGGCTGCAATGTCATCAGAAGTTGAGTATCTCTTTGTTCAGGTCCAGTTGGATATGTGAAAAATTTACACAGAAATTCTAACAAATTCTATAAATTTTCATGTGAGAGTTATCTGTGAATTATGTGTGACAATGAAAATCTCCTATTTGGTCAAGAATTTTTTGTATGATATTCACACATAAAATCTGTTCTTTTTGTCCCCTAGAGCTTGATGTTGTTTCTTTTATTCTCATATTTATTTGGCAATAACTGAACATCTGTTTCATAAAAGATCCTTTATCATGTTTTCTACAAATCACACAAGGGAGTCTCAAATTCTGAGCCTGATATTCTCTTTCATTTCAAAGGAGCTTATATACTTTTAATTGTATAAATAGATTGCCAATTATTAAAACACAGGTGCCCAAATACTGTAATGAACGGGAATAAAGACAAAAAAGTCCAAAGGCTATATAAGAGCTATGTAGTTCACTGTCAGATTTGTAGTGGCTCTAAAATCTACAACATAGAATAAAGCTTATTTACTGTTATAGTTTAGATCTGGAATCTCCCCCTAAAGTCCCAAGTATTAAAGGCTTGGTCCCCAGCTTAGAGCAATTAGGGGTAGTGGAACCTTTAAGAAGTGAAGCCAAAATAGAGGGCCATAGGTCAATGGGGGAGTGCCCATGAAGGGGATATTAGGAACTTGATCCCTCCTCTTCCTCTCTTCTCTGCTTCCAGCTGCCAAGAGGGAAGTGCCTTGCTCTTCTGCGCACTCCAGCCAGGATGTGTTGCCTTGCCACAGGCCCCAAAGCACTGGGACTGACAGACTGTGGACTAAAACCTCTAAAATTGTAAGCTAAATAGACCTTTCCTCCTTCTAAGTTGATAATCTCAGGATTTTGTTGTCATAATAGAAAGCTGACTAATGTATCCACATATGAATATCCTTGAAAAGATGGGGACAACTTTTCAGTGGTTTCCTAAAGTTTTCCAACAAAGAAATGCTTTGTCAGCCTTAAAATGACTCCCTGGTGGGAGGGAAGACTCTTTGGAAAATTGAGAAACGTTTAATTTATTGATGCATTTGAGAATTTATTGAGAATTTAAAGCTGAAGGCTTAGGATGCTTAAACTCACTGAATTGTTAGTTTCTTAATCTGTGGAGAAGAGTCCATCTACTCAGTGTAATCGGCCTCTAGCCAGCCTATTGTACTGATGACTGTCTGTTCTTTGTAATATAAATTACTGTGGGGCAGAAGTTTGAGTCATAATGCCTCCTCTTGGACCACTTACAATGAGGAGGACAGAATAACACATAGGGAACACTATTAGAAGACACACAATCCACTGTTAAGAACTTATTTCTATAAAGTATAAGTATTATTGGAAAATGATTCAGAGGGAAGAGGAGCTGCCCAGAAGGTTTTTGTGGATGAAGTGGTTGAACCTGAGCTTGAACCAAGGGACAAAGAAAAGGACTTACAGAGGCAGAGGACAGGGAAAATATTCAGGCCAGAAACAGAAGAATAAATTTCAGACATGGACAAAGCTGAAGTGTTTCAGCACAAGGATCATGGAGAGCAGGGTACTCCAGGAGTTGAGTCATAGTATTAGATAAATATAAGAGAGAAATTAATCAAGAGGATCAGCTCCAATTATGGAAGGGGCTAAAAGCCAAATAGAAACCCTGGGACTTAGAATCATAAGAGTTAAAAATAAAACAGAAAAAACAAAGGAGCTCTCTGCTATTTATTTATTCATTCATTCATTCATTTTTGCACTGGGGATTGAACTTAGGGGTACTTAGCCACCGAGCCACATCCCTACCCCTTTTTCATATTTTATTTAGAGACAGGTCTTGCTAAGTTGCTTAGGGCCTTGCTAAGTTGCTGAGGCTGACTTTGAACTTACAATCCTCCTGCCTCAGTTTTCTCAGCTGCTGGGATTATAAGTGTGCACCACCACAACCAGCAGCCCTCTCCTTTTAAAATCACTCAGTGAAAATGGAGAAGGAAGATGAGCCTGCCCACAAAGGGTCCTTGAGTTTTGAAATAGGTCAAGTAGAGAGGCTAGATGCTTAGCATTTATATGGTTATCCCTCAAGATTCACGGGGGACTGGTTCCAGGAGCCCCTATGGATATAAAAAAATCGTGGATACTCAAGTCTTTTCTATAAAATAACCTACATACCTCTTTCTGTATACTTAAAATCATCTCTAGATTGCTTGTATATTTGTACTAGTACAATATAGGTGCTATGAAAACAGATGCTATGCTATATGTCTTATGGAACAATGAAAATGGAAAAACATTTGGACATGTTCAAGATAAATGCAACTTAAAAAATATATCTGATCTGCAGTTGGTGGAATCTGCTGTTACATCTATTTATTTTAATAGACGCTAGATGATCATTTGATATAATGCACACTCCATTCCAGATTAAACAATTGCAAGTTTTAAAACCAAGAAATATTTTACTTAGTGATGAGACATTAGAAGAAAAGTTCTAATTTTTTTAAGAGGTAGGCATGGCCTTTGGTGAGCTGATCTGGAAGAAAAAAATTTCTAAAGAAAAAGAAATCTTGCATGTAGATTTTTATGAGTGTGAACTCACTGTAACAGATTTTTAAAACAAACCATAGAAATAGACCCTTAAAAAAGTGGGGATTTTACTTATCTTAATAAAGGTGGCATCTCAAATATGTAAAGAAGATTACAGATTGAGGGAAAAAAAAGGTACTAGTCAAGTTGAGGCATAGTTTTGGGAAAGATAAAGTCAGATTACATACTTTATGCCATTTCATAACATAAATTCAAATAGGGCAATTCTTGGGGCCTCCTGAAGTCTTGAAGAGACAGTAAGGTGTCTTTCAGAATTCATCCTGGCAGGATAGACCCCCAACCCTTAATCCTACTTCACTCAATTACTAAAAATCCCACCATCTCAAGAGACCTGGGAGTCAAACTGGGGTGCCTGTAGTTCTTTTATAAGCAAGAACCATGTGGCTTACAAAAGTAGTTACCTCATGGTAAGAAGGCCTAGGATCCTTTCAGGACAAGTACAGTGGGGGTGAAGTCAGTATCTGAGGGCTACTCTAGCAACAAACCATTTTGTATAGCATTTCTAAATAAAGATATCCTCAGTAACAAAGAATCCAAAGTAAGTCAAGAGATTGATGCCAATGAGACAGTTTTAGGCCCAGCAGTGCTCTATTTATGTCATTATTGGTATCAAATTTGTTTTCTGAAAAACAAAAATGAAATCTGAGTGTTTAATTTGCTGTGGACAGCTCTACCTGTAAGTGCCATGCAAGATCATTTTCTTTCTTTCACATCCTCAAACTTCCAAGCACCCTATTTTAGACAATAGGTTCTCTTTCTTTTTTCCTTTTTAAATTTTCTATGTTTGTTTTATGTGTGTGTGTGTGTGACATTTTTGAAAAGCTTTTTCTTTTCTTTTTGCTTAAATTTTTTTTTGTTTTGCTTTGTAGACAATATGTTCTCAATAATGATTGTCAAATGAATGAATGAATCAATCATATGGAAAGTTAGCAGAAAAAAATGAAGAAATGGAAAAACATAACTAGCACCAGTCTTATTAGTAATAAAATTGTGGTCATATCTCCTATAGAAACTTAAAACACAAGGATTATCTGCCTCTTCTTCAGCACCCAATTATGCAATCACCCTACTCCAAGTTATGCTCAGTACATACATGGAACCACCCACCTGCAGACCTTTGTTGCTGGCTTGAACAAGACACTGAGCTTATTAAAGTCAGCTAGAGATGCAGACAGGGGTAGGACTATGTCAGGAGCTTTCAAGTTAACTGCAGGGTGCTGGATAAACACTGTAGCCTTAAAGCAAGTCTTGCATTTTATATTGGTGACTTGCAGCTATGGGAAGGATGGGCTGGAAGGGTACAAAGCTAAGGACTGGGAGATGCCTTATGTGGCTACTTCAGCAATGCAGAAAGTAGTTTCCACACTAAAGAAGTAGTTTTCACACTAAAGAAGTAGTTTTAAGAAAGGCAGAGGGTAGAAATATTCTACAGCCATTCACATGATAAATCCACAGGTCTCAGAGATGGACAGGAAAAAGTGAGAAGGCAAAGTTACAGTTGATGCAAAGGGATAATTCGTGGGCATATGGGTGCTACCAGCTAAGGTGGAAGATAAAGGATCCTGGGAAAGGGCTAGATCAGGAAGCCTCAGTTCCAGGGATACAATATAATTGTGTTAGATCTACTACCGGGAACTCCTTCTGATAGTTACCAGAGTTTGTGAATGATTTACTTTGTTTTCATTAATAAATAGGGTGAATTTGAGATGATATCTAAAATAGAGACATTCTAGTTTATTTTCATTCCAATGCAAGGTCTCACATGAGAAAAGAAAATACAAACTTTCATCTAGTAGGTCAGAAATTGTGGGTATCCTTCAGCCTATCTGTGACATAGCTTACAGAGTTACTGATTATTCATGGTAAAAACAATTCACATTATTTTATTCTTCTTAAATGGGGATATCTTGGGAGTGTGTCATGTAAGTGAATGTCAGCTATCTTGTTTTCAAAATGGGCAATGATTGACAAACTATTGCCCAAAGGAACATTTGAGGGTGTTACCTCCATCTGACTGTCATTGACTAGCTGCTACCACTGAAGAGGCCTTTCTAATGGGGTCTTTCACTGTCTTTTGAGGAGTCCATCACATCTACCCTGTCAGAGCACAAGCTCTGAGACACTGAGCAGAAGTTCTTGGTAGAGGGAACTGGAGGGGGAGTGACAAGAATTTCTAACAAATAAAAGTACACATTCTGTTACTTAAGGTCAAGTAAGATCAGGAGCCCTCAGTCACGGGGATAAAGAGAAAGAGTCTGCATGAGTGAGCCCTGAAAACTAAGGCTGGAAATGTATGCAAAATCCGAGAGTCTTCAAAATCAGGAGGAAGGTTTTAAATTTATCCTGTGGATAAAGAGACTTCTAGGTTAAGGTGGCGAAGGTAAGCCAGATCATTGAGCCTCTGGTATTTTTTTTATGTGAGGAGGACCAAAATTAACAAGTTCCACTAGGCCTGCAAAGAACACCTTTTGGTTTCTGGACACAGTGGTATTAGTTTTTGCAGTCACCTTTCATTTCATCATTCCTAAGTTTTGAGTCACGTTCCTGATTGTTACAAGGTTGGGTGGGGGGGTCTGCCAGCAGCTGTGGCTTCTTTGAAATCCTAGGTCAAGTTCTGCTTTTTAATTTGTCTTGGAGAAATCACTTCTTCTTACCTTTCTTCATTAATTGCCTAGACTTATGATTTTTGCCTTCACATGCAATTATATTAGCATGAAAGAACTTACCATGGAGCCGATCCTAGGATCTACAAAACTCCCTTCTTCATTCCGGGACCCATTGGGCAGGGTAGTACTGCTGAGAGAAGCATCATCTGGCTAAATGGAGAAATGAAAGTACCGTTCTTATTCAGGCAAATGCTTTCTAATGTGGTTGTGCATTCCACTGTATCTACATATTGAGACATGTGTGGAATATATGAATCAATGACTGCCTGGGCACTGACAGGTACAGCCTTGCTGTGAGCCATTTGAATGCCAGTCCCTCTCACAGAAACTGATCTCTGTGGCAAACAGTGCTGTTATCTGCCACAAACTTCATTTGCTTCAATACTACCTTGGTTTAATTCCAGAGAGCTAGATGATAAATTCAAAACCTTGATCTCTAGGTTCATTTGCAGCTAAGAGAGATCATGTGACTAGTGTGGCCAATAAAATGTAACAATAAACTTACCAAGAGAGCTTCTGGGAAAGCTAAGGCTTTCCTGATCAAAACCAAACCAACCAACAAACAAAAAATCTCAGCTGGTATATGCTCGTGACAGGACCACAGCCTAGAGTTGTCAGGTATTTTGTACAAATAAGGATCATAGGGATGATGATTCTGTAGATCTGGTTGTGTCTATGAGAAGAGGGCATCACATGGCTGCCCCATCAGACCTGGTCCACCTATGCTAAGTATCTCCATGGGAAGCAAAACAACTGCTTTTTTTTTTTTTATTACATGCACCCAAATGCAAACTTAATTGATCTAATACTTTTTGGTTCATTTTTGCAAATTCTATGACTGTTTTTTTTTTTTTAGTGAATAGAATTCAGTAGCAATGGTACCAACTCTTTTTTTCTTTGTCATTCATAAAGCTCGTACTGTTTTTTTTCCTGTAATGTACAATGATTATACTGAAATTAAAAGATAACATTATTTTCTTTGCCAAAGGAAACATCACAAAATTGAATATATTTGATACTTATGAAAACATACAATGTTTTCTTTTTAAATAACCGTCAATCTTCAATTCATTTGACCAATTTTCTCAACTCATTTGACCATATTTTCTCAATTCTCATATAGATGGCCTGTATTTCTTTTATAAAATGAATAAAGAACTTTTCTTTAAAGAAACAAATAAAACCCAAGACCTAGCACAAGAAATTTGAACCAAGATGGAAAACATCTACCTCCCTGTCCTCCCCATATCACTACAAATGGCAGGAAAAACATACATACATACACACACACACACACACACACACGAACAGATTTTTAACAGCACTGGATTATCAGCAGAGAATTCTGTAGCAGAAAACTTGAAGAAATTTCTGGATGTAATACAAATGGGATTAGTTTGGGAGGATAAAAACCTCTGCCTAAAAGTAGCATAAAAGAAAATTTCTCAGGACAGAAGAGAAAAATAAATAATAAAGAAGAGAACACAGGCAAATTATTAAGAAATGTTTGCAAAAACGGAAGCCACATAGACCTTCCCTTCCTTAAAAATGTAGATAATCCTTAAATATAATCCTAGGAAAATGCAAAAAAATACAATCTAAACAAAATGATCTAAGTGTTTGGGGTGGATGGGTTTCTAGTGTGGGCCCAAAGGTCTAAAGGAAAAGGAACTCCAGAAGTCACAATGAAGACATGGAGGGGAGAACAAAAGCAGAAATCAGCTTTGCCCAGAAGTAAAAAACTAAGAGTTCTTCATCTCCCTCATTGGTTTTGCAATGAGAGTGTGTAACCAATTTACCCACTCTACACACCTTAAAGTTTAGCATATTCCAATATTCACTTAGATGAACTCACAATCGACAATATTCGCATTTTGGAAAAATAAATCTACCTAACAGTACAGGAAACATCAAATAATTTCCTACACCAATCAAAAAAAAAAAAAAATCAATGAAGTCTAGCTCTGCAGAAAACTTCAGAAATTCAGAGAGCTGTTATGTCCATCTGCAAATGTGCTCAAATCTTCTGCCCTGTGGAACACCTTTCCACTGTGTTTCCTTGGATGGAATCTTTGGGTGGATCTACCACCCTCCTTTGTGACAGGGTGCTCATAGGCTAGGGAAGGGCCTGGGGAACTGAACAGGAAGAAAAACTCCTAGGACCCACAGTCTTGATCAGAAGTTCTCCATCCACTGGAGGACATTCGCTGCCACTCAATAGGAGGTGTGCAGTTTCCGGACCAGATGGTGCTTATGTTCCAGCAGATACGTCACTGTTTACATCAATACTGCTACATATTGCAAAAGCTACCATGTTCTCTCCACGGAATATTTACATTTGGAAAATCACTGGAAAACACTAAATGTTTATATCTTAGTCAATACTGAAAATACTGCAAAGAATTTTACAGGGTTGTCCGTAAAGCTTACCCATGAAGACCAAGCTTTAGTTGACAACAACCAACACACAGGATGTACATAAACTATTTTTGCTATTGTTATGTCTGCCTATAGATTATTTTAAAGATAGAATTTAGTTATTTTGGATTTACCCATAAAATTATTACTTGCTGAATTTAAGAACCAAGAATGATGAGGCTGTATTTGTGTTTATCAAAAATCTCAATTATGTGGCATCAATACCCAGGAGAAATAAAAATACACATTCTTTATATTGTATTAATGTTCATGGCAGCATTGCTTACAATAGCTCCAAACTGGAAATAATCCTAATGTCCATCAGTAGGTGAATAAATATGCCAATAGTGTCATATTGGTACAATGGATTACTATTAGTTATAATAGGACTACATAAAATATATCTTAAAATTATGATCATTAATTTAAAAAGCAGATTCAAAAGAGTATTTTATGATTCCATCTATGTGGAAGGGGAAACCAACCTAATATGTTAGGAATCACAGCAGGGTTTACCTCTAAGGGAGAGAAGGAACACTGACCAAGAGGAACACTGCTCCTAACAGAAACATCAGCACAATTTCTAGAGTTTCCTAGCTATCTTGTAAGAATAAGGGTTAACTCCACATGCTAAGGTGGCATTGTTCAAAGGAAAAGGCCAGAGGTCCATGGTAAAGTTGCCACTGCACCCTGCTCCAGCTGAACCAGCTTTGGTTTATCCACCATCGGTTTGATGGTGGGATGAAAATATTCTACATTTTGGTAGATTAACACATTTGTTAACATTAATTGAATTATGTACCAAAAGTATATGCACTTATTATGTGTAAATTATGCCTCAACATCAAAAAGCTTAAAAATTTTTGACTCTGAAAAATAATTTAATTCTTATCTTCAGAGATAAGATATCTTATCTTCAGAAATAAGATAAGTAGCTATGGGTAATCTGAAATAGAACATACTACTATAACAGTGAGTAAATCAGAGAGAAACATGTTTTTCTTAGGAAATAAGAATATGTTTGCTGATATTTACAAATAGAGTGAGGCAAGAAAAATAATAACAACCAAGAAAAATATTAAATCTAGAATATAAGGATGAAAAAAATCTAGAAGACAGAATGAACAGACATACATGAGAGAAAGTTTAGGAAATAACAATAATAATAAATTTTAATAATTCAGGCAAAGCAACAATGATGTATTCTAAAAGGATGGGACTTAGAAAATGGGGAGAAAAAAATAATTGTAGACATAATGAAAGACAATGTCTAGAAACTGAAGAAAACAATTCTCAGATGGAAAGTATCCACTGAGCGTTGATAAGAAATGAAGGAAATGAAGAACAAATCTTTGTGGAAGTTCAGAACTGCTGGTGGAAGAGGAAGCACATCCTTAACATTTTTCAAATTCATAAAATTGAAACAGTTGCAAGAGAGGGTAAACAAATAAAAATCCTAGAGAAGCTTATATAAAAAGAAACAAGGTTCCGGCAACTAAAATAAGAAAAACAGAAAACAAAAGCAAATGTCTTGTGAAAAGTGTCAAAATCTGTTAATGAAAAATAAAAGAAATTCTACTGTGCAGGTTTTCCACAGAACTAAGATTTTGTGTTAAAAATGAACAGTTAGTTGCACATGGTCCTAACAGAAACATCAGCACAGTTTCTAGAGTTTCCTAGCCATCTTGTAAGAATAAGGGTTAACTCCACATGCTAAGGTGGCACTGTGCACAGGAAAAGGCCAGAGGTCCATGGGAAAGTTGCCACTGCACCCTGCTGCAGCTGTACCAGCTTTGGTTCATCCACCATCGGTTTCTTACTTTGTGATTAAAACAAACTCCTACTTGTTTAAATCAAGGTTCCTTAGATTTTCTTTTATAGGAAGCAAACACAGATGCAACTGATGATTTTTAACAGATGGTGTGATTGTATTTTGCAGTGAATTATGAAACAATAGCAAGTGTAGCTATTTGATTTTCACTTAAGACACTGGAAATAAACAAGATTGATTACTTTGCCTTTTCAATAAACTAACATCTCCACTGAATATTTCATTTATCTTGGCTGAACATAAGGGAAATGTCTTCTTTTAACTATATAAGAAGTGATTTGTAGATGAGGTTTCGGATGCTGGCAGACTGGATTGTAAATCTTTTATAAATGCAGATTTAGGGGCATTTGTGGAAGAGTCAAGGGTCAGCCACATCTAATACATGAATAGACTACTCATTTATTTATTGTAAGTAGTTTACTTCAAAATAAATGTTGACTATAAATAAAATCATAGTCCTTTATGAGGACTCCTTTGAACACTTGTTCAAAGTTCAAAAGATTTTCTCAATAAACTTATTATCAAGATACTGCCAATATACAATTAAGTGCATATTTAAAACACAATTAAGTGAAAATTTAAACTGCAATATTTAAGGAGTACACATCATACAATCTGATAATATTTGACAAAAATTATAGTCAAGATAATAATAATGAACAAGATCTCTCCTCTCCTCCCCTCCCCCCTTCACCTTCCCCAGATCGCTGGCAATTCACTGAGCTTTCTGTCACTCTATGTTAGTTCCACTTTCTATAATTTTATATATATTGAATATTTTTTGGTCTGGCTTCCTTTACATGGCATGATTATTTTGAGGTCCATCCATGCTAAATGTAGACAGTTCATTGCTTTTTACTGCTGAGTAGTATTCCACTGTGTGGACATACTATAGTTGTTTATCCATTTACCAGTAGGTGGACATCCGGGCTGTTTTCAGTTTGGGGCTATTACAAATATAACTACATTTAAACAGTCTTTGTATGGATATGTACCACCTGCTGGTGGAAGGGTAAGTACATCCTTAACACTTTAAGAAGCTGCTAAATCATCTTTCAAAGTGGGTGAGTCACCTACATTCTCAGCGTAAAAAAGGTCCAGTTGCTCTGAATTCTTGGCACTGCTCAATGAGGTCAGTCTTTTCCATTTGAGCCATTCCACAGGGAATCTAGAGAGATCTCGCTATGGCTTTATTTGCGTTTCTATGATCATTAATGATAGTACATTTTCGTGAACTTATGGGCCATCTAGGTGCTTTCTTTGAAGAAGTGCCTGCTGCCCATTCTAAAAGGCAAGAAAAGACCTAACAAATGTTGACACTGGAAGACTTAGGGTATGTGCCTGGGAGAGAAAGTTGATTTGTTTTTAGAAGTAGATGGTTCCTGAGGTTAATTCAAGGGAACCAAGGGTTGGAAATACCAGCAAAGAGCAGATGGTGAAGCACTTTCAGTATCCAAAGGAGTTTTTATATTTTTTCTGTAAATGAGAGGGATTATAATCTGGGAAACAATGGTAGTTAGCCAGCTGACCAACCCTCCCTTCTCCTAAAACCTAACAGAAGCAACAAGATGTAGCTAAAAGACAGGAAAGAATAAGCATAGCAGCATTCATATAAGTCAGAGAGAGAGATTTCAGAAATAATGTGGATTCTTTCCCCAAATCTACCTCTTGCCTCATTAACACAAGCACAAGGATGAAGCAAATGCAGAAAATTCTGGAAATGATTACACAGTAGTATCTCCTCTGAAGCAGGAAACATAATAACTAGAGGTATGAGTAGCCACGGGTACGTTTAATCTGTGACTACCCTTTCAAACTAAAAGTCTCTGCTCAACATCATCTCTGCAGAGAAGAAAGGACCTATTGGGATTTGCCAGTTTGCTTTTTTTCTATCTGGGAAGAAGTCGGGAGAGGGGCTAAGAAGATGGAAAAATAAAAGGGAAAATAAATTACATAAACTCTAGACTGGGAGAGAAAAGATAGCTTAGGCTAGGCTACAAGTAGAAACAGATGAGAAAAATCAGTGGATGAGGGATAAATACAGCAACCTTTCCCCACTGTACTTTAATAGAGGCCTGATCATTGTCCTTGGCTGGCCTGACTTTGCCCTGCTCTGGTTAACCCCAAAGAGAAGTGGCTTTCTGGGGAAGGTGAGGGAATAGGGAAGAGAGAGGGGAACTGGACACCTCAGGTGAAGTGCTGTCCTCATAAGGGGACGGATATCTACCTGCAGCGGGGAACAAAAAGAACATGCAGAAACAAGAGCCTGTTGCAGCAGGCAGACTTGTAACTCAGTGGTACTAAGACTCCTAAGAGAATTTTTATAAATTAAAGAAAAAAAATGTAAGGACATTAACTGTATCAAAAAAGAAATGCTTTCAAATCATAGAGTTCCTCCGTGTATGTCTATTTTCATAAAATAATGGATTTATTTGTGGATTTACGTATTAAACTTGACCTTATTTGCTGCTGAATATTTTTCTTACAAATTGATCAAGGGTAGACAGATATGTTGAAAGCTGTGGTTGTCCAACCATCTTAATCACACCACAATTTTTCCAAGGCTTGCATGATTGTCTTGAAGAAATGGCTGCTTCTTTCATTCCTACTCGCAGTTCCCATTCTGTAACTTACCACAGGACCACTCATTTGGATAACTTCTGGTACCTCTTTTTCTTCCTCAGTGCCACCCAACTGAGCAGTATGGTTGTCACAAGCATCATCTGGCTAATAAAAAAAAAAAAGAAGAAGAAGAAGAAGAAGAAGAAAGAAAGTCGTTTTTATCCAGGCATTTATCTTTCCAAATGTGACAGTGCATTCCATTATGCATTCCACCAGCATTTGTATGTATCTGTGCAGTTGTGTGGAGATAGATAATGACTACCTGTGGTTTGATAATAGCACTTACCAATTTTCCCATAACCATATTGATTCTCATAAATGCCATGCACTATAATAGAATTGGTCTCAAAAATAAAGACACTGCCAACTGCCTGCCAAAATCCCCTTTTGTTTAATAACTTATGAATATCATGATTTTGTTCCATGGACAAAAAGACTTAAGTGTCATCCTGTGATGGCTACATCCAATTAGATAAGAATGAAATTCTACTTGGTAGAGCATCCAACAGTGTTTTCTTATTGGAATGGAAGAATTCAGTTGACTAGTGCTTCTTCCAGGAACATAGACAGGGAACCGAGATGCCCAGACATCCTGTCCTATAAGTAAAAGCTATTAGCCTGTATGCTAAGGGAACAGAATGAAACCATAAAAGAATTGGTAGATTCATTCTACCACAGCCATTCCAGCCTTGACCTTCCTACCTCGAACTACTTATTTTAAAATAAAAGTAAGCCTCTAATTGTCTAATGATTCACCTCACTGACTAATACCATGTGGTTTTAAAAGCAGACTTTATGGCTACATTTTGCAGTGGTTTATAAATCCATAGCAAAAAATAGTCCATCTTTTTTCTATTACGAGAGTGAAAATATATTAGAACAAGTACTTTATGAATACATAGGACTGAACTAAATATTTTATTCCCATTCACTGAATATTGGAAAAGCTCTAATTTTCATTATGCAGGAAGTGTATTTAGAAACTAGGTTTCTGATTGTGATGGACTGCACTGCAGGCCTGTGCATGAGCTCTAAGATTTAGCAGCATCTGTAATAGAGGAATTCTTCCCAATAAAATGCAAATATTACATTCCATGGTTGAAGCAACTTTTTGCAAAATTAAACATACTGGATATTACTAAAATCATGTATACATGAAACTTTAGAAGGTGTTATTTTTCATCTTGTTTCTCTGTGTTATCTAACTTTCCCCCAAAGTGCACATATTATATAAATAGAAAAGCATCTGTTTTTAGTGGCAAACAATGCTTAAGAAGAAGCAGAAGCAGTTTTGGTCAGAAGACTGAGCACATACCACCTACCCTCCTCCACCCAATCACTCATTATTAAGAAGGTGTGTATTTTGATAAGAACAGGTTCAGAATGGCACTAGAAACAACAAAGTGTTCTAATGACAGATCAGAATTTTTGTTAGAGATACCTGGAAAATCACAAGTAAATAATTTGAAAATTGTGGGGCTATTCTCAGCCTAAGAACAACATAAGGCCATATTTCTGGCATGGAGAGGACAGATCCATAGGAAACTGCAAACAACAAATAAACAGCTCAAATGAAAAATACAAAGGGCAAGGCTAGGGTAGTTTATTATAAGTATTTCTCAGGAAATGGCAGGAGAGACCTCTACCTAGCCCCCATGAATAGCTTGGAATAGCTATATATGAATTTAAGAGAAGCACTCTAAACAAAGTGTACTTTGGGGGGAAGAATTCCAGGACAGATGTTCAGACTTGGGACCAAAACAGACCTCAATATCAGGTTGCTCTGGACCTTTACGGAAGGGAGAATAAAAGGAAAACATCAATTCTGTGTGGAACAGAAAGAATTCATGAAATTATTCACCCCTCCCTTTAGGCATTCAGGTGTGTGCTTGTGCTATGGTTTGAATGGTCCCTCAAAAAAGCATGTGTTGGAAATACAATTTCCAATGTAGCAGTATTAAGAGGTAGAGCTTTAAAGAGTGGAATGGGACACAAAGGCACCTGTGAGAATGCCCTCCGACTCTTTGTCTTCCACCTTCAACTGTGGGATGATGGAGCCCAAAGGCCCTCCCTAGATGCCAGCCCAGCTCCCAAAGTTTGGAGTTTCCCCAGTTTTGGAGAATGGTAAGAAATCAATCTGTGTTGTTGATACATTACCCAGGCTGTGATATTCTATGATAGAGGAAATGGATTAAGATTGTGTGTGTGTGTGTGTGTGTGTCTACTTTTGCATGTGTGCTATCAAACTAATTCCCATTTATACACTGCACACATACTGTATTGATTTACCCAAGACCCATAGTCAGTTTTTCAAATCAACATTCAGTAAAAGAAATACAGTGTGATATATATCCTGATAGAAACAGATAGTTGAGAGAAGAAAGTTTGTAATGACTTAATATTTTCAGAAATTTGAAAGGATATTGCAATCATAAATCAGCACTGTAACAAAAAAAAGGAAATCAGTGAAAATGGAGGAGTTCTTGTGTATTAATAGTATGACTGCTGAATTAAAAATATCAAGGGGCTAAGTTATATCCATTCATGGCAAAAAAAAAATAGAAATAGGGACCCAATTTTGTGGACAAAATCTACTTGCACACAGAGAAAAAAAAGATATGGAAAAATATAAGAAACAATTTAAGAAATATGTGAGTTTAATCTAAGCAAGTAAAGGAAGAACATAAAAAATGGGAAGAAATAAGAAACAAAAGGAGGAGAATGTTCGAAATTGAAAGGAATCATTTTTAAAAACAAAAATACTTGAGTGCTGACCACGAGGAAAAACAAAAACATTTTCTATCTGGATGATATTTCAGGTCTCAGAAATAAAGCTATACCCCAAAAGCTCCCAGAACTCTAAAAAATGAAAGTAGAAAATAAATAAAGGAGTAAAACTTAACTTCTCAACAATAAGGCAAATGGGCTAATATCTAGAAACTTCTACAGGAGCCAAATTTAGGCTCTAGGATCTTGATATTCACCAATTTAGGATTTATGTTTTTTGGATCTGAAAATTTAGTATCCAGAGACATTTGCTGCCAGATATGCTCAAAAGTTAGAAGGTAAAGTCTGCTAAAATGTAATAATTTATAATACATGTGATTATGTAATTGATATTTTTATTATTCTCTGTAGTGACTTCATTATCTAGCTAGCCTTCATCATGTGCCTGTATGAAAAACCAAGACAGATGGTCCCTGATATCAATGGGTCCACTCACAATTTTTCAACTTTAGGATGGACGTGAAAGATATACATGCTTGGTAGAAACTGTACATTGAGTCTTGAATTTGGATCTTTTCCTGAGCTAACTATATGAAGTCCGAACCTCTCTCAAGGCTGGGCAGGAGTTATCCAGGGCCTGAGGGGAAACTCTCTGAGATGGAGCTCAAGATGGAACTCCTTCACTTACACCTAAGCTACAGCCAAAAGGTCAGCATGACTGGCTTGTAATGTTCAGGTTAGGTGTAATATGTGAAATTTTTTAAAAAATATTTTTAAATTGTTGATAGACCTTTATTTATTTATTTGTTTGTTTGTTTATATGTGGTGCTGAGAATTGAACCCAGTGCCTCCCACACGCCAGACAAATATACTACCATGGAGCCCCAGCCGCAGCCCTACATACCCGGGGCCTTACCCATGTTAGGTGAGCATCTTGCTACTGCACTCCACCCCAGCCCTTCAGTGCATTTGTGTGTGTGTGTGTGTGTGTGTATGTATGTGTGGTGTTGGGGATCAAACCCCCTTTGATGCATTTTTGACTTAATATTTTCAACTTATGATGGTTTTATCAGACCTAGCCCCAGGAGCCCCATCATAAGACTGGAACATCTCTCCTTGCTTTCTCATTCTAGAAACTGACCAGCAGTGCAGGGGTGAGGCTGGAATTAAAACTTAAATACTCTCTTCCATCTCAGTGAGAAGTTTATACATATATTTGGCACTATCGTTGCCCCATGACTAACCTTTCAAAGGTGACCTTCAAGGGTTTAAACAAAAGGAATAGTGAAAGACAACTGGCAGAAGAGTGTGCTGGCAGTAAGAGACTGGGACGGAAAGGGACGCTGGAGCTTTGCTGCAGTCCTGTGTCATTGTGGCTACCTTTGGGCCTTTTGGCACTTAATGATTCACTCTCTGAGATGGAGCTCAAGATGGAACCCCTTCACTTACACCAAAGCTACAGCCAAAAGGTCAGCATGACTTAGCAGGGAGGGGTGGACACAGCAGATGAAGGGCAAATGGAGGGTGGGTTAATGTCCCCATAAGACTGATAAAAAATTATTTCATGGACTTTCAGTTCAAAGGCCAGCCGTTCCCCTACTGAGTAACTGAACTACCATGTCTTGCCTTCTAACCATTATCACTGCTTTTGATTGTGCATTAAATTAATTTTTAGGCTAGAACTCAGATCATGTAGGACTTTAATTGTTGAACAAATGAACCATTAATAGCAGTTACAGCATTTGGGGATCCTGATACAACATCGAGGTCATAAACCTACTGTTGATATGAACCATAAAGCAGCTCTGCACTGTTATGCCCAGAATAACTGGTTCTGTTCACCAGTTACTCGGTCAATTAATGATTTGATAACTTTAACTTTGTTTGGGTGAATTTTATCCTTCAAACATTTGTTTAAGCTCCAAGGTCACTCAACCAAAATTTTTAACCCATAGTTTATTAGCTCTAGTAGAGATTATAAATAAATATATTCTGTGGATTAATTAATTAAGCTCCATAGAGTCTTCTCAACTTATTTTAAAATCCCTGCTTCTTCATGGGGAGGTCAATTTCATGATCACAAGTAATAGGCTTAAAACCTCAGTCACTCATACAAGTCTCTATCTAAGAAACAAATGATTTTGCCTCCTTTGCAGAGTCAGGATACTGTACCTGTTAAACAGATAGCACTGGGTAGGCAATGACTCTAATACTTTTAATGCTAGATGTTTTGGGCAAGCAGGCAGGGTTTTTGTTCCTTTTAATTTTAAAATATTTCCCTGAGTACAGACCTGTGTTGGGTTAATAATATAATTAATAAAAAATCTGGTAGTTCAAGTTAAACGTGTGCAAATTCTGTGTGCAAGGGCCATGTCTTCTCATTGTGCCGCTATTGCCTAGTGTGCTGGGCAATTACTGAGTATTCAGTAAGCACCTGCAATTGCTTCATTCTGATTAACTGACAAAGCTTATTCTGATCTTCAGTTTTTAAGGGAAGCAGAGAAAATAAAAGGCAAATGGAAGAAGTTGTATTCTCCCTCACCCAGAAATATATTTCTTTCTACTGGGAGCTCTTCAGGAAAGGGTGGTTCCCATGGCAGGCCTGAGGTGCTGTATTTACAGAGGCCTGTTTGCAAAGCTGGCTTTTGTCTAGGAACTTGTATTTCAGGAGGTTCACATCATTCCCTAAATGTCAGCACTGGCTCCATGATCCTAAGCTGTTTGAGCAAACAATACAGTTTGTGCTGATCACCTACCTGCATTCCCCCTGGGAGTCTGGAATTTTGCTATATACTAAGCCAAGGGTACATATGTGATTGGCTTCCCCAGTGAAAATCTGGGGCTCTGGGGCTCAGATGTCCTGGCAGACAGCACTTCACATCATGAAACCACGTTGCCATGGTTTGTTGCTGGAGGAAATAGTCCTATCTCCTGGGTGATTCCAATGAGAGGACTCTGGGATGCTTATACCTAATTTCCCAGGACTCTACCCAGGCACCTTCTCTTTGATGCTTTTGCATGAGTATGACTATATACTGGGTCCTATGAGTTCTAGAAAAATCATTATACCTAGAGTAGTCTTGGGAACACTCAACATAGGAGCAAACAAGGATATAAATATATATGTGATATTTATATCAATACATTTAAAAATCCAGTTTAAGCCAGGACAAGCATTGGTACATGCCTGTAATCCCAGCTACTAAGGAGACTGAGGCAGGAGGATCTCAAGTTTAAGACTAGCCTCAGCAATTAGCAGAGACCTATCTCAAAATGAATAAAAGGCTAGTGCTGTAGATAAATAGAGTGCCTCTGGGTTCAGTCTATAGTACCACAAAAAATAAACCAGTTTATAAGTGTTTCAACAGAAGCACTTATCTAATCTATCTATCTATCCACCCATGCATATGTGCATATATGTGTGTGTACATATATATAAACATACATGCATATATACATACACATATACATAATTACCCACATTGTTTTCTTCTATTTCAGATGCTCAGATCTAAAAATGATGGCAATAAATGCATTTTTCCAGCCTCTCTGCTGGTCTGTTATCCAGTTAGAAAACTGACTCTTAGAGCAAAATATAAAACATACCTTTCTAATGTAGAAGTTCCTCTCCAATATCATACTGAGAGAGAAGAAAATCTAAAAATCTACCATTTGGTTCTCTCTCGTTTGAAAGAAAGTAAAAGACGCATATGAGGATGAAAAGAGGAGAAATAAAACAAGCCCTGGCCAACGAGAGTCAGGACAGTGGGAGTCAGGCATGGAGGTTCCATACTATTCACTGCCTTGACATCTGGTAAAACCTGGAGGCCACGAATGGCTCCACAGCAAGTTCTTCTCCCTGCTCCGCTTCTGCAGGCAAGGTCCCCTCCCTGTCAATCCTCCTAATCCACGGGACCAGACAGAATTCCTGCTTATTCCTGAGTAGTGGATTCCAGTTCCCTGATGGCCTGTGGAATTCTTTCCACAAGCCAATCCATATTCCTATTGGAACCTGGGGTACCACACCCCTTGATTCTACAAAGCCTGCAGTCTCTGGTTGGTCACTTTTAAGAGCATCCCACACGTGGCCCTTTGTAGTATGCACTGGGATGGGAATATCTGTAATTAATAAACTGCTGTTGACTTCCTGTGTAGTATGTGGGGTGTTCAGCTAGCCTCATAAGTGTAGGATGGGAATGTCGTTCTGATCAGTGGGGCAAAGAGGAAAATAATCAAAACAAGGGACACAGAGAGACGTGCAGTAACAGAACCACAGAATCCAGTATGTGGATGACTCCAGGAGTGTCTATTCTCACTTGCCCCTCCTCTTGCTTCCCTAGGGGAATGAAGAAAGCAGAGAGGAGAAAATACCCCAGATCAAGTGGTCTGATTGGACACAAGGACTTTAAGCACCCGTCTACTGCGGGAATAATCCGAAACCAGAGGACACCTGCTACCATTTTCATAGAAAACATAAAGGACTCTAAAATTAATATTCTCATGAAACATTTTTTAAAAATTTAGAGATGAAATCTGCAAAATAGGATTGCTCAGGGCACCAGTGCCTCTACTTTCCCTCCAGACCTCAGCCTGCAATAGAAGAGAAGCCAGGACACTAACTAGCTACATTCAAACCACTCAGCAGAATCCTGGAAGGACCTTCAGCCAGTTGGAATTGGGACAACTGTAAGATCCAGATACATAGTCTCGTAAAATTTAATGTAATGAAATAAATCATTTAGAAATAAACATGATCACCATCCTCACTGAGTTAATGGGGTAGAGGGATTATTCTTGGAGTAGTTTTCTATACTTTTGCATCCCTCTTCCTCTGACAAAAGAGAAAGAAATAATACATGGAGCCAAAGAGAAGGAAACAAGCTGAAGTATAAGGGAGGAAAGGCATTCACTGCAACTTGTCTGCTGCTGTCAATCCAAGAGGAGGTAGATGTTGGCCCACCATGTTTTCCATGGCTCTGACCCACAGTGCACAAACTCAAAAAGAGGACCAAAATGAATTTAGCTCATAAAAGTAAAACCTTCTATTCAGATATCTTTATAGGAAGTTTGAACTCAGATTAGCATTTCTTAAAACTGTAGTAAGATGGACATTTATGGTTCAGATAAGAGGTACCCCCAAAAGCTCTCATGCTAGATGATACAGGAATGTTCAGGGGTGAAATGGTTAGACTTTGTGGAAGTTGTAACCTAATCAGTACGTTAATCCACTGATATGAATTAACTGGGTGGTAACTGAGCAGGTGGGGTGTGGCTAGATGAAGTGGGTCACTGGGGATGTGACTTTGGGGTTTTATATTTTGTCCCTGGACGAGGATCTCTCTCTTCTTCCTGGCTGGCATGAACTGAGTAGCTTTCCTCCACCATGCCCTTTCACCATAATTTTCTGCCTCACCTAGAGCCCAGAGCTATGGAGTCAGCCAGCCAAGGACTGAACCTCTTGATACTGTGAGCCAACATAAACTTTTCTTCCTTTAAGTTATTCGTGTCAGGTCTTTTGGTCACAGCAATGCAAAGCTAACTAAAACTAAGTGGTAGGCAAAGGGTGTAACTTAATGGTAAAGCACATGCTTAGCATGCATGAGGCCCTGGGTCTAGCCTGGCACCAGAACAACCCAACAAACAAAAGATACATAAAATGAACATGGTGGGTTCTAATGAAATCATATTTACTGTCTATGCTTGATAATACATTTTCCAAATTATTGATACATATTTAAGATGATCCATCACTGTTTCCCAAAAGATATTTGTACTTAAAATGACATAGCACTGCTTCCCACAAGATATTAACATAATAGAAAATAAATGAAATGATAAAATATGTCTTATGGTAAGAATTAAATTAATATTGAAAAATACATGGAAGGCAGCAAAATATTTTCTATTATGAGCTCATTTAGAGAACAAAAGTGGAGCTAACAGCCTCCTCCATGTTTTGGCCTCTGGCTGTGGCTATAATCACAGCTGTTGTCATTTTGTTATTAAAGGTAGAGGTAGTGTATATAGTTACTTGTGGATTTAACTACTTAATTATTCATGCCTGAGTTTAAAAGCCTCCTTTCTCATCATTGTTTCCAGGTAAATATGCATTTTCCATTCCAAGTTTTCCTGACTGCCTTGAAATAATTACTTTTCCTAACCTCCTTACACTCAATATTGGTTGACAAATAGCTAAATGCAATGAACACTGCATAGGCAGTAATAGCTATGACGATCTCAATTCCCCTCACTTTATCTTACCAGTTGGCTATTTCCGTAGGGGATTATTGATAGCCCTTCCTCATCCAGGGTTGCATACAAAGGAGGAGTTGGGATACAACAAATATCACTTGGCTGTTAAGAAAAATGAAAGTGCATTTTATTCAGAAATAGTCTCCTAAGTTCAAATATGCAATTAATCACATATTATGCACAACATATGTACATTCATACAGATTTTTGGATTTTTGTGTGACTGCCTATGCACTGATCATTGCATTTACCATTTGTCAGCCAATACTGAGAGCTCTCTAAATGTCAGGGACATAAGGAACCTTGTTCTCTGTACAAGATACTTTTAACTGTGGAGATCAAATCCATTCTGCCATCTTCCTTAACAGTATTCTGATTTTGTTTCAGGAAGTTATGTGTCCAAACTAAAACAAACAAAAAAAAAAACCCCAATATTTCACATACTCCTCTGTAGCTAAAGATCATGTAGTTCTGAACAATAACAGGTAACTGGAATTCTACTGAGTGGGATTTCCAGGAAAGAAGTTGCTATGGTTTAGGTATGAGGTGGATCCCCAAGGCTCCTGTGTTAACACAGGACTCTCTGAGAGCTGTAACCTAATCAGTCCATCCTAGTTCAAATGGACTAACTAGATAGTAACTATAAACAGGTAGGGCATGGCTGGAGGAGGTGGGTCACTGGGGTTGTATCCTAGAAAAGCTGTTGTTCTTGTGGCTCTTTCCCTTTCCTCTGATTTGTTGCTACCACAAACAGAACAGAAGTCTTCCACCATGCCCTTCTGCCATGATGCTCCACCTCACCTTGGGCCCAGAGCAATAAAGTTGGTCCATCATGGACTAAACCTCTGAAATTGTGAATCAAAATAAACATTTCCTCTTCTAAGCTCTTCTTGTCAGGTACTTTGATCACAGTACTAAAAAAAAGCTGACTAATATATGAGATCAGAGGGATGGAATCCATTGGTACAATTTCCAGAAACTGCCAAGAACATGCATATGTCTGGAGTGGCCCACCTAACTTGTAAGCAAAATGATGAAGGTTGCGTGCAAAAGACAAAATAGGAAGATGGAAAGAAGCTGGTTCATGTTAAGAAATATGACAATTTACCTTCAGCTTATTCTTGAGAGAAAAAAGCAATTCCCTATTTGTATGATTCTTGGGTTTTCTGTCCCATGCAGTCAATATCAATGTAAGAGATATGATCATGTTTTTATGCATATCATATGACTATATAGTCAATATAGATAGTTCTACCTTTAGATAGTTGCTTATTATGAAATTAGATACAAATGAGGTTGACTATATTTCCCAATTGAATGTGTTACTGAAAGGAACATTTAATCACATCCTCTGAATAATAGAAAATGCATTTGGGTCTGCTCATGATGAATAGGACTGTAGACCATGTGTTATGTATCCAGAGATTGATTAAGCATTTTTTATTAAATATACAATGGCTCTAATAAAACAAGTGTTAAATATTCTAGTCCCTCATTGTAAGAACTCCATTGAAAAATTAAATGTATTGGATATTTAACGAAATCAGAAAATTTATTTAGACTCCCAGAAATTGTTATGCTTTACCATACTTTCTGTTTCCAGTAAAGTTATGTATTACTTTCATGGTAAGAGGAAAAAACCCAGACTTACTCCTTGAAAAGAACAAATACTATTGAAAAACCAGTACAAGAAAATTGGACCAAGACAGCAAAATGCACATACCACTTTCTCCTTTCTTTGCAAATCACTCTTAAGTGTCAAAAGAGATATCTTTTTAAAGGAGTATATCTAAAAACCACTCAACATTTCCATTAGTAGAACAGAAATTGTTGGAAGTTCCTGGAAGATAAAATGCAGGCAAGAATGATTTGATCAAGGCAGAAGATAACTGAGCCTGAAAAAAAAGGCACAAGAGGAAAATGAGTAGAAGGTAAATGTTTATTCAGAGAAAGCTCATATCCAGAAGGAAATAAAAATATCAGAGAGGCACCTCCAACTCAGAAAATGACCAAAGGAACTGAAAAATGGTTTTCCTTCTTGGAACACTGATGGTGAATTCTCAGTGACACAATGACTGCCTTCATTGTTGGTGGAGGCTGTCCTGGTAAGGGTGTGGTAGTGGAAAACAAAAGGAAGACTGAATTACACTTCACTGGGCTTTCTAAAAGGATAAGGACAGGAGTATATAAAGGGAAGTTGGTTTATTTATTCCTGAAAAGGAAATAAATGGCAGTTCTTGGGGACTTTTGTTACTTTGGCATTGATGCCGTATTATGTCTTAAAGTGAAGTGTGATAACCGATAGATCTCACCACTAACATGGGCCCTCAATTCTACTCACAGGAGCGTTCATGGAGAAAAGAGGTCTACACAATTGTATAGAAAGCATGCAGTCTTACCTAAACAAACGGAGCAAACAATCTAGTCCTCCATTAAGAAAGACATTTACGCTGGGCAAGGTGGCTCACACCTGTAACCGCAGCGGCTCAGAGGCTGACACAGGAGGATCACAAGTTCAAAGCCAGCCTCAGCAATTTAGCAAGGCCCTAAGCAACTCAGTGAGACCCTATTTCTAAATAAAATACAAAAAAATAGGGTCAGGGATGTAGCTCAGTGGTCAAATGCACCTGAGTTCAATCCCCAGTTCCCACCCGCCACCCCCAAAAGAAAGACATCAGCACCCATAGATCAAAATCAATTAAACAATGGCAATAAGAAATAAATGCTGCTAAAACATAAATGCATCACTCTGAAGGAAACAGATATTTCAAGGAAAGGGAGAGTACTTTAGAATTAAAGGTTTAGTTATTAATACCTTCAGAGTGCTAGGAGACTATTGTAGCCAAGAAAGAGAAACAGATTGCTATAATAAAAGGAGAAAGATGGAACTTCAGTAAATTGGAAATATGAATGTTGCATTTTTTAAAAAAATTAATGAAAATCACAAGTTAATATAACCATAGCCAAATTACTAACATAATAAATGAAGAGATATCGAAGAACGCAGAACAAACCCTGGGAAAATTTAGGAAATAAAAGAGAACAATGAAGACACACAAAGGTTCCACTCAATCAATGCAAAATAAGGATATCAGAAGGAGATCACAGAGAAAGTAAAATGAATAAATACTTGTTTTAAATGTTTTAGACAAAAATATATAGAACCTAGGGGCTGGGGTTATAGCTCAGTATTTGCCTTGCATGTGTAAGGCACTGGGTTTGATCCTCAGCACCACATAAAAACAAATAAATAAAAAAGATATTGTGTCTGTCTACAACAAAAACAATATTTTTAAAAAAAGCATATAGAACCTAAAGAAAGAATCAGCTCTCAAATTGAAAGGGCACATTCCAGTACTGATTAGGAAGATTTTTTTTTAAAGGTAAAACTGGTAATATTTCAAGATTCTAATAGTAAAAATAAAATTCGAAAAGTTTCCACTCCATCAAAAGACTGAGACATTGTTCTTTGCCATAGTGATCATGCATGAGAGAAGATTATAGAAAGTATCTTTGAAATTCTGAAGGAAAGTGATTTTGAGAATGGAATTCTATGAGTAAAAGAAAAAATTAATAACTAGAGTAATCTATATATCTATTTTTCAAATTATTAAATTTATATGCTCACTGGGTCAAATTCATATATGTAAAATTAATGCAAAGTCTTATCATTCTTCACTAAGAAAGTGAAATGGGAAAATTTAGTTATATTCAATTAATGTAGGTAAATGATTCCATAGAAAGGCCATAAAGAGTAGGAAGGGGAGAGGAAGAGAAAGGAGAGGAGGAGGGCAGAGGGAGGAGATCTGGACAGAGACACAGGAAAGAGGAAGGAAGATGGAATTGTCATTTATGCTTCAATTTCAAATAGAAAACTGAAAAGGCTGAGGTCAACACTTAGAAACATCCAACTTTCTTTTACTTGCAGAAACAGATGCTGATTTTTTTAGGGAAAAAAAAAAGCAAATCTGCAAAGGTGTTATTTAGACCTTATATATTAGAATTACACAACTTTTTTCCCCCCAAAGGCTAGGTTTATATGGCTTTTTACGGTTTTAACAAGAAAAGATCTGAATTATTTTAAGCAGTCTAGACAATGTCAGGCATTTACTGACTCTCATTTCTCTGATTCCCCCATTTTCAAGTTCAGCACAAGAATTCTCTACTCCCTGGAATGGATAATATATGGTCTTTCCTCTGTTTTCAATGCCTGCCCCTCCCCCTCGTTGCCCTCCATCTTAGTTACCATTCTCAATTCATTCTAGACCTGGGGCTTTAATAACAAGAGAGAAAGGAAAGCAAACCCAAGGAAGAGCCCTGGGGCCAACCTCCCCTCCACAGATACATCAACTAGACCCTTTCTGTCCTTCCCAGAGTTGATGCTGAACAGTAGGTGGCCCAAATGTATATCAGAGAAGGAAGACTCATTTCTTTTGACACTCTGGACCCAATGAGCAATTTCCCATTTTATCTTTCTCTTCATGGAGGGTTAAAGTAAATGAAGAGGGAGGTACACAATAAAGGAACTCTATGTTACTAGAAGTCCAGAGAAAGTAAATGAATAAATACTCGTTTTAAATGTTTTAGACAAAAGTATATAGAACCTAGGGGCTGGGGTTTATAGCTCAGTCTTAGGAAACCTGAAAGGGTAGTTACACATTTCCTGAGCAACTGGAGGATTTAGGAGAAATCTACAGACCTTTTTCTATTTCATAGTTTGATAGAGTAGAACCAAAAATTTAGTCTCAAGTAGCTGGAAACAGATGTGAGAAAGGAAACATGTAAACAAAGTGTATAGGACCCTCACAACTATGATCCTGAAAGTAACTAAAAAAATGACCCAGGGAATTTTAAACATTAGGACAAACCTTTTTTTTTTTCCTTGATAGGCATCTTGGCCAGACACCTGTGTTTCAGGTTTTGGCCTCAAGTTGTAGGATCCATCTTTACTCAATTACAGACATAGAAAAATCCCACCATCCAGAAAGACATGGGTTTCAACTAAGTTGAACGTTCGGATATCACAGAACCTAGAATGCACTTACTTCAAGGTGTATCTGCTATCACAATAGACAGAAGATTCTAGAACTGTGCTGTTAAATACATAAGCTATAAGCCACAGGTGACTGTTTAGATTTAAATCAGTTAAGATTAGAAAAACTTAAAAATTCAGTTCCTTCTTTTACTCTAGCCACATTTCAGTTGCCAGTTGCCACATAGACTGGAGACTACAACAATGGATAGAGAGATATTTCTATCAATGTAGAAAGTCTAAAGGGTAGTATTATTCTAAGACACCATTACCACAAATGGAAAGGTCAACTATGCAGATGTGAGCTTCCCTGGCAACTATCCTTGATGATTAATATATGTAAGTGAGAAGATGACTTACAGACAACCTAAAGTCATTCAAATTGATGACTAAGTCTTCAAGCATGATTTCCACTAGAGATCCTTGAAGTTTTAATTTATGTCATTATTGATATTAAAACAAAACAGATGAGAAACCTAAATCAGAATGATTAACTAAACTGTCCCAGGCAACTTTTCTGTCACTGCAGAAGAATATCAAATTTCCTTTTTTCTATATACTAATTACCTCAAAAGTTCCAAGAATCTTATCTGCATAGAACCTAATATAGGACCTTATACAGAGCATGTATTAATAAAGTATTTGTTAAATCAATGAAGCAGTTACTGCAATATAACACTGCAGTGGTGCAATGAATGAATTAAATAATTGTAAGACAGAAATAGCGGGAGGAGAAAAATGACAAACTAGGAAGCAAAATCATAGCCTTGGAACTTCTAAGGGTAAGCTGGAATTTCAGTCATTTCTCATAAAACATGGGATGCTTCCTTTTTATGGTGTACTGAATCAATCTCTTGCCCACTTAACTAGTGCTGTTATCCTTCACTTTAATTTTTTTTAGTTGTAGATGGATACAATACCCTTATTCTATTTATTTATATTTTTTATGTGGTGCTGAGGATTGAACCCAGTGCCTCACATGTGCTAGGCAAGTGCTCTACCACTGAGCCCTAACCCCAGCCCCATCTTTCACTTTTTAGCCATGTTAATTTTTCTGAACATACAGTCTACTCTACCATCTTCCCCCAACTTCCATGTAAAATAACCCACCCACTTTCTCACAAAGTCTGACCACAGAATTCTCATTCAGTGCTTAGATTTAAGTAAGGCACTGTGTATCCACACATAAATACCCACTTCACTACCAAAGAAGTTACTTTCAAACTTCAACATAGAAGAAAATAAATTTGGTTTGGAGGGAGAATGAAGTTATGAGAAATGAGGAATGATCATTCAAGTTCAAATTTATAAAATGCTGCATTATGGTGTCTGTGTTAGTTTTCTCTGACAACTGATATGGAACCAGCCTTTTCTGATATTTTTTTCTCTTCTTACCATCTCCTCTTGCCGCCCATCCCCCCTCAAAATCTAAGTAACACTTTTTAAGCCATATTCATTACTTACAGGAGATTCACTAACTCCAAAGATGTCTCTGACATCCCTGACAGACTGCTTATTCTTTTTTCTCAGGGTTTGGGTATAGGTATTATATCTCTTTTTCACCGCAGCTGCTTGGGTTCGAGTCAATGTAGAGAGCAGGGCTTTCCCATCTTCCTCTTCGTTGCCTGAGATCAAAGTTGATAAACCCACATCTTGCAGCCACTCAGCTTCAAGTTCTCCTTCTGTAACACAACATGACCAAGAGGAGATTAGGACCTTTTCCATATGTGTGTAACTATAGGTCTATGGACATAAGACAATAAGAAATATCAGTAAGCAATATGAGATGTCTCATTTTATTAAAGTAATTATGGGAAAGGATTATAAGAATAAATGAAAAGTCTTAATTTTAAAATGCAATACAAAGTCCAATTATAAAATATTGTCCAGTAGAGCAAAGTTGACTGGCCAATTTAGAAAGATAATTTTCCTTGCCAGAGGGTTAAACATAAGCCATAGGTTAACTGCCAATTTCAAAAATATGATAAAATATAACTATTAAGACTAAAAAAATAACAGAAAAAGTATGGCTTAGTGGAGCACAAAGGGTTTGTAAATCACTCAAATCCAAGGACAAATCCTAGTACTACCACTGATTTTAGTAAATTGATTAAATACCTCCAGCAGTGTCCCCTCAGCAAAATGGGTGTAGTGATTGATGTTGCCTTGGGATTCATTTTCATGGGCTTAACTTCTCCATGCCACAAGCAGGGCTCAGTCACCTTGGAGAGCTTCCAGTTTTCCACCTCTTCCCAGTTCCTCCAGATACCTGCCTTGTACAACTTTTTCCTGGTTACCACCTGCCTATCGGATAACAAGATGCAACCTACTTCACTGGCCCTGCTGGCCTTACCCCGCTCACGGCCTGTGTGGAGACACCTTTCAGTGACGACCTTTCAGTCACAGCCTCAATCCATGTTGCTCTGTGCCTGCTTTTCTCAATCTACCAATAGAACTCACCCTGGAACATTCTACTTGGGTGACATCCTGGACTCCAATAAGGGCTTCAGCCCCCTGGTACCATGCTCCTTCTTTCTTGCTCCCCCTTCACTGGCTGAACATATGGGTCCTGGATGACTTCCCCTCTTCCTTTTGTCCCTGTCAGGCGTAGCCCTCTCCTCTCTAGGACCTGTTAGTAATACACTGCTTCTGTTACTTCATGTGTCTTGAGTTGCCTCTTCTGATCTCATCTGACCAACACATGCCAACCTAATTTCCTTCCCAGTCAGGGGTCTCCTGAAATGGCTATCTTGGTAGGAATAAACCGGACGCAGGTCAGACAAGAGCCACAAGGGCACCTGCCATATAAACAAGTTTCCTTTAAAAAGGTCAACTCGTCATAGTGTGGTAGAGAATCATCTCATGAATAAGCACCTTGTAAACATTTATAATCATGTGCCTTGGAGTTTCATCAGGGCAGGGCTTGATTAATAGCCACCATTTTGTGAGTGACCACAATACCAATAACAAGAGTATCAACAATGGGGACAATAATAGCAAATTAGGTAGACTTGATGATTTTTTTTAAAGCAATGCATTTATAAAGACGGCAAAGAACCTGGAATAAGATATTCAATAAGTATTTATTTTCCTATTTCTCTCCTTACTCTGAGCATGGGGCAATAATTCTACCCTTTTCAGAAGGTGATTTAAAAATGTAAGATTCATCCATGAGCATTAGCTGCTATTATAAACCAGAGGTATAGAAATGAAAGAAATTCAGGATAATGACGTCCCATAAAAGCAAATCTATTATATGCACATTTCTAGGTACCAGGCAAAACAGGCATTGCCTGAATAAAGCTTGTTTAAAGAGCAGATTAGACTGATGTGTAAACACATGTCAAAGCAGCAGTCTAGGAGTCCTGGACTCTGCGTACATGATTGCATCATTGATATATAAACAAAGTCTTCTAATGTGCTTTACAGGCCCAATTTCTTAACTAGGCAAATATTTTATTTGCTATCTTGTTTTTATTGTTTGTTTGCTTTGTAAACTGTCCCTTTAACAAAAAAAAAAAAAAATGAGGTGCATTTATGGTTAGCAGCTCTACTCTAACATAATAATCCTTTTAAATCAGTGAGTTGTGACTTGGAAGTTTCTCATAAGCCTTAGGTAAGATTTTCATTTCTGAAGACAAAAATTATACATATAGTTTAATATGAAAGCTTTAAATTGTATGTTTTCTCTTCAACTCTGTAAGGAGAGATGACACAGTAGGAGGAAGGAATAACTGGTAGGTTAGGGTTAACATAAACTCGAGGTGGAAATGGTATATGTAGAATGTTTTCCTAGGTAAGAAACATCTACAGCAGATATCAGCATGTCTCCTGCTTGCTAAATTACATACTAGGCAATCCTATTCTCATTACTCCAGTTGTTAAATGTGTAACTGCAGCCTAGAGCACGCCTTTGAATTTCAGCTCCATGTACCAACATCCCCTTGGCTGTATCAATCACAACATATTCAACACGTTCAAACCTGAACCCATCCATCATTCAACTCTAGGCCTCTTTCACTATTGCATGTTTCAATAAATAGAATTTCTATTCTAGTAATTAGGCAAATGAGTAACTTGGGAGACATTCCTGACATCTCCTTCTTTATGGACCAACTAGAGCACATAAACAAGAACCTTTTTATTTTCCTTTTTACAGTATTGAGGATAGAACCCAGGGGTACTTTACCTCTTAGAGATACCCCTACACCTCACCCCCACCACTCTTTTAAAAAAGAATTGAGATAGGGTTTCACTAAGTTTTCCAGGCTGGTTTCAAATTTTCAATCCTCTTGCCTCAACCTTTTAAGTCATTGGAGTCATAGGCATGTACCATGGCACCAGGCTTCACCAAGACCTTTTGATACTACTTCCTCATTTTATCTCAAAAGTACTTACCTTCCTTAATCTCTTCTGCCATGACCCTGGTCAAAGCAGCCATCATCTCTCATCTAGACTGCTAGGTCAGAATCTTGATAGTTCTTCCTACAGCCATTCTTGATACTCTTCCAACTTCTTTTCCATATTGTAACTAAATTAGTCCTTTCACATGTAAACAAAAATCATGCTATGACTTTTCCTTTCTTCAACGTGGTCTACAACATATAAGGCTGCTTCATTTTCTGGACACATTCATACAATCCTCTTCTAACCCTCAGCTCCCCAGAAATACCAACTACTTTAAAGTCCTCAAAAGTTCCATGTTCAATCAACAGATATATGAAAAAATGCTCATCATCTCTAGTAATTAGAGAAACGCAAATCAAAACTACTCTTAAGACTTCATCTTACTCCAGTTAGAATGGCAACTATTAAGAAGTCAAACAACAATAAGTGTTAGTGAGGGGGTAGGGGAAAAGGTATACTCATACACTGAGATGGGACTGAAAATTGGTGTAGCCAATATGGAAAACAGTATGGAGAATCCTTAGAAAACTGGGAATGAAACCACTATTTGACCCAGCTATCCCTCTCCTTAGTCTATACCCAAAGGACTTAAAAACAGCATACTACAGGGACACAGCCACATCAATGTTTATAGCAGCACAATTCACAATAGCTAAACTGTGGAGCCAACCTAGATGCCCTTCAGTAGATGAATGAATAACAAAAATATGTGGCATATATACACAATGGAATATTACTCAGCAATAAAAGAGAATAAACTCATGGCATTTGCAGGTAAATGGATGGAGCTGGAAAAGATAATGCTAAGTGAAGTTAGCCAATCCCAAGAAAACAAATGCCGAATGTTTTCTCTGATATAAGGAGGCTGATTCATAGTGGGGTAGAGAGGGGGTACATGGGAGGAATAGATGAACTATTCATAGTGGGGTGGGAGGGGAAGGGAGAAGGCATGGGATTAGAAATGATGGTGGAATGTGATGGACATCATTATCCAAAGTACATGTATAATGACACAAATTGGCGTGAATATACTTTGTATGCAACCAGAGATATGAAAAATTGTGCTCTATATTTGTAATAAGAATTGTAATGCATTCCACCATCACATATAAATAAAAAATTAATTTAAAAAAGTTCCATGCTCTATTTTGTTAGCAAGGCCTTTTGTGTGGCAGTCTACTTGACCCTTTAATCACTGGTCACTCAAACTGCCAGGTCTGTTTGTACATCTCTCCCTCAATAAAGTCTGAAGCCATCAGACAGGGCCACATCCTACTAATATCAATTCCAATACTACCATTCTTTTTTCCTTCAAGTAATCCCCTCCCCCCAATAGATCAACTTATAGTATTTCATTAATTACTTTATCTTCCCCTACATTACTAATTTCATGAGAAAGAGAAACATGTCTGTTTTGTGTATAGTCTATCACCAACACCTTTCATTCTACTTAGTACAGAGCAGGGAGACATATGTGTTGAATTAATTAAATGAAAAAATAAGTTTCTGTTGAAGAACATAACTAAAAAATATATTCTAAGAAGTCATAAAACAATGAATAAAAAATTTCAACTTTTAAAAATAAACCCAGCTGGGGCTGGGGCTGGGGATGTGGCTCAAGCGGTAGCGCTCTCACCTGGCATGCGCAGGGTGCTGGGTTCGATTCTCAGCACCACATAAAAATAAAATAAAGATGTTGTGTCCACCGAAAACTAAAAAATGAATATTAAAAAATTCTCTCTCTCTCTTTAAAACAATAAAAAAATAAACCCAGCTATCATATATATCATTCCATACTGAAAGTCCCAGCTATCATATACACCCTTCCATACTGAAATTCTATCAGCTTAGAAAGTTTGATGGAGAAACATATCAAACAAAATAAAATCTTCTAGTAAAATGGAGTAGCTTATACTGACATAATTGTATTGTATTTAACTGTTACAAATTCTGAAAAAAATACACAAAATAACTACATGAAGATACTAGAAAAGAATCAAATACAGGAACTAAAAAATACCAAATTTTTATAAAAGAAAATGTACTGGGTAGGACTTGCACTTATACTGATCTTCAGCTAGGGTCATTTTCCAATCTCTACAGTACAAGGTGACTAGAACTCAAAAGAGAAAGACACATTTTTATTTATTTGAGGAGTTACAGAATAAAGTATAGGATTACATAAACAGCTGAAAAGTGAGGAGCACATTCCTGTTAGTAGGGAACCACATAGGATAGAGTTCCAAAATCTGTGCATAAATTCTGACCAAATTCTTGACTAAACCTTGAACTAAAAAGTTGTATGGGAGACTCCAAGCATGGGGTGAAAGAGTGAGGGAAGCAGATGAAGACAAACATAACTGACCAAGATTACCCAGCCTGCACTGAGTAGGGAAGAAGAGTTAGAAGGATGAATCCAGTCAAGTTAACTGCTAGAACCAAAATGAACTTGGTTTAGAGAATATAACAGAAAACAGTCTCTGAAACATATTGATCACGTAGAACAGAATATCTCAGAAAAGCAAGCAAACAACAAAGTAGATCAATTTAACAAGAGACAGGTAGGCAATAGAAAGTAACTCTGAAGATTCTAATATTGAATAAGCACATGAAAGTAGCTCTCCTACCTATGCTCAAGGACTTAAAGGAGAAAATGCTTGTGATATGTGTGAGCAGACAGGGAAACTCAGCAAAGATCATAAAATAAATGAATTTCAAATTATGAAACTATGGTCCCTAACCACAACACAATTAACTTAAAAATAGATAACAAGATGTCTAGAAAATCCCCAGTTATTTGGAAATTAAGAAATATACAATAAAAATGAGAAAACATCTGAAACAAAACTATAATGAAAGTACAACATATTCAAAATTGGTAGGGTGCAGTGAAAGCAATGTTTACCAGAAATGTTCATACATGCTTGAAGTTGCTATCTTAAAGAGAAAAAAAAAATGAGCAAATACTCCAGTTGCCAAATGTGTAACATAATTTAGAAGAAACACAGATTTTATTAATCTTTTAATGAATCATGTAGAAAAAGCAAATAACAAAATTCAATACCCATTCATATTATTTTCAGAAAATAGGACTAGAATGCTATCTTGTAAGAGCATCGTTAAGAAGTTCACAGATACCATCATGTTTAACAGAGAATACTGAACCCTTTTCCTGTAAAGCTGGGAATACAGCAAGCATATGTGTTGCTACCACTTCTATTCAACTTGTGCTGGAATCCCTCATCAGTACAAAAAGACATGATTTTTAAAAAAAGTATAAATATTAGCTAGAAAAACAAAGTTGTTTTTCTATAAAAATCCTAAGAAATACAGAAGACAATCACTAGAATTTAGAAAGGTAATGGGATATAAAATCAAGATACAGAAGTTGTTATTTCTGTATACCTGCAGCAAAATATTGGAGAGAGAGAGAGGGAGAAGGAGAAGGAGAAAGAGAGAGACTGACTCAATTAAAAGACCCTATTTAAGAATATGAATAGGCAAGACCAAGAGAGAGTGAGAAAATATTTATAGTACATCCGTCTGGGAGACTTGTATCGAGAACATATCAAGAAGTCATGCAAATCAGTAATTTAAAAAAAGGCAGTTTTTTAAAAGAGCCAAAATATTTTTATGAAACAAGACAAATGAAAGGATAATAAGTACAGAAAAAAGTTAAACATCATTTGTTACCAGTGAAATGTAATTAGAACTATAATGAAATAGTTCCATGCATCTCCTAGAATCCCTAATATATAGAAAACTGATGACATCAAATGTTGCAAAATGTGGAAATGGAACTGTCTGTCATAAATTGCTGAAAGAGGTGTAAAATGGTAAAGTTACTTGGGAAAATTGCTGGCACTTTCTTACATAGTTTAATATATCCTATACAAAATACATGTATCTAAGAGAAATAAAAACATATGTCCACAAAAGATTTCTTACAAAATTACTCATAGAAGTCTTATTTATAATAGCCAAACTGAAACAAGAAAACCAAACCAAACCCAGAAGTCCATTTGCAGCTAAAAAGGATTTTTTAAAATGTGGTATATTGGGGCTGGAGTTGTGGCTCAGTGGTAGAGCATTGCCTAGCATGCGTGAGGCACTGGGTTCAATCCTTAGCACCACAAGGAAATAAAATAAAGGTATTGTGTCCACCTACACCTAAAAATATACATATATTTTAAAAATAAGGTACATTCATTCAATGGAATAATACTACTACAGGTGAATTGTGCCTCCAAGAAAGATATGTTGAAGCCTTAACCACCAGGGTATCAGAAAATGTGACTTTTCTTAGAAATAGTCTTTACAGATATAATTAGGATATAAATGAATGCACATATTAAAATATCATGATGTATACTATAAAATACCAAGTTTTCTGGTACTTTGTTAAGGTAGCCCTAGTAACTAATACAAACTACCCACTAATAAAAAGGAAGTAACCAGTAATACACTAGCTGAATCTTTAAAACATTATGCTCAGTGAAATTAGCCAATCCCAACAAACCAGTCATGCACAAACACAGGAACCATAGGACAGTGAATCACTAAGTGGGATAAGACTGTGACAAAGCATGAGATTTCTGGGTTGAATGAAATATTGTCTATCTTGATCCGTGTGAAGTTACAAGTGCATCCTTTTGTCAAAGCTCAATGAACCACACACTGAAGAGCTGTGAAAATACTTCAAGGACATTTGAAGTAAATATTAAACTATAAATATTAAACTCTAGTTAATACACCTGCAGTTTATAGTGGTTTAGGCTAGCAGACCTGAAAATATTTTCCATTATTCTAGGCAGGAACCAAAGAGTAAATATACAGTAGAGAGTGGGAGCCAGGTTTCTCATTATCGGAGAAGGGAGTTATGAATAAAGAAAAAGAGAAGACAGCAATAGACCCTGTGGCTCTAGATTTGAATTGGAGGTTATGACTGTGAGCTCACGGTTTGTAATTTGATCACATAGGAATTAATGTATTAAATTGACGTATTTCTGAAAATACAAAATGTCAGGAAATAAGTAAAGGGGGTAAAAATAGCCTTCCCTGATAGAGGACAGTTCCCTAGAAGAGATTCTCATGGTCTATGTGGTGAAGCTTTTTATTACTAACTGTGGGATGTATACTAATTGTGCTGCATCTCAGTGATCACTTCCTAGTGCTGAGAAAAGCAGACTTTTTAGAAAAGGGAATGAAAAATGAAAATATATATTTTTTTAACTTCAGTTTATCTTGACAGTTGTCTTGAGGCTACTCACAGGCTTATGAAAGCATTTTTAGGTGCATATTTACTAATCTAGCTTCAGTCTTTCTTGGATATTTATGTATTTACCTGGTGATTGCTAGGGCTTAGAAGAAAGGGCCTATACTTTTAATCCCAGGTAAGCAATGCAATTTTGCTTTTTGCAAACTAAGAAAAATTAGACCCTTTTTTTTTCTTTGTTTTCATGTTTTGATCTTCAACCTTCTTCGGTTTTGTTTCACTAAAAATCAGGAGGCTAAACTTGACTTTTATTTTTTGTGGAATACCAGACAATCTAATACACTAATACAAGTACTGAAAAAAAAAAGAAGAAAGAAATGATTCAAAATGAATATTTTTCTCCAAAATTATACTAGCAAATTTCCTTTCCTCTTTTCATAACTAATAGTCATGTATACAAAGTAAAAGCCATCAAAACTAGAATACTCATTCTGCTTGATGGTAAGGTACCAAATCAACAGAGAGGTACAGCATCTAAGTAGTGAAATACAAGGACTCAACTGGTTCAGCTGAGGCTCAGCCTCCTTCATGGATGAAAAGCCAATCTGAGCCAATTCAGCAGATAAAAATCAATGGGAACAGGGAACTGATATGCCAAGTTCTACTGATTTTTAAGCTACAAGTGGAGTGTCCCCTTACCATCCACAGGCTTGACCTCGGCCGGCAGCTGCTCTTCCTGCCCTCCCACGCTGTTCTCTTTAATGCTTTCTATTTCCCGCCAGAAATCCTCCATGGAGGTGCTGTCTATGGAGGCTTGTGAGTTGGAGCGGCAGAATGCAGGAGAATGTAGGGATTCATTGGAGAGCATCCTGTTGATTCTTCGGCAGCGAGGAATGGATTTTCTAAGGAAAGAATAATATTTGTAAATGCAAATTGGTGTACTTATGTTACAAAGTCACAAAAATTTAAGTTTAAATACAATTTGTGTGGAAGAGAGGGATTCCAGGTAATCATCTCCATTCAGCAGCAACCCTATTTTATTCTCA
Source organism: Marmota monax (assembly GCF_021218885.2). Classification (NCBI taxonomy): domain Eukaryota; kingdom Metazoa; phylum Chordata; class Mammalia; order Rodentia; family Sciuridae; genus Marmota; species Marmota monax. The sequence continues at coordinate 4,836,068 of NW_026694286.1, read as the reverse complement.
ATACTTCATTATGACTCTGTGGCCATATAGGAATCAATGCCAAAATATATTTTGTGATTCTCACACTTTCATAAAATCGGAAGTTAAGCATATATATCAGTCAAAACATGTATGGAAAAGGCTCGTTTCTGTAAAGTATCTAAGACATTGATTGCAAAAGCAGTGACAAAGTACTTGTTCTCACATCCATTAGTACAAGAAATGTTGGCAAGGAGGTGAAGAAATTGGCACGTTTGTGCACTCTTGGTGTGAATGTAAAATGGTACAGCCTCTCTGGAACACACTGTGGTGTTTCTTCAAAAAATTTAAAAAGGTTATTCCATATGATCAGCAATTCCACTTCTGGATATATACCCAAAAGAATTGAAAGCAACGACTCAAAAAAGATATTTGTACAACCATGCTCACAACAGTACTATTCACAATAGTCAAAAGGTGGTACAATGCAATAGATCAGCAAATTATAGTGTACATGCACAGTAGAATATTATTCAGCTAGAAACAGGAGGAGCATTTTGACAAATGTTTTGACGTGGATGAGACTCAAGGACATTATGCTAAGTGAAGTGAGCTAGTCACAAAGGAACAAAGACTGTATGATCCTATTTGTGAGGAACCAAGAGTAGTCAAATCCATAAAGACAGAAAGTAGAATAGTGATTGTTAGGGGGTGGAAGAGGGAAAAGAACAGCAGTGTTTAATGGGTAGTGTTTCAGATCAAGATGAGAAGTGTTCTGGAGAAGGCTGGTGGTGATAGCTGCACAGCATCAGGAGTGCATCCAGTGCAGCTGAACTACACCCTTAAAATGGTAAATTATATGTTATGTCCACTTCTCATATTTTAAAGTTGAAAAAACCCACAAATCTATTACAAAAATTAACTGCTAAGATTATAAGAGAGTGAGAAAGAAGAAATAATCTGTAACATTAAGTGGAAAAACCTATGACTCAGAATGGAGACCCTTGGTCACTTGGTAAGAATAATTTCCCCACCCTAAGAATAGAGTACAGCTGTTAAGAGTGACAGTGTCGGCTCCTATGGTCACTCACTACCTGACAGTATCACTGCCAATCTAGAAGTAAAACAGCTTGAGTAACTTCATGGGGTACTCTCCTTATGGAGTTGCTGCCAGGACTAAATGAATTAGCACACGTAAAGCATTGAGAACATAAAGTTTCCAATAAATGCTTATTTTAAAAAGTAAGAGGCACATTAAGGTAGACATATGTCAAAATGTTGAAATCCTGAGAGATTATGATGAATTATATAAAAATAAAATGTTACTCTGTGATACATGATTGACAAATATTATATTTCCTAAGAGCAGAATGTCTGATTAACGGAAACACTCTGGTCCCCAGCCATGAAGACTGAGTTCAGTTGTACCTCCTGTTGTTGTTCTCACATGATTTGTTTTTGCTTGTTTAATTTTCAAATTTGGGGGCTGAGGATGTGGCTCAAGCGGTAGCGTGCTCACCTGGCATGCGTGCGGCCCGGGTTCGATCCTCAGCACCACATACAAACAAAGATGTTGTCTCCGCTGAGAACTAAACAATAAATATTTAAAAATTCTCTCTCTCTCTTTCTTTCTCTCTCTCACTCTCTCTTTAAAAAAATAATAATAATTTTCAAATTTGGTGCATTTTTGCAACTTCTTTCAAAGAATCTCTTCCTAGCTGGGTACAGCAGCTCATGCCTGTAATCCCAGCAGCTTGAGAGGTTGAGGCAGGAGGATCATGAGTTCAAAGCCAGCCTCAGCAAAAGCAAGGTGCTAAGCACCTCAGTTAGATCCTGTCTCTAAATAAAATACAAAATAGGTCTGAGGATGTGGCTCAGTGATTGAGTGCCTCTGAGTTCAATTCCCAATACCAAAAAAAAGAGAATATCCTCCAAGTTCACTTTTATTTCTGGCTGAGATTACTGCTTAACCAATGTATGGTCTGAGCTATTTCACCCTAAATAAGAAAGAGATAACTACAGCAAAGACACAGTAATGTCAACTGTGGGCATTATGACTCCCTTAAGACAAACTAAATTTTGATATGCAGACCCGCAGTGGATTATTATCAAGTGTAGTGTTGTAGTTTAGATATGACTATCACCCAAAAGTTCATGTGTTAGACAATGCAAGAAAGTTCAGTGGTGAAAGGATTAGATTATGAGAGACTTAACCTAATCAGTGGATCAATCCACTGATATGGATTAACTTGGTGGTAACTGTAGGCAGGTGAGGTGTGGCTGGAGGATGGATCGTGCACTGGGGGCCTGTCTTTGGGGTTTATCTTTTGTCCCTGCTGAGTGGAGATCAATCTCACACTCCCTGTCCCCCCTCTCCTTCCTGATTGCCATGTTCTGAGCTGCTTCCCTTTGCCAAAACCCTTTGCCATGATGTTCTCTTCCTTATGTAGGCCAAGATCTATGAAGTGAGCCCCCTGTGGACTGAACCTCGGAAACTGTGAGCCAAAATGAACTCTTCCTCCTCTAAGTTGTTCTTGTCAATTCTTCCTCCTACAGGTTGTTCTTTTTGGGTCTTATAGTCACAGCATGCAGAGGCTAACTAAACATTAAGCCATGGCCCATGGCATATGTAAAACACAGAGATATGCATGAGAGTACATAAGGAGGGAGGAAATAATGTTTCCATAAATAGGACCAAAAAATCCTATTTGCATCATATTCTCTACCCCTGGGGATCCTTCCCAGATTTCTAAATCACCTTTGGTAGAAAATTCTAGAATTTTATCATTGATCCTTTGATGTATGGTACCTGATTGTAAGTAGTTCTAGTTTTGAAGTTAATTGACAGTAACAGAGACAATTTATGTTTTTAAAATTAAAGCATTCAAGAAAAATATAAAATGTATTTTATGATAAAAAGAATTTTAGGCATCTGTATTTGATAATTTGGTGGTAAGAGATTTTTCACTGAATTCTTTATAATTGGACAAGATGGACCCATTCTAGTGGTTGAAATACATATGAAATCAACAAGATAATGAGACAGTTATTGCTCCCTGTATTATTCTTAAGGTTTTTAAGATTTTTTTTTTCCTTTTGCAACAGATGAGTGATATCAGTCATGACCAGCTGAGTAACACACTGGTTCATCTAAAACAATCCACCAAAGAATTCTTTAATTGCAATGATCAAGTATTTTTTTGGCAAAGAAGTCAGACAGCATTTTTGAGACAAGCACCCTTGGAAGAGCTTTCACTTTCTTAGTTAGGGATCCAAGTATTTCCCCTTCATCCCAGGGTGGAGAACAGGTCCTGACCTTCCACTCCCAATATATTATATAACTCTGGCCCTCAAGCCCATCCAGCCAGGAGCCTTAATCTGCAGCTTCATTCCTCACCATATTAGGAGAAAATCCAGTTTAGGCTTTATCAGCTGTTTGTATTTTTTTTTTTATTCCAAAACAATACCAGGAAAATGTTACATGGAAAATAGAATGCAACTCTGTGGCACAGCTACTTTTGTTGGGAAAACACCACTGGGTTTAAAATTAGACCTTAAGTGTATGGTAATTACTACATATTCAAAGAGGCAATTATAAAAAATGGGAAAGATATTATTACTCCATGTTTTCTTCCCTTGTCTTTTAGCTGTACCTTGTGTTATATTTTAATGGTTTCTAGAGATCTATAAATCATTGCTACCCATATTGGATTTATATTTAATAACGTCCCCAAAATGTAAAGACCTTGCAAAGTACAGTTCTCCCTCCCCCTTTATAGGCCTATGTGGTGCTTCTTCACATTTTTATACTTCCAATAATTATGGATGTTACTTTAAAATACTTTTTTTCAAAATTAAATAGTCTTGGATCGCGTGTGGAAACATGAAGCTGTTCACCTACGATCTGCGGAGCTCACATGTGCCGGGGGTGGGTCCTCGTGTCCCAGCCACCGAAGTTGGAGTCGGAATCAACCCGGTGGAGTTCAACCTCCACTACGTGGCGAGGATGATACCCATGTGGAGTGGGTGGTGCTTCTGGAGGCGTCTTATGCCTTGCACCTGGTGGAGGTGCCAAAAGAGCTGATTGAGGGCTACGTGAAGGAGGAGACATTTCTGAGAAAGATGTATCACCTGTTGCTGGAGGTGGACGTGCTGGAGGGCACACTGCAATGCCTAGAGTCTGGACGTGTGTTCCCCATCAGCCGCGGGATCCCCAACATGCTGCTGAATGAATAGGAAACCGAGACTTAACTGTGTCAGGCACCAGTTTTACGTTTTGTGACCGTGTGTATTTTTGTTACATATATTCTGTTTGCTAGTTTGGCAGTGTGTATTCCCAGTCCTTGACCCAGTGACAAACTGGCTACAGTGTTTTTGAGCTCCACAGTATATAATTTTTTTTTCCTCATTAAAGTTTCAAAACCAAAAAAAAGAAAGAAAGAAAGAAAAACAAAAATGAAACAGTCTTGTAAGTTATCCTTTTTGGTACTCTTCATTCTTTCCTGTGTGTCTGTATATCCATAATGGGTCACTTCAGCTTTGAGAACTTCCTCTAGAGTTTCCTGTCTCATTCGTTAGCATTTCCTGTACTATAGATCTGTTAGTGATATATTCCCTTAGCTTTCTTTCTGACTTTAATTTATTTTCATTTTTGGCAAATATTTTTTTACTGGCCATAGAACTCTAAGCTGGCAATGTCTGTTGTTGTTGTGTTCAAATCCTTTTAAGAAAGCCATTCGACTTTATTGGTTCTGATGAGAAGGCGTTCAATTCTTGTTGATGTTCTTCTTAAATATGAAGTCTCTTTTCTCTGGCTGTTCTCAGTGCATTTTTTCCTTTATAGTTTGTGCTGAGTAGTCTCAATATGATACGCCTAGACTAGTTTTCCTCTTCATTCTGCATGAGATTTACTTAGTTGCAATCTATAGGCTGATGTCATCCATCATTTGGGGGGGCTCTAATCCATTTCCTTTCTGATATTTCTTCTGTCCCATTCTTTCTACTCTTTCTGGAACTCTAATTACATGATGGTTAGAAATTTGATATCCAAAATGTCCTTCATTTGATATCCAAAATTTGATATCCAAAATGTCCTTCATTTTCTCCTCATTCTTTTCTCCGCTGGAATTCAGTCAAAGAATTTCTATTTTTCTGAGGGGCTGAGGGGTAGCTCAGTGGGCGAACACTTCCCAGCATGTGCTGGGCCCTAGGTTAGACTTCCAGCACTGCAAAATTTAAATAAAATAAAAAAGAATTTCTATTGCTGTTTCAAGTTCATTTTTCTATCTTCTACTTGTTAAGCCATCCAATGAATGCTTCAATTCTCATATTGTGTTTTTCATATCAGGACCATCCAATTACTTTTGAAAGACTCCATTTCTCTGTTGACATTATCAATATTTCTATCCCCTTTCATCCACCTTTTCCTCTACTTTATCTAAAACATTTGCCATTGTCATTTGAAAGTTCTTAATGCCACCCTCTGGGTTGCCAACATACTGGGTCACAGTGATTTAAAAAAAGTCAATTGTTCATGAGTCACACTTTCCTTTTTCTTCACATATCTATAACCTTACTGTCTGGCAGACATTGTTTTCAAAAGAACTCTAGAAAATTGTAGTAAATAAGGATTCCCTAAGAAAGGGCAAGCTTTTCCCCTACTTGGTAATTGGAGTGAGGGGTAGATCACTTCAGTCTAATTAAGAGTGGAGCTGGGTCTGGGATGGATTACACTTAATAGTAATTAATTTCCTCTGGTTTCAAATATGTCAAGGGGGAAATCTGTCCCATGGGTACCTTTTGCTAGGAGGGCTTTGGGTAAACACCATGGGACTATAGAACTCTCTCTGCTTTGCAGTTCAGTCTCCAGACCAACTGTGTTGCTGCTGGGTTCTTAACAAAAATCCCACTGTAGACAATTATCAGGGAGGGGGATCTAACTCTGCATCTGTGACTTCTGCAAATTTCTCTCTGTTTTGCTAAGGCAGGCAGCCATCAACAGCTCCTGGCACCTCCATGTCTCAGAAGAATCCTCCTACCTGTGTAAGGGTGACCTTCTTCCCAGCAGGGGAGAGACTCATGGAACATTCCTGCCCAGAGAGGGAGGAGACCACTGGGCTCTGCTCACCTAGAAAGAGGTCTTCTTTTCCAGGAACTCTGCTCCTTTCTACACCTTAGTATCCACAACTCTCCAATAGAGTTTTTAAGAGATGTTTTTTATATTTATCCTTTTTCTCTTTAGCTGTTGCAATGGGAACAGTAGTCTGTCCCAAACTAGAATTCTACACACTACAAATTACTCTCATATGCATCATTTGATCCTTACATTAGCCTAATGAAGTAGTCAAAGCCAGCACTATGTGTCTCATTATTCGATAAGGGAGTTACTGAGAGTAACTAGAGTAAGTAGGGGCATGGAGCTTCCATTGCAATTATAATTCATGCAAATTCTTCTCTGTGACTTCAGGGCTCAGTATGTTCTGTTTAAAACTTCAATCTCACCTTCCCTGGGAGTTAGCATTAAGCATGCTAATCTTTTCAGTTTTCTAAAAAGCCACACTCTTTCTTCCCTAAGGAAACTGGCTCTTTCAGTTCTTTTCCGCCTGGAACATTCTCCCACTGCAACAAGATGCTTCTCACCATTCAGCTCCCAACCCACATGCCGCCTCTGCAGGGCACCCTTTCCTGGCCGCCAGAATGCATCCTTCCCCCAGTTACCCACTATCTTCGCCCCGGGCTTCCTCCTCATTCATCAGCAGTAACCACTTCACTTACGGGATTTGCTTACTTCATGTTTGAGGGTCTCTTTCCACCACTAGAATATAGATAAAGCATATCTGTTTTTACCCAGTGTCTGACAAACAATAGGAATTCAGAAATACTTGCTGAAAGAGTGCCTAGGTACAAGGGAGCTAGGATATGAATTCAAACCTTTTCAATCCTGTCCAAATGGTCTCCTGGCAGTAATTTTAGTAATATTTCTCAATCTCAAAAGACAGGTAATTGTGTATCTGTTTATAATAATATGTATTTTTTTAATACCAGAGAAGGAATATTGTGTAGTGATTTAGAGTAAAATTGAAGCCAGTTGGCCCAGGTTTGAATATAGGCTCTGTGGCTTCCTAGCTTTGTAACCCTGAGCAAGCTATTGAACCTCTGTTCCTTCATTCCCCATTCTGTGAAATGGGGATATTAATTGTGTATTTTTCATGGAGTTGATACAAGGATTGAATTAATATGTGTGAAATGACTGGCACATAGTAAACCCATGGCTGGATTATTGCTATAATTTGTTAGCATGCTCAGAGAAAACAAATTAGGGTTGGGTCCTAAGAGCACGAAAATGCTGCCAGAAATGAAAAGAGACAAATAAACTATCAGAGCTCCTCTCTAACCCAATTCTATTTCCAAGTCTTATTTGCCCACTTTCCTTATCCTAAACCCAATTCTGGCCAAAGTCATCTAAGTAAAAGTCATCTCCAATGTTTCAGATAAATATTTTCTTTTCCTAACATAAGTGCTTCCTTTTTCTCTTCCTCCTTCTCCCTTCTCGGAATGTGGATAAGATGACTAGTGCTTCAGCAGTCATCTTGCAACTATGAGAGGAAACAATGAAATTATAATGATCAGCTCCAATAATACAGAGTCTCAGAAATAATACCAGATGTTGCCTATCTCTGGACTTACAGAAATGTGAGAAAAATAAATGCCTATTTTTAAAAAACATTCTAACTGTTGTTATTTTTTTTACTGTTATTTGCAGCCAAAATCTTTTTTAACTGATGTAACTGGAAGAAAAACTGTAATAAGTCATTTGGGGTAGGGTGAGATGAGACACCCACTCCACCTCACTAAGGGGAATGACCAAGTAATGACAGATGGAAAACAACCTGGCTTCTAAGCAAAGAGGGGTATGACAATGACTGTCACTTGTAAGGGTAACCAAGTTATTAGCCTAACCCTGAGTCTTGATCTGGCACTGATCAACATAGCATGGAGTTATATTCCATGTAGGCTAATTGAGAAGGAAGAGTTTCACATTTCTATCAAATTAACATATTCTAAGAGTTTTAGGAAGAATACAGCAAAACTAGAGATTTTGCCCCTTAGGAGGAGGACTGAATTTACCTTGTCATTTTGAATGATCCTTGGAGGATCTCAGCATGGATATCTAGAGAAATCACCCCCGCCATGCAGACTGCAGGGAGCCTGCCGCAGGCCTCACTCTGGAGAAGTCACTGCTCTCTGTGACAGACCTTGGGCACAGTCCCAGTTGGTTACACAGCTGTCCACCCCCTCGGTTTCCTCAGGAGGCCATTCAGATAAAGCAAGAGGACAAATGCCTTGTTTTTCATGTCTGGCTTCTCAGTAATCTTTGGATTCTAACATAATTATAAACAAGCTCAGCTTGGATGTCTTGCAAAAAGCACTTGAAAGGCAATGACTATAAAAAGCAGCTATAGTTTCAGAGTAATAAAAGCAAGAACCCAGAGAAGGTCCCGGCTTACTTTCTCAGGCTCCCTGACTCTGTCTTCTGGTATCCTCACATTCTCATTCTGCCATTCCAGTTTTCTGGTTTTCTGGCCTGCCTCACCCCACTTGGAGTAAACAGGAGAGAACCCAGGAAGCTTTTTGTCAAAGGGTAAACATCTGAGCCTCTCTGTTGGCAGTGAGGACACAGACAAAAACTCTTCAGAGACTGGGGGAGGCGTAAAACAGCAAATAACTCCAAGGTCACACAGCAGGGAATATTAGCAAGTTGGACTCAAAAAAAAAAGTAACCATGAGGTTCATATCAGCAACTCAATTCTTAGGTTTTCACATATTGCCTGAGTACAGGCACTGTGCTAGGAACAAGTGTAGTGGCCATGGCAGAAAGAACAACGTCAAACCACTACACACCAATACCCCAGGGATGCACAAGAGTGAAGAGCATGACAGAAACTGTGTGGAGGGATGGGTGGGGTGGCAGGCAACATGTTTTTCTGTACTTTAGCTGTGAACGTGGAGCCAGTCCACATGGTTGATATTGAAAGTGACCTACACTATGCTCTATCAACTTGTCTACCAAGGATATAGGAAAGGCCACTGACCAGAACCAAAAGTTGTATATTCACCACATAACTGAAATACATATCTTATGGCTGTGTGTGTAAGTATATTCGTACAGATGGAATGTTTTTAAAATGACTCGACTTAGCTTTTTGTTTGTTTTAACTTTACAATGGTATAAAAGCTACATTCAGTAAAAATCCTATTTCAGATTTTGAATTTTTATCTTTTCCTGGGCTAACCAGATATGGTGTGGTACTTTGTGCTAGGCTGTATCAGTGGTAAACTACCCCTGGGTTTAATCCCTAGTACCTAAATAAATAAATAATTATTTTTATGTGAATTATATCTCCATAAAAATATATGTGAAAAAAGTTACCTCTACTTTAATTCTTTTTGAATTGATAATTAAAATACTTTGAGATTTCAAAAAACTTCAAGGTGAGAGGGGGTAGGAGAGGGGTGTAGAGAAATGGAAATTTCCAAAAGGCCCTTGGTTTAGAAAGATTGAAAAACATTTCTGCAAAGGGCTACTGCTTGCTTTTGGCAAAGAACAGCAGTCACAAATAGGAAATGGTCTTGCTCCCTGTTTGGTTAATAATCATTTAAACTAGTGACAGCTAAGATGTCAGTTTTGCAGGCAAAGCAAATCACCAAATGTGAATGTTTTATGTTCTGGCTGTGTTAAAACTAATATGCTATTTATGAGCTTGACATACACATTGATTTTGGTGAAGCTCAGTCAATCCCACAAGTGACTCTTATCACATTATCCTCTGAGATAAATTAAAGTTATGAGCAGAGAACTAGTTCAGTGACACCTAATCATTGCTCAGAGGATATATTTTTTATCCAACTAGAGGATACTCAGGAAAGAATCTATAAAGCGGAATGTAAGCAAAAAGAAGCTTTCTCTTGCTCTTTAATAAAATTCCGTCCTTTAGCCAAGTAGCAATTATGTTTTGTGCTTCTGAAATTATACTTCACCAAGCAGTCTGGATAAATACTTTTTTTAAAGATTGTCTTTTTATTTGAAAGAAGTGACATTTTCTCTCAATGGCTTATTACCAACTGCAATGCATATCTTTATTATGCGCTTTTGAGGTGCCCGCTGCAGCTGGCACTACTCTGTATGGAGTTATCAAAATGATGAAGCTCCCTTTCTGGCATTATCCATTGATTTATTTCCTAGCTCCCTGTCTGCCTCTCTGGTGCAGTGATGTATTTGGTGGCATGCAGCCACTTCTTCCACATGTCTGGTCTCTATGGTTATCATCACCCAGTCATGAAAGCCAAATTGTGAAAACTCGGCTCTATTGTATCCTTGTATTGTTTTACCATTGTTTTATCTGTCATTCCTTTTCAGCTCCAAAAATTCAATCATAACAGGATAGAATCACAAAGAAGGCCAAGGGATCATCAGGCAGTGTCTGCGGGTATCCCAGATGGACATTCTCATACTTATGGGCTGACAGTGCCCTGCAGTCCACCTCCACGAGGCTTTCCCTGAGTGGGACTGGCCTTCTTCCTCAAGGGGCACTCAGATCAGCTCAGCTTCAAACTGTTTAGCATAAAATGCACAGGGGGATATGAGTCCAACTATTAGATTCTGGCTGGCTGAGGTGGCCATTTGAATGAACATACATCAACATTTCCTGATGTGGCTTCTTTCACAGTATCCTTTGTCCATACTCAGACTCACTCCATGATGATTTTAATTCTACAGCATCCCCTTAGGCAATAACCATTCATGTTCCATTTGTTTCCATAGTTAATCCTGAGATGGCTCCTTGCTAACATACACACAAATGGGTTTGAGTCAGAAAGCCATAAATAGGGTTTCTAATGAAGCAGAGTATCCTAGAATTAAAGCGCTAAAAGGAAATCTGAAAAATGACCAAATAGACCATCACATTTTATAGACAAGAAAAATGATGCTCAGAGAGGTTAGAGAACTAGTTCAGGATCACACAATTAAATTTTGAAAACTAGAACTACAAACTTGGTCTCTGGTTGCCTAATTCCATGCTTTCTACCCCTGATGGGCAGTTTATTTATATTTTATTCTGCATTCTCTAAAAATATTAAATCTTAACATATTTACATTAGATATTTTCTTCTTTTTTCCCTGAATGTAAAAGGTCATGATTAAACAATCAAGTTGATTATATTTGTAATCAAAAAATTTGTGGAAAGTAATGTCCTTGGTCAAAATCTTTATTAAAGAATAAAAAGAGTTACATGCAAAAGGGTCACACAAGATAAAATATTTTAAAAACAAATAAAATTCTTTAAGAATTTGGAAGTGAACTAATGAAACTGGCAAGAGTAGCAGACCAAATACACTGGATAGAGGAATTGTATCACAAAATACAGAAAGATGTCATACATTAAAAAAACAATAGCTGTGTTGAGTACAGTGGCTCATGTCTATAATCCCACTGTTCAGGAGGCTGAGACAGGAAGATTGCAACTTAAAGGCCAGCCTGGAAAATTTAGCGAGGCCCTCAGCAACTTAGTAAGACCCTGTCTGTCTCAAAATAAAAAATAAAATAGACTAGGAATATGGTTCAATGGTACAGTACCCCTGGGTTTGTTCTAAAATGCTTCTTAAAAAAAAAGAAAAAAGAAAAGATCAAAGAAAACAACAAAACCCTATGGTATAGCTGATTTAAAAGGAATAGACTAGCACAATTTGCTATTAACATTAGCCATATTTTAAATTCATTCTTTAATTGACATTTTAGAATGTATATTACTTGAAATAGTGGCAATAATTCATGTCTTCTATTTTATAGTCATTTGAGGAAGTGAGAGCTAAGATTTCTAAATAACTCAGCTTTCCTTGTGATTTGTAGAAATAGTCCCAAAGTATCATAACCAGGTTAAAATAAAATAATAAATTTTAAAATTCACATATGTATTATTGACACTTGATAATAGCAATAATCCAACTAAAAGCATTGAAATTAGTTTTCTACCCACTCTCCCCAGTTTACTCAAAACACTGCTAATCATATAAATTCCCAGAGAAAACCCTAAGAGTAGCAGTCAGAGTAATTCATGCTCTCTAAAAATGTCATAAAAATAACTATTGGAATTACAGTCCTCAAAGTTCCTCTCACAGGATGATAAAGAAAGAGACCACAGTAAACATGAATTTCATAAAGACAAGCGCTATAAGGTCCATCAAAAGAGAAATGCGTAATTTTATACTGGCTGACACTTCACACACTGGGGACTCCTGTCACAATTTCTCTAAGCTATCCCTCAGCTGAGATGAATGGCTTTGGTAGTTCAGTATTTAATCCTTGACAGCAAACAGGAAACTATAAATCCCTGATCAATAGTTCATGCCATAGGGGATGGAGAGTTATTTCTTTTCTGTCATCTTAGTTGAAGGTTTTTATTTATAAGAGGAGTAACTCAACCTGAGAAGTTTTACCTCCTTTAAAGCTTCCTGTCCACTTATTTTCTTATTTTCCAATAATGTTGTCATCTTTCTTTACCACTACCCAGAATTAACTATGATCACCAGTAATGCCTTGAATGGACTCTATTATGAGCAAATGTGTTGAGATTCATCCAATTTAAAACACACACACACACACACACACACACAAATGATGCAGAGAAATTAGGTCTTGAATTTCACTATATTTACTTTTGTTTATTTTAAAAAGATGATATCAATAAATATTTTGGTTTTGAAGAACAGATAAGTAATGTTTGAAGAGTTTCCATTTTTGTTTTCATTTTTCATTCTCAAGCTCTCCATTTAAAATAAAAATTGCCCATATTCTGCTTAACAAAATATTTGTACTTCAGTAGAATTATAAAAGGAAATGGTACTAGGGCTCATACTCGCTAATATAGGATCTCTGTATAAATTCATTAAAGACAATCCTTTCTAAAAGCATGTGATTTGGCTAGGGACCAAGAGTGATTTTCAGCCCCTATTTGTTCCCTTGCATTCTTAGTCAATAAAAAATTGGTACAATTATAGGAATTGATCCTGAAATCTAAGAAATGACTCATTGTTTCCCATTTATTTTCATTACAGGAAAATGTCTCCAGCAAAATTTTAGAATTACATGGTTAGGAGAAAAAAACATTTTCTTAAAAGATTGATACTAATTCCTTGATGAAAAACTAATAATTATGGGAAAGACTATGAATATTAGTTATGGAAATTTGAGTAACTTCAGAAAAATAATCTCTTTTATGAAATTGTTTTTAATTTTATTATCTTATACAGAAAAAAGTAATACTTAACAGAAAATTCAAAAATCAATATACTGTAATAGAAAAAAAAATGTATTGTTAACAACAATAGAAGGAAGGTAAATGAAAGCTTCCAAAATCCTCCCCACCCCTTTGTACCACTGGTTATAGTGACCATTGACAATAAAGTCCCATTGTACTTGGAAACATATTTTCATGTACTTAGAAGACACATAGTTGGTGACTTCTATGTAGCAAACTCTTAGAAAATGTTTACTGAATGAACTGAGTTCATTCATTCATTTTCAGGTCCATTTCCAATTTTGAGAAAAGTATGCATGACAATCAGCACTCCTGGTAAGGCTGGTTCAATGATAGCTCTTGTACTACCTTCCCTGCCCCAACCAGCCTTGTCGTCTCTCTAATATACCAAATTAGTTATTAATGAAGTTCATAGAAATCATATTTTAAGTGATCTATACATTTAGTCAAGGAACATTTGTTATATTAATGTATCATTAAGTGTTTTAGAAACTTGGCAAGAGGTAATCAGTAGCAGAAAGATTCAGAATCCAGGAGCATCCTTTGAATGACAGATGCTATGGGTACTTTTACGGTCCAATTGGATTAGAACTTTAATGCTGTATATGACTCAGCTAATGGAAGTTCTTTCTTGAAACAACTTCAGTGACTTGTAGTATTTATTTTGCTAATTTTTTTTTAGAAAATCTTTTAAATTGCAGATCACTGGGGCTTTCTAACAGAAATTTCTGTTCAGAGGATTTGGGGGAGTATATATATTTTTGCAAGCATTTCACCCTCTGTCTACTTCCCAAACACTCTTCACTCAATAATCTTTATGTATTAGTGTCTCTTAAAGTTCCACTCTTGGTACACTCTCCATTCTACCTGGACACTCTCTCCCAAAACCTCTTCCTACCTCTCAGTTTAGCTTTAACCTATATGCTGGTTGGACCTAGTATGAGCATAACCCAGTCCCTTGCCACAGTTAATAACCTATTCTTGACTCACTCTCAGACTCAGGTCCACAGTGTACTGGACATCTCAGTGGGGATGGCGCACTGAGACCTCAAGACAACAGTATATTGCTCCTCAAGACACACCCTGGAGACTGATGCTTGGTTCCCTGCTCCTGAGAGCATTCCTATGCTTGAAATCCTCCCTCCAGCTCCAATCTGAATTAAGATTCATTTTAGACAGTCTCTCCTGAAGGGAAGAACTCTTCAAACCCATCCTGCATTCTTCTAAACACGGGCTGATAGAATTTAGAGCATACTTCAGCCAATGCACTTACTAGTATCTCAAGAAAAATATAAAAATAATCTGTAAGTGAATGCATTAAAATACATTCAAAGATATAGGCTAAGACATTTCTTCTAGTTAACTCCAACTTTCTCAATAATCAGCTGAGATCTGGCTTGGTAGCAAAAGAGAGAACACTAGATTTCTGGAAAGTATCTACAATTTAGAATTCAATCTGTAGGTAACTTACAGGAAAAGATGCTTTAGGGAACATATGCAAAGAGAACAAAACAAATTTATTTCTGAAGAACGTTATTGACTGCAATACGATAAAGATGATGATTAGTTTAACAAATATTTATTGAGTATCCATGAATACTAGGTACAAGTTTCAAGATGCCAGACACTATTTTAGGTACAGAAAACACAGCTACAAACAAAAGGGTCTGCTGTCACTCTAATAAGGGTAAAAGGAGTCAAAACAAATACTGTATGTGGTCATGTGGGCAGATGTGTATGTTAATAACACAACAAATAAACTTCTGTTTCCATTCTCGACAGAGCCATGGGGTTCAGCATTATCATTCCACTGTAAACAACTGGAAAAATAAAGGAAGAAATTGTTTTTAACTGAGCAACAGTCAGTATAGGATAATGATTCCATGCAGAAAGGAAACATGCAGTCATCCCTTCAGTCAATGTAGCTTTCTATTTGAGGGTAATTTCCAGAACATGGGACAGAGAAGGAATTCCTGTTCAGAGCCCAGAAGTCTCACAGATGAAGGAACAGAGATCAAAGCTCAGGAAGGCTGAATCAGCTAGAATATGCTGATCAGAGCATCAGAAGGGCAAGATTGACAAGAGAAATAGCTCAAGGAACGGGTCCAATGGGTCCAATGGGGATCCCCTGGACTCTGGCTGAATACGGATCAGGGCTGCATGAGTTGAAATTTCACAAGATCAGAAAAAAAATGAACTTTTGGGAAAAGAACCAAGGAGGTATAGTAAAAATATTCTCCTGTAAGAGAATAATAATAAGTTCTCCTGCAGGAGAATAACAATTTTCATACAGGGCAAAGAATATGAATACACCAGTGTGTACACTAAAAACACAGCAGGTGGACTTCGTTTTTCAATCATGACTGAGTAACAACTCTCCCAACAGCCAGAGTAAAGAGACATGATCAACCTTAGGATTCTCATGTCTTACTAGTAAGGCAAAATTTGTACTAGCTAGAGTGTTCTCACCCACTTCCTAAAAAAACCCACAACAACTATTTGCCAAAATAAAACTATACACTGTTTAAAGAAATACAACAAAATCCAGCACACACCTGAAACTCACAAGTTCCAGAATCCAGTGAAAATCAATAGATATATGAAGAAGGAAGGAAAAAGTGAACTATAGCCAAAAGAAAAATCAGCCAATTAAAAAAAAAAAAAAACAGAAATGGGATTAACAGAAAATGTTAAGATGTATATAATAAAAATATTCAAAATACTTGAGGACTTAAAATACAACATGAACATAATGAAGACAGAAATTAAAAATTACTAAAGGTGAGATTTCCATATATGAAAGTACAAAACATAAAGTAAAACATTCATTAGGTAGAATTACCAACAGATTAGATACTGGAGAAAAAATATTAGTGAACCTAAATGCATATCAATAGAAACAATATAAACAGAAGCATACAAAGGAAATGCAGTGAAAAATAAATAAAGTCCCTGTGACCAATAGGAGGATGGCAGGAGGCCTAATAAATGTGTGAACTTCTTGCCAAGATGGAGTGAATAGGAACCAAAAACACATACATGCACATTAAATAAATGTCACAATCGCAAAATACTGAATGTCAGGAAACTAAAAACAGTGATTCTTCAGAGGCAGGAAACAAACAGGCTGAGCTCCACCATGGCCCTGGCTTAAGAAAGCTTCTGGTTCAGGAACAAGGAACCCACCGGAGGCTCCTGCTCTTGAGTTTAGGAAGCCCTGGAGCTCAGACAACAGGGTAATGGTGAGGAGAGATCCACAAAGAGAGAGAACTCCAGAGATGCTCAGAGATTCCCTTAAGTCTTCAGCAGAACACTTGAGCAAATTCCTGTATGGAAACTACCAGAGGCCAGGCAAAAAACACAGGAAGGATTAGATAACAGGATCCCAGTAATCACTGATGGCTGGGGATAGTTTGTATTCCCACCAGCCACACTAGTAAAGTTCATAATTACAGGAGCTTGGAGAGAGCAGTACTCTGTAGAGTTGTACTGGAGTGGGGAAAACTCTTCTTAGCCTAAATAATGCTCTGGTGCCACCCAACAAATTTTAAAGACAAGATATAAAAGGACCAGTTTTCAAGTGCCTGAAGAGAGCTCATAAATATTTACAAAAAATAAAAATATTCAGCCCCTAGCAAGATAAAGTTCACACTGAAGTTCAATTAAAAAATCACCAAGAATTCTTTGAAGCAGAACATGCTTTGCAATAAGGAGGAAACTCAACCAAATACAGACATTGAAATGACAAAGATGATAGAATTAATAGACAAGGACATGGAAAGAGTTATTATAACTTTGTATGTTAAAAACATAGAGGAAATACTGACATCTTAAATAAATACATGGAAGGCTTTTAAACACCCAAATAGAAAGTTGTAATTTGAGAAAATGCAAAGGCCATACATCCAGGAATTCAAAAAACTCAAAGCATAAGAAACATGAAAACACAATACCAATGCACATCACAATCATATTGTTTGGACTAGTGATAAAGAATCATAAAATCAGAGGAGAGCACAAAAACATGCACAGAGGAATAAAGAAAAGGACATCAATCCCAAAGACAACAGGACTTCTTTTAAGTGCTCAAAGTAAAAATTGTCAACCTGGAATTATATATTCAGTGCAAATACCGTTCAAATATGAAAGGGAAATAAAGTTTTTTCTAACATAAAAAAAGATATAAGATTAAGCAGATCTTCCCTATAAAGAAATGTTACAGGAAAACCTTCAAACAGAAGATAAAGGAGAACAGATATAAATATGCATCTATTTGAAGGGATGAAGATGAATGGTAACTATAAGATTGTATGTAAAAATTTTTTCTTATTAGTTAAATATCCTTAAGGGCTAATTATTTAAAACAAAAATAATAAAGATGTAGGATAATAGCAGAAAGGCTTAGAAGTAAATTTTAGAAATAAACTGTTGTCAGCTTTTGTATAGTTTTTTTAACCTTTTGAAACAGTTTAACTGTTGTACATATTTATGGAGGACAGGGTGATTTGCTTGTTTATTTTGTGATGGTGTCTTTCTATGTTGCCCTGGCTTGGAATTCCTGGATTCAAGTAATCTTCCTGCCCTTTCTGTGTGGTGGGAATACAGGTTTATAACATGGCACTCAGAATACAGTGCAACATTTTTAAATTTCATCTTTTATTGGTGCATTATAATTATACATAATAGTAGGACTCATTTTGCTGTATTTGTATATACACATAACATAATTTGATCAATCTCATTCCCTGATATCTGGCCTTTCCCTCCCTTCCTCCCCAATGATCTGTTTCAAATTGTATACATTTGATAAATATATACAATGTTTAATGATCAAATCTGAGCACCTCAGATATTTATCATTTCTTTGTGTTGGGAACATTTAAAATCCTTTCTTCTAGCTTTTTAAAAAATATATAATAAACAATTGTAGGGTGACTGCATTATAGAACACAAGAACTTAAAACCATAGATTTTACAGATATTAAAAGAACAATATTAGAATATTACAAGCAAATTTATGCCAAAAAGTTCAACAATTCAGATGTAAGGGATAAATTCCTTATAACACTCAATTATTAGAAATAGAAAAAGAAATAGAAAACTTTATCTATTAAAATTGAATTTGTAGGTAAAAACTTGGGCTCAAGGCCCTGGATTCAATCCAGAGTTAAAAACAACAACAACTAAAAAAAAAAAACAAAAAAAAAACAGCAGGAGTTTTTTCCTAGAAATTGGCAAGCTTCCTAAAGTTCATGTGGGAATGTGAAAAACCTGGAATAGCCAAAACAACTGTGAAAAAGAAGAAAGAGCACCTGTACAACCTATATTCAAATGCAGTGTGGCATTATCATCAAATAGACTCAAAGAATAGAACAGAGTCCAAAAAATATACCCACACATAATGCTGTCAATTCATTTGAAAAAAAGGTGCAAAGGCAATTCACTGGGGAAAAAATCCTTTTAATACATGGTATTGAAACAATTCAATACTCACACGCAAAAAAACAAAAACAAAATGCCCTTTATCCATACCTCAGATCATATGCAACAATAATTCAAAAAGGAATCCTAGATGTAAATATAAACACTACAATCTTATAAAACTTCAAGGGGCTGGGGTTATGGTTCAGCAGTAGAGTGCTCGCCTCGAAAGTGCAAGGCCCTGGGTTCCATCCTTAGCACCACATAAAAATAAATAAATAAATAAAGTTAAGGTATTGTGTCCAACTACAACTACAAAAAGTAAATAAAAAAAGAAAAAACCCTTCTAGAAGAAAACACGGGAAAAAATAAATATCATGTGGCAAAGATTTCAAGGATGGGACACAAGAGGCATAATCCATAAAATAAAACATTCATCATGTAGACTTAAATTCTTCTGTTCTTCTAAGGACACTCTGAAAAGATAATCCACAAACAACAAGATAACATTTGCAAATCACAAGAACTTTCGGAAACTCGATTACAAGACAATTTAATTTTTTTAATGAGCTAAAGATTTGAAGCACAAAAAAAGAAAACAATGAGGAGGTAGTGTATAAAACCAGGAACCAAAATAAGTATCACTTTCTCTAGTTATTTTCCCAAAAGAAAATGACCTGCCAAGGAATGCCACTTATCTCTGCGATTCCACTGACTTGAAGAAACGATTCATCTTAACTATTTGAATTTAAACCACTTGAGAATATAAACATATTAGATTTATTCTGACACCCTCAGTGTGTCATAGGGCCTGGCACGATGGACCTAAAATCCTTCATATAAGTAAATATTAAGTGCATTAACATGAATTAATATGTGGGTTAATATGTAAATGATTTTTAAAGTGAATTTTGTATGGAGGAAACATTACAGAAATAAATTTTGATAGGTTTAATAATTGACCATTAGTTTCCTTTTTACATCTTCCAAAACAATTTGAATTTTATTAAATAAAATAAAGATGAATCTTCTTTTTCCTTCCATATTTAATCCTTTTCCTTCAAAAGTTTCATTTTTAAAAACTTGTTTTTTAAAACATTATCTAAAGTTTATCAACTGTACTCTAGTTTCCCTTCTCTCAGAGGCCTCAAATTGTAGAAACCTGTTCCAGGCAGCACCAACTCCAAAAAGATAAGGAAGGAAGGTACGCTTCTAGGGAAGAGCAAAGGAAACAGAACACTGGGGGAAAGGAGGGGAAATACCATATAAATTTTCATAGAAATCCAGAGCCCTTAAGTTATCTCTATTGTCCCAGAGACAACTGCCAGGATCATTCCAGCCTCAAACAACATTCTCAAGGGAAGGCAGACTTGGCCATGAGAGCACCAGAAGGCAGAGATGCTTGAAGTGGCAGCCATCTTTTCTTTTCCTGTCTCAAAGAAACAGAGGACAAACTCGAAAATGCATCAAAGGGATCTAGGCTTTTTCCATTTCTGAAGTCTTGTTTCAGGTGGGGCTTCTACTGACGTCAAAGGGGTTGGGGTGGGAGTGGGGCTCTCTTCCACAAAGCAGGACAGATTTCATTTCAGATATAATTTACCACAAAAAGTGAATGTGTTACATAACACCTGAATGACGACAAACAGACAAGGAACAATTAGGCCCCTAGAGTATATTTACTTTCAATAAATATTTTTGATCAAATACATATAAATTTGCCCCTCTGGTAAGTTGTGTGGTCTGACAACCTTATTTTATTGTCATCCCCAATTCATAGAGTGCCCCACCTATCAGACACATGGCTAATGTTTCTCATTTTTTCATCGATTCTGTTCTTGTTAATTATTGTTGTTAATGATTCATGTAAACTTAGGAATCATTTTAAACTTTTCAATTATTTTGACTGAAATATAAAACCATAAATGTGTGTGTGTGTGTGTGTGTAGACACACACAAAGGAGAAAGAAAAGAAATAAGGCATTTTAAACTGATGTGGAAATTTGCTTCTTTAACTCACCAAAGTCTGGTGGAACTTTGCCAAACAGATTAATTTGCCAGTCTCACTATTTATAAGACCTCGATGATGTTGCAATTATATATATTTTTGGAAAATGACAACAAAGCTGAACTTAATGGGATTCAAAAGAAAAAAAATTAACTACAAAATAAGCGCAGTAAGCTGGTTAAGATGGTACATGCCCATAATATCAGCTACTCAGGAGGCTGAGGAAGGAGGATTGCAAGTTCAAGGCCAGCCTTGGCAACTTACCCAGACCCTATCTCAAGATAAAAAAAAAAAAAAATGCTAGGGGTATATCTCAGTGGCTGAGCATTCCTGGGCTCAATCCCCAGTAAAAGGATGGGGATATGTACAGTAAATTGATTACCAATGAGTTTCTTAGCCTGAACAATAACCTACTTTTTTTTAAAGGTTTATTTATTTATTTTTTAGACCTTTATTTTATTCATTTATTTATATGCAGTGCTGAGAATCGAACCCAATGCCTCACACATGCTAGGCAAGCGCTCTACCACTGAGCCCCAACCCCAGCCCTAACAACTACCTACGTTTTATAAAGAAAATGATTAATACTGTGAGTGGAAAAATAAATAAATAAATAGTTACTGACACAGAATGAGAAAGTCTCAGCGTCTTTGAAGGCAGTGGGTAGGAAGCTTTTAGAAAATGATTGATTGATTTATAGGGAAAGGGGAGGGACCTAGCAAGGCTGCCAGGAGACAGGAAGGTATAGATCCAAGTGTCCCAGAGGAAGTTCCATTTTTCTTAGCCAGGGATAAAGACAGGGAAGGTAAAGGTCTGACTGGAGAGATGCATGATGGAGAGTTTGTGATTCTCTGGGGGGAAAAAAAAAGTTTGCATATACGACCTGGGAGGCCTTGCATTCAATATTGAGCACTGAAAAGAAAATGTATGTATATGTACATTTTTATATTTATGGGCATGTGTGTGTGAGCCTTGATAATAATCTTTAATGAATGAATGCTCACCAGTACGGGCATCATGTCTATCACTGAATCTGCTGCTCTTGGTAGATACCCGTGTCTTACTAAGAAGTTATCAAATATTTGGAATATCATCCTTGCATGTTGCTATAGTTTTTTAAGCATATACACTCACCCTTCTTTCAGACTTCCTCCAAAATCAAAAGCCCTAGGCTTTAGATATACCAGTCTAGCCATAATTTGAATTTAGACTCCAGTGTTACCTACAAACTATTAAGGTACACCTGTTCTGCGGTTGTGTACTTCCCTTGGGATATCCCAGGCAGTGATCTGGATCCCACAAGCACTAAGGGAAGCCAAATCTCCAACTATCCAGTTATTCTTTCTGTAAATGAGAACTGGTATGTTCACTCTCATGAGGGGCTAAATCCAGTTTGTCCAACAAACTGAAAAAATCCAGCCTGCTACTGGTGTTTTGAAAAGATAGATTTATTGACATATAGTCACTTCTATTGGTATGTGTATATAGTCTATGGAGGGGCTGGGGATATGGCTTAAGCGGTAGCGTGCTCGCCTGCCATGCGTGCGGCCTGGGTTCGATCCTCAGCACCACATACAAACAAAGATGTTGTGTCTGCCGAGAACTGAAAAATAAATATTAAAAAAAATTCTCTCTCTCTCTGTCTCTCTCTCTCTCTCTCTCCTCTTTCTTTAAAAAAAAATCCTTTATAGTCTATGGATTCATTTGATACAATGACAATATTGAAGAGTTCCAAAGATCCAATGGCTAAAAAATAGAAAATATTTACAACTGTTTTTTTTTTTTTTCCTCCAGGAAAAATCTACCAACCCTTGATCTAGAGCAAAAGAATACGAGTGGGGCACAAGCAGCTGCTATGTTCCATTTAAGATACTCCAAAAGAAACCCTCTGTTGTCGCTTCGCTCCGGGCAGAAAAGGTGAATGTGTAATCAGCACTTGATTGTAAGTACCCGAGGCAAAGAAAGCTCAGTGCGCCCCGCCTTTTTTTTCTTTTTTCTTTTTTTTTTCTTCTTTTTTTTTTTTAATATTTTTTATACAGGGAGAGTTTGTGGATTGGGATCCTTGGCTGGGCTGCGGTTTCTGTGCCGAAAATCCACTCCGTGGGAGCTGCCATTTGCTTTCTGCCGGCTGTCTTGATGGCTATGGCTACATTGTTCGGCAGCCGCACCTAGAGGTTGGAGCTGGGCTGCGTGCCGAGCCCTGTCCTCCAAAGGCTGGACCACAGCCTTGAGCGCCTGGGTCGCCTGTTCGCCGCTGCACCCTCGGGCAGAGCCTGCTCTGGGGTCGTTCTGCATGCCCCTGTGAGGGGACCCGTGCTTCAGAGGAGGGAGCCAGAGAGCCGCGGCGGCAGCCGCTTGGGCCCTGGGGGCTGGGCACCGGTTCTTTGGCGCAGCTACGGTCGCAGACGAGTGCGGCGCCCCTGAGCATGGCCCCGGGGAAGAGGCGACGGCGGCAGGGTTTAATTTCTAGAAATCTGGACTGGAAACAGAAGCAGCAGTTTGTATAATCTCAAGAACTTGCTTATGCCAGGAAGCTGTAAGGGCAACATGAATATCATTGAGGAGATCTAACATGGCAGCGGGTGGGGAGAGATCAAGTCTCTGACCTCTTCAACTGCGCGGGCATAGGGAGTCGTAAATTGTCTAAATGCTGTTTGCTCAGGATCACTAGGCAATGCTGAGCTGACGTGGATCTGGGGTGTATAGTCTGGGCCCCTCAGAACACACACACCGAGCCCGGATCGGCTGCATCCAAGCTCCAGTTCGCCTGCTTCTCGTGACTCAGCACCAACAATCCCGCTGAAATAACTGGTTGGCCCTTAGGAACTTTCAGAGGTAAAAACCAACCGAGCCTTCATAGGCAGTGGCCACAGGATTGAAACGGGGATTGGGAGAGAAGTCAGGACCCACCCGTTGCACTGGTCACCCGGCAAAGGGAAAGAACGGTCACCATTTACATGTGATACCACCTTGGCAGAGAACTGACGTCACGGGCGGAGGAGATAACTGCATTGAAACCAGCGCAACAGGGCTCCCAGGAGCAGCAGACATGGCGTGTAGCCAGTATTGTGGTGAGCATCACAGGTGAGCGCGGCCTGGCTTGAGGAAACACAAGAGAAGGCCCTAGGCACTCAGGATTGGAGACCCGCCCAGTCTGTGAGGAAGAGCTGCTACACAATGATTGGTTCCCACTTAGTGAGAGGAGAAGCTTGACCCAGTGGGCACAGCTCCACCTACTGGAAGAGAAATTAATCGAACTCTATGACTGCATTTATTATTATTATTATTATTATCATTTTTTTCTTTTTCTTTCATTTTCAATTTTTTATTATTGTTGTTCTTTAACTTTTTTTAATGTTTCTAATTTTTTTTAAATTTTTTTATCATTATTATAATTTTTTTAATTTTAATTTTCATTATTTTTATTATCATTATTATTTTTGCAAAAAAAATTTTTTTTCTTTTCTTTCTTTATTTTCTAACTTTTTTGTGTGTGTTTTGTTTTTGTTTCTTTTGTCTTTTCATTTCTTTTCAATTTTCTTATTCCCCCTTCCTTGAATTCTACCTGCCTACTCTCATTCTCTTTAGTGACTTCTTCCCTTCCCTTCTAATATCTTTCCTCCCAAGCATCAAATAAATTTATAAGAGTAAACAGTAACTCAGCAGTCAAGCAGAACAAGAAGTAACATGAGCAGCATAAAAAAGCAAGGAAGAAAAGGGGTACAAACAATGAAGGACAGCCTAAATATTCAGGAGGACCTAGACTCAGCAGAAAAATGGTCATATAAAGAACTCAAGGAACACCTTAGACAGATGGAATGGAACCTTAAAGAGGACACGAGACAGCAAATCCAAACAGTGAAAGAAAACTTTGAAAATCAATTACATAAACAGATAAAAGAAGAAGTTAAGCATCTTTATCAGGAGATAGAGATTATAAAAAAAAATGAAACAATAATTCTAGACATGAAGGAAACGATAAACCAAATTAAAAACTCAATTGAGAGTATCACTAACAGAGTGGAGCAAGTAGAAGCCAGAACGTCAGATAATGAAGACAAAATATATCATCTTGAAAAGAGCCTAGCCAACTCAGAAAGGCTGGTTAAAAATCACGAGAAAAACATCCAAGAGATATGGGATAACATAAAAAAACCAAACCTACGAGTCATCGGGATAGAAGAAGGTACAGAGATTCAAACCAAGGGAATGAGTAGCCTGCTGAATGAAATAATTACAGAAAACTTTCCAGAAATAAAAAAGGGAATGGATATACAAATTTTAGATGCATACAGGACACCAAGCACACAAAATCACAGTAGACCAACGCCAAGACACATTGTTATGAAGATATCGAATATACAGAACAAAGAGAAAATATTAAAAGCTACAAGAGAAAGGAGGCAGATTACATTCAGGGGTAAACCAATAAGGTTAACAACGGATTTTTCATCACAGATGCTGAAAGCGAGAAGATCCTGGAACAACGTATTTCAAACACTGAAAGACAATGGATGCCAACCAAGAATTTTTTATCCAGCAAAATTAAGCTTCAGGTACGACAACGAAATAAAAATCTTTCATGATAAACAAAAGCTAAAAGAATTTGCAGCCAGAAAACCAGCATTGCAAAGCGTCTTGAGCAAAACATTACACGAGGAAGAAATGAAAAACAATAACCAAAACCATCAGTGGGAAGTGCCTCTATAAAAATAGAGGGCGGGGTGAAAGCTAACCATGGAGAAACAAATTAAATTAAATTAAAAAAAAAGAAGATAAATAATCAAACATGGCTGGAAGTACAAACCATACATCAATAGTAACTCTAAACGTTAATGGCTTAAACTCTCCAATAAAGCGACATAGGCTGGTAACATGGATTAAAAAAACAAATCCAACAATATGCTGCCTCCAGGAGACACATCTGATTGCAAAAGACATACACAGGCTGAAGGTGAAAGGTTGGGAAAAATATACCACGCACACGGTCCTCGTAAGCAAGCAGGGGTGGCCATCCTCATATCGAATAAAATCGACTTCAAGACTAAGTTAATCAAAAGGGATAAGGAAGGACATTATATACTGTTAAAAGGAACCATTCACCAACAAGACATAACAATTATCAATATTTATGCACCAAATAATGGTGCTGCGACGTTCATAAAACAAATTCTCCTCAAGTTCAAGAATCAAATAGACCACAACACAATAATTATGGGTGACTTCAACACACCTCTCTCACCATTTGACAGATCCTTCAAACAAAAGTTGAATAAAGAAACTATAGAACTCAATATCACAATCAACAACCTAGACTTAACTGACGTATATAGAATATATCAACCATCATCAAGTGGATATACTTTTTTCTCAGCGGCACATGGATCCTTCTCAAAAATAGACCATATATTATGCCATAGGGCAACCCTCAGTAAATATACAGGGGTGGAGATAATCCCATGCATTTTATCTGATCATAATGGAATGAAACTGGAAATCAATGATAAAAGAAGGAAGGAAAAATCCTACATCACATGGAAAATGAACAATATGTTACTGAATGATCAATGGGTTACAGAAGACATAAAGGAAGAAATCAAAAAATTCTTAGAGATAAATGAAAATACAGACACAACATATCGGAATCTATGGGACACAATGAAAGCAGTTTTAAGAGGGAAATTCATCGCCTGGAGGTCATTCCTCAAAAAAAGGAAAAACCAACAAATAAATGAGCTCACACTTCATCTCAAAGCCCTAGAAAAGGAAGAGCAAAACAACAGCAAATGTAGCAGAAGGCAAGAAATAATTAAAATCAGAGCAGAAATCAACGAAATTGAAACAAAAGAAACTATTGAAAAAATTAACAAAACTAAAAGTTGGTTCTTTGAAAAAATAAATAAGATCGACAGACCCTTAGCCATGCTAACGAAGAGAAGAAGAGAGAAAACTCAAATTACTAACATACGGGATGAAAAAGGCAATATCACAACAGACACTACAGAAATACAGAAGACAATTAGAAATTATTTTGAAAACCTATATTCCAATAAAATAGAAGATAGTGAAGACATCGATAAATTCCTTAAGTCATATGATTTGCCCAGACTGAGTCAGGAGGATACTCACAACTTAAACAGACCAATGTCAATAGATGAAATAGAAGAAGCAATCAAAAGACTTCCAACCAAGAAAAGCCCAGGACCGGATGGGTATACAGCGGAGTTTTACAAAACCTTTAAGGAAGAATTAATACCAATACTTTTCAAGCTATTTCAGGAAATAGAAAAAGAGGGAGCTCTGCCAAATTCATTCTATGAGGCCAACATCACCCTGATTCTGAAACCAGACAAAGACACCTCAAAGAAAGAAAACTACAGACCAATATCTCTGATGAACCTAGATGCAAAAATCCTCAATAAAATTCTGGCGAATCGGATACAAAGGCACATCAAAAAAATTGTGCACCATGATCAAGTAGGATTCATCCCTGGGATGCAAGGATGGTTCAATATACGGAAATCAATAAATGTTATTCACCACATCAATAGACTTAAAGATAAGAACCGTATGATCATCTCAATAGACGCAGAAAAAGCATCCGACAAAGTACAGCATCCCTTTATGTTCAAAACCTTAGAAAAACTAAGAATAACAGGAACTTACATCGACATAGTAAAAGCTATCTATGCTAAGCCTCAGGCTAGCATCATTCTCAATGGAGAAAAATTGAAGGCATTCCCCCTAAAATCTGGAACAAGACAGGGATGCCCTCTATCACCACTTCTATTCAATATAGTTCTCGAAACACTGGCCAGAGCAATTAGACAGACGAAAGAAATTAAAGGCATAAAAATAGGAAAGGAAGAACTTAAATTATCACTATTTGCAGGTGACATGATTCTATACCTAGAAGACCCAAAAGGGTCTACAAAAAAACTACCAAAACTAATAAATGAATTCTGCAAAGTGGCAGGATATAAAATCAACATGCATAAATCAAAGGCATTTCTGTATATCAGCGACAAAACTTCTGAAACGGAAATGAGGAAAAACACTCCATTCACAATATCCTCAAAAAAAAATAAAATACTTGGGAATCAACCTAACAAAAGAGGTGAAGGACTTATACAATGAAAACTACAAAACCCTAAAAAGAGAAGTAGAAGAAGATATTAGAAGATGGAAAAATATACCCTGTTCATGGATAGGCAGAACTAACATCATCAAAATGGCGATATTACCAAAAGTTCTCTATAGGTTTAATGCAATGCCAATCAAAATCCCAATGGCATTTCTTGTAGAAATAGATAAAGCAATCATGAAATTCATATGGAAAAATAAAAGACCAAGAATAGCAAAAGCAATTCTAAGCAGGAAGTGTGAATCAGGTGGTATAGCGATACCGGATTTAAAACTATATTACAGAGCAATAGTAACAAAAACAGCATGGTACTGGTACCAAAACAGGCGGGTGGACCAATGGTACAGAATAGAGGACACAGAGACTAATCCACAAAGCTACAGCTATCTTATATTTGATAAAGGAGCTAAAAGCATGCAATGGAGGAAGGATAGCTTCTTCAACAAATGGTGCTGGGAAAACTGGAAATCCATATGCAACAAAATGAAACTGAATCCCCTCCTCTCGCCATGCACAAAAGTTAACTCAAAGTGGATCAAGGAGCTAGATATCAAATCAGAGACTCTGCGTCTGATAGAAGAAAAAGTTGGCTACGATCTACATATTGTGGGGTCAGGCTCCAAATTCCTTAATAGGACACCCATAGCACAAAAGTTAATAACTAGAATCAACAAATGGGACCTACTTAAACTGAAAAGTTTTTTCTCAGCAAGAGAAACAATAAGAGAGGTAAATAGGGAGCCTACATCATGGGAACAAATTTTTACTCCTCACACTTCAGATAGAGCCCTAATATCCAGAGTATACAAAGAACTCAAAAAATTAAACAATAAGAAAACAAATAACCCAATCAACAAATGGGCCAAGGACCTGAACAGACACTTCTCAGAGGAGGACATACAATCAGTCAACAAGTACATGAAAAAATGCTCACCATCACTAGCAGTCAGAGAAATGCAAATCAAAACCACCCTAAGATACCATCTCACTCCAGTAAGATTAGCAGCCATTATGAAGTCAAACAACAACAAGTGCTGGCGAGGATGTGGGGAAAAGGGTACACTTGTACATTGCTGGTGGGACTGCAAACTGGTGAGGCCAATTTGGAAAGCAGTATGGAGATTCCTGGGAAAGCTGGGAATGGAACCACCATTTGACCCAGCTATTGCCCTTCTCGGACTATTCCCTGAAGACCTTAAAAGAGCGTACTACAGGGATACTGCTACATCGATGTTCATAGCAGCACAATTCACAACCGCTAGACTGTGGAACCAACCCAGATGCCCTTCAATAGATGAATGGATAAAAAAAATGTGGCATTTATACACCATGGAGTATTACGCAGCACTAAAAAATGACAAAATCATGGAATTTGCAGGGAAATGGATGGCACTAGAGCAGATTATGCTTAGTGAAGCTAGCCAATCCCTAAAAAACAAATACCAAATGTCTTCTTTGATATAATGAGAGCAACTAAGAACAGAGCAGGGAGGAAGAGCAGGAAGAAAAGATTAACATTAAACAGATACATGAGGTGGGAGGGAAAGGGAGAGAAAAGTGAAATTGCATGGAAATGGAAGGAGACCCTCAGGGTTATACAAAATTACATACAAGAGGAAGTGAGGGGAAAGGGAAAAATAATACAAGGGGGAGAAATGAATGACAGTAGAGGGTGTAGAGAGAGAAGATGGGAGGGGAGGGGAGGGGAGATAGTAGAGGATAGGAAAGGTAGCAGAATACAACAGTTACTAATATGGCATTATGTAAAAATGTAGATGTGTAACCGACGTGATTCTGCAATCTGTATTTGGGGTAAAATTGGGAGTTCAAAACCCACCTGAATCAAATGTATGAAATATGATATGTCAAGAGCTTTGTAATGTTTTGTACAACCAACTAAAAAAAAAAAAAAATACCCTCTGTTTTCCCCAGCCTAAGAAAACAGACAGATCCCCAAGAATCCTGGCTATTAGGATGATATTCTCCCCAGTTCTCCATCACCCATCTCACAGGCTGGGCCATCCTGAAGCTGAGATTTTATTCTCCTTTCTGAAAAGAATCACTCTGCTTTTCTTCCTCCCTGGATCTTAGGAAAGATGGGAAGCTCAATTAAAACATGCTTTTAGGGCTGAGGCTGTAGTTCAGTGGCAGAGCACTTGCTCAGCATGTGTGAGGCACTGGGTTGAATACTCAGCACTTTGTAAAAATAAAAATTAAAAAAATTATTTTAAAAAACCCATGATTTTATTTGTTTGTTTGTTTGTTTATACTCTAAGTATTGCTTCATGTAAAATTCCTTTTACCTAGAGAGAGAGAAGTACTCTAAAATCTACTCCTGGATTGAGAATGGAAAGTAAATCTAACAACCATCTATATATGAAAATAAAATTTCAGTGTTTCCATTGATTTCACCAGAAACTCTGCTTACACCTATTTAGCCTTTCTTCATGCATCTAAGGGAACACAGCAATTGAAAAATCAAATTGATCGTTGATTTTAGAATTCAGAGGCTTGTGTTCTGTTAAACAGAAAACAAGATCTAGAATTAAGGCTTTAGATCCTTAAAGTGTATCTAAAGCATTTACAAGAAAAACTGAAAACCAGTGGGAATTTTTTAAATCACAAGTTACAGAAGGCAATATACTCTAAAACAAAATTACTGGAGACTTGCTCTGTCCTCCTGCAAGGATACACCAAGGGATTACAGGGACCCTTGCCCCATTTTCCTACTACATGACGAAGGTCAGAGAGCCAATTTTACAAAGTGACAATTTCTCTAGTGTTTTTCAAGTCAGACAAAAGCATAAATCAAAAGTCACTGCAATTTACTTACTGCATTTGGAAGGAAAGAAAGATTGAAACTTTCAAGCCTAAAAAGAAAGTGAGTTTTGGGGAAGATCAAAAGAGGGTGGGGGTATTCATCAAGTTTATTGAGATATGCTGTAGAAAGTAATAGCAAACTTGGCTACAATTTTAAGAATTTTTTTCTGTGTATGTATTTTATAACACAATAAGCCTAGACTTGCATACCATACACATTTTATTAATGAGAAATACTGCTGATCTATATCTCGAAAAACAGATTAACAGTGTTTGTTCTCTAAATTTTTATTATTTTCTTACTGGAAATGAGCAGAACATTAATTTTATCATCATAAAGAATTTATAAAGTGGGCTGGGGATATAGCTCCGTTGGTAGAGTGCTTACCTTGCATGCACAAGGCCCTGGGTTCAATCCCCAGCACCACAAAAAAAAAAAAAAAAAGAAGAAGAAGAAGAATTTACGAAGTATAATCTCTCCCCTTTTCCCTTGGTATCCACTCTGTGAATGACCTAACAGAGCCTTTGGCAAGTAACCAGCACATGTTGATGAATAATAAGTCTGAGTGTAAAATTTTCCATTCATATTGTGAATTTTCTAATGTCCTTGACTCGACTTAACATTATGGGTCCCTCTGAATGAATGACAAATCTAAATCAAATCCTTAGCATATTGTAAGCCAATATTCACCCTTTCCTGATGAAAACAGAGGATGACCTACCTACCATCTTCTAAATGCCACTGTCAAGATTTCCCAATTCACAGTATCACTTCATGGTGTGAAGGTGGAAGGCAGACATTTAAATAGTTCCCTGAAAATCAGCCACAATTCTCTAGTTCTTTTTCACTCAGAACACAATCTCTAAAGTCCTCAATTTACTTCTCTTCTTTCATTCTATTTCCACATAACCCAAATTTGTCTGTGAGATGATAGGATAAAGAAGAGAAATAAACATGAAATGAAATAGAGGTATACATAGAAGAGATTCATGGCTTGAATACTTAAATAACAGTCCAAAGTAATACTGGAGGAGTAATTTCCTCTTTTTCCCCTTATTTCAAACATAAGAAGACCTTCCCCACCCTTACATGCCCATCATGGACCACAGCAATGATGAAACGCGTGCATTTATAATACTTCAAAGTTTTTCATTTTTCACTTCTTATAAATATTTTAACTGGAAAGAAAAAGGTGCTCTAGATGTTAGGTAATTTGCTAAAGGTCAAGTTGAATGGACTTTTAGGAAGAAATGTGTTACGTTTTTGTACCTATTATGATCAGTATTAATGTCACACAAAGTACCCAGAAAAATGAGGGTATGTCTTTCCAGGTCCTCATTATATTCTGCTTAATGTTTAGAATACAAGTTTGAGCCACATAAATGTGAGCATAAGGCTGGCGGCACTTTGGGGGATAGACTTCATTTGTAAGTGGGTTGGCAACTGGCCAGATGACAGCCATTACCAAGGGGAATGGGACATCCCTGTCCCTGATGGGTTCACCTAACAATCTATAGTTCAGAAAGGAAGAGACTTAAATCATTTATGCAGATACAGTGGAAAAAGTCCCTGATCCCATTCGAGAGGGAGAACTACAGACTTCGACAATGGTCATGATTACTACACCTTTATGCTATTTCCCCCACTTTTCACTTAACCAGGATTGTAAAATTGAAGAATTAAGGGGGAGCATTTGATGTAGTGAACTTGTGCTTCTCCCCCGCAGGGTGTCATTCCGTAGGGAGTGTTTTGGAATGCTGTGGGAGAGCTTTTGCATGTTGCAATGACTGGCATTTAATCAGCAGAGCCAGGAATGTTAGGAGTCCTACAGTGCAGTGGACAGTCCTGCACAAGAAACAATGGTCCTGTGTCACAAATAACTCAGATTCCTTCGAACCTTCACCATAGGTGAAAATCCTGTTGATGATGATAAACAATTGTCTGATCCTAGAGCTTGATTTGGTTTTACACATAAATACAAAGTATTTTTTAAACAAAATTTTCTAGCAACACAATCTTAGTGTAAAGTGAAGGAAAACTATACTTCGTTTTGTTCAAACATTCCCCATTCTGAAAATTCAGGTTATTTGTGGTATAGGTCATATAGACTGCACTCTTTTGATAACTATCCTCTGCATGGTAATTCTACACCTCAGAACAACTGCCTGGGGCTGGGGTTGTAGCTCAGTGGGTAGAGTGCTTGTCTAGCAAGCTTGAGGCACTAGGTTCAATCCTCAGCACCACATAAAAATAACTAAAATGAAAGTTTTGTGTCCATCTACACCTAAACAAACATTTAAAAGAAGAACAAGAGTCTGACTCTTTTGATGTGTCCTCCAGCTCATTCATATCCCAATGTTTATATCCTGAAATGCTTATTATGTAAAATATATTTTCTTGATTTTTTGCTTTTGTATTACTGCTGTGACATTAGATTAATCTTTTAAATTATGTGCATAGGCATACTCAGTAATCTTTTAATTTCATTTTGGAATGGTAGAAGAGGGCAATATGTTTGGTAGGCCTGGGAATCAGGGCTGTAGACCACTCACTCTTTTCTGAAAAATCACAATGCTATTGCCTGGTTTTCTTGACTACTCTTTCTTAGTATATTTCCCCAGCTCCTCTTATACCCAACCTTGAAAAGCATCAGAGTTACTCAGAGTTTCACCTCCCACCCACTTCTTCTTACCAACTTTTCTAACGCACTTATTTCCATAATTGTGACAAGCACGATTCACCAAACTGCTCTGAAATCTAGGCTTTGAGTTTCCCACTTCTTTCGTTGATTCTATAGCACATTTCCATTTACCTGTTATACACAACTGAATTTTCTACCAGTGCAGTATTCAAATGCAGCAAGTCTGAAACAGATCTTGTTATCTCCTATGCAAACTCTGCTCTCCCTATATTATTCTTTATTCTATGTGTGTGTCATTTACTAAGACTTCTGAATTAGAAAACTGGAATGGTTTTAAAAGACTAATTCATCACTTTTCATTCTCCTAAAGCAAATATTCACCAAATCCAACCAAACTATATCTTATCTATTTCTGAAGTCTAAAACACAAGCTTTGAACTTTCACTGAAAGATAATATAGGCCATGTATGGATTACATGCCTATAATCCCAGGGACTCAGGAAACTGAGGCAGGAGGATTTCAAGTTCGAGTCCAGCCTTAGCAACTTAGCAAGACCTTGTCGAAGAAGAAGAAAGAAGAAAGAAGAAAGAAGAAAGAAGAAGAAGAAGAAGAAGGAGAAGAAGAAAGAAAAAAAAAAAACCCAAAGGGCTGGGAATGTGGCTCAGTGATTAGGCACCTCTGGGTTCAATCCCCGATGCTAAAAAAAAAAAAAAAAAAAAAACAGTAGTAATAAAATCTTAATGTCAAATATGATTTAATTTAGTTCTACTTAAGGTAACAAAAATAATATTATACGAATTTATATACAAATTAGTTAAATAAAAGGTTATTTATGAAAATATAGAAACAAATAAGAAAAGGATGTTTTTATACGCCTCCATACAAAAATGATCTTGAAGCCATTAAACTTAGGAATAACTTTATTACAATAAAAATGGAATATCTTTATTACAATAAAAAATGTTTTTCATAGTGTTATATAAAAAATCGGGATAAACCAGGCACAAGCCTATAATCCAGGCAATTTGGGAGGCTGAAGCAGAAGGATTGCAAGTTTTAGGCCAGCCTGAGCAACTTAGTGAGACTCTGTCTCAAAATAAAAAATAAAAAGATATGGGGGATACAGCTCAGTGTTTAAGAACCCCTGGGTTCAACACCTAGCACTGCAAAAAAATAAATAAATAAATAAAAATAAAAAAAAAATATATATATATATATATATATATATGGATTTGAAATTTTCCTAAGTAAATAAAATAAACAGGGAAAAAATGGCTGTAATGAATTGTTACTGGCGGTCATCTTTGGAAAAAAAAAAGAGAGAGAGAGATTATAGACTATTTGTATTTTCCTCTTATATTTTTTGTGTTCTTACTAATTTTCACAGTGATCATGCTTTTCTCATAAGTAATTATTTAAGTCCTTCTCAAGTCCTGTTAATTGTGCCACCATCATAGTTCAGTCACCTGTCAGAATAGCCTTCTAATCCCCTTTATCTGCTTTCTGTATCTTTCTTCTCCCTTTGGACTGAAGTCAATGCTTCCATTAGACCATGAGATTAAACCTGCAGCTCTGTTGCCTGGAGTTTGCCTCCTAGCTCCCTGCTATGCAAGAGCTGTCAGAGAAAGGTCCAGTACCCCTCTCAAGTCTGTTTACTAGCCTCGTCCCTGCAATTCCTCACCAACACACACCTTCCCACCTTTGCTTCAACAAGCCATGGACTGTGGTGTTTTTCACAACTGTTTCCTTTGACAAGAATGTCCTTTTCCCTGGGCTGTCAGGACAAGTAACATACCCATCCTTTAAGACCCAATTCACATGTCATGACTTCTGCGAAGCCTTCGCTGACCATATTAAGAGCCACTCACACTGTGTTGTGGATACTCCACTTTCATACTTCTCTCTTCACAGAAGTGAGAGGTACCACAGGAATTCCTCTTACTGACTTAGTCTTCTTTGTATCCCAAGCCTTTGATGGAAAATTTGGCAAAACTCATGGAACACCTATAGAAACCCAAGCTACCAGATGAACCCACAGGGATTGAAGAACCGAGGGCACTTAACCACTGAGTCACATCCCCAGCCCTTTTTATTTTTTATTTCAAAACAGGGCCTCACTAAGTTCCTTAGGGCCTCACTAAGTTGCTGAGGCTGGCTTTGAATTTATATCCTCCTGCCTCAGCCTCTGGAGCCGATGGGATTACAGGCATGCACCACCATGCCTGGACAGATATCAGTAATTTTTAAGTTTCCCCACTATTTAGGGCCATGAAAACAGCTTCCCCACTGTTAGCTTACATGAGAATAGTTTCCGAAATTATAGACCACATCCCTGAAAAAAATAAGTATTTTCATTGATAATCTCATACTCAGAAATGAAAAGTGACAGTATAAAGGGAAAATAAATAACAGTGTTACTCAAAGAACCTTCTCCACTTATAGGGTGTCAATTTTTATTTTAGCTTCTTTTCTATTCTCAAAATACATTTTCAACACAAAATTCATATATGAATAAGTGATCAAATGCGAATATTTCAAAAATCTTAGAAAACAGGAAAAATTCTGTAGTATAAATAACTTTGTTGATAAGAAACCGAGTGAAAACTTGCTAATTTTAGGGATTTTTTTTTCCCCACAGAAAATAGCTTTATAGTTATTAATGTTAACATATTAGCAGCTATAACAAATAGCTTTAGTAGCTTTGAATGTCAGTTCTTCCTGTAGGGAGAATATGTTTCAATCCTTTTCATCAAATTTTAA